>NC_134699.1:52580585-53238085 GCF_050947455.1 Rhinoderma darwinii
ACACTGTTAAACAATGTTTTTGTTTTACTAAACTTTGTAGCTGAAAATGACATAGGAGAGAAATGAAGGTTTCATATCATGGCACGGGCACCGTGCAGTTGGCTTATAGGCGGACTAACATAAAATTGTAAGTAACCGAAGTTGAAGGACATTTTACAGTTTTTCTGCTGGCAGTCTAGTATGTTTGTTGTACTCAATTTACTAAATTATATTTGTTGTGCTCTTCTATCAAAAACCCTCTTATTTAATGTGTAAAAGAAATAAATCCTTGGTTCCATTCTATGAAACTAAGAAAGAAAAAAGCTTGAAAATGCCTTCAATGGGAAGGTGAAACGTTGCCTACGCACTGGGTGAATAAACACCTTTTTGTATATCATTTTGTAGTGCTGCCTTTTTCTTTGGATTCTTTTCCTCTGGATTTGTTTATTGATTTCACTGATGGGGATTTGGTCAAGATCCCTTGAGGCTTAGTACCCGCTATATTCTCCATTACTGTGCAGCTCTTATATTTTGCTTCAACTCTATATATACAGTGCTGTGCAAAAGTTTTAGGCAGCTGTGGAAAAATGCTGCAAAGTAAGAATGCTTAAAAAATAGAAGCGTTAATAGCTGTTTTTTTTAATCGATTAACAAAATGCAAAGTGAATGAACAGAAGAGAAATCTAAATCAAATCAATATTTGGTGTGACCACCCTTTGCCTTCAAAACAGCATCAATTCTTCTAGGTACACTTGCACACAGTTTTTGAACAAACTCGGCAGGGAGGTTGTTCCAAACATCATTTAGAAGTAACCACAGATCTTCTGTGGATATAGGCTTCCTCATATCCTTCTGTCTCTTCATGTAATTCAAGACAGACTCGATGTTGGGATCAGGTCTCTGTGGGGGCCATATCATCACTTCCAGGGCTCCTTGTTCTTCTTTACGCTGAAAATAGTTCTTAATGTCATTGGTTGTATGTTTGGGGTCATTGTCCTGCTGCAGAATACATTTGGAGCCAATCAGACGCCCCCCTGAGGGTATTGCATGATGGATAAGTATCTGCCTGTATTTCTCAGCATTGAGGACACCATTAATCCTGATCAAATCCCCAACTCCATTTGCTGAAATGCAGCCCCAAACTTGCAAGGAACCTCCACCAGACATCACTGTTGCCTGCAGACACTCATTATTGCACCGCTCTCCAGCCCTTCGGTGAACAAACTGCCTTCTGTTACAGCCAAATATTTCACATTTTAAGTCATCAGTCCAGAGCACCTGCTGCCATTTTTCTGCACCCCAGTTCCTATGTTTTCGTGCATAGTTGAGTCGCTTGGCCTTGTTTCCACATCGAAGGTGTTGTTTTTTGGCCGCATTTCTTTCATAAAGACCAGACTTCTCCGAACAGTAGATGGGTGTACCTGGGTCCCACTGGTTTCTGAGCTGATGGCATTGCTGGACATCTTGCGATTTCAAAGAGAAGTAAGCATGATGAGTCTTTGATCTTCTGCACTAAGTTTCCTTGGCCGACCACTGCGTCTTCGGTCCTCAACTATGCCAAAATGAAAAAAAAAAAAAAAAGGGGGGAGGGGCAGAGTAATGGGAAGTATGAAAAGATGTCTGCAGCATTTAATTATAATTCATTATAATTTTATTTTTTATTTTTCTTTCTTTTAGTTTCATAGAATGGAACCAAGGATTTCTTTCTTTTACACATTGAATTTTTTAATTTTTTTTTGAAGAGTACAATAAATATAATTTAGGAAATTGAGAGCAATAAACATATTAGACTGTCAGCAGAACAACTGTAATATGTCCTTCAACTTACAGTTACTGACAATTTTATGTTATTCCGCCCATAAGCCGATTGCATGTTGCCATGATATAAAACCTTCAGTTTACTGGTATGTAATTTTCAGCTACAAAGTTTGGTAAAACAAAAATATTTTTTAACAGTGTAGTTTTTATTTTGGGAAGCAGTTCTAAGAAATGTTCTTAAGACTGTTTGTATTGAAAGTTTCCTTCCACGCCAAACTAACACAACCATACCATTATGGACCTTGCTTTGTGCACTGTGGCACAGTCATGCTTCCCACAAACTGTTCCCACAAAGTTGGAAGCAATCAATTGTCTAAAATGTTTTTGTATGCTGTAACATTTAAGGGTATGTTCACACAGCTTACTTTCAGACGTTTTTCGGGCCGTAAACGCTCTGAAAAACGGCTGAAAAAACAAAAGATGAATGCCTCCAAACATCTGCCCATTGATTTCAATGGGAAAAACGGCATTTCGTTCCGACAGCTCCGTATTTTACAGCCGGTTTTTGTTTAGCATGTGAACATACCCTAACATTACCCTTCACTGGAAATAAGGGTCCTAGCCCAAACTCTATAAAAACAGTCCCAGACCATCATTCCTTATCCAGCAAATTTTACAGTATACACTATGCATTACGGTAAGTAATCTTTTCCTGGCATCTACCAAATCCAGATTCATCTTTTAGACTGCCAGATAGTAAAATGTTATTTATCACTCTAGAGCACAAGTTTTCATTGATTCAGAGATCAGTAGCGTCATGTTTTACACCACCTCAGCCAACTCTTGGCATTTCACACGTGATCTAAGACTTGTGTATAGCTGCTCGACCATGGAAACCCATTTCATGCAGCGCCAGACACACAGTTCTTGTGCTGATGTCACTTCTAGAGCCAGTTTGAAGCTCTGTAGTGATTGATGAAACAGAGGAACGGGTGATTTTTACGCACCATTCGCTGCATCATTTGGCGGCCCCCTCTGTAAGGTTGTGTGGTCTACCATTTGGTGGCTGAGCTTTGGTTACTCCTAGATGCTTCCACTTCACAATATTAGCGCTTTCAGGTGACCAGGGCAGATATAGCAACCCGCAATTTCACAAACTGACTTGTGGTGAAGGTGGTATCCTATGTTAGTGCCTGGTTTAAAGTCACCGAGCTCCTCAGTATGACCTATACTACTACCAATGTTTGTCTATGGAGACGGCATGGCTCCTACTTAATTTTATGTACTTGTTTGCAATGGGACTGAAATACCAGAACTCAATATTTTAAAGGGGTATCCACATACTTTTGGCTATTTAGTATATCTCATGTAAAAATTGGTAATAGGGTATATACTTGAGGTTTCCAGTATCGCAGAAATACCACAAAAATACTGCATGAAGAATATCCTCCCTGTCTGAATAAATCAAATATTCATCATTTAACATAATTTTGTTTGTTCAAATCTAGGACAAAAACTCTCTGCTGATTCATTTTCTTAATATATTTTTATAGCGGCCAGAGCTCTTTTTTCTTAATACGGAGCTCTAAATCCCTTGCATAGATACTGAGCCTGCCATGAGTTTTTAGGCTAATAAACGGATGATACTGCTACTTAGCGTTAGGGTAAAAGAGTAAGAACATATCAATGTTGAAGATTTTAGGTCTTGCATCAGGGTAAAAAATAAGTTTTATTCTTTCGCACACTGTATGTAAATGAGATTTTTCTGATTGCCAAACTAGTGTGCAGCATCTAGAGCTCCAACCCTTCCCTCTAGTGGTGGCTGTAGGCAGCCACAATTCTATTATTTAACTCTATGTCACAGCCGCACCGCTGCTAATGGCCAGCATAGTCTTAGTCTGCCTAGTATGCCAATGAGTCCCAACTTGATGACATCACCAGGCTTTCAAAGAAGCAGTCCATCTGCCGGTTGATTCTTGCCAATAATTCAAATTGCTCTGCTTGATCTCCTGTGTTTGACCCTGGTTTGTTCCACTCAGCCACTGCCTAGCAGAGGCTGTTTTGAGATTGTGACCTGGGAGTTCACTTGTGGAGTCCAAACAACCTTGCTGGGGTCTAGTGTGAAGACAAATTGGGTTCCTTAGGCTCCACACCATGAGTCAGCCAGTATTAATCTGGTGACAGTATTGCCTGTGGCTCTTCATCCATGGGCTGTTCCCATCAGCATACCTCTCACCTGTAACCCAGTCCCTTCTCATCCACTCCTGGTTTTTTGCTCTGTGCCAGGCTATCAAGTGCATCAGAGAACATTTGCATCCAGGTACGCTTTCTCAGTATTGATCGTATACATAATGGGGATTTGGAGCCTTGGATCAGAAAAATGGGGCTCCGACTATTATAGGGATATTTTAAAAAAATTACTCAGCAGTAAAGGTTGGACGTCAAAATGACATTCATTCTAAGGAAGAACATTCGCTTTAAAACCTATGTAGACCTTTGAAAACAATTTTAAAAAAAAATAACAAAAAAAACCAGTGTATCAGTGTGTTTGGTGCAACTTTGTAATTACTTTTTATTCAAAATTATTTTTACTTTTTCAGATACAGCTGCTTTGTATCCTGTAAAGATAATGTGTTTTATAACACACACCAGGAACATAAAGGTTGTACAGTGTCAAAAACACAAGAAAAACTTGACTCGATTTAGCAATTACATTTTATATGAAAATGTAATGTATTGATGTTGTACATTTTGGCTTTCAGATAACATAAGAAACATCTTATCATAGCTCCATTCATAAATTTCTGTACTGTACACAATTTTTTTTTTTTTAAAAAGGGTGGTTGTCCTACAAGAGTGACACTATTTCTGGAAAAATCTCCTTAATGAGGCTCTGTTACCAGTTTATTAATTCCCTATCTCCTAACTAATCTAATAGGTGCTATGATTTTTATTTTTGCTTTCAAAAACATTTATTATTTGCAAAGTTATGAGCATTTTTCTAAATATGCTAATGTGGCTCTAATAGCCAAATGGGAGGTGACACTTTCTTTTCACTCTGGGCAGTGTCAAGTTTTCTGTATGACGCTGTTCAATTAGCATACAGCTTCTCCCCCCTCCATGCCCAGCAACACTGTGTGATCACATAGTATAGAGCTTCCATTCCCGAGTGTGTATTCAACTAGTGAAATCTTTCATTGTGTCACAACTGTGATCCTGGTGTCATATGAAAGATAAGAATCTCCTTTTTCATATGCCACCAGAACCGCTGTTCTAGGTGGTCCTCAGCCCCATATATGACTGTTTGAAGTGATCCCCCTTCCCTCCAGCCTCAGCCTCTCACACTGTGTGAAGCAGCTTCATGCTGATTGGACAGCGTCAGAGGCTGTGAGGAAGCTCCACCTCTGGAGAATTGCTGGTGTTGACACCCACTTGTCTAATAATGGCTCATTTACATATTTAGAAAAAAGCTCATAACTATTAAAATAATAAACTTTTTGGGACACAATTTTCACTGGCATTATCAGTGTGACAGCGCCTATTAGATTATCTAGGAGATATGGCAGTACTAAACCAGTGACAGATCCTCTTTAGACCCCTTTAATAAAGGCCAATTACAGATAGCGGTAACTTCACAGAGTAGTGGTAGATTTACACCTTTTCTGAGTCTATTCATGCCAGGTTATTATTGTTCTCAAAATACAGTGGCATAGCTAAGGGGGAAATGGCTGGTGAGTCATGTGCCCTAGAGACTTAGGGCCTGGGGGCCCCCAACACAGCATTCTGCCTTGGCAAGGATATTTAGGCACAGGGCTAGGCAGCAAATAGCATCTTTGCCTCAAATTAATGAAAGCCTAGCTATGACTCAAAATATAGAAGGGGTGTCAGATATTATCAATACTACCCAATGATAAGTACCAAAGAAGATTGATAAGCTAGGAAAATGAAAAATTTACTACCAGTTAAGCACAAGTAGAAGTTTAAATATTCTAAAAAGTGTACCTAGCTTTTCTGGTGACTTTTCAGAATAAGCTGTCATATGTGTCTACATGAGGAAAAACTCGAATTCTAGCCAATATATGACTTGTATTCTGAATTATTTACCAGTTTTTACCTATGCAGACTCTATCTCTAATTCGCAGTTGTCTCTGAGCTAGTGGCTATCATGTCTACTATACACTGCACACATAGAAGAGGATAATCCTGCTCTCCTATCTCTATCTATCTCATATATAGAAGCTACAGCAGCATGGAAGATATTATACAGGAGTAATTAGCAGTGTAGCTGAGAATCCAGCACTGGGGTGAGATCTAGTTTACATGGAAGATGCTACACGACTGTCTATCCTTTTCACTCTGCTCCTCCCTTCTCTATCTATAGACTTGTATGGGCAGAATGTCTGTGTCTCTTTCTCTCCCTGCTCCCTCCTCCTGCTCCCCTTCTTCCTTCATAGATTTATATTGGCAGACAGTGAAAAGACACACCCCACCTTCTGAAGTCCGTCTGTAACTAGGGACGGATTTGGCTTAACAACTGGGAGTGGACAGCAGATTACAGGAAGGGAGACACCTACTGGCTGTAACTTCACACAGAATTTGCAGTGATAAAACAACTATATTTTAACAGTAAGTAAATTACAAAGTTTATCTATATCAGGTATACTATTAGATCAGCATAATTGTTTGAAAAGTCAGCGTCCATTTAACAGAAAACAGCAACCTATTGAACTATAGCTACTGACTATAGCAATGCCAGCTTCCAAAAATAGCTAAGTAGTTCCGACTATTCCAGTAGTACAGCTATCATAAAAAGTCACACTTTAAAACTTGACAAAAAAACATATTGTACTATTCTAAATGAGAATATAGTGAAAAGAATAGGCAGATATTGTTTCATTTTATTACACAATCAGACATGTCTTTTTTCATATTATTTCTTTATTCATGTTATTGTCTTTTTATATTGAAAAAGTTGTTTGAGATTAGAATAAAAGGTCTATTTTTTTCCCCAGCAACAGCACCATTCATGTCTATGCACTGTGACTGATACTGCATTCTGCTCTGTTAAAGTGAATGTGACTGAGCTGCAATACCAGAGACAGCCCATAGACAGGGCACACGATCCGTAGCAAAAGGCTACTACTAGTACCTTCTGATTTTCCACGTATAAGATAAAACAATAGCTAAATAAAACGTTGGTCTCGGAGCACCAAAAATCAAATACACCAAAATCTCATTGCAAGTTCCAACATAAATAACTCAATAACTTTCCTCTGACCGTTGGTCAGTGTTGATTTTTCCAAAAGTCAAATAACACATAAAATGATGGCAATGAGATTTATGCAAAGTAGCATACAAAAGTTTAAATGTTTCATTATACTTACAGAGTCGACATTCATAAAAGGCTTACAATAAATCACAGATGTCCCACCGATTTTACAATTACAGCTCGTGGTCCACTGAAGAAGAATTAACGACGAAACCAGCTAGTCATATGTGATTTATTAAAAGGGTTATGTGGGGGCCAAAAATTATTAGCATTATTAGTGGGTGTAGTCACAGCAGTACGTGAGTACACTGTCGAATATACATTCTGGTCCCCCATCGCGCAGATTCTGAGATTTTCATAGACTTTTATAGCTCTGCCGGGGGACGGGAAGTCTAGTTGCACAGTCCTCTTTCATGACGATATGACTCTTCGTCATGTGACCGGCCCCGCTGTACTCTATGTGCAAGCAGGAGAATTAGTACAGTGAGTATATAGAGTACAGCGGGATTGGTTACGTGACGAAGAGTCGTATCGTCATCAAAGAAGACTGTGCAACTAGACTTCCGGTCTCAGAATCAGCACGACGGGGGACCGTAATGTATATGAGCGAGTGTACTCACATACTGCAGTGAGTACACTGCTAATAATTTTTAGTCCAAGCATAAACCCTTTAAATTCCATCTATGAATGTTGATACGCCTTTTATGAGTAATAAAACAACTTTGGCTTACTCCATTTTCTCTGAATCTATAAGAGCTCTATGTGAGTCAATATTATAACTTTTTGTATGAGACTTTGCCAATATCCCATTGCCGTCATTTGACGTGTGATTTGACTTTCTGAAGAGTCAAGTATTAACAAGCGGTCAGAGAAAATTTATAGGGTGATTTATGTTTCAACTTGCAATAACATTTTAGTGTATTTGATTTTTAGTTCTACGAGACCAACGTTTTATATTGCTATTGTTTTATCTGATACATGGGAAATCAAAAAATGTTTTGTATATTTTTGATATAGACAAAAGTGGAAAAAAACAGACTTTTATTTTAAAACCTTGTCACCAACGAGTCTAATTATCTCTTTTTATACATTGTTTACCAACGCCAATAAGTTTTATTGTGTTGTACAGTAATGCTAACTTCATCACAAAATTAAAATGTAAACTACAATTCACTGTGCTATGTTCATATCCCAAAGCAAAACTATCATTAAACATTATGGAAATTCAGTTAATTTAAATTGGCAGATGTTTCAACGCTTCATAAAGTTCCTCTCTAAAATATTTAGAGCTTTAGCGAAAAAAAATAACACTGAAATGGCAAGTCAATTTTACCCATACGCAGACTGCTTAGATGTATGGGTCATAAAGTAAACAGCACTGCCAGCGGTGTGTTCAGAATTGGTGCTGTCATACGATGCTGTGAGTTCTGTCTTCCAAATATAATAAATATGAAAAGGTACGAACACAAAAAGATGAAACCTTTACAAACTACTGACATTAATGATTATAGAAGAAAAGTTTACTTTTCTATATTAAAAAAAAAAAAATTCTGAGTGAAATAATTAAAAATGATTTACTTTTTGTAAGAATTATTATTTCCAGTTTTTCCATCTTCGTATATTCTCCTAATCTATAAATAAATTATTTTTAAAATATTTTTCCCCCTTGAGTGATGTTAGTCGTAAATAGAGATGAGCGAACCGGGACAACCGAACCCGGTTTCGGTCCGAACTTCCGGAAATGTTCGGTTCGCAGCGAATCCGAACTTCACCGGGTTTGGCCGAACCCGTTTTGACCGAACCCGGTCAAAAATATTATACAAATTCCATACTTATCTTCCCTGGTCTCCAGTATCGACTCATCCTGAGATTACGTTTTGGCCCATGTGACCGCTGCAGCCAATCACAGGTTGGAGCGGTCACATGGGACAAAACGTAATAATAGGATGGCACAAGTAGTAATGTGACACTACTGGAGACAAAGGAAGGTGAGTATAGAATTTTTTTCATTTTAGGTGTTAAAATATCGAGGATGTGATTCTTGGCAAATTTATTTAGACCAAATCAAATTGGGCAATGGATTCAATTTAATCCAACCTGAAACTTATTTTGGGAAATTTGCTCATCTCTTCTTAGAATTGATAATTCCTCTGTGACTCTTGTTAACAATAGTGGATGTATAGGTCCTTTTAGGGTGACCGTCCGGGGGCCTGAGACTCTGCGGGGGCCCATAGCTGCCCAACGAATAAAGCCGCAATAGGACTCAATTGTATCTGTGTCCTTTGTGATGCAGGCGACGTGATGACCCCTGGATAAGGCTTGGTCAGGGGGGCCCCAGTTTGGGGTACAGCCCAGGGCCAATGGTCTAACTGCTTGTTACCTGGGCATGTTGGAAAAAACTGCTTGTGAATCTTAGCACATGATGAAAAAAGTCTAGCTTCATTTTACGTCCCATATTACTATTTATTTATGAACCAGGGGCCATTATTAGGCTAATTTACCGTTAGAAACAGGAGTGGTCCGAAGAATTGAAGTTTATGCCGTTATATTGCAGCTGGTAATATAGCAGTAAATAGTCCTATCTTACTGTAGGGAAAGTGTGATAATGAAATACAGAATAATGGAGGTTGTTTTCACGCTGTCTTTTCTATATAGGAAATGTACAATGACGTTAATGGCAAAGCACTTTTAGACATATGGAAGAGCTAAGTAATGCATTTTGGTCCATTACCCGCTTTCCTGTTATTAAAAACATCTGAAACAACCAGCTTGGATATGAAAAGATGTTAGAATTACAAAAAAATAAAGTGCTTGAACAGAGGTGGTTTCTCTGTATTTTTAATACTTGGTTATCTACTAAGTTTTATGAAGGCAGGAGCAATACAGCCCCATTATCTATTACATTAGTGTATGAGGCAGTAATGGGCATTACTGAGTATTTTAACCGTTATTGTTACATTGTGCTCAATAGCAATCCTTTTATGGTTAAAATTTATATAGAGGGTTCGAAAATTCATTCAACGAGTATTGTTAAAAGGTTGAAACTCTATTCCATATTCCCTATTATAGCATATAGACATGATAGAGAGGAACCCCCTGTATGAATAAAGAACCACTCTTTAGGAGCAACTCTCTCCCTCTCTGGCAAGCCTGTTCATGCATCACATAGTCGGCCATTTATTTGACTGCTGCAGGGAAAATGTCTGGCCGGATGCAGCTTCCCCCGGTGATAACGGCCATGGGTTCGAGAAGTCAGGTTAGCTTCTGTTTAAATGTGGTTATCTTTTATAGGAGAACCTCCTAAAATATTTATTTAGTAATTTCCTTTCCAGTTGCAGTGAACAAACATTCACAGTGGACTTATCTTTGACAACACAATTGTAATGGCTAAAGTCATTGCTAGGACAAGTGGTTTTAAGAGAACACTCCATGGACAAAAGTATTGGGTCTCACCTCTTAATCACTGAATTCAGATGTTTCATTCAGTCCCATTGCCACAGGTGTATAAAATCCAGCATTCGCCATGCAGTCGCCTTTACAAACGTTGGTGATAGAATGGATCGTTCTAAAGAGATCACTGAATTCGAGCGAGATCCTGTAATCAGACGCCACTATTGTAACAGGTCAATTTATAAAATTTCTTCCCTCCTAGATATTCCACGATCAACTGTGAGTGTTATTATTGTAAAGTGGAAGTGTTTAGGAACCACTGCAACTCAGCCATGAATTAGAGACCATGTGAAGTTACAGTAAAAGTCGCCAGCTATTTTAACGTAATCGATTCGGACAGCTAATTCAGAAGAATTTTTCCTGAAACGGATCTCGGGAAATTTGCTCATTTCTATTTACCACCACTAGATAGATCATGAGCTGAATGAAGTAAATTTATTATACACAGATGATATAATATGTTGAGTGTTGTCATTTTCAACCTTCATTTGCTTTTTCAATGCAGGTGATATCAATGGTTGAAGAATGCTAAGAAATAAAATTTCTCAGTGTCAAAACAACCATTTTCCAGTGGAATATAATGAAAACTGTCTGTCGTTTACAGATGATTTATAGACTTAGAGGGATGCTGTCATCATCAATATGTGTTATTCTGTGCTCTGATTGTCATTAATATTCATATCAACTGTCAATAAGAACTGAGGGATTTATTTAAATGTAATTTATATTGCTTTTATGTTGGGGGTGAAAGCCAGAAACTCAATCACATATTTCTCGTAATATATATATAAATTATAATAAATGTTGTTCGTTTTCAAGTTTCAAAGGAGCTTTCAACAATCATGAGGAATTTTTCTTGTAACTAATAAGATGAGAAAAAAATGTAACTGCATATCTTTGAATGTAATTTTTTTTATCATTATTATTATTATTATTATTATTATTATTATTATTACTATTAAATCAATGTGTTTTGTGTTTTTAGCACTTTTCTAATTTACTTGTATTACATTTTTTTTTACTTTTTACAATACAGCTTCTATGTATCCAGTATATATGAAAGCTGTATCATTCTCTCTCAGCCAATTCCGTCACTTCAGTTGTACTGACGGCTCGACCGAGAGCAGGTCTTGTGTGTCTCTAATACACAGGATCCACCTAATATCGATCACATCTAACTTATGAACTTAGATGTGATTGATGTTAGGTGAATTCTTTGTGTCATATTTGAAGGATTTTAACCCCCACCGCAAATGGATGTGAATATACACAATATGGACAAAAATATTCAGACACACCTCTCAATGAATGAATTCAGGTGTTTTATTCAGTCACAGTTGTATAAGTACCTAGCCATCCAGTTGTCTTTACAAACATTTGTGAAAGAATGGGTCGTTGTAAAGAGCTCACTGAATTCCAGTGTGGTCCTGTAATAGAATGCCACAATTACAACAAGTCAATTAGTGAAAATTCTTCCCTGCTAGATATACCACGGTCAACTGTGATTGGTATTATTGCAAATTAGAAGCGTTTAGGACCCACAGAAACTCAGCCATAAAGTGGCAAACCACGTAAATCTTTAGAACAGAGACGTCACATGCTGAGGTGCACAGTGCATAAAGTCACCAATGCTCTGCTGACTGAATAACTGAAGTGTTCCAGAACTCCCCTGGCATTAATGTCAGTACAAAAACTGTGCCCTGAGTTTCATTTCATGGGTTTTTCATGGCCATCCAGCTTCATACAAGCCTTACATCACCATGCATAATCCCAAGCAAGATCCATAAAGATGTGGTTGGTTGAGTTTGGCGTGGAACAACTTGACAGGTCCTTGGCCTTAACCCCATCGAACACCTTTGTAATAAACTAGAGTGGAGATTGTGAGCCAGGCCCTCTCGTCTAACATTAGTGTCTGACCTCTTCTGGATAAATGGGCAAAAATTCCCACAGACACGCTCCAAAATCTTGTATAAAGCCTTCTCAGAAGAGTGGAAAATGTTTTAGCTGCTAAGGGGGGGGGGGGGGGGCAACTCCATATTAATAGCTGTTGATTTAGAATGGGAAGTCATAAAAGCTCCTGTAGGTGTAATGTAAAGGTGTCCCAAAAGTTTTGTCCATATAGTGTATGCTGCTGTCACTTTGAAATTACTAATGTTATCTTGGCATTAAAGACCTTGAAAAGGATTGGATACAGTCCTAGAAGACCTCAGAACGTCATTGTCACGTTGGGTTCGTGGACCCACTGGGCCGTACCGCCTTGGCGGTATGGCAGCTGGCCAACAGGTCGCAGGTAAAGTCTATAGTTCGTATAGGGTACCTGTGGCAGCTCGGGCAGTAGAAAGGCAGGCTCAGCTGGGACTAGGCAGCAGCAGATGTCAGGCGTGGTGAAGCAGGACAGGCGGGATATAAAGCACAGCACGACTTTGGCTCAGCACGGCACTCGACCAGGATAGCACGGGATACAGGTAACAGGATCAGGAACAGGAACACACCAGGTGACCATTGCATAGACAAACATACGGTACGACAACAAAGCTCAGGCATCAAAGCAAGGGGCTGAACCACTCTTATAGTCCAGGGCACTCATGGGCTGATACTTCATTTAAGTCCGTTGCGCGCGCTGCCCCTTTAGGAGCGGACACGAGCGTGCGCGCGCACCCTATGGGATCTGGCCGAGGTGAGTGGAAGTGAGCGTTGGCGTCTCCTGAGGAGGAGACTGGGGCCAGCACTCGCCGACCCGTGGCTGTGGCCGTCAGGAGGAGAGTGAACCTGACGGCCCGCAGCCACGGACATTACAGTCATATACAACTTTTCATGGCAATTATTGCACTTTCGATTCACATTTGATATCTTATAGGGACATTTCAGAGGTTTTAATTTCTCAGTTCCCGGACCCCCACCATTACTGAAACTAAAAGGGTACAAGTGCTCTGTCGAGCGCTTTACACTTTCGGCTGTGATCGTCTCTCTTCGTCAGCCTGAAGACGGAATCACAGACGTTCTATGGGAGCCCAACTTCAGGCTAGGGAGGGGAGCCAATAACAGTCGAAAGTGCAGAGCACTCGGCTTAGCGCTTCCCCTTCATTTCAACGATGATGCCGTTCTCAGCAACCGGACCCACACCGATCAAAACTTCTAATATGTCTCTATGCCATAGTAAACATTTTCTGAAAGTACATTTACTCATTTCATTCTTTAAAAAGGGAATCTGTTTATTGTATACGTAAACCAAGCAGATAATTTGTAATCTCTATTCATTAAAGTGATAAAATAAACTATTAAATGAAAACAATAAACCAGTGTTATACATACAGTCAGGAGATCCTAGTGCCCCCATCTCAATTTTATGACTCTAGTACATTCTCTAATCCCTTGTTTTATATAATTGTAGCACCTGTGAGGACCACATCCCTGTGCAGGTTCTCATCACCTATTAAAATGGCCTGGAATGGTCCCCTTTCTCCATAGGCCCATTCAGGCTTTCGCTATGGTATGTATGGGCTTGTAATAATTATTTAATTGATTATTGATGATGATTTATATTAAATCAGATGTATATTTTGTTAGTGCTTTACCTATGTTTATGATCTTACTTTAAAGTGTAGCTAAACGTTTGACAAACCTCTGACATATCATAGTGACATGTCAGAATTTTGGATTGGTCGGGGTCTGAGCATGGAGACCCCCACCAATCGCTAGAATGAAGCAGCTGAAGCGCTCGTGTGAGCGCTCAGCCGCTTCGTGTCTGTTCGGCTATTTCTGGAAAGCCGATGTATTGGAGTACGGGCTCATAGACTTTCTATTGAGTCCGTACACTAATACATTTATTTCCGGAAAAAGCCGAACAGACATGAAGCAGCTGAGCGCTCACACGAACGCTTCAGCTGCTTCATTCTAGCGATTGGTGGGGGTCCCAGTGCTTGGACCCCCACCAATCCAAACTTCAATACACTATGACATGTCAGAAGTTTGTCAAATATTTAGCTACACTTTAAAGTCTTGACAAACGTGTAAAAAAAAATAATATTTTCATGTATAACAGACCTGCATTTTGCAACCTTCTCCTACAGGAACCACGTCTCTTAAAATAAATGATTTAGCATTTTTCTTTCAGTCCGATCAGACACAGCTCACAGGAAATCCCGTATGCACAATCACTTTGCATCTGAGCAATCAATAGGAGGTATAGCAAGAGAATTGAAGTTTTAAACCTTTCAAGTGTTAAGAAACTTGCTGGAGTTGAAAATTTGATCTGGTTGGTATATCCAGCTTTCAGTCCGCAGGAAAAATTTATATGTTTCAAAGAACTGTAGAAACCAATTAGGTAAAACAGAGGAGGTAAGAAAAAAAAATCTATGTAAAAAAAAATATTCTAGAAAAATATAAAATAAAAACAAGAGAAAATAGAAATAATTTGAAGAAAAAAGTTGGTTTAGTTAGCAAACAAATCATGGGAAGATTGTTTTTTTTTTTGTTCTCTTATAAAAATCGAATTGAATTGAAGGCGTTGTTTCAACCATAGAAAGTTCTAGAGTAGTGAAATGGCGATTGTCCTTAAGGTCGGCATTCATGAATAAAAGTAAATGATAAAAGAAATGTCACTGCACGTGATAAACATTTCCAAGGACACCTATTATAGAATTCTGTATCAGCTTCATTTATTCTAATTCACTATGTCTGCCGTCAAATGGGAAATACACTTAATAGCTCCACATAAATGGTTACAATATGTCCTCATTTGGTTGTATATAGCAGCTTTGCATTTTTCATTATAACTTGTTGTAATAGTAAATATTCAAGTCATTATAATGCACATCAAATATTATCATTGTCTTGGCAATAAAGAAGCATGGAATTATTTTTATCTTTTGTCCACTCAAGGAAAGTATAAACTTGAGTTTGCACAGAGGGAAAGGAAAAAAAAAGCCCAACATTATCTGCCATGGCTCAGATACCTTTGTTAAGATTTTTTGACGTGTATTATCTTGGAGTCCTCCTTTTACTTCTAATTACAAACTTCTCTAGTTGGATGTGTAAAGAATGTGTAATGTCATTTCACTTTTGTTCTTATTGCCTTGCTTTGAAACATAATTGGCATAAGTTGACATGATCTGCAGAATAAAATAGGAGATATTATGCATGTTTATGTCCTACAAATGCACTGCTAGGATCAAGGTGATACAAGGAACTAAGTTGAGAAAGATATGCAATGTGACTGTAGGTTCTTGATTTTTTACGGCAATCCTAATCTGACTGATTTCAAATTTTTAATGGTAAAATGTTTTAAAGGGATTTGCCCATCTTGGACATTTATGGCATGTCCACAGGATATGCCAAAAATGTCAGATAGATGTGGGTCCCACCACTGGGACCTGCACCTATCTGTAGGCCCCCTTAACCTTTTTTTAATTTGTTGGCTCCCGCCGCATCCCTGCTACTTCCCGATTAGATGGTTGGCAGTTACGAAAACCGCATCGTTTGAGCTTTACGTTGCTTCCGTAATTGCCATTCACTTCTATGGGAGTAACGGAAATAGCACAGCTCAGCGAGCTATGCTGTTTTCGTAACTCCCGACCATCTAATCAGGAAATGGACGGGAGGCAGCGGAAGCCGAGAAAGTTAGAACAGGGTTTAGGGGGCTTCGTTCTACAGATAGGTGCAAGTCTCAGAGGCGGGATCACATCTATCTGACATTTATGGCATATCCTGTGGATATGCCATAAATATCCAAGATGATAAAACCCCATTAACGTATATCACAGAGTACTCATTGAGCCATACATTTCATATTTCTCAATGCATTCTCCTAAACACTGTAAAAACTGTCATGTTTAGAATACAGAAAAATGTGTTTTAGTAAACGACGTGACAAGACTTGTGAAAAAAGAAATCCAGTCAAATGGCTCTTCCGATATGTCATAGATACAGTTGAATTTGGTTAAGGACTCCAATTTTTCATGAAACCAATTGAACACAATATCGCGAGATATACAGTATATCAACAAATTTGACAGGCCTAAATCCACACCACGACATCCGGTGGTCACCCTTAGACACATATAGAATAAATATCTCGTGAGTATTGCCAGAACAGAGGATCCCACTCTATAACGCCACATGCCCTCATTGAGGATATGGACTGTGGTTGCCTTCATGAAACAATCTCTTTAGCCCATTGTAAGGACTGGGTATTTTAAAGTCTTAAGCGGTTATTTTCTCTATCATCAGCTTATTTGGACATTAACCAGTTGGTGGGTACAGTAATAGTTGTCAAATCCTAGACTTTAGAAAGAAATGAGGATTATAGGTCTCTCTGCATTGTTGGCACAATGCAAAATCGGAAACTCACACTCTATTCTTCCTCTAAAACAATTTATGAATTCGAAACGTCTAGCTTTTTTTCATCAGCATTCCTTTTCTTTTAACTGGTTTACTAACAAGTTGAAAATTACATGTATTCTCAGGCATGATGTGTCCCTGAAATAGCACATTTTATCCCGATGCTGTACTGAAAAAACTAACATGTACAAATGAATAACAAAAAATATAAAAAAAAGGGAAAGTACATATTTACTGTACAATTATACATAAATAGAAAGCAATACCCGCTTCCCTTCTCAAAAATACACAAAAAGACACTGGTCCATATTTTCCTTTTTTCATACAACTGACATATTTAGCTTTTATTGTTGATGTTGCTTTCTTCTGGCCCTGAATATTCTCTCTATCAGTCAATATTCCTATAGTTAGCCCCCAACTTTAAATACTGTAGTACTTGACTTTAACTTTTTCATTTCGAGTTTCCATTTATATTTCAAGTTGACAAACTATCATTTTCATTTAATTCAAAATTGATTCACCGGAAGGAACAAAGCTATATATTCTGGCCTCAGAAAAATCTAATAAAAAATATAATGAGGCAATAGAGATGAAAGTGAGTGGGTGATATATTTTAAATTTGATAATACGCACATCAGCAGGGTTAAGCAGTACTAGTCTGTCCTACCAGGATATTGCCTCAGCTAACCTTTTAGATTTCGCCAGTTCATATTCTGCAATTTTACTTACAAGCACAAAAACTCATCAAAACTCAATAAACTGTGGTTTTATTTCTTATCTTGTCTACTAAACTAAAATACACTTTAGTATTATTCTTTGACATTTCTCAATCTTAAATTTTCAACCTACAACATGTAATTTTACTGCTCAAGAGTTATAAAACACCCTTGACCTAGTACCCAAAGGACAGGGGATGCCCACTGGTCTGATATTCCTGAAAAATATACTCAAACCTAATCTGGAATCTTGTGATGGCTTAGATGTCTCCTTCTGTTTTCTCATGGCCTTACTCCCTACATGAAAACTGTAGAATGTCCAATTATTTTTGGATCCAAAAACATTTCTGCATCATTGAATCACATCAAAAGTTATTTATACCTATGTTTTTCTCGAGATGTATTATTGGATTTTAGGTTATAAGTAAAGGAATGGGGGTAATGGTAGGGATAGAAAAATCACAGCATATTAGAGACTGGTAAGGTCCAATGGGTGTTTTTTAAAAATGTATTTAATCGTGGGAATAAGTATAGAATGAGAATAAAATAAATTAGATGGACATAAATTGGAAGGGTTCACAAGAGAAGTACGGCAACAACATACAACAATGAGATGTGTCCAAACAAGCGTGTCTTTACTTCAGTGATGCAACTATTGATTGCAAAAGTCTTTTTCCAGCATGACCAGCACAATATACGTTCATATAAAAATACCAAATAATCAAAGTATCAGGAAGACACTCCATAAGCTGTGTAAACCAGGGCCGAGGAACGAGACAGCTCATTGATCGGCGCTCGTTTGCTCCTATTACACTTAGCAATGATTGGATATGTATAGGGACGAGCGCTCGTTACTATGATCGCTCGTCCCCCTACATTTTCATTGTGTCGGCAGCTCATCTCCCTGGTTACACAAGAAAATGTGTTGCCGACCACGATGATTTTTAATTCTGCATAAAAATGCAGATCAGCCGATCAACGCGCGTTTGCTTGTTCATCGGCTGATCGTTGCCCTTATTACACGGGGCAATGATCAAGAATGAGCGTTCATATGGATCATAGGGTCTTTACTGTACGTTGGAGAAACAATAATGCGCAAAGAGATGATAAGCAACCATAAATCTACCATCAGAAAGAGACAAGTTAAATAAGGGTTTGTTTACAAGATATTTGCAAATCCGCTGTAGATTTTTAATATAATCCATATCAGAAATCCACAGCTGAAACAAGGATTTAGACGGCGGATTGGCATGCGGAACTGCACGTGTATTAGCTCCATGATTTAATCCAATACTGAACATGCTGTAGAGTTTACAATCCTGCCCAGATATTTTTCAGAGAATGTGAATGGGGTAATAAAATAACACATTTACGTGCATTGTCGGCAGAATGCTAACAGAATCTTCAGGGAAATAATATTGACTTCTCATTGAGTTCATTCTTCTGATGTATCTGATACTCACCTTTAAAGAGATTGTCCAACCCTAACAACTTATCACCTGTCCATGCGTACAGAGCTCAGCCATCTCTGTAATTTCCATAGAGAATGGATGAAGCAGCAGAAGAATGTGTGCCTGCAGGTTGATTCAAATTGGGGACTCAGGACCCCCGCTCTCGTTATCAGTAGGGGTCCCTCTTTAAGTACATATGCAGTAAATAGATGGTCATGACAACAACATCGTTTTGTCTCTATACAAATAACTATTCAGACCACACATGCAATATTGTGTACAATTTTCGGCACCTGTGTAGAAGACGGACAATGCTGAACTAGAACGGGTGCAAAGAAGGGCGAGCAAGATAATTAAGGGAATGTGTGGAATGTAGAATTAAGAAAGGTTATAAAACTTGGGGCTTTTCAGTTTAGATAAAAGACGGTTTAGGGGCGATCTAATTACAATGTATAAATATATAACTGGACAGTACAGAGATCTTTCTAATTATCTTTTTACACCTAGGCCTGTAACAAGGACATGGGGGCATCCTCTACGTCTAGAGGAAAAAAGGTTTCCCCACCGTGACAGACGGGGATTTTTTTTTATGGTGATAGCAGTGAGACTATGGGACTCTCTGCCACAGGATGTTGTGATGGCTGATTCTTTACTGTAAGAGTGGTGAGACTAAGGAACTCTCTGCCACAGGATGTTGTGATGGCTGATTCTTTACTGTAAGAGTGGTGAGACTAAGGAACTCTCCGCCACAGGATGTTGTGATGGTTGATTCATTGTAGGGGTAGATGAATTATCAGAACACACTTGATTTTTCTACTGCATGGTCTCCCAGCCTTCACATAAAGTGGTTCTGCAGAGGACAAAAGCAGACAAACATAGCACAGACTGCAACGTGTGTTCTGATACTTCATCTACCACACCTAAACTTGATATTGGGGATGGTGAGAAACTTCTCCTGGAGACGGTGTGTTGAATTTTTGTCCGGACTATATGGTGTGTAGCCCCATTGCATATAATCTTTATATATGTATTTCCGAGTGGATTACTGGACTTTATCCACTGCAATTGGGTTTGCCACTGAATACATATTAGTGCAAACCAAATGTCAGTTCATTATAATTGGCATCCACCTCATGTGTTTTTTATCCTTCCTCTGATTAACACGGTAGAATTATAGGTTGGACTTGATGGACTTGTGTCTTGTTTTAACCTTATCAACTATGTAACTACAGCTCTGCATACTTTATGAAAATCTCTGACATTTTTTTTCTTTTTAGTTAAACTCTCCACAATCATGGTCATCGATTGCCGACTTTTTTTAATTTTTTCACCCATTGATTTTTCACTTGATGTCCCATGGAATAGTAATGTACTATAATACCCTATGCGCTTTCTTGTGAATAACTATCTGACTATATGGGGTAAAAGGCAATAGATGCTTCGAAGATGGTAATCTGTACTAGTATGTGACCTATCTTTAACAAACATGGTAAGACACAGTGCATAAACACAGATGGGGATTATTTTGCTATTTCCCAATACAACAATGTACATCGGAGTGGTTTTACTCAAAAAAGGCATTGTGGGTTTAGTATATTATATAGTGTTCAATATTTATTCCAGTTTTTCCATATTATATAGATTTTGTACAAATGGATACATCACTAATTCTATATAGTCCTTTATCTTCCTCACAGAGGGCTCTCTGCTGTTCCAGATCAAGTGCGATGTAGTTGCAATAATCATTGTAATGCAGATACTGATTTCAATCTTATTTCTATACACCCCTGGCTAACGCTGGCCTTATGTTTTACTTTCTGCTCACAGATTCTATGAATCTCTTTATAATCATCCTGGCTCTAAAACCTAAACAGGAGAAATTTCTTGCATCCATTCAAACTTCTTCGATTGCAGGAACGAAAAGACATTTTTTGGGCGTCCTTATTGTTAGATGAAATCAGTTCAGTTCCATCCTCTATCCGTGATGGCAAACGCTAGGGCTTGAGGGATTTCAAATAGAATTCTATAAAAGATTAAACTCTGCCCCCCCTATTTCTTAAATTTTTGTAATGGTCTTCTCTCAGGAGCCAAGCTCCTTACTCAGTCACTAGAAGCCTATATTACACTTATCCATAAGGAGGGCAAGATTGTGGCAGCTATCAACCTATTTCATTGTTCAAAACAGATATGAAGTGGTGGGTAAAGATTCTGGCAGAAAAAAAAATCAAGAAATTACTCCCGACATTAATAGGTCTATTGTGAGAGGGCAAATTTGAAACAACTAGACTTCTACACACTAGACATTATGCTAAAACCTCACACATCCCTCTGGTCCTTCTCAGGAAAGATACTGAGAAGGCATATGACAGGGTTTACTGGTCACTCATTAAGGCATCACTGTGTAAGTTTGATTTAGCACCCTCCATTGATTACTATATTTGCCCTATATTCAGCCCCAAGTGTTGGATTATGCATAAATGGCACTTTTTATCGTCCCTTCCATATAGCGAATGGAACGTAGGAAAGATGTCCTTTATCGTCCACCCTTTTTGTTATTGTCATGGAAACACTGATACGAGAGAGAGAGAGAGAGCAGAATAAAAACATTTTGGGCTTATAAATCGGTTACCACTGCCATAGTTGAAGATAACCCTTGATCCTGACAAAAAAAATCCCAGATCAGCTATTCCACCTATATTTCAGGTGTTTGGAATTATCTTGAATTTTAACATTAATTTAGCGAAATCTGAGATACTGAACATTTCTGCTCCTTCCAGTGATTTGGAGACCCTTAAATCATTAGCCTCTTTAAAACGACTAGATAAAGCCCTTAAATATTTAGGCATTCTTCTGTCCCCACACACTAAACAACTTTTTGTTAATTATACTTCACGTCTCTTGAATATTCAGACACACTGGCTATATTTTCACCAACCTCTGGTGTCATGGGTGGGAAGGAAAAATTATCTAACATAATACTGTACATACAGTGAAGGAAATAAGTATTTGATCCCTTGCTGATTTTGTAAGTTTGCCCATTGTCAAAGTAATGAACAGTCTCGAATTTTTAGGCTAGGTTAATTTTACCAGTGAAAGATAGATTATATTTTAAAAAAAAACAGCAAATCACATAGTCAAAATTATATATATTTATTTGTATTATACACAGAGAAATAAGTATTTGATCCCCTACCAACCATTAAGAGTTCAGCCTCCTCCAGACCAGTTACACGCTCCAAATCAACTTGGTGCCTGCATTAAAGACAGCTGTCTTAAATGGTCACCTGTATAAAAGACTCCTGTCCACAGACTCAATTAATCAGTCTGACTCTAACCTCTACAACATGGGCAAGACCAAAGAGCTTTCTAAGGATGTCAGGGACAAGATAATAGACCTGCACAAGGCTGGAATGGGCTACAAAACCATAAGTAAGACGCTGGGTGAGAAGGAGACAACTGTTGGTGCAATAGTAAGAAAATGGAAGACATACAAAATGACTGTCAATCGACATCGATCTGGGGCTCCATGCAAAATCTCACCTCGTGGGGTATCCTTGATCCTGAGGAAGGTGAGAGCTCAGCCGAAAACTACATGGGGGGAACTTGTTAATGATCTCAAGGCAGCTGGGACCACAGTCACCAAGAAAACCATTGGTAACACATTACGCCGTAATGGATTAAAATCCTGCAGTGCCCGCAAGGTCCCCCTGCTCAAGAAGGCACATGTACAGGCCCATCTGAAGTTTGCAAATGAACATCTGGATGATTCTGAGAGTGATTGGGAGAAGGTGCTGTGGTCAGATGAGACTAAAATTGAGCTCTTTGGCATTAACTCAACTCGCCGTGTTTGGAGGAAGAGAAATGCTGCCTATGACCCAAAGAACACCGTCCCCACTGTCAAGCATGGAGGTGGAAACATTATGTTTTGGGGGTGTTTCTCTGATAAGGGCACAGGACTACTTCACCGCATCAATGGGAGAATGGATGGAGCCATGTACCGTCAAATCCTGAGTGACAACCACCTTCCCTCCACCAGGACATCAAAAATTGCTCGTGGCTGGGTCTTCCAGCACGACAATGACTCAAAACATACAGCCAAGGCAACAAAGGAGTGGCTCAAAAAGAAGCACATTAAGGTCATGGAGTGGCCTAGCCAGTCTTCAGACCTTAATCCCATCGAAAACTTATGGAGGGAGCTGAAGATCCGAGTTGCCAAGCGACATCCTCAAAATCTTAATGATTTACAGATGATCTGCAAAGAAGAGTGGGCCAAAATTCCATCTAACATGTGTGCAAACCTCATCATCAACTACAAAAAACGTCTGACTGCTGAGCTTGCCAACAAGGGTTTTGCCACCAAGTATTAAGTTTTGTTTGCCAAAGGGTTCAAATACTTATTTCTCTGTGCACAATGCAAATAAATATATATAATTTTGACTATGTGATTTTTTTTTTTTTTATATAATCTATCTCTCACTGGTAAAATTAACCTAGCCTAAAAATTCTAGACTGTTCATGTCTTTGACAGTGGGCAAACTTACAAAATCAGCAAGGGATCAAATACTTATTTCCTTCACTGTAGATATAGATCCCTCAGATCTTTTATACATTTCAAACAATACCAATATACTTACCTTTCGTCTATCTCATTAAACTTAAACAGATTTTTTCCCAGTTTCTTTGGAAATGCAAGTATCCCAGACTTCCTCATCAATTCATGGTTCAGAAGCCCCCACATGGAATGCCAAACCCCTTTAATTATTACCATACTAACCAAGTTAGTTGTTGGGTTCTACTTGCCAGAAAATACCCCACAATGCCACATATAGACATAGAAAACTCTTATAATATTAATATTCTTTTTTTTATATAGCACCAACATATTCAGCAGCAACACCCTATGGATTAGGTACAGCTTTGGTATTCACCTGAAACATCTACTAGACAAGTTATCCCTAAACTCATTACTAATGGTTTGCTGTGCTCTTTCCACCATTACCTGAGACAGACTAGAACTGAAAATAATTTGTCAGCCTAAGGCTCTGTTCACATCTGCGTTGGGGTCCCGTTCTGACGTTCTATCTGAGCTCTCCGTCAGAACGTGATCCTGAACAGAGACAAACTTGGATTTCAATGGTGACGGATCCGGTGCCCATGGTTTCCGTTTGTCTCTGTTGTGCACCAGACCCATCGTTTTGCCGGAAGCAATAGCGTGGTTGACTCAGATGTGAACAAAGCCTTAACACTGTTAAGCTACCTGCCCAAGATACCGGCCTCTGCCTCAACCTACTTGGAACATTGGTCTTATCTCCATAGTAATTCTATTGTTGAGATATTCACAGACGCATCTTCGCCGATTTCTTGTTTTGAAGCCCCAACATGGAATGCCAAACTTCTTTACTTATTACCATGCTAACCAACTTAGTCATTGGGTTCTATTTGCAAGAAAGGAACCCACAATGTCACATGTAGACATAGAAAACTCTTTCATAAGCCCCATAAATGAGGTACACTGTTGGCATACACCAGAAACGTCTGCTAGTCGAATCATCCCTAACCTCATTACTAAGGGTTTGTTGCTCTTTCCACCATTACCTAAGACAGACTAGACCTGAGAACAATTTATCGGCCTTAACACCGCTAAGTTACCTGCTCAACATACCAGGCTCTGTGTCCTCCAACTTGGAACATTTGTCCCATCTCCATAGTTATTCTATTGTTGAGATATTTATGGACGCATCTTCGCTGAGTCTTGAAAAACTTTTACCCACTAATTCCTTCAAGTCACAGAACCTTCATAATTAGAAGTTTATATACTATTACTTACATCCCCTGTTAAAATATGTTTTAAAATATACCCTGAGCCTTTACAACATAAAAAGCCTCATAAGCTAAGCTACTTGCTAGCCTGGGAAAAGGATCTTACTGTTAAATTTAGAAAAACCAATACAGATTTTATTTTGAGACATTCCCATGGTTTCTTATGATGAACTCAAGTTCAGGAAAACCCCTTTATGCTAGTAGCGAGGTAGCACAGAACTCCAGAGTTTTTTATAGGATGAATTTGTTAGATTCCAACACCTGCTGGATATGTGAGGAAGGACTGGGTAGCTATTTACATCTTTCGTGGGGATGTCAGAAAATAAGGGGTTTTTGGGATTCCATTGAGAAATCTTTTAGGAAAGTATGTCCTTCCAATATTACGCTCAACCCCTCCTTAGTCTTGCTTTGGGCACCGACTTCCAGCTTTCGACTCCCTAGAGGAGATATCTACACACATTTGCTAACGTTATGAACATTTTTGATTCCCCTGTCTTGACGCTCCTTAGGACCCCCACTTGGTTACAGTGGAAGGAGAGAGTGAATCAGGTACACTGTCTGGAGGAACTGGCCGGGAGGCGAGAACCCATAAGCAATTTTCACAATTGTGGGAGCCTTAGGTAGACCATAGACACTACATATAATTATGTTACAGATATATTCTTGGCCTCGTCTAATTTTTCTCCTCCATATTACACCACTTTGCATGGAATAGAACGTTGCCCTATTTTCCACTATGTCATTTGATACTTATTTACCATTCTGATGCTTCTGGAAGTAACTATCAGCGTAAAATCAAGCCATTTGTAACTTTACTATGATTTGATTATTTTTATTTTTTGTTTACAGAGAATGCCTTGTATATAGTTCTGCCAAGTTAAAATGTCCTTAAAAAAAATTGAGAAGTCTACTTTGAACTATAAATATTAATTTAAAAAAAAATTGATAAAAGTATTCCTGGGTTATGCATGCAGACTGGCACAACAGTACAGACTCCGTTGGGCTTTGGAGTTCGATGTAACATGCATATCTATGTGAGTCTGTACAAAACAAAGCCATAATACTGCCATAAGCCCTACGAGGGTGATATTGTGGGTCTCATGCTATTACCATTCTTGCCTGCAAAAAATGGGAAAATATTTTTTTGTGCCAACTCGGGAACAGTAGTATGTACTATCTTAAACCAAGAGTTTATGTGTTTCAGAATCAACAGGAAGAGGACCAGATCTATTTTGCTGCCAGCATAGATTAGGGGACATTTTTTTCTCTATATCTGTTACTCACTAGTTATGATCAAAGGGATTAGATAGAGCTAGCAGTGGCACCTAGGGCCTGGTGCAGGAGAGGACCCAAAGCCCTTCTGCCACAGAAGGAGACACCAGTTTTATAAATGACACATGTACGAAGGTTGGGGGCACAGGGGCTTGAAGTCATGCTGCTGATACTATAATAATAATAATTATTATTATTATTATTATTATTATTATTTCCATACCTTCATATACAGCATACCAGCCTTTTTTGTCTTCCTGTTTTTCTACATCCATTTGATGTGAGATCCATAATTATTAACTGTTTTATGTTGTTCATCCTAATGTATCATAGTTCACAGTAGGATTTCCAACTGTGATATAAACTACTCAGGTAACAAGAGAGAAAGCCTAACCTTTAATAAAGATTTCCCTTTGTACCTCCAAATTACTCAGACTTGCTGAATATATTGTTCAATTAATAATTTAGCGCAATGGTTCAAAGGAATTCATTGCAATATATTCAATGACCTTTCTTCTCCCTCTTTTATTGCTCATTTATATTTGTTTTTTTGCACTCTGCCTAATTAAACTATTTTTCTTTCGGAAGAAATGGAATTATTCTATGTTTTACAGGTTTAGAATAAACTGCTTCTCTGCAGCTACAAACATTTTATGTAGAATTATGGGATAATACATTAATACAGCAGATACTATTATTAGACAGTTTGAGATATTTCAGTCTAATATTGGCAACAATAAGCGCACAGTTTTTTATCCTCATTATGCAAATTTATGTTATAAGCCACTATTACGTCCTAATGTGGTAATAAGGTGTTTTGTGCCTTCAGCAGTGGGTGCTGCTTTAATATACAGCCGACATCCTGCTGAGATCGGCGGTAACTCTGATCCCGCAACAGCTAGGTGGCTAAACAGGGACGGTACTCCCTCTGTCATCCCATGATTGTGGGGAGCCGATGAGTTGCCATAGCAGATGGTGGTCTGGCTATTTGCATATTAGACCGTGCCAAAGATACAATCTGATAGATTTTCAGTATCACTGACATGCAATAATGATTTGGTATATGAAAGCTTTTATAATAGAGATCAAATTAGTGATTTTAAGTCCCCTAGTGGGAGCAAAAAAATAAAAATAATGAAACAAAGTGAAATAAAGTTTATTACAGAAAAGAAAGTGTTTAGAGAAAAAACTAAAATCTAAAATCTAAAAAGTTAAACAATGATATATTGTAATAGTTAAGACTTTTATGGATGCAGCGATAACAATTATGTTTATTACTTGTTTTTACAATGCTTTAGGGGGAAAATGGGAAAAGGGGTTTTTGAACTTTTAATATTTTTTTTTGTACGTAATTTTTTTTCATTTAACTTATTTTTACCTTTTATATTATTCCCCCTAGGGGACTTGAACCAGCAATCATTGGATCACCTGCATGATATACTGCAATACTAATGGCAGGGCTTCATCGGAGTACAAAGGTGGCAGACCTGGGTTCCTTCATAAGGCCCCCAGGCTGCCATAATAACAACGCAAACATCACATCGCGTGCGTGGGTGGCGATGGGCTGTCAAAAGGGGTAATTCCCCTCATTCTAATGCTTTAAATGACACAGTCGCTATTAACAGCGGCATCTAAATGGTTAAGCGAGCGGGATTGTGCTCGAGCACGATCCTGCTCTTTACAGTGAAGTGTTAGCTGTATCATACAGCTGATACAGCTGACACCCGCGTTGTATGGAGCGGGCCCAGACCAAGATTCATGTTATACAAAAAACAAAGACTAATCGGAAGCCAGGATTTTATCTGGCGATACGTGTGGGCAGATTTTTGGGTATTAGAGCTCCTGCTGTAAGATTGCATGTTTTCTGTTTCACAAGAATTTTGGTCGGGTATGTGCTTGTTTACATTGGATGTCATATTTATGCAGTATTGTTTCTAGAACTATACCACTATCTCCATGTTTAGCTTTAATTATTAAAGGCTATGTACACCTTCGAAAAAAAAAATGCAAAAAAATGTCTACCAGTATGTTTTGTGCAACTTTCTAAATACTTTTTATTAAAAATTATTTCTACTTTTTGAAATACAGCTGCTTTGTATCCTGTATACAGAGCAGCTGTATCTAGCGCTGACACCTGAATCTGTCAGGTCATCGACACTGACGGGTTCAGTGAAAGCAGGTCCTGAGTGTCTCGGACACGCAGGATCCACCTGTTATCGATCACATCTAAGTTATGAACCCACTTTCACTGAACCCGTCAGTGTCGATGACCTGACGGATACAGGTTTCAGCGCTAGACACAGCAGCTCTGTATACAGGATACAAAGCAGCTGTATTTTCAAAAAGTAAAAATAATTTTCAATAAAAAGTAATTCCAAAGTTGCACCAATCACACTGATACACTGTTTTAATAAATAAAATAAAAAAATCTTTTCAAAGGTGTACATAGCGCTTAATACAAATGTCTTGTGTATAGTCCAGCAGTCGAGTATAGCTTGGGGGGCTTATAAACACCTTTATGGTGGATTGTATAATGGATCACTATTTTGTATACATCTTTGTACTGCACCTTGCTGTCATTGTGATGATGATTAAAAGTTGACTGTTTTCTTTCAAGCTCACACAGGCAGAACGAGCAGAATGCTAAAAACTTGCATTACTGGATGTGTCTAAGAGCTGAAAATGTATATCCGCTTAAGAAAAAAGTGCCAGGAAAGAGGTTAATAATAAAAATCCAGTGTATGCCTCATTTATACTACCCACAAATAAAGGACAACTCTGCTATTCACTGATTGTCCCAGTGGAATGACACTAAGGACTTCAAACTGCTGCTCCAGTAAAACATCAGTGCTGTATATTTAGGTATAAATCCACTTAACAATATGCACTCTAGTTACAATTATATGGAACTACTCAGCAACTTTTTGTCTCCCTGGGACGTTTTAGAGATTAACAGCTCTAAGTCTTGAAGTTCCAACTCAAAAACAGATAATTAAACAAGACATTATATCTAAAAGAGAGTCAAAGTAGGAACTTTACAAATACAGTTTTAGACTGCAACCTTGTGTATATATATTATATGGTGTAAAATGTAAGGGGATTTTCTGCTGATAAGAATGTTAGGAAACATCCATCACTTTTAGGTTGTCATGACTACTAGCCAAGCTTCTGGGTGGCCCTGGTTTGAGATGCACAGCTGATCTTATTTCTCCGTCTGCAACCTATCAGGGCCAAGTGTGGAGTATTTGAGTCTGTTCAATTCTTTCGTAGTTGCTTGTGATTTTCTTGTGAATGCATGTGTCTGATCAAGCTCCTGGTTACACCCTGAATTACCTTGACTACTTGGACTGGACTTCAGCTTTATCTTTGGATTTATCCTCTGCTCACTGATTGGGATATTCTGCTCACAGCTGGTTTCGAACTCTGCAACTTCTGGTATACTTCTGTTTTGCGATTTTGACTTTTAGTCTCTCCTGGTTTGAACTCTGCTTGTTTATTAGCCCTCTGGCTTTCTGGTTATCCGTTCTGGTATTACCTGCAAGTGCACCTCCTGTCCAACACCTTATTCTGTTAAAGCAACATGGGTTATATGCTACCTAATTCAACCTGCCTTGCGGCGGGCTTTGGTGAAGACCATAGAGTAGCCTTAGACTCTGCTGACCAGAGTGGTGACGGACTTGGGGTAGCTGATTTACTTGTACGCTTGATCTAGACAGTCCCCAGCTGCCTTTGGGGAATTGCTTGTATAGCAATTCCATAAACTTTTACGATAGAGGGAATTGCTCAAGTAGTAATTCCATGACAAAGAAACAGCGCTATAGTGGCCACTGCTGCCCGTTTCTGTCGCCGTGTACTCACCAATCCACTGTGTCTTCTTGCACCCGGTTGGCCCTGCATCTATCTTCCACTCTGCGTTGCTGGTGGCCTTTCCCACTGTCGCTCTCCTTCAGCTGCCTTGTCGGCTACTAGTGTGCATGCGCTGATTCTTCACTTCTGAGAGGGCCAGGACAAACACATTTCAATCAGCTTTTCTGGGTACTTAAAGGGGGTTCGCCCATCAGGGACATTTATGGCATATTCACAGGAGAAGTGAATATCCGTTATGGAAGCAGCGTAGCACACAAGCTACACTGTTTTCATAACTCCTGACATCTAATCAGGAAGTGACTGGGAGGCAGCGGGAGCCAAGAAAGGTAGAAGGGTTTAGGAGGCCCCCTTCTAGAGATAGGTGCGTGTCCCAGAGGTAGGACATGCATCTATCTGACTTTTATGTCATATGTTGATATGCCATAAATGTCCCTGATGGGCAAACCCCTTTAAGGTACTCTCCCTCATTAGCTCACTAGTACTGCTCTTCTGTGATAACTATTGGATTCATTGTTACTGACCATGCTTTAACTTGACCATCCCTGTCTACCACCTACCGTACCATGATCTTTTGCCTGTTCTCTGTGACGACTGTCTGCCGTCTGCCCTGACATCTGGCTCTGCTAAACTGGGGATCTAGAAGCCAAGTACACATCTCTATATGAAGGTTAAAGAGTAACACCTAGCTATCTTTAGACTTTGCTCGCCAGTTTAGCCCTACATCAAACTCGTTGGCAACAAAGTGAGTCTAATATTTACGGGCTCCATCTTGTTCATGTACTCTTCCTGGTATTATATAAATTAGACTATTTTATCTTACCACAGACAACCCCTTTTATTGTAAATGAAAGCAAAATGTATCTCCTACAATTATAAAAAAATAATATTTCAGAGAATTTTAGTCAACTGTTTTGAGTTGTATTACTAGAAAAGCCAAGTGAAGGTTTTTCCAAACTTTGAATATTATTTTCCAATTTCCATACAGAATGTCACCTATCCTGTCAATGGCATACATATGTAGAAGAAAACAGACCCCTAATATGGTGCCAAGTATTGACACCGATATATATACTTTTCATGACCTATGAGACAATTTCCCACACCCTTGGTTGCTAACAATCAAGTTCCTCTAGAGATGGAATTCCCGCGTAGGCTCTTAACGCCCAGTAGCAAATGGTGTAGGACCAACCAGACCACTCTAAGGGCCCCATAACAGCCACATAGTCTGCCTCAATGATATAAACATACCCTATGGTAAACCTGAATTATATTCCATTCAGCCTAAATCCAGTTGCCTATGGCCATTATATGGCCACATTTAGCATTTGTGTTATGCGCACAACACCAAGACCCCTTGAGGTTCTACTTGACCTAACTTAGATCACTATGCAACTATAAGAACCTTTGGAGTTCTATGTTCTGTTCAGTAGAGTCATGGTTTTGTACTTTTCTGTCCACTTCAGTCGTATAGACTTTGATTGGAGCGGCAATGTGTATGCTCGAGCGCCGCTTTATTCAAATTCCTCCTCACTACGGTTTTACAGTGAGTAGGAACGGGGACTCAGAACCCCCATTCTAGTGAATGGTGGGCGTGACATCAGTTGAACCCTCACCGATCAGACTTTGATAGAGTAGATAAATGGAGATCTTGGGACGATCCCTTTAAGTTGCTTATCTGGTTTTGTGAGTTGCTACCGGATTTCTGTCTAACTGAACTCTTATAATACAATGATTTTTAATGCAATGGGTTTGGGGATTTTTTTTTCCTACATCAGTAGAGACATTAGCTTTGCATTAGGTCCTTAGTCATATGACACTCATTTGGGCACCAATTACACTGTGAATTGCGATACTTTAAATAACAATTAATCTTTATGCGAATTGGTGTGGAATAAATTGCATAATCAATTAGTGCGGTGTCTGCTGAATCACATCATGCTACCCACTGTGTATTACACAGCCACAGCCCCGCTTTAATGGTGTGAGCTCAGAGAAAACTCTGATCTTCGCCTTTATCCCCTTGAATGCCACCATCAAAACTGACCGTGGTATTCAAAGAGAAAATGAGAAGGGGGACCCCTATTCATTGCATCACAGGGAATACATATGATGAGATCGAAGGACATACCTTATATGGACAGACAGCCCAGGTTCCATTAAAGAACCCCAGTGCTGTCTGATCATATTTCCTGTTGTTAGGGCATACTTAGGTATGTCCTATCAGTAGACAGGCTAATGTACTGGCATATAGATATATGCCAGTACATTAAAGTTAAAAAAGGATTGTTAATTCAAAAAAATCTGTAAAAAAAAATACACATATGCAAATTTTTTACAATAGTTAAACATTATTAAAATATAAGTCCCAATATAGAAAATAATATACAAAAAACGACAAATGGTGAGGGGCAGCAATGTAGCCAAAAAAAAACCTTGCGACTGGTGCAAGGCTTCCAGGGAGCGACCTTCTCCCCATGTAGTATAGAAGAAAAATGGTTTGGGAAGCAGCACTCAAGTAAAAAAAAGTTTTAATCACCAAAACATCAGACAGCACAGCAACGTTTTAACTCTCTCAGTGAGAGCTTTTTCAACCAAAAAGCTCCCTCTCATTGAGAGAGTGAAATGTTGCTGTACTGACTGATGTTTTGGTGGTTAAAACATTTTTTACTTGAGTGCTGCTTGCCAAACCGTTTTTCTAAAATAATATACCGGTATTTGGTATTGTCACAATCGTAACAACCTGCACAACAAATTTATAGCATCATTTATGATGATCGTTTTATGCTGTAAAAAAAAAAAATACTGCTTTTTTTTCTGCATTTTTGTCAAAATTAAAATTTATATAAGTTAAATGATAATGTAAATGTACTAAAAAAAAACAGAACATTCACAAAGTACATCTCACCCCGAAAAAAAAAACCGTATCATACTGCTGAAATACTTTGAGCAAAAAAGTTATGAGTGCTGGGGTGCAAACAGGAAAAAAAAATGTTCTGTCCTTAAGGCAAAAATTGGCCATGTCCCTAAGGGGTTAACCTCAATGTTGCCATTATGTGAGGGAAATGTTAGGGGTCACTTATTAATATGAGGCACATGGTGTTATGAATTCAGTACCTCCATGTGCCTTCTATTATTGGTAATTAACCTCATCATGTACCTCGCTCAATGTTGCCAATTATGACTGTGAGGTACATGATGAGGTTAATTACTATTATTGTGAGGCATATGGAGGTACGCAATTGATAACACCGTGTGCCTCACATTTAAATAATAGAAGAACTTTTTTGTGTTTTTTTTTTATTATTGGCAAAGTATCATTTTGGTTTTGAGAATTGTAATACTACATGAAGTATCTGGATCAAAGTCCAAACTCTGGTATAGTGACAAAACTAATTACTTCCCCGCATGTTATCCTCTCAAGACCTTCTTCACTGCTCTCCTCTTGACTGCACCTCACATTACCATCTCCACGATTTCACCTGCGCATCTTGCATAATCTGGATCTCACTTGCTGAACACCTCAGACTCTTTGCCACCATCCAAACTTTCAAAAGTAAAAAATGAAACCCCACTCTACAGAAAGCTTACAACCTACAATGTCTTCACTCCACAACTGTATCAACTGCTTCTACCCTCACCTATGGAAACAATAATATAAATAATTACTATAATTGATTAAGTTTGCGCAATTCATAATGTTTTTTTCCCTTTAAATCAGTCTATTGTAGATTATTTGTATGTTGTATTTAGAGCCTTTGTTCTATTGTAACACTTTTATTTACTTGTTTCTCTAGAGGGATTTTTATTGTTCTGTCATTTTTATATTCCATTTGTAAAAGTAGGTTAATACAACATAATATGTTCAGCGTGTACCATCTGTTTAAACAATATTTATAGAAAGATTTTGACACCTTTTAAATCTGACATTGAGGTGGCTTGTTCGGAACATATAACTTATCACAATTCTATGGTAAAATATGTGTTACTGTAAGTGCTATCTTTGCATACAGGATAACAAAGTAGCTTTGTGTCAAGAAACAAAAATATTTCCTTATAAAAGCCTTAGAAAATAAACGTGCTATTGTTATACACTACATTATTCGTATTAGAAATTTCCAAGTGGCTTGTTCTCTTTTGGAGAAAAATGACAGTATTTCATGTTTTTATATGAACTATTACTTATGAATACTACTTAAAGTTTTACAAAGGAAGAATGAACACTATAATATTAATTATCAACCACCAGTAAAGTACCCAAGCAGCATGTTCCACGGGCAACCATTGTGTGTAAAATTTCACACGGTTCTTGCATTATAAAGCTATGGGTTTGTATTCGGTATGGTTACATAGAAACTAGTTTTTGATTGCATAAAGGGCCGCCATCAGGAATTTCTGGTCCCCATACAGCCAAGTAGTAGAGTCCGCCTCCATTACTGAGGGTTGGGCAACGGAAAGTGGTGCGCTCACGTTTGTACGTTATGCGCGTAACAGGTTTTCGTACTGATGTAAATTACAGTGAACGAAACCATGGGTCTGGCACATGACTGGTTAATGCCCTGGATTTTGTTCAATTCAGCCAAAACGTATCCTAGTGTATGGCATACAGTGGGATACGTCGCCCGGAGAATGGCCCTGGGGAAACTCCATAAACAGAAAGTGACGTTAGTAGCTTTCCCAGGGTTGGAGTCCCTGGGCAGAATTTCTACTAGTGCTCTGCCAAGGGACACCGGCGCTGTTCCTGATGTCCATATTTGGACAGTGATATCAGGAGCTTCCCCATGGCCAAAGTTAAGGGGCAGAGTGATTGCTCTGCTCTGCTTGGGGACTCCGGCATTGGGAAGCTCCTGACATTACTGTCCATATAGTGATGTCAGAAGCGATATCCAGGTTTTTTTGCGGGATCTCTCAGGATAGAATAGCAGAGTCTACTATCTATCTAATATCTATCTATATTGACATATAGTATCGTTTTAGGCTTGTCCGCAACACAGGTCGCACGGCCAAAGATTACTATGTTCCGTAGCCTACATGGCAAGTAATGACAGTGAATGTGGTCGCAGTCATTTTACTTGCAATGTAGGCTACTGGACAAAGCGATTTTTGGCCATGGGACCTGTATCGTGGCCAAAGTCGTCATGTAGCCCCAGCCTAGAACTATATTGTATATCAATATATATGAGTTAGATAGATAGATGAGAAAAAAAGTGTTTTATTATTACTTTAACCAGGGGCGTAGCTAAAGGCTCATGGGCCCGATGCAAAAGTCCCCCCAAAACAACTTCTCATGGCCGTCAGCACGCAGCTTTCAGCTGCATCGCTGGGTCTCCTAACTGACTCATTGATGCAGCACTAGCACTAGCACTAGCATTATTTTCTCATTTTGTTAAAAATTGTGTACAAAATCCTCCTGTTTGTTTTATATCAGTGACAAACATGAAACCTGAATTCCTCTGACATTTAACGTGGAGAGGGACAATAAACAAAAAGAACTGCAAGCTAATGTGTAATGGACCTTTGCATTTCTCCATTACTGCAGGATTACCCTCAGCAAAACAATTAGTCTCTGCTAAAAATACAGCAGCTTTATTAGACACTCGATAATATTAATAAAGACTTTACTTAGTCTTAACGTTTTCTAATCTCAGTATACACGAATTTCGCTTCTATGACATGTTTTTGCTTCACTATATTTATACTGATGTAAAAGTAATGTGTTTATAGGAAAAGTACACCATAATACAAATACAAAATTCTGAATACTTTCTGGGTTTTCTTTGACATTTGTTTAGGGAGATTTAAAGATCATTTTGGAGGAATCTACGATCTGCAAACTGCGTTTGTTCTAGGGAATAGTCCAGCTACTAGCAACAGCCATTGGGTGCCGGCGGGTGCCTCCCGAAACTTCTGCTGAAACAATAAAGTGTCCGCGAGGGATTACCTCAGTATTTTTCCGTGAGTCTCGGTGGAAAGAACTTGCCCTAGAAGTAAGATATGCAATTATGTCTACCTATGGGGGTAAAATATTCTGCAGGCTAGATCATGTTTCAAAGCGAATTTTAATAGCTGCCAGATATTTCAATCTACAACTGTAGAGTTATTTTGTCATAGCTGTAATATTTGTAACATTTTTTACTTCAGAAATACGAATACAAGTTTTCTGATCAACTAATGGGATCTGTCCCTCAAGGCATCACTTCTTGACCTCCGTAGTATTTTGAAGAGACGTCTGACTCTGATTCCTGGTAGAGCCGAAAATAAAGCGCAAAATTAGTATCACTTGAGAGGGACTTTTAAGAAACTAACATTTTGGGTTTGGGAGGGTGGGCACTGTTTCTGGGTGGCTGGCCTATTCCCTAGAACAAATGCCATTTTTACACCATAGATATCTGTAAACTAATCTTTGTTCTTCGGGAAGCAGCTACCTAGCACTATCTATTGGGATGAATAGGACATCCCTGGTAGTAGCTTTCATAAATCTTTTCTGAACTATGTCAGAGGGTCTCCAGTTGTGTTTACCCTGGAGGAAGTGGCGCTTCTAGTGGAATGCGCTTTAAAGATAATTGTGTCTATACCAGCGCTTCACATAGCCAAGAGTATCCAACCCCTAATGTTATTGGCTGTGGCTTTCCTAAGTTCCAAAGTGGAAAGCCTGATTGCAACTGATACATTTTTGCATCAGTTGTTATCACCTGAGAGACAAAAAAACTGATGCTGATGCAACGGACATTGTGAATGCACCCTTATACGGTAGAATCATATTTGACCACCATGCACAGTGTATGAGTGGTTTTGTTTCAATAGACTGGTTTAGCATAGTTTATCTCCGCTCACCATATCGTGATGTTTTTATCTAGAGTCCTGTTACTAGTGGATAATAGATGGAGGGGTGGATAAAAATAAAAAAACTTTGCCATAGCATGTCATAATATTGTGCCATCTCTGCCCGGATATCTGACTAGGATGTATTACATTTGCTTGGACTTCTATTTAAAGAGGCTCTGTCACCAGATTTTGCAGCCCCTATCTGCTATTGCAGCAGATCGGCGCTGCACTGTAGATTACAGTAACGTTTTTATTTTTAAAAAACGAGCATTTTTGGCCAAGTTATGACCATTATTGTATTTATGCAAATGAGGCTTGCAAAAGTACAACTGGGCGTGTTGAAAAGTAAAAGTACAACTGGGCGTGTATTATGTGCGTACATCGGGGCGTGTTTACTACTTTTACTAGCTGGGCGTTGTGTATAGAAGTATCATCCACTTCTCTTCAGAACGCCCAGCTTCTGGCAGTGCAGACACAGCCATGTTCTCCAGAGATCACGCTGTGACGTCACTCACAGGTCCTGCATCGTGTCGGCACCAGAGGCTACAGATGATTCTGCAGCAGCATCGGCGTTTGCAGGTAAGTCGATGTAGCTACTTACCTGCAAATGCTGATGCTGCTGCAGAATCAACTGTAGCCTCTGGTGCCGACACGATGCAGGACCTGTGAGTGACGTCACAGATCTGCACTGCCAGAAGCTGGGCGTTCTGAAGAGAAGTGGATGATACTTCTCATCAGAAAGCCCAGCTAGTAAAAGTAGTAAACACGCCCCGATGTACGCACATAATACACGCCCAGTTGTACTTTTACTTTTCAACACGCCCAGTTGTACTTTTGCAAGCCTCATTTGCATAAATACAATAATGGTCATAACTTGGCCAAAAATGCTCGTTTTTTAAAAATAAAAACGTTACTGTAATCTACATTGCAGCCCCTATCTGCTGCAATAGCAGATAGGGGCTGCAAAATCTGGTGACAGAGCCTCTTTAAGTTTCTTCCTTGGATTTTTATAGAGCTAATTTTTCTTTCTCAAGTTACCTATGTTGTTACGGCACCTCCGGGCTGGGGTCGCATTGCAACAAAATGCGTGACTTTTTACAAAAGGCACAAATCATAAATCCTTCTAAAACACTTCCATCATCAAAGCCACGCACCATTGGTATGTCCAAAACAAAAGCCGCATGGAAGGTGCAAATGGCAAGGAAAAAGGCGCAAATCAATGATAAATGACACTTGCAATCAATTAGACACAAAATCCATCATAATTTAGCCGCACAATGAATAATACAAGTGCCCCTATTTTTAAAAACAAGCACAATTGCGACAGAATTCTGGTGAACGTGTCGTGTGCCGCATTTTAGTCACTTTTTGAGCCTCAAATGCTCCACTGTGTTACAAAATTTGACCAAAATTTTGGTGAAAAAACTGGCATAAACGTAACCAACCAAGAGGTGGTATAAGGAATAGCAAAGTGTCTAACATGTCTAGCAAGATATCCCAAATTTATCATACAGCAAGAGCCACTGTGATACATTTGGCACAACTTCTGACTGCCTAGTCTAAGATTAAAAATGGAGCAGATTTATTAATACTGTCCTAAAATTAGACAGGTCAGAACTAGACTAGATGATCCAAATTTATCACAGTGGCTCAAGCTGCATGATAAATTTGGCACATTTTTAGACACTTGTCTATTTTTATGCCTTCTCTTTCTTTTTTTGCACCAAAATTTGCGCACTGTGGCACATTTTTAACCACGCGCAATTCTATGCCATGCTCCATTAAAGCTACAGTAAGTCATGCCTCTCTTGTGCGAGGCACAAAAATTTTCTTAAACAGTTAGTAAATGTGGTCTTCGACATGTGTGCCGAAATTCTGGCTCAGTTTGAGTGAGACTTCTGCTGCATTTTGAATAGTAAATCTACCCCATTTTATTTATTTTTATTTTATGACCACCTACATTATGTTTACTAAATCATATACTGAAATAAATAAATACTACCATAAAGGCAGGCCGGGATTCTTTTGGAAATTCTTTAAATTTGCTTTTCTCTGTAAGGCTTCGTGCACATCTGCATCAGTGTCCCGTTCTGACATTCCGTCTGAGCTTTCCGTCATAATGGAACCCTGACTGAAACAAACGGAAACCATAGGTTTCTGCTTGCATCACCATTGATTTCAATGGTGACGGATCCGGTGCAAATAGTTTGCGTTTGTTTCAGTTGTGCAAGAATGTAGTTTCTACTTGTAGGTAGAATTTACGAGAAAAAAAATTTGCCCTAAAAATTATTTTTCAAGTGGCCAATTATGTTTTATAGGATCTGTAATTTCACCATTGATAATTTGTATTGTTCCAATGCATCTAAAATAAAATATTAACCACTTAAAGGGGTTGTCGCAAAAAACACGTGTATCTCCTAACCACAGGATAGGGGATATATTTTTGATCTTTGGGGGTCCAACCGCTGGAACCTCCTGCGGGACATAATTTTTATGCAACATGGGGGGCCTATGTCCAGCAGCTCCATAGAAATGAATGGAGCTCCGGTCGCACAAGCGCTCCATTTTCATGAAGCACTTCGGGGGACTTTTGGTCGCCCATTCTCCTTATCGCTGGGGCTCCTAGAGATCGGAGCCCCAGCAATTACACATTTATCCCCTATCCTGTGGATAGGTGATACATGTGTTTTGTGGGACAACCCCTTTAACAAATTTAAATTTTAACATTTTGTTTTTTTCCTTCCTACCTTCCTAAAGCCATAAAAAAAAATATTTTTTTGTCGGCACAGCCATATGCCATAGCTTGTTTTTTTGTGGGAAAAGTTGTCGATTTTTATGGCACCATTTAATGTACCAGAAAGCAAAAAAATATATATTTGTGGGGTAAAATGGGCAAAAAACAGTGCTTTCGCAATATTTTGGGGGGTTTCGTTTTTACAACATTCATTGTGCAGTGAAAATTGCATGTTCACTCTACTGTACGGGTTGATACGATTACGGTGATAACAAATTTCTATGTTTTTTTATGTTTTACCACTTTTATTTTAAAAAAATCTATTTGTTAAAAAAAATTATTGTTTTGTGCCGCCATAACTTTTATTTTTTTGTCAATTTAGCAGTGTGATGGCTTATTTTTTGCAAGGCGAGTTGAAGTTTTCATTGCCACCATCTTCGGGTACATACGACGTTTGATCACTTTTTATAAAAAAAAAATTGGGGAGCTAAAGTGGCCAAAAAACAGCAACTTGGGCATTTAAAAAAAAAATTCTACAGCGTTCACTAAACAGGTTAAATAACATTATATTGTTAACGTTTAAAAAAAAAAATGAACATTACTTTAGGGGAAAACATTTATTTTTAAAATGTAAATTTTTTTGGTACCTTAATTTTTTTTCATTTAACTGTTTTTTAGTTGTTTTTTTTTAGAAGTCCCCTTAGGTGACTTGAACCAGCAATCGTTGGATTGCTTGCACTATATACGGCAATAATAATTTCCGTATATAGCAATTTTGGCTTTATAGGTGTACAAATATAGCAGACCCGATCTTTGATTCCGCCCATTGCAGTGAGAGATCGGCTGCCAACACAAGCTGAGTATGGAACGAGCTTAGCCCGTGAGCCCGCTCCATACTGCCTGCCACCTACAGTTACATGGCATGTTGTTAAAGGGTTAAGCAAGTTTGCTAAATGTATTTTTTTCATGGTTACAGCAAACAAACAAGCAAGCTCTGTGTAGTCAGATTCTGCAGTCATGTAAACATGGCAACAATAAGCAAATCAGCTCGTTCATCGGCTTATTGTATCGTTTATGCAACCAAAAATATTATCGTTGTCGGCAGCACACCTCAGGGAGATGCTGCCGACATGATGGTAATGTATAGGGACAAGCGATCATAGTAACGAGTGCTCGTCCCCATACATAGCTCCTTGTGAAAGAAGCAAACGATCGCCAATCAACGAGCTGTCTCGTCGATTGATTCTCATCTACACGGACCATGTCGGACCGTGTAATAGGACCTTATGTCCCCTTCTCTTGCTATTAGACAATAGAAAACAGGCAGAGGTAGTGGAGATTATTTGCAAAGTCGCTTCATTTTTAATTTTAGATCAGAGATGCACAAGCTACGACCGACAACCATCAAAAGACAGCCACATCTTTCTGATGCCACGGATGGAGTACTGTCATGTGACAGCTGTTCTGTTCTCTGATGCCTGCACCAATCAGAGAGCGCAGGTCCGGCACTTTCTTGGTCAGAGGAGCAGCACAGAAGCAGGGAAAGGTTCATACTAACTAGTTTAAATGTTTAAATGTGGCTGCTGGAGGTGCAATATGGCTGCTGGTACTCAGTGGCGGATTAAGAAGACCATGGGCCCTGGGCTGTTACCCAAACTTGGGCCCCCCTTCTCCACCACCACCCTGCCGCGCCGTAACTATTGCTAACACTACCTAAACACTAGTACACAAAGTAGGCACATTATGCACAAAGTACACACAGTACACAAAGTACGCACATTATGCACAAAGTACGCACATTATGCACAAAGTACGCACATTATGCACAAAGTACACAAAGTAGGTACATTATGCACAAAGTACACACAGTACACAAAGTACCACATATGCACAAAGTACGCACATTATGCACAAAGTACACACAGTACACAAAGTACGCACATTATGCACAAAGTACGCACATTATGCACAAAGTACGCACATTATGCACAAAGTACACAAAGTAGGCACATTATGCACAAAGTACGCACAGTACACAAAGTACCACATATGCACAAAGTACGCACATTATGCACAAAGCACACAAAGTAGGCACATTATGCACAAAGTACACAAAGTACGCACATTATGCACAAAGTACGCACATTATGCACAAAGTACACAAAGTAGGCACATTATGCACAAAGTACACAAAGTACGCACATTATGCACAAAGTACGCACATTATGCACAAAGTACGCACATTATGCACAAAGTACACACAGTACACACATTATGCACAAAGTATGCACATTATGCACAAAGTAGGCACATTATGCACAAAGTAGGCACATTATGCACAAAGTACGCACATTATACACAAAGTACACACAGTACACAAAGTACGCACATTATGCACAAAGTACGCACTTTATGCACAAAGTACACACATTATGCACAAAGTACACAAAGTACGCACATTATGCACAAAGTACACAAAGTACGCACATTATGCACAAAGTACGCACATTATGCACAAAGTATGCACATTATGCACAAAGTACGCACATTATGCACAAAGTAGGCACATTATGCACAAAGTACGCACAGTACACAAAGTACCACATTATGCACAAAGTACGCACATTATGCACAAAGTACACAAAGTAGGCACATTATGCACAAAGTACACACAGTACACAAAGTTCGCACATTATGCACAAAGTACGCACATTATGCACAAAGTACACAAAGTAGGCACATTATGCACAAAGTACGCACAGTACACAAAGTACCACATTATGCACAAAGTACGCACATTATGCACAAAGTACACAAAGTAGGCACATTATGCACAAAGTACGCACATTATGCACAAAGTACGCACATTATGTACAAAGTACACAAAGTAGGCACATTATGCACAAAGTAGGCACATTATGCACAAAGTACACAAAGTAGGCACATTATGCACAAAGTACGCACATTATGCACAAAGTACACAAAGTAGGCACATTATGCACAAAGTACGCACAGTACACAAAGTACCACATTATGCACAAAGTACGCACAAAGTACGCACAGTACACACATTATGCACAAAGTACGCACAAAGTACGCACAGTACACACATTATGCACAAAGTACGCACAGTACAAAGTACGCACAGTACACAAAGTACACACATTATGCACAAAGTACACAAAGTAGGCACATTATACACAAAGTATGCATAGTACACAAAGTACACACGAGTATGCACATTATACACAAAGTACACCTTGTAAACACATGAATATGGACATTAAACATACATGAATATGGACATTAAACATACATGAATATGGACATTAAACACACATGCACTTACCTTTTATGTCTTCACTGCAGCTCTTCTCCTGCTCACAGCACAGAGCCCGCCGACAGTCTCCCCTCCCCCATGTCCCGACAGCTAGCAGCAGAGGAGAGATGTTTAGAGCAGGAAGGGGGGCTGGAGGGGGAGCTTCTAAAGCAGCAGACCACGGCTGCTAAGTAGAAGGTAAGGTCCCCTCGCCTGACAGGTGCGGTCCTGGCACCGGGGCTCCCTCCGGTGCTAGCGACGCCACTGGGTATGAGGGGGTTCGGGCGGTCATGGGCCCCCTGGGAGCCTTGGACCCCCTAGGAGCCTTGGGCCCCGGGTGACCGCCCGAAACGCCCTAATGATAATCCGCCACTGCTGGTACTAACGGGAGGCATCTAAAATATGGAATGCACCATGCAAAATGTATACATTTTTTAAATGTTTGACATTATACTTTTTTTTCTGACATCAAACCAACAAAAAACAGACTGTAGTTTATGTGTAACAAATAATAATAATAATAATAATACACCAGAAAATATCTGGAATTAAGATTTTTTTTTTTTATGCAGTGCCAGGCTGATCAGCAGTATTAGGCTGGATTCACACGAGCATGTTCGGTCCGTAAAGGACGACGAAACGTATTTCGGCCGCAAGTCCTGGACTGAACACACTGCAGGGAGCCGGGCTCCTAGCATCATAGTTATGTACGACGCTAGGAGTCCCTGCCTCTCCGTGGAACTACTGTCCCGTATTGAAAACATGATTATAGTACGGGACAGTTATCCCGCAGCGAGGCAGGGACTCCTAGCGTCATACATAACTATGATGCTACAAGCCGGACTCCCTGCAGTGTGTTCGGTCCGGGACTTGCGTCCGAAATACGTTCCGTCCTTTACGGACCGAAGATGCTCGTGCGAATCCAGCCTTAGTATATCGTTTTTGTTTTGTGCAGTGTCAAAGTGAAATATTAATAGAAGTTTAAAATGTCTTCGAGCTTCTTTATTTAGTACGTCTTCTGCAAAGTATTGGCGTTTTTAATTGCAATAGCTGTTATATCATTTAGTTTAATTAAGTTCTGAATTATTAGCAGACTCACAAAGTGGTTCAATTCTTTCGCCGAATCTAAATTCGAAATAAATAATGTCTCCATTTCATTTTACAACCTATCAGAAAAAAATATTAATATGGCAAACGCAATTTGATTCAATCTAGGCAATTTTAGGCTGCCCTTCATTGAAATGATACAGTCCGGCTAAATTATAACCCTATAAATGTAATGCATGTTTTATTCATTAGTCTGCCATTCTGAATTTCACACCCCAGAAGACACAAGGCCACTTATAAAGGCAGCAAAAAATTTGCTATGAATGTATGCATGCAGCTTGATGATTAGGGTTATATTTTTCTGACAGTATTATCGAGAAAAACGCTATTAAAATTAGTAGCGCCCAGGATAGTTCAGGTAATATTTCTGCTTTCAATACTGTATGCTTTATAGCATTGCCAATAAGCGCTGCTTGCTATTTAATGTAAAAACACAGACATAATAAACCATTGTCAAGACATCTGAAGATCCATAATAATGTAATTAAAGAACAGAATATTTTTTTTCCCTCTGTCGGTTTAAACAAGGCAAGGTGTTGTAAAATACAAAAGGTCACATCTGTAACAGTATAACAATTTCGATGGAGGGAAACATGCTAGAGATATTTTCTAACTAAGTTTCCATTCCGGACAAGAGTTGAATAAAACAATACCTTTCAATTATGGTGCCTACAGGGATCCCTGTTAGGGTGCAGTCACACGTGGCGTACTTGCTTTCAATTTTCATAAGCCTACTCTGCGGAAAACTTTACAATGCATGTCTATGGCAAAACTATTCGAACTAGAGAAATCTAGATTTGCGTAATATTTTTCCCATTGTAATTTTCTACAGCGTATTTTAAGCTGCGGAAATACGAGGCACATACGCCACGTGTAAGTTCACCTTTTCTTGGTAGATTTCCACTTCCCTTAAGGAGTCAGTATTGGCCGAAAGATTTTTTTTCTTTTTTGCCTCACTGCATTACGATGACTATATATATATATTTTTGTTTACTAGTTTAAGTATCTATGGGGGGCTTATTTTTTTTGCAGGGTGGGTTGTATCTTTTCTTGACACTATTTTGGGTGAAATACAATAGCATACGTTTAATTTATTTTTTGAGGGTGTGTGTGGATGAAATATAAAAAAAAAGCAATTCCGTCATTGTTTTTCTTTTATCTCAGCCATTTTTTATCTTACTTTTTTTTGTCTGTTTTTAACCTTTTATCCTATAATGCATTGGAATAACGGTAAAAAATGGATGGCAATCCTGGGGGCCTTCCATAGCCCTTCTTTCCAACATAAATTCGGTAGGACATGAAGAAGTAGGACCAGGATCAGACTGCACGGGGTTTGCTTGTAGTCTGTTACCATGGAGATTAAGTTCTGCATAGGAGCTGTGGACACAAAATGGCAGGAGATTCTTCATTAATAATATTTGCCAAATTTTATAATGTATTGATCAATAAAAAATGGTCGCCATTTCCTTTGACTTTGTAGTTAATATCTGAGCGCATGCACTGCGATAATGCACTGTGACACTATTCAACAGGTACTCGAGACCGCCGTTATAAAAATATTAAATTGAACACAATTACTGATATTGGTGACTATGACAGGTTTGCAGACATGGAAAATGTTATTGTGTAATAAGGGATATTTCTGCAGTGCTTAGACTTTTTCATTTGTGTCAGTAAAAGGGGATGTGGCCTTCTGTACAAATGTTTTACAAAATTTTCTCCTTTGGAAAGTGGTGGTGAACAATGTTTAGTAGGGTGGGCTGTATTTTTCAGCAGTCATATGCTGTGGTGGGAAATATAGAGGACACTACTCTGCTTTTTCATGACGAATGCAAACCTATATAAGGCGAATCCACAGATCACCTGGTGCCTGTGCAACTTGGGTGAAACTTAGTTGTGTCCTACAAAGGTGCACGTTTGCATTCTGATTCCAGTCCACACTTGCTATCTGTTACCAGCCTGTGTCCAGCTATCCGCTACCAGCCTGTGTCCAGCTATCCGCTACCAGCCTGTGTCCAGCTATCTGCTACCAGCCTGTATCCAGCTATCCACTACCAGCCTGTGTCCAGCTATCCGCTACCAGCCTGTGTCCAGCTATCCGCTACCCGTCTGTGTCCAGCTATCCGCTACCAGCCTGTATCCAGCAATCCGCTACCAGCCTGTATCCAGCAATCCGCTACCGTCCTGTGTCCAGCTATCCGCTACCGGCCTGGGTCCAGCTATCTGCTACCGGCCTGCATCCAGCTATCCACTACCGGCCTGTGTCCAGCTATCCACTACCGGCCTGTGTCCAGCTATCCGCTACCAGCCTGTATCCAGCTATCCGCTACCAGCCTGTATCCAGCTATCCGCTACCAGTCTATATCCAGCTATCAGTTATCAGCCTGTATCCAGCTATCCGCTACCAGCCTGTATCCAGCTATCCGCTACCAGCCTGTATCCAGCTATTCGCTACCAGCCTGTGTCCAGCTGTCCGCTACCCGTCTGTATCCAGCAATCCGCTATCAGCCTGTATCCAGCAATCCGCTACCAGCCTGTATCCAGCAATCCGCTACCAGCCTGTATCCAGCAATCCGCTACCGGCCTGTGTCCAGCTATCAGCTACCGGCCTGTATCCAGCTATCCGCTACGAGCCTGTGTCCAGCTATCCGCTACCAGTCTATATCCAGCTATCAGTTATCAGCCTGTATCCAGCTATCCACTACCAGCCTGTGTCCAGCTACCCGCTACCAGCCTGTATCCAGGTATACGCTACCAGCCTGTATCCAGCTGTCCACTGCCAGCCTGTATCCAGTTATCCGCTATCTGTCTGTATAGAGCTATCCGCTACCAGTTGGTATCTAGCTATCCGCTACCAGTTGGTATCTAGCTATCCGCTACCAGTCTGTATCAAGCTGTCTGCTACCAGCCTGTATCCAGCTATCTGCTAGCAACCTGGATTCAGTTACCCGCCATAAGTCTGCCTCCCGCCGTCTGCTGCTAGTCTGTATACAACTACTTGAGATAAGCCTTTCTAGCCGTTACAAACTATGACTTCTGATCCTCACCCATCTGCCAAGGTATCATCTGCCAGTGCGTGTACCCTCAGTGTTCTACACCATTATATCCTGGTCCACAGGGCCAGCTGCTACTCACACCGGGACTACTTCAAGAGGTAGTGACATGCTACTCTCCCCGCATGCTACTCTCCCCGTAGCTGAGTAGGGATTAAAGGGTGAAGACCAGTAAGGCTACTTAGATAATGCACTTAGAGGTAGCCCTCAGCCAAACCAATGGAGTAGCACAGTAGGTCCACCTCCCATTACTCATAACACCTTAAATAGAGCAGCAATACCATTGGGTTTACCCTTTGATTAACAAATATTAGTACACAGGCTCCATAATTAAAAATATTAACTGTGATTGTTGTAATAATTCTTATTATTCAATTCTTTTTTTTTTTCCAGAAAAAGATGGAACTAGAGCTTTCATGTAGGAAAATATATATTTTTGTTCTCTCTTGGAGAATGGGAAACCGTGATTAAAGTACTACATGTGATCAATCCCTTTGGCAACATTAAAGAAGAAAAATAATAACCCAATTAACGTTACAATGGACATTTTTGGATAATTTTTAAGCAAATATAAGAATGAATACTAACATATAAACAACACATTAGGGAATTCAATAAACAACAATTGCCTTATACAGTATAATATTGTTATAGGAATTGCTTATTATAGCAATAAAAGTCTATTAATGACATGCATGTCGCAGGGACTTTATATTGACCGATGAATCTTATTGTAGACCAGAGGCTGGCATAAAATATCCTGTATGCTAACAAGGATGCCACTCCGTGGGTATGTTATTGCTTTAACCCAACTGCTAAACAGAATGATTTTGTTACTTATAGGGAATTTTCATCCTTGAACACTATTTTCTTGTTTTTTTTAAAATCGAAAAAGCTCCAAATCCTCTGCTTCTCTTCACACAGCCAGAGTTACACTATACAATTCTGGCTGCCTGCATCCACCACTAGGGGGAGCTAAGGGGTTTACTGCATACAATGTATTCATTAAATTGAATAATAAATTAGTATGCAATAATCTCCCTTAATAGTGACAACAGGGTGGGTAGTCTGGTAACCAAGGTGACTCAAATCGGTAGGAAGTCACTGTCCCAGCTTACAAACTCCATGCCCTAGTTTTATGTCATTGGCTGCCCTGTTTGATTCAAATGCCAGACTGAAATGCTGCCACCGAGCCACCTTATATGCTCGTATAAAAGCCTTAAATTGAATGTTCATCTTTTAACACTGTGTGGTTTTTAAGTCAAACATTCTGTGCTGATTCTTTTTTTTAATATCTCTTTATTGGGATAGTAAATTTCTTATACCATAAACTCCAAACCAATAGAGTTAAAGGATTACATTATGGCTACCTTTAGCCACCACCAGGAGCTGAAGAGTTTACTGTATTCTGTTTTATCATTGAGTTCAATGGGTAAACAGTATGCAGTTACAGCAGCTCCCCCTAGTGGTAACTTCAAGCAGCCAGAATTTTACAATTCAACTCTGTCTATGCAATGGACTTGGAACGGCAATTTAACCGTAAATTGCAGGCAGTGACTTGTTGCCATGAAGCTCTAGCCTAACAGTAGAATAATATTATGATATTATACTGTATATTATATTAGGAACTAATTTGTGTCCTTTTTATTTTTTAGAGATCACTTGCTTCAGAGAAGTACATGCTTATTTATGTATTTTTTATTTTTAGTTGCTAATGTATAGCACCAACATATTCCCAGAGATTGTGATCATTCACGTCAGTCCCTGTCCCCACTCGGGCTCACTACCTAATTTCCCTATCTCAGACACACATACACTGGGAAGTGAATTAACCTATCCGTATATTTGGAGGTGTGGGAAGAACTCGGAAACCTTGAGGAAACCCATGCAAACACAGGAAGAACATACAAACTTCATGCAGATGTTATCCTTGGTCAGATTTGAATCCAGGACCCCAGTGCTGCAAGGCAACAGGGCTTAAAATTTCAGCACCATTAAATCCCTGTTGTGTATATAAAATAGCAGACATGTAATTTTGAGAAAGAAATGCATGAATATAACTAAATCTTGATGGAAACCATAGCAATGGATAATAGGATATATTAAGAGAAAAATTCAATGGAGTGACTGGCTTAAGAGCTTTATTAAAATGTGGTGCCATTTACTCAGTTTAAATACAGTGCAGTGCTTTCCTGCACACCGAGCTCCCGTTCCCTCATTAAATTAATTGGGAGTGTTTCGGTGAATTGCTGTCAGAACCCAAATCGCGTGGACGGATTATGCATTCATTGAATGTTAATAAATTCACTGTCGATAGAGTCACTATTTTTCTTTGAACTACTTCAACACCATCTTTTCTCATCTATGATCTAATTCTTCCACTTGTAGATACTGCCCTGTCTGCGCAATCTAAGATCTTTTAACCTGTGGGAAATATATAATATGGAAAAAGCTGAAAAAAATTAGGAAAAAGGTATCGTTAAAATGACTGGATATGACATGCAAAAATCTAAAAGTAAACAAAATTCATTAATAAAATGAGATTGAAAAAATGATGACAATATATACAGTGCTAGTAAGTAGTAAAGATATAATTATCTATAATTAGAATTATCTATTTAAGTGGAAGTAAGGAATTGAAATAATATGACAAAGTCCCATTCTTATAGTTTCTGCCCTGCACCTTACGTCAAGTAGAGATATAGAGGAAAAAGATTACTGCCATGGTGGCCACTGTTGAAAATGACTAGTTAAAGAGTAACTAAACTTTCAACGGTCCGAGCACTGAGACCCCCACTAATCGCTAAAACGAAGCTGCAGAAGTGCACTTGTGAACGCTCAGCCGACTCGTTTCTGTTCTGCTTCTTACGGAAATTGATGTAGTGGTGTACAAGCTTAATAAAAAGCCTATGAGCCGTCACACCGATACATCGGCTTTCCGGAAAAAGTCGAACAGAAACTAAGCGGCTCAGCGCTCACACGAGTGCTTCTGACGGGCCTTAAGAAGAGTGGTCAAAGAGTGCCTGAGTAAGATAATCAAGGTGGTAAATAATCTCAGACATACGGATGTAGCCATCTTTATCGTGACGTTGATAACTTGCTGCAGCGTAATATCACACAACAAAAGCCATTGAAAAGCCATTCAAAAAAGGCAAGTTAAAGTTTCTTGGCACTGTGTATATAAGGCTTTGTTCACATACTGTATACGTCAGGGCTCCATTCCGTCAGAATGTTCTGACGGAACGTTAGAATAGAGCCCTGACGCAAATGTGAACAAAGCCTAATGCGTTAAAAGTCAAGATAAAGACAGCTACACCTGTAACCTGTCACCAGCATCAGGAAAGAGAGGGGTCCAGTGATGGTCCCACCAGAGTGGTATACGGTATGAGAAATTTGAGAATGATGACTTAAAACCAATCCAGAAGTTACCAAGAAATCAAATGATGCTTCCGGGACCATGAAGATCTGTTCTAATTTGAAGCCTAAACACCCAGTAATGTTCCTTAGGCTGGGTTCACACGACCATGTTACGTCCGTAATGTACGGAACGTATTTCGGACTGAAGACCCGGACCGAACACAGTGCAGGGAGCCGGGCTCCTAGCATCATAGTGATGTACGATGCTAGGAGTCCCTGCCTCGCTGCAGGACAGCTGTCCCGTACTGTAATCATGATTACAGTACGGGACAGTAGTTCCACGCAGAGGCAGGGACTCCTAGCTGTCGTACATCACTATGATGCTAGGAGCCCGGCTCCCTGCACTGTGTTCGGTTCGGGTCTTCCGGCCGAAATACGTTCCGTACATTACGGACGTAACATGGTCGTGTGAACCCAGCCTTACACTTACACTTCAAAGGCATATTATAGTAAACCCCCATTATAGTAGTCCCCCATTATAAGTACTATTGTTTACAAATGAACAATGTATGCTAAGTAGAAGCCTTACGGTATGATCACACGCTTCACAAAAAATGGCTGAAAATAAGGAGCTGTTATCAAGGAAAAACCGCTCCTTATTTTCAGCCATTTTTTAAGCAACTAGAGTTTTTTGGGTGTTTTTTATAGTCGTTTTTGGAGCTGTTTTTCTATTGAGTCATTGAAAAATGGCTCCAAAAACGGCTCAAGATGTGACATGCACTTCTTTTTTCGAGGCGTTTATTTACGCGGCTGTTTTTAAAAAAGGCCACGTAAAAAATGCCTCGTGGGAACGGAACGCCGTTTTTCTCATTGAAATCAATGGGCAGATGTTTGTAGGCATTCAGCCCCTGCATTTTCAACCATTTTTTGGGCCGTTTAGATAGCCTTAAAATGTTATTTGAAACATGGATGTTTTTTTTTATTTTTAGCAAAATGTTTATTTTTCTGACATTAGGCATAATTAATCCATCCCAACAATTTTCCTATCTATACACCGCACTCTAAATTATTATGCAAATGTTATTTTTCGCTGATTTTCCTAAATAGTCGATGCAAATGACAGTCAGTATAATCTTCAAGCCATCAACCGTTGGAGTATAATGCGAATTTTATTGAACAAATCTCCTAATGATAACAGATTTTTTTAGAAGTAAAAAACTCAAAATGCACTGTTTCAAATTTTTATGCACAACAGAGATCAAAACATTTTAAAGGTTGTAAAGAGAACTAAAATGGTAATTTGTTGAATTTGCAGCATCAGGAGGTCATATTTACAGAAATCAAAAGCTCTTTCAATCAAAAAAAAACTTAACAGGCCAAGTTACATGTTAACATAGGGCCCCTTCTTTGATATCATCTTCACAATTCTTGCTTCCATTGAATTTGTGAGTATTTGGACAGTTTCTTCTTGAATATCTTTGCAGGATGACAGAATAGACTCCCAGAGCTTCTGTTTTGATGTGAACTGCCTCCGACCCTCATAGATATTTTGCTTGAGGATGCTCCAAAGGTTCTCAATAGGGTTGAGGTCAGGGGAACATGGGGGCCACACCATGAGTTTCTCTCCTTTTATGCCCATAGCAGAAAATCAGACAGAGGTATTCTTTGCAGCATGAGATGGTGTATTGTCATGCATGAAGATAATTTTGCTACGGAAGGCACGGTTCTTCTTTTTGTACCACGGAAGAAAGTGGTCAGTCATAAACTCTACGTACTTTGCAGAGGTCATTTTCACACCGTCAGGGACCCTAAAGGGGCCTACCAGCTCTCTCCCCATGATTCCAGCCCAAAACGTGACTCCGCCACCTCTTTGCTGACGCCGCAGCCTTATTGGGACATGGTGGCCATTCACCAACCATCCACTACTCCATCCATCTGGACCATCCAGGGTTGCACGGCACTCATCAATAAACAACATGGTTTGAAAATTAGTCTTCATGTATTTCTGAGCCCACTGCAACTGTTTCTGCTTGTGAGCATTGTTTAGGGGTGGCCGAATAATAGCTTTATGCACACTTGCACACCTCTGGGGGATCCTACACCTTGACGTTTGCGGGACTCCAGAGGCACCAGCGGCTTCAAATACCTGTTTGCTGCTTTGCAATGGCATTTTAGCAGCTGCTCTCCTAATCCTATTAATTTGTCTGGCAGAAACCTTCCTCATTATGCCTTTATCTGAACAAACCCATCTGTGCTGGGAATCAGCCAAAAATCTTTTCACAGTACGATGATTATGCTTACGTTTTCTTGAAATATCCAATATTTTCATACATTGTCCAAGGTATTGCACTATTTCACGCTTTTCGGCAGCAGAGAGATCCTTTTTCTTTCCCATATTGCTTAAAACCTGTGGTGTGCTTAATAATGTGGAACGTCCTTCTTAAGTAGTTTTCCTTTGATTGGGCACACCTGGCAAACGAATTATCACAGGTGTCTGAGATTGAGTACAATGATCCAAAGAGCCCTAAGACACAATACCATCCATGAGTTTAATTGAAAAACTAAAAAATAAATGTTTATGACACTTAAATCCAATGTGCATAATAATTTGGAACACCGTGTATTTCTAATAGTTCTGTGCTCCTTTCCCGTGCGCATGATATGAGCATGATGATTCCCCTGCTTTCTCTTGACCCACAAATGATGCTGTAATAGTCTCACAGCGCTGCTTGCCTCTACGGGCTACTGATTTTGCTATTTAAAACTCCTAACATGCTGTGCTTGTTCAAAAGTCTACAAATTATCTCTATGTTTGTATATGGAGATAACATTGAGCAGGAGCAAGCACAGTGTGTGTTCACTAATAAGCATTTTGATATGTTGTGCCTTATAAAAGGCAGGGAATGGGTCCCGGGCTACTCCCTAGAAAACTAATATGATGCACAGAGAGGGGGAAGGGTCAGTAAGGTAGTACGCAGATGCAACTTTGCCATGCTCACATCAATCCGACTACCAGAGAGAGAGGGAACAGTGTTGGCGCGGCAGCCGATGGCAAACAGCGGCAGTGGTCGTATCAATAGCAATAACCACTACAACTAAGGCTTCGTTCACATTTGCATCGGGACTCCGTTCATGGGTTCCATTGGAGATTTCCGTCAGGGGAACAGATGAACGGAATCCAAACTGAAACTAACGGAAACCATTGCCTTCCGTTTGCACCACCATTGATTTCAATGGTGACGGATCCGGTGCAAATGGTTTCCGTTTGTCACCATTGTTTAAGGGTCCCGTCGTTTTGAACGAATCAGTTCCATAGTAAACTAACCCTTAAACAACGGTGAGAAACGGAAACCATTTGCACCGGATCCGTCACCATAGAAGTCAAAGGTGATGCAAACGGAAACCTATGGTTTCCGTTTGTTTCAGTTTGGATTCCTTTCATCGAGTCCCCTGACGGAAAGCTCAGACGTAACCTATGAATGGAGTCCCGACGCAGATGTGAGCGAAGCCTGAGAAGAAGGCATGGGGTGGAAAGGATAAGACAGCCTGAAAACTATATTTCTGACGTTGCTTGGATACTGACACTGCTGCCAGTGGATTAGGCACTATTGTAAGTGTGCCGGAGAAGAAAAACTGCCAGGGGGCCTTCTGTCTACTCAATAGTAAATAAAGCATTGAGAATGCAATGTATGGTTACATATAAAGTAGATTGACTTACATTGTTATCAATAATAATGGAGCTCTAGTAGATATAGTGTGATTCATGTGAAAATCCTCATACAGGAACTCTTTCAGACATAACCATTTTCCATCAAACACTTCCACAGTATATAGAATATATTGACAGCCGTGATAATATTCTGCCTCTGCTTTGCTTGGAAGATTAATATTACCATCTCCAGCTAGCTTTACTGCCTATTTAAACCACTTACATTTTAGAGAAATACTCCTGTAAAGACGGCCTTTAGCCTAATCAAGATGTTGCTTATCAAATCTATTGCCTGATTGCAACCTGCCTGTTAATTGGAGCCGGCAATGTCCTTATGTTTCTAGAGCAATCATGAATTTCCTCTTTACAGATCCTTCTCTATTCACATTCTACCAATATATTCCCTTGTTTTGCTTTTGCATTGTTAGCGGAAGTTTCAGAATTCTAAAATCTGTCAATTTACTATCTAAAACCATGTTCTAGTTCACAATATTATTGCGATTGCATGAGATTACATGACCACACCCCACACAGCCCATGGACAACACCTCTTTAAGCTTACGATTGTACTGTACTTTCTGTAGCTGGAATGCCGCTGTGAGTCAGTCTCACATGAAATCACAGACCATGCTACTGGTCCTATTCTCCTGCTTGTGACATTCTGTACACTGAACACGTGGATATTTCAACCCTCCCTGTAGTACGAGACGTCACACATCACATGCCTTTTATCTCCATTGCTCCCTCTCCCCTTTCTGTTTGTTTAGAGCTGTGTCTCAGTAACAGATAGTGAGTAAATACACCTTGTTATAGAGGGGCATGCAGGCAGCTGAAAATATTGGCAATATCTGTAAGAATTGAGAAGAATCATGGGGACGGTAGTCCTTTATATGGTATTCCCACCCACAGCAAGTCTTGCCAGTTTCTGTATAGAGGTCGGTAAGATAAAGAAAATGAAAAATAGCAACTTTTGAGCTATGGTAATATCACCTGGTGACCATTCAGAGACATATAGGTAGTTTCTGTATTCAGAGACATATAGGTAGTTTCTGTATTAAAAAGAAAATCATCAAAAAAACATTTGAAGAGGATTTCCTATTTTTATGTATATAAAAGCATAATCTTTGTATACTGTAAAGTTAAAGGGGTTCTCTGCGACTTAAATATTAATAGTTTATTTCAAGGGACCCCAACTGATCAGCACAGTAAAGGGGCTGGGACGCCGCATGTGAGTGCCGCCTACCCTTCATTTCTCAGTGTGAAGACCAAATAACTATACAAAGAGACTCTATATTCCAGGGCAAGAGCGTGCAAACAATTTTAGTGGGTGGATGTTAGTCCCCATTCAAAATCATGTCCAAAGTGCAAGGTCTATATAGGGTGCCAGTACATGATGCAGCCAAGCCACGGTAATTGTGCAGACGGTGTAACGCTAATTGATGTGGTTTCACAGACTATACAGGGGCTGCACATAGTTTATGGGAACATGTTATCATTTAATAATCTAAATAAATTCAAAATACATATCGCTGTTTCTATAGGGTTTCTTTAGAGAGAACTTATAACGTTGAACATACAGTCTGAACTGCCAGCAGCATATTGTAGAGCAGGACGAGCTGAGCAAATTGATGGGAAAATATTCAATAAAACTAGTCATTTATTAGTGAATATCCCTGATTACTGTGGGCTTAAGAGTCCAGTGGGCGGTGCTCATCTGTGATTGACAGCTATCTATGAATACACACAGGGAAAACTGTCAATCATTGAGTGAGACCGCCCACTGGACTCGTATGCCCAGAATAGAAAGAGATTTAAATGAATCAAATACAAGTTATACTGATTATTTCCTCGCAAAACCATATATCAATCTGCTCAGCTCCTCCTGCTCGTTCACATGCTGCCCACAGATAGGGCAAAATGTTCAACGTGGCAGGTTCCTTTTAAAGTTTCTACATGATCAAACAATAAATTCTCCGCAGACCATGTTAATTACCTATCAAAAAATATCACCTTAATTTACATATAGTGCATGCTTTCAATCGGTACCCCGAGGTATTGTTCCGTGGGTGCAAAAACACCTTTAGATATGATCTGGAAAGAGCATCTGATGGTTTGGTTACAGACTATATAGCTTTGAGCCACTAACATAATATATGCCAGTTATATATGTCATTTATGTAACATTTATTACTTTGGGATCTATGGCAACACATATTAATGGTTATGCAAGAAATACTAGTCACAGGGACCAATTTATTTGTTAGCCGCTGCTGCCAAGGCAACTGTTTGAAATGTGGTGTAAATTTTGTAATTATGTAATGCCTTTTATTCCTAATATACAGTATTTCTAGATGGTTTCTTCACAGCAGTCCTTGCAGAGTTCTTCTCAGAAATTTTCATGGAACATTCTGTAATGAACAAGACAAAAGAGAAGCAAATAATATTCATTTCGGATCTTGTCTATATTGACTAATATACAAAATTTGTCATATTTATTTATTGTGTCATAAGTTAGACAATTTTCTAATATACTGTATGTTTTTTAAGAGCTCTGTTTGTAGTCACTGAATGGCAACTGTCATTGCTTACTTCCATAGGATGGAAATAATATAAAGCACAACTCTGATGACTATACTATGGTATGCTGAGCACCTGTATGATTGTAGATTTTCATCCTTAGGAAATAAACACCATGTAAAATTGACACAGGAAGTATATTAAAGAACTTCATAATGCCTAATCATACAATGAATTAATTGTTTTTGTTAAAACTGGAGTATTCCTCTAAGGACCAAGCAGGTAATATTTTACAGCATTTGTTTTGGACTCATTTTAAAATACGCACAAAAAAAACCAGCAAATGAATATTGGTCGAATTATAAGCATAATGTTTTAAGCATTTCCTCCACACTCCGTTCTGTATGGCGTTAGAAAACACATTATAAAGGCTTACGTAATTCTTCTTCCTTTTCAAGACTCCCATCATAACCAAAATGGTTAAGATTACCTTTAAGGGAGTATGATATGCAAAAATCGACAACTCGAAAAATGAAAAAAGTATCCACACCCACAAAAATGCAATTACTTTATTATAATTTACCAAAAAATATGCACGTACACATAGACCCAAAAAAAAGCACATACAAATATAAAAACAATTAAAATAGACAATACTCAGAGAGGGTCATAAGGAATTATTCAACCCTCTAGTGCTGAGAACCCTAATAATGAGGTGAGACCAGTCACGAAATTAATGTATATAAAGTCTCCAATGAAAAGCTCCCTAAACACTATGGTGAATACCGTGTAAAAAAAACATTGGCTGCCAAACAGAGAACAAAATAAAAGTGCTAAGTTCGAAACTGAACCAATATATATTATAGATCAGTATATCAAATGAATTACAGATAAAGTGAATAAGTGCAAAATATGCTTAATACAGAGTAAACATATACATGACCGTACATACATGTGACAGGCAGGGAGCCAGAGCAAAAATAACTATATATAAGACAGCGATCAAATAAGTCTGGTCAGACCAACATCAGCTATATACCGATCATCTTCCACAGGGGTAATGGCTTAGTGGGAATAGTGTTCTTTATTTAGTCATTTACAAACTCTGAATAATAACATACCGTTTTTTGGCAAACCTAATGGAAAGGAGGCAGTAGCACCCGGCGCCCGGAAAACCGGTCTGCGCATGTCCATTGACCAGTCACAGGACTGTGCTTATCCAACCCCCAGCAAAAGACGAGAGCCAATTACAGAGCGTGTAGGCCTCAAAAAGGCACTTCATAATCATATGTGAGCTGCCTCTAGTGGCCCAACACGTACATTCACACAGATAGTATCAAAATAAATATTATTACACATAATATATGTGTGAATCAAAAATATTACAAAATTATATATAAAGAGAACAAAAAAAAATAGCACCTTGGATAACATTAAAAATAAGATACAAATGAAAGAGCAAAATTGAAAATATTCATATGATTCCTAACTCACAGATAACCCAAAAGTTTAATCTATTATCAGTATTGTCAATGTTGTCAAAATAAAGCAATGTCAATGGCTGCAACTAAATGACTAAAAAGGATGATGATCCCACTAGAGGAACAGTATTATATTACTCTATAAATAAATATATATAATCACAGTGGCCGCAAATCCAATATGATGCTATATTAGTATATACAGCTATAATATCAAAGTGCGCCGTGAGTTGTATCAAGTATACCAGGTAAAGATATTAGTCACTAATCGGCAATATGCGTAGCAACAATTGCTGCAGATATGATACTATATAATTTATTAAGAAAATAAATATAACATTCATATACCGATCACGCGTTGACAAAAATTCAGCTACAAAATACAGGGTCAATGAGCCATATTAAGTGTGCATATATGAGTTGTATCAAGTATACCAGGTTAAGACATCTGTCACTAATCGGCAATATACATAGTAACGATTGCCGCAGGTATGGTACTGATTAATATAACATTCATATGTCGTCGATGAGTTGATAAAGTCAGCTACAAAGCACAGGGTTAATGAACCATATTATTGTAAATATAAGCACCATTTTATACATAGCGAGGACAAAATTATTAGGGCTGTTACCTACTATGTGAATTATGGCCATGTTGGGCAATATCTGCCATTAAAAAAAGGGATGACAAAATTACATAACATTCAAGTAATATATACCTTTCCCCAAGGAAATAGAGAAGAGTTCATGAGGCCAAAAAGAGTCCATTCAAATTTCATAATATCCGAAGAGGCAAATAAATTGAGTCCACTACCGGGATGCCTGTTGCATCAAGCATCCATAAAAAGTCCATGAAATATTATATTGGTTGTCCAACTACGGGAAGCAAAAGTCCACTCTAATTTCAGAGTCCAATCAGGCTCCATGTAATCCAAGCGATGATAATCAGGCAAGGCCATCCATGAAGATACATATTGCCATACCGATATCATTCAGATGGTCAGAAATCACCCAGTTACCCACCAACAGTACGCCACTGGTTATCCAATTAATTTAGGAAGTAGACATTGGTTACAGCTGGGATATTGCACAATAAGGCTGGGTTCACACGACCTATTTTCAGACGTAAACGAGGCATATTATGCCTCGTTTTACGTCTGAAAATAGGGCTACAATATGTCGGCAAACATCTGCCCATTCATTTGAATGGGTTTGCCGACGTATTGTGCAGACGACCTGTAATTTACGCGTCGTCGTTTGACAGCTGTCAAACGACGACGCGTAAATGGACTGCCTCGGCAAAGAAGTGCAGGGCACTTCTTTGCCACGTAATTTGAGCTGTTCTTCATTGAACTCAATGAAGCACAGCTCAAGATTTACGAGCGTCTCAGACGGCTCGCAAAATGCGAGGAGGAGCATTTACGTGTGAAACGAGGCAGCTGTTAACAGTCTGTCTTTTCACACGTAAATGCCTCTCATCGTGTGAACATACCCTAACATCTTCAACGATCACAATTTTTTTTGTTGTTACAATTTGCGATTCCTTGACCATGAAATATTTTATCTAAAAAATAATTTATAAAAACTAACTCTATACTCATGTCTGTTAAGACTTGAGCTGTGATAGAGCTAAATCCTTTACAAACCATTGATCTAGGACCTCTCCGCAATGAGAGGCAATTTCACATTAATTTCCCCTTCCCCAATGTAGTTCTGGACAATATTGTCCACAAATTAACCCAAATGACTGATGAAATTGAAATCTTTTAAACAATCACTTATTTCTACACATTTGGCCACATCTCCCGACTAGATTAAGGGTGATGGTAGGAGACGCAGCCTCAAGGGGATAAGATAAGGTAGTCCAGATACCTAGATAATTGGACCTCCTGGTCTCCCATCTGCATGTGACTTTTAAACTTCTGGCTGGTGACTTGGACAAATGTGTCTCAGAAATTGCTCTTTAATGGTATGTGGACATCATGGGGGCTTGGTGGTTAAAACTATTGTCTTGTAGAATTAGATATGTTCAAATGTGGCCAAGTGCAACGTCTACTTGGAGATTGTATGCTCTTCCCATATTTGTATGGGTTTTGCTCTGGGTTCTCTGGTTTCCTCTAGGTTCTTACATGTCCTCCAACATTCCGAACACATACTCATAGGTCAACTGGCTTCCTATTACATTGTCCCTGGATGTGTGTGTTGGTGTGTCTGAGATGGAGAAATTAGACTTATGACAAGGAATGATGTGGGTGAATAAGTCAAATGCACTACAATGTGGAATTTTAATAAGTTGTGCAGTAGGTCCTAGTGCAATACTTAATTGTCATGGTCAACATAAATTCTTCAAGATAAACAAGACATGCATATGGACAATTGGATAAAATTACTATTTGTATTAGTCTGGGAAACTTCTTCATTTCTTTTTATTCACCAGCCGATTTACTCATTTGATCATACACATTCTGTGGTTTATATTAGACATGGAATAATAGATTTACTTAAATTAGTCAAAACCTTCTTAAATTGAAAAACAGAATGTAGCAATGTCGAATATTGTGATATTGGTTGTAAGATCAAGTCTAGACCACAGTACATTGATTCATTAATGAAGAGGTAAGCTGTACACTTAGATTCCACTTAGATAAGGCATGAACTATTGATTACCCAGGTGTACCCGAGCCAAGACTGTGTTCCGGGGAGAAAATGCTGAGTCTAAAAAAACAACAGTGTTCTCTCGTATTGTACAAGTTGCAGTCAGTACAAGTAGCAAGAAAATTATTGTATTGATCCAATTATGTAAGAAAAATCTGGTGTCTAATAGTGTCCATATAAATCAAAAAGTATATAAGAAACAATATAATTATTAACAATAATAGTAGTAATAATTAAACTTCAGGCTCAAGGTATAAATTTGGTATTATGATATAATTTCCAATTCTTAAAATCAATATACAATATTGTAATGCACTGTATTATATGATATTGTAGAGACACCTGTTCCACAGTATTAATTTAATTTGCCACTTCTCTGCCCAAGCCCCCAACTTCTCCAGATCCCTTTGTAATAGAATATTGTCCTCCTTTGTGTTAATTACTTTACACTGTTTAGTGTCAACTGCAAAAAATTAATTTTTACTGTGCAATCCCTCTACAAGGTCAATAATATATATATTTGACAGCATAGGGACCCATACTGACCCCTGTGGTACCCGGCTAGTAATGGTGACCCAATCTGTGTACGTACCGTTAATAAGCACCCTCTGCTTTCTATCACTGAGCAAGTTGTTAACCCATTCACACACATTTCCCCCCGGTCCCAGTATTCCAATTGTATGTACCAACCATTTATGCAGCGCAGTATCAAATGCTTTGGAAAAATTAAGATATATGACATCCAATAATTCACCCCAATCCAGTCTAGAATTTACCTCCTCATAGAAGATGATCAGATTAGTTTGACAGGACCGACCACTCATAAACCCATGCTGATATGGAGTTATACTCCAGGATAGCATCTCTTAGCAAACCTTCAAACATTTTACTCAAAATAGAGGCTAAAGAGGCTCTTTCACCACATTATAAGTGTCCTATCTCCTAAATAATGTAACCGGCGCTGTAATGTAGATAACAGTGGTTTTTATTTTGAAAAACGATCATTTTTGACAAAGTTATGAACAATTTTAGATTTATGCTAATTCGTTTCTTAATAGACAACTGGGCGTGTTTTTACTTTTTACCAACTGGGCGTTGTGAAGAGAAGTGTATGACGCTGACCAATCAGTGACCAATCAGCATCATACACTTCTCATTGTTCCAGCCCAGCATGATTGTGCAGTGAAAGAAGCTGGGCTGGAACAATGAGAAGTGTATGATGCGATTGGTCACTGTCAGCGTCATACACTTCTCTTCACAACGCCCACTTGGTAAAAAGTAAAAACACGTTGTCTATTAAGAAACTAATTAGCATAAATCTAAAATTGTTCATAACTTTGTCAAAAATGATCGTTTTTCAAAAAACACTGTTGTAATCTACTTTACAGCGCCGATCAGATTATGTAGGAGATAGGGAATTTATAATCTGGCGACAGAGCCGCTTTAAACTTACAGGCCTATGGTTTCACTTTTTGACCCTTTTTGAATATTGGGACCACATTTGCTATGCACCAGTACTGTGGAATAGACAATGTCACTATAGAATCCTGAAATATCAGAAATTAGAGACTCTCTACTGTCACGGGTTAGTGGACCCACTAGGCCGTACCGCCGCAGCGGGGAGGCAGCTGGCCAAACAACAGGACACCCCAGAAATAAAATGTCTCGCACAAGGGTACCTGAATAGTCCAGATGGTGACCGCAGCTCTGGCACAGATGAGATGGGTGCAGCAGATGGCGCCAAAAGTGGCGGATGACACAGGAGCCGCAAGTTGCGCCAGACGTGGTGGATTCCTCCGGACGTGGCAGATAACACAGGACGTGGCGGATTCCTACGGACGTGGCAGATGACACAGGACGTGGCAGATTCCTCTAGACGTGGCGGATTCCTCCGGATGTGGCAGATGACACAGGACGTGGCGGATTCCTCTAGACGTGGCGGATTCCTCCAAACGTGGCAGATGACACGGGACGTGGCGGATTCCTCCGGACGTGGCAGATTCCTCTGGACGTGGCAGATGACACAGGATGTGGCAGATTCCTCTGGACGTGGCACGACTAGATACTAGGGCAAAGCACGGAAACAGGAACGGGGAACAAGGTACGGGTAACAACAGGAACGGGAAACACTAAGGGACCATTTGCAAGACAGACTGGGAAAACTAACAACGCTCAGGCATCGAACTAGGGGCCTGGACCCCTCTTATAGCCCAGGGTACTCACGGGTCAAAGGTCGTTCAAGATGTCCGTGCGCGCGCTGCGGGCTCCGGCGAAGGTGAGTGGATGCAAGTGCTGGCGTCTCCTGAGGAGGAGGCTGGGGCCAGCGCTTGCCAACTCGTGGCTGCGACTGTCAGAAGGAGGCTGGAGCTGACAGCCCGCAGCCACGGACGTTACAGTATCCCCCCTCTTACGCCCCCTCTTCTTGGGACTGGAGCGAGAGAGAAACTTCTTTAGAAGAGTAGGGGCATTGAGGTTCTCCTCTGGCTCCCAGGACCTCTCTTCGGGACCAAACCCCCTCCAATCCACCAAATACAAGGTCTTTCCTCTCACTCTCTTGGTGTCCAAGATCTCCTTTACCTCAAAGATGTCCGAGGAGCCACTGGGAGCAACCGCAGGGCTGGGAGTCTTGGAATAGCGGTTTAGGATCACAGGCTTCAGGAGGGAGACGTGGAAGGAGTTGGGAATCCTGAGGGTAGGAGGCAGCCGAAGCTTGTAGGCGACAGGGTTGATCTGCTGCAGGACCTCGAATGGTCCAAGGAACCTGGGAGCGAACTTGTATGAAGGCACCTTCAAGCGAATGTTCCGAGAGGACAGCCAGACTTTAGTCCCCGGAAGATACTGAGGCGGCTCTTTTCTCTTAATATCTGCCTTTCGCTTCATGCGATCTACTGCAAGCAAAATAGAGGACCGGGTCTGTTGCCAGATTTGCAGGAAGTCCCCATATGCTGAGTCAGCATCGGGAACCTGAGATGAAGTCGACACAGGGAGAGGAACTCTGGGATGTTGACTGTACACGATGTGAAACGGAGTGGAAGTGGTGGACTCACTTGTGTGGTTGTTGTAAGAAAATTCGGCCCATGGTAGAAGCTGTACCCAGTTATCGTGCTGTGAAGAGATGAAATGGCGGAGATAATTCTCCATGATCTGGTTGATCCTCTCAACTTGCCCATTGAACTGGGGGTGATAGGCCGAGGAAAAGTCCAATCTCACATCCAGGAGTTTACAGAGGGCTCTCCAGAACTTAGAGGTAAACTGAACCCCCCGGTCGGACACAATGTGAAGAGGCAAGCCATGCAAGCGGAAGATGTGCTGAATGAAGAGACTTGCCAGACGAGGAGCAGAAGGTAGGCCGGTCAGCGGGATAAAATGAGCCATCTTGGAGAACCGGTCCACCACCACCCAGACAGTGTTACATCCTGCTGAGGGGGGAAGGTCTGTGACGAAGTCCATCGCAATGTGCTGCCAGGGGGAATTGGGTACAGGCAGAGGTTGAAGCAGGCCGGCAGGCTTGGAGTGAGTCACTTTGTTAGAGGCACACACCGTGCAAGCAGAGACAAAGTCCAGAACATCCTTAGGTAGCGTGGACCACCAAAAGTGACGAGCAATTAGGTCTCGGGTTTTACGGACACCGGCGTGCCCAGCAAGTTTAGAACTATGTCCCCAGTGGAGAATTCTACTCCTGTCCGCCAACCGAACAAAAGTCCTCCCAGGAGGGATGTCTCTAACCTGCAGAGGATTAGAAGTGACGATGCAGGACGGGTCTATGATGGTCTGGAGGGACTCCACCGTGTCTTCCGTCTCAAACGATCTGGACAGGGCATCGGCCCTCACATTCTTGTCTGCGGGACGGTAGTGGAGCGCAAACAGAAAACGGGTGAAGAACAGCAACCACCTGGCTTGACGAGGATTAAGTCTTTGAGCGGACTGAAGGTAAGTGAGGTTCTTGTGGTCGGTGAAGATCAGGATGGGGTGAGCAGCGCCCTCCAGAATATGTCTCCACTCCTCCAGAGCCAATTTGACTCTGCCTCTGGAGTCCACACTTTGGCGTTCACACCCTTCTTGGTAAGGGTCGAGATGGGAGACGTCAGAGAAGAGAAGTTAGGAAAAAACTGCCGGTAGAAATTGGCGAATCCCAGGAACCGCTGTATGGCCCTTAAGCCTTGGGGACGTGGCCACTCCAGGACAGCCTTCACTTTCTCAGGATCCATCTTGAGGCCTTGATCCGAGATGATGTAGCCCAGGAAGGGCAGAGAACTCTTCTCAAAGACACACTTCTCCAGCTTGGCGTATAAATGATTCTCCCTCAATCGTAGTAGAACCTGACGAACATGCCTCCGATGAGTCGTCTGATCTTGGGAGAAAATTAAAATATCATCGAGATAAACAACAACACAGACATAGAGTAGATCTCGGAAGATGTCGTTAACGAACTCCTGAAACACTGCGGGAGCGTTACACAGTCCGAAGGGCATCACCAGGTATTCGTAGTGCCCGTCCCGGGTGTTAAATGCCGTCTTCCATTCGTCACCCCGGCGAATCCGGACTAGATTGTAAGCCCCACGCAGGTCTAGCTTAGAAAAAATTTTGGCCCCTCGTATGCGATCAAATAGCTCAGAGATGAGTGGCAACGGGTATTTGTTCTTGACTGTGATCAGGTTGAGGCCCCTGTAGTCAATGCAGGGACGAAGGGATCCATCCTTCTTTTTAACGAAGAAGAATCCAGCCCCGGCCGGGGAGGAAGATTTTCGTATAAAACCCCTCTCCAGATACTCCTTTATATAGGCCGACATGGATAGAGACTCAGGCAGGGAGAGAGGATATACCCGTCCACGGGGAAGAGAGGCATTAGGAACCAGTTCAATGGGGCAGTCATAGGTGCGATGTGGAGGCAGCGTCTCAGCCTCCTTTTTGCTGAAAACATCTGCATACTGAGCAAAATGGGGAGGCAGTCCCGACAGCGACTGAGGCAGAGAAGGCTTGACAGGATGGATCTGCAGCAGACAACGACCATGGCACTTGGAGCCCCATTGGAGAACCTCTCCAGAATTCCATTCCAGGACTGGGGCATGTAGTCGAAGCCAAGGCAGGCCCAGCAGAACAGGATTGATGGCTTTGGGCAAAACAAGGAACGAAATAAATTCAGAATGAAGTACTCCAACCTGGAGCTTCAACGGCTTGGTTCTAGAGGTAATGGGATCAGGCAGAGGCAGTCCATTAACTGAGGCAACAGCCAAAGATGTCTCCAGGGGAACTGTGGGCAGCTGAAGATGATCCACAAGCTCTTTCTGGATGAAATTTGCAGCAGAGCCAGAGTCAAGATAGGCAGAGACTTGATGCGTCCTGTCGCCGGATACCAGGGTCACAGGAATAGTCAGTTTGGAAGCGAAACCTCTGTTAGATTCTGTTCCACCTAGTGTTGTCTCTCCAACCAATCCCAGGCAATGGGGTCTCTCCGGCCTCTGGGGGCACAGACGCACAACATGGCCTCCATGGCCGCAATACAAACAAAGTCCAGAAGTGCGTCTGCGTTGTCTCTCCTGGGTAGACAATTTAACATAAGTACTCTGCATCGGGTCCTCTGGTGGGACGACTGAGGAGGATTGCAGGACAGCAGAATCCAGCCTGGGAAGTTCTCTTCCCCGGAGAACCTCTTGGGAACGTTCCCGGATCCTCATGTCGACACGGGAGGCGAGTAGGATAAGATCGTCCAGGGTAGATGGCAGATCGCGAGCAGCCAGCTCGTCCTTGATCCCTGAAGACAGTCCCTGCCAGAATGTAGCCACCAAAGCCTCGTTGTTCCAGGTCAATTCAGCAGCCAGGATACGGAACTGAATGGCATACTCGCCCACGGAGAGGTCTCCCTGGTGTAGGGTCAGCAAGGATGCAGCAGCCGAAGAAACTCTCCCAGGTTCCTCAAAGATCGAGCGGAAGGTCTGTAAGAAGTACTGCAAGTCCCGGGTCTCTGGTCCCTGATGTTCCCACAGAGGATTGGCCCATGCCAGGGCTTTGCCGGTAAGGAGAGAGATGATAAAGGCGATCCTGACGTCATCCAAACAGAAGGACCTGGCATGTAGTCTGAAATGGATCAGGCACTGATTCAAAAATCCCCTGCAGGACCTCGGATCGCCGTCATAACGTGGAGTTAGCGGCAAGAAACACAGGGGGTTGGTACCAGTACAGACAGGAAGTGTGGCAGGCGGAACCGCAGGAACGGGTGCGGTGATGACTGTGGACGGAGCAAGTAGCCGATGGGCTATGCCGTTCACCGACAGGAGGAGCTGGTCTTGTCGTGACTGGAGATCCTCCATCTCAGCCAGCATGGCTTGTGTAGACAACGTCGCAGGTTGACGAGCGAGGTCCATGGCCTGAGCGTACTGTCACGAAGCGGGTTAGTGGACCCACTAGGCCGTACCGCCGCAGCGGGGAGGCAGCTGGCCAAACAACAGGACACTCCAGAAATACAATGTCCCGCACAAGGGTAACTGAATAGTCCAGATGGTGGCTGCAGCTCTGGCACAGTTGAGATGGGTGCAGCAGATGGCGCCAAACGTGGCGGATGACACAGGAGCCGCAAGTTGCGCCAGACGTAGCGGATTCCTCCGGACGTGGCAGATAACACAGGACGTGGCGGATTCCTCCGGACGTGGCAGATGACACAGGACGTGGCGGATTCCTCTAGACGTGGCGGATTCCTCCGGACGTGGCAGATGACACAGGACGTGGCGGATTCCACTAGACGTGGCGGATTCCTCCAGATGTGGCAGATGACACGGGACATGGCGGATTCCTCCGGACGTGGCAGATTCCTCTGGACGTGGCAGATGACACAGGACGTGGCAGATTCCTCTGGACGTGGCACGACTAGGTACTAGGGCAAAGCACGGAAACAGGAACGGGGAACAAGGTACGGGTAACAACAGGAACGGGAAACACTAAGGGACCATTTGCAAGACAGACTGGGAAAACTAACAACGCTCAGGCATCGAACTAGGGGGCTGGACCCCTCTTATAGCCCAGGGTACTCACGGGTCAAAGGTCGTTCAAGATGTCCGGTGCGCGCGCTGCCCCTATAAGAGCGGGGACGAGCGTGCGCGCGCACCCTGCGGGCTCCGGCGAAGGTGAGTGGATGCAAGTGCTGGCGTCTCCTGAGGAGGAGGCTGGGGCCAGCGCTTGCCGACTCGTGGCTGCGGCTGTCAGCGGGAGGCTGGAGCTGACAGCCCGCAGCCACGGACGTTACATCTATCACGGTACTTTATTCCGGCAGAAGGCGGTGGTGTATGCCATCCAGACCCGGTGATTTTTCTATTTTAATCTTTTTAAGACGGCTCTGCCTATTCTTCCTGGGCTAGACAGGTGATATTTAATGGAAAAATATTCTTTATCCCTCTGCATTTCACCCCAAATTTTATTTTTCTCTGTGAACACAGTGAAGAAAAAAAATGTTTTTTAAAGTTGCTTTCTCCTCGCCACCCTCCACAATTTCTACCTCATTACTTGTTAAAGGGCCAACACTTTCAGATTTAACCTTGTGGCATGCCATTGTGATGACAATTTTGATGATGCCAATATATCAATAGAGGACTACAGAAACAATCTAGGGCAATATATACACACACACATATATGCACATATACACACATATACACACACACACACTGTCATGAAGGGTCTGTGGACCCACTAGGCCGTACCGCCTTGGCGGTAAGGCAGCTGGCCAACAGGGAGCAGGTGAATGTCTATAGTTCTATAGGTACCTGTGGCAGCTCAGACAGCAGCAGGGCAGGCTCGTCTGGGACTTAGGTAGCAGGCGAACGTCAGGCGAGGTGAAGCAGGTCAGACCTGTAAGCAGCACGGCACGACTTTGGCACAGCTCAGTGCTAGACCAGGAAGGTATGGATTGCTAGGAACAGGAACTGGAAATTCGTATAGGTACAGGGACCGGAACTGGAACAGGAAACACACTAGGAGACAAACTAGGGAACACAACAACGCTCAGGCATAGAACTAGGGGGCTGGACCCCTCTTATAGTCCAGGGTACTCACAGGTCAAAGTTCGTTCATGAGGTCCAATGCACGCGCTGCCCATTTAGGAGCGGGCACGAGCGTGCGCGCGCACCCTACGGGATCCGGCAGAGTGAGTGGACGTGAGCACTTGCACTCCTGAGGAGGAGGCTAGGGCCAGAGCTTGCCGACTCGTGGCTGCGGCTGTCAGGGGAGGTTGGAGCTGACAGCCCGCAGCCACGGACATTACACACACACACACACACACACACACACCATTCAGCCATCTAATGACAGGTGAAGTAAATAAAATGCATTGTCTCGTGCAATGGCACCTGTCAAGGGGTGTAATATATTGGGTAGTGAGTGAATAGTCAGTTGATGTGATAGGAAGCAGGAAAAATGTGTAACGATCTGAGAGACTTTGACAAGGGCCAAATTGTGATGGCTATACAACTAGGTCTATGCATATCCAATATGTTAGGTCTTGTGGGATGTTTCCAGCATGCAAGAGCTAGTACCTACCATAACTCGGAGCGAAGGCTAATCCGTCTGGTCTGATCTCACTAAAGAGCTACAGCAGCAGAAATTGCTATAAAAGTTAATGCTGGTTATGATAGAAAGGTGTCAGAATATACAGTGCTTCACAGCTCAATGTGTTTGGGACTGTGTAGCCGCAGACCAATCAAAGTGCCCATGTTGGCCCCTGTCCACTGCCGAAAGTACCTACAATGGGCATGTGAGCATCAAATCTGGACCATTGATCAATGGAAGAATGTGGCCTGGTCTGATGAATCACGTTTTCTTTTACATTATGTGGATGTCTGGGTGTGAGTGGCCTCTTTCAGCAGAATAATGCCACATTGCAATACTTGTTCAGGAATGGTTTGAGGAACATGACAAAGAGTTCAAGGAGATGACTTGACCTCCAAATATCCCAGATCGCAAATAATCAAGTATCTGTCGGATTGTACTTGAAAAACAAAGTCCAATCCATGGAGGCTCCACCTCGCAATAAAGAGGACTTAAAGGATCTTATTCTAGCTTCTTCGTACCAGATAACACAGAACATCCTCAGAGGTCTTGTGGAGTCTATGCCTTGACACGTTAAAGCTATTTTGGCAGCATGAGGGGGACTTACATAATATTAGGCAGGTGGTTTTAATGTATTAATGCTGAACGGTGTATATATACTATTATTGCTGAATGGAAGAAAACTGGACATATGAATAAATATATAGTGCACTAAATGTTGTCCCGTCATTCCAGTAGGCTGTGATTAGCTGCTTCGGTCAGTTGACGTTTCACCAGTATAGACGACATTATAAGATGAAGGAAGAAGACAACTGTGTGGATCAGCAGGCAGAGTGGGTATTGGAAGAAAGAAAAATGTATACAGTAAGTGTTAAGGGGTTTTTACACTGGGCGATTAAAGGGACGGGCATTTATAGAACGCTCATTGCCGATAATTGCTGATAATTGTCCTGTGTAAACAGGGGAGCAATCAACAGATGAACGAGCGAACGCTTCTTCACCTGCTGATCGTATCGTTTTAAAAAAGTAAAATATTGTTGTCGGCAGCACATCTCCCTGTGTAAACAGGGAGAAGCTCTGCCGACATGATAATAATGTATGGGGATGAGCGATCGGAGTAACGACCACTCATCCACATCCATTGCACCTTGTGGCAGGAGCAAACGAGCGCCTATCAACGATGTCTCGTTGATCGGCACTCGCTGCACCAGCCAAAATCAGCCGATGTAATAGGGCCTTTAGAGCCGTCTTGTTTTAATTGCTTATATTTATATAGAAAAGCTCTTTTCATATCTGTTTACAATTGTATTGGTACCATTCATTGTACAGCATTTTAGAATACTGAATAACATATTACTATCCAACAATTGAATTTTAGTCAACGGATTTATAAAGGGTACATGTTAAAATATAATTGAAGCATTACATGATAATAATAATTTTTGGAATGTCAAGTTTAAGCACTTTTTTATTTGAATAGAGCAAGACTTTCTTAGTTTATTGCTTTCCCTCTATTAATAATTCATGTATTCCAATTAAGAGCAAGATCACGGGAAATATGAATTGAATAATTAAAGATCTGACTCATGAAGAATCACAGACTTTCCTTTCGAATAATTAATTTTACATTATTCTATTGTATTTCTTGTCATTAAATCTTTACTATCTGTGTCTCCATCAAACGAGTATGACATTGTGAATGAAAAAGGAATGGCTAAATAATCCACATATGCTGAATTTCTAATTACAAGGGGTTATTCGGTCTGTAAAAATGATGCAAAGATGGTTTAACTTCAGTAATATTAGTCACTTACTAATGTACTGTCTGTAGCTGAAATGCCTCTGTGAGCCAGTCTCACATGCACTCACATGACCATTCTCCTAGTATTTATCTCCTGCTTGGGTGGGGTTTTGCACTCTGTACACATGGTTATATCCCCTCTCTCCCTACCCTGTCACTCTCACTGAAGTTCAAAACCTCACACATCACATGCCTGGCCAAGCCGTGAATAATTACAACACTACCTTACACCTTGTAATAGAAGGACATGCTATAAGTAGAAGCAATGTATGTGAGAGAAGAGAAGAATCATGGGAACTGGAGTCCTTTACATGTAATCCCACCCACTAGAAATCCCTGCCAGCATCAAAATAGCAGTGCTGCACAGAGCCGGGTAACATAATGAAAATGAAAAATAATTACTTGTGAGCTATGGTGGCATCACCTGGTGAGCATTCAGTCACAAACAGGTACAGATGTGTCCTTACTTAACATATCTCTACACCAGACATATTTTAAACAAACATGTAAAAAAAAGTATACCTCTGACGAATGCCATCCGATGGCCATTCAATGACCATAGGCTCCCATGTTAAAAAAAACAAACATGTTTAACGCATATGTTTTTTACTGACTGTGATGGAAGCCTTGCCATCCGTATGCATTTTTTACTGGTTGGCACGGCATGGTATTATATCGGTATCACGACAAATTGCATAGCTTAACACAATTCAAGAAAAGTTAAAGGTGGACACATCCGTACCTAAAATCTAGTTAGGATCTTCAAATGACTTAGGGCAATTCAAGATACTTTTGTCTAGAAATAGAAAGCAGACAATTAAGAGCCCAGAAGTGGGGAAGTATATATATATATATATATATATATATATATATATATATATATATATATATATATATGGCTTTAATAGGGATTTTGATTCAAAACTTTTAATTTTTATCATTGCCTCTCTTCCTCCACAAGTCATCAGAGGAAGAGTGTTAAGGATACACTTTTTATTACAATTTATATGTCTTTCTAATCTTGTGAAGTTGAATAGACCATCCCTGCTGTGTATGAGAATAAAACACAAAGACATATATATATATAATAAAATATACTGATAGTATATAATAGTTAGAAAGAAAAACCTAATGTGTTCATGATAGTGTATAACTATAATGAATAGTGTAGAACTACTCTATGAACAGTTATTCTCACAGGTTGTCCCACTGCTGGATCCCCAGCGATCAACTGGCAGTGAGTGTTTAATTGTCCTGCAGCAACACAACAGGGGAATAGAAGCTTTACCCAATGGTGTGTGTATCCTTCAAAAAGATATTGTAGATGTTTCCACTAATTCATGGAGGTCCTGAATTGGGACCCATCCTATTAACTCCAACGTTTCTAACTGGATATTTGAAAATGGGATTTCTAAATCATACAACCCCTTTAAGCCGGAGATCTGAGTCACATGATGTATTCCTTGACGGAAACCTTATCTCTTGAATGACTTTTCACAAAGATGGAATCAATAATGGACTGCTATAACTAGGGAGCAGAGTATTGCGGGAGCTCAGATGATACTTACACAATTAAAATGTAAATGTAAATTTCTTTACATACATATACAAACAACAAATCATACAACACCATATAATACACATCTTCTCTCTCACCCACCGGGGCTCTTTCCTGGGACTGCTCCTTTTTTTTTGTCTACATATCTATAGGGCAAATGTGGCACCTATTTTCAAAAAGGGCTCTAGGTCTTCTCCGGGTAATTATAGACCAGTAGGCTTAACATCCATTGTGGGGAAAATGTTTGAGGGACTATTGAGGGACTATATACAGGATTATGGGACAATAAATAGTATTATAAGTGACAGCCAGCGCGGTTTTACTAAGGACAGAAGCTGTCAAACTAACCTAATCTGTTTTTATGAAGAGGTGAGCAGAAGCCTAGACAGAGGGGCCGCTGTGGATATAGTGTTTTTGGACTTTGCAAAGGCATTTGACACTGTGCCTCATAGACGTCTAATGGGTAAATTAAGGACTATAGGTTTAGAAAATATTGTTTGTAATTGGATTGAGAATTAGCTCAAGGACCGTATCCAGAGAGTTGTGGTCAATGATTCCTACTCTGAATGGTCCCCGATTATAAGTGGTGTACCCCAGGGTTCAGTGCTGGGGCCACTATTATTCAACTTATTTATTAATGATATAGAGGATGGGATTAATAGCCCTATTTCTATTTTTGCAGATGACACCAAGCTATGTAGTAATGTTCAGTCTATGGAAGATGTTCATGTATTGCAAGCGGATTTAACCTCTTCACGCGCTGCTCCGCAACTGTACATCCTACAGAGGGCTTGCTTCCCGCATCAGGACGTACAGTTGCGGAGTAGTTCCCGGCGCACACTGTCCTTACGGATAGTGTCCGGGAACCGTGAGTATTGCAGTATATTGTACCAGCGATCCAATGATCGCTAGTACAAGTCCCCTAAGGGACTAATAAAATGTGTAGAACAATTAAGAATTAAGTTATTAGTAGTGAGAAAGAAAAAAGTTTAAAGTTAAAAAAAAAAAAACCTTTTCCCATTTTTCTTCTAAAGTAATGTAAAAAAATAAACAAAATTGGCATCGCTAGGTCCGTAAAAGGCCGAACTATTACAATATACCATTATTTAACTCACAAGGTGAACAACGTAAAAAACTTAAATAATTTAAACTGACAAAATCGCTGTAGTTTTCGTTTTTACCGCAGGGCGAAAGCTGTAAAAACGAAAACTCAAAAAAAATCGAATCAGATTTTTTTCCTATATTACTATATTTTCCTATTTTTTTTTCAGTTTCCCAGTACTGTTATGGTACTTTAAATGGTGTCAATAGAAACTACAATTCCTCCCGCAAGAAATAAGCCCTCACATCACTCTACTGACGGAAAAAGAAAAAAAGTTATGGCTCTTGGAAGGCGGGGAGTGAAAAACGAAAATAAGAAAGCAAAAAATGGATCAGTCCTGAAATGGTTAATTCATTTCTAATGAAAAAAATGTATGACCCCATGTGGGGTATTTCCGTACTCGGGAGAATTTGCTTTACAAAAATTGTTGTTTTTTCTTTCTTTATCCCTTGTGAAAATGAGAAAATTCAATATTTTAGTGGAAAAAAATTGTGATATTCATTTTCTCTGCATAATTCTAATAAATTCTGCAAAAGACCCGTGGAGTCTAAATGCTCACTATACCCCTAGAATAATTCCTTGAGGGGTGTTTCCAAAATGGGGTAACTTGGGGGGTTTCCACTGTTTTGGTCCATCCAGGGCGTTGCAAACGCGGCATGGCACCGAAAAACAATCCAGCAAAATCCGTGCTCCAAAATCCAAATGGCACTCCTTCCCTTCTGAGCCCTGCTGTGGGTCCAATCAGCAGTTTATTACCACATATGGGATATTGCTGTAATCAGGAGACATTGCTTTACAAATGTTGTGGTTCTTTTTTTCCTTTATTCCTTGTAAAAAAATTTAAATTTCTATGCTTTTTTTTTTTTTAAAAAGTCGATTTTCATTTTCACTGCCTAATTCCACTAAATTCTGCAAAAAAACTGTGTGGTCAAAATGCTAATTATGCCCCTAGATAAATTCCTTGAGAGGTGTAGTTTCCAAAATGGGGTCACTTTTGGGGGCTTTCCACTGTTTCCACTGTTTTGGCACCACAAGACCTCTTCAAACCTGACAAGGTGCCTAAAATATATTCTAAAAAAAGGAGGCCCAAAATCCACTAGGTGATCCTTTGCCCCTGAGGCCTGTGTTTCAGTCCATTACCACACTAGGGCCACATGTGGGATATTTCTAAAAACTGCAGAATCTGGGCAATAAATATTGAGTAAAATATATAACTTTTATTTCATAGCTATCTAAAAACAGGGGTACAATCACCACTGTGTAAAGCCCAACCGTGTATTAAAAACGTCTTAATCAAAATACTCCAAGTCCTAATTCGTTTGCGAACCCTTTATGACTGGGTATATAAACATAGATATCAAATTATGGAATCAGTGTTTGAACATTGGTGTAGCAGTGGTTTAGACCCTCGTACACACAGGAGCCTGCGTTAACCGCACCTGAATTTCCAAATGTACAGATGCACAACAATGGCACTGCCCCCTACACAAAATTCCCTCACTTCACCCGACCCTACGCGTTTCTATACTTATCATCAGGGGTCTGTCAGTCTGGCCAGGATGCCAGCGATATCTCTTCAGCAGCAGGTATTCTACTGCACAACACGGAAGCATGCACGCATAGATGTCAGCGGCATTGTACCCCTGTTTTTAGATAGCTATGAAATAAAAGTTATATATTTTACTCATTTATCACTTCAGTGAAATTCCAACTGTTCATATTTGTGGGAGCACAATATATATCGTTAAAATACAGTGAATTATTACAATAAATATTGAGTTGCATTTCTCTGGTAAAACCTTCTGTGTTACAAAAACAAAACAAATGTATTAGTAATGAATTTCGGCAAAAAAAATAAAATTTGTAAATTTCACCTCTACTTTGCTTTAATTCCTGTGAAACGCCTAAAGGGTTAAAACACTTTGTGAATGCTGATTCGAATACCTTGAGGGGTGCAGTTTTCAAAATGGGGTGACTTCTGGGAATTTTCTAATATATAAGGCCCTCAAAGCCACTTCAGAACTTAACTGGTCCGTGAAAAAATGGCCTTTTGAAATTTTCTTTAAAATATGAGAAATTGCTGCTAAATTTCTAAGCCTTGTAACGTCCTAGAAAAATAAAAGGACGTTCAAAAAAGATGCAAACATAAAGTTAACATATGGGAAATGTTTTACAAGCAGATACGTTTAAATTTAGAAAATGCTAATTTTTGCAAATTTTTGCAAAATAGTGGTGTTTTTCTTAAATAAATACCAAAATCATATTTTTCACTAACATAAAGTACAACATGTCACGAGAAAGGAATCTCAGAATCGCTTGGATAGGTAAAAGCATTCCAACGTTATTATCACATAAAGTAACACGTCAGATTTTAAAAAATCGGCTGTGTCCTGAAGGCCAAAACAGGCTGGGTCCTGATGGGGTTAAACAAACTGAGTGTTTGGGCGTCCACTTGGCAAATTAAGTTTAATGCAGATAAATGTAAAGTTATGCACCTGGGTACGAACAACTTGCATGCATCATATGTCCTAGGGGCAGCTGCACTGGGGGAGTCACTTGTTGAGAAGGATCTGGGTGTACTTGTAAATCATAAACTAAATAACAGCACAATGTCAATCAGCTGCTTCAAAGGCCAGCAGGATATTGTCGTGTATTAAAAGAGGCATGGACTCGCGGGACAGGGATGTAATATTACCACTTTACAAAGCATTAGTGCGGCCTCATCTAGAATATGCAGTTCAGTTCTGGGCTCCAGTTCATAGAAAGGATGCCCTGGAGTTAGAAAAAATACAAAGAAGACCAACGAAACTAATAAGGGGCATGGAGAATCGAAGTTATGAGGAAAGATTAAAAGAACTAAACCTATTTAGCCTTGAAAGAAGATGGCTAAGTGGGGACATGATTAACTTATATAAATATATGAATGGCACATACAAAAAATATGGTGAAATCCTGTTCCATGTAAAACCCCCTCAAAAAACAAGGGGGCACTCCCTCCGTCTGGAGAAAAAAAGTTTCAACCTGCAGAGGTGACAAGTCTTCTTTACTGTGAGAACTGTGAATCTATGGAATAGTCACCGCAGGAGCCATCACAGCAGGGACAGTAGATGGCTTTAAAAAAGGCTTAGATAATTTCCTAGAACAAAAAAATATTCGCTCCTATGTGTAAAAAATTTTTACTTCCCCTTTCTCTTCCCTTGGTTGAACTTGATGGACATGTGTCTTTTTTCAACCGTACAAACTATGTAACTATGTAACTATGTAACCTTCGACCTAGAACACCACATAAAGTCTCATGTTCTCAATACCACCTATACTCTGATGTGACCCAAATTTACCTCACTGGCAATGATGTTACGCCTTAGCTGATAGACTATTAAACTTTACATAGCAATCTCCTTCTTCATCTCACCTTGTTTCCAAAAACTCAACATGGACAAACTCAAATTCATCATCTTTCAAGCCCCTACACCAATTATCAATTGCAGTTAATGCCTTAACACTTTATAAGTCCACTGTCTTAGGATAACCTTTGATTTTGCACGTCCTTCAGACCACATGTGCAAACCCTTACCATCTCCAGCTTCCTCTACCTCAAAAACTTTTCTAGAACCCGCTCTTTTATCAACCTTGAGGCAACCAAAAGGTTTGTACATGCCCTTATCATATCCCGTCTAGATTATTACAAAATACAGATTTAGCCGTCTTTAACTCTATAACGACCAGCCTATTTTAAACCTTAATGACCAAGCAATTTTTTAAGTTTTTCCATCGTCGCATTCTAAGATCTATAACTTTTTTATTTTTGCGTCGACATAGCTATATAAGGACTTCTTTTTTTGCGGGACAATTTGTGTTTTCTAATAGCATCATTTTGGGGTACATATCATATATTGATTAACTTTTATTAACATTTTTGGGGGTAATAGAAAAAAGACAGCAATTTACACCATATACCGTGTGGTATAAATAACACAATAACTTTATTCAGCATTTGTTACGATTGCAAAGATACCAAATTTATATACTTTTACTACTTTTACACCGTGAAAACTTTTTTTTCAAAATGATTTGTTTTTGTGTCTCCATATTTGAAGAGAGATAACTTATTTTGTTTTTCCGCCGATGCAGCTGTATTAGGGCTCTTTTTTGCGGGATGACTTGTAGTTTCTATAGGTACTATTTTGGAGTACATGCAAATTTTTGATCACTTTTTATAAAAAAAATTTTAAGGGAGGCTTAACATAAAATAGCAATTTTTTGCATTGTTTTTTTATTTTATCTTTTACGGGGTTCGCGATCACACGCAGGGTGCCGGTGGGGTGAGAGCGGGAGCTTCCTCCCTCTCTCCAAAACCACTCAAATGCGGCGCTCGCTATTGAGCGCCGCATCTGAAGGGTTAAACGAGCGAGATCGATACTGATATCAATCTCGTCCATTCAAGCAGGGCTGCTCCCAGCTCTCAGCTACCTCTGGTAGCTGAGAGCAGGGAGATTTAATGGCTCCCTACTCTATTTCTTTATTCCGATGCATGCCATAAAAAGTCTACTGCATCGGAATAAAGCCCGTTAGTGGCCGCCGTAAAAAGACTATGGGGCGGTCACTAACGGGTTAAATGAATTAAATAAACAGTGGCTAGATCGCTTATCTTGACTTTTTCAATGACTTTTCAATGACTTTTGTTGTGTGATATCACACTGTAGCAAGTTATCAGAGTCAAGTTAAAGATGGCTACATCTGTACTCCTTTAATTCTCACATCCGCTGCCTGAATAATTTACCTCTCCTCTCGTTTCACTACCACCTCCCCTTTTTGCCAGTCCCTTCACTGACTTACCCGTTGCCAAATACATATCAAAATATTGACAACGACATACAGAGCAATCTGCAACCGTTCCCCTCTGTACATCTCTACACTAATCTACCAATACCTTTCCACACCATCCACAGTCCTCGCATGAGCTTCTGCTCTCATCTACTCTTCACACCTCCAAAATTTCCCAAACAGATTAGATTCTCAACCTCCTTTCAGACTTTCAAAAATCATCTGAAAACCCAACTCTTCAGAAAGGCTTCTAATATGGAAAAACCTTGTCTCCACTACAGAACTGTATTAGCGGCTTCCCATTCCCCTTGTCAATGGTAATCCCTCATGTTCAGAGCCTTTTCTGCCACTCAGTACGCTCATGTTTATTGTATTTGCTTATTTTTATCATGTGTCCATATGTGTTTAAACCGGTCTGTAATTCACATGTACAGCGCCCCTGGAAGTAAATGGCGCAATCCAAATAAATAATAATTATTAATAATGTCATAGTCACAGCAAATGGGAGTAATATTCATTAAATGTGAAAAAATGTGAAATAATTTAGTGGCAGGACTATATTTAGAGATGAAAGCTTCTGGAGCCAAGCAATAACAAAAATTTATTTAAATGATTTTAAGTATTCAACTGCAAGCCTCAGGGAAAATTGATATAAAACTGGAAACAAAAATATATTTTACAGGGAATGTTCTTTACTGGTATATAAAAAGCTCTTTGATGAGTGAGACTCTGCAATACACTGTAACTTGAGCTGTGCGAATTCACACTCTGATTAGAGGAAAACAAGTTTTTATGAAATATCTGACATTCACTTCTTTGCTAATTTTAGTTTTAATGAGGGGCAAACCAGATGAAGCAAGGACAAAGAGAATTTTTGATGAAAACCCAAGGACATTCAAGGGGTCTCTAAATTGATTTTTTAAATTGGTTTCTGGCCATAGGTGGCGCTAGTGCATCATACAACAATTTCCATGAAGAGTCCTACATTGTAATGGTAAAAAAAGGAGAGTTGTAGAAAATAGTGAATTTTTTAAAGCTCCGAGAACAAACTTAAATATTATCTATATCTCTTTACAATGTGAAATACTCGGAAAAGAACAGATTTATTAATATTTATTGAAATAATAGATTTATTAATATTTTTAATTATCGGCTATATATACCACAAAGCACAAAGGGGTATGTATATGCGGCAAAGCAAAACTATAGAATCACTGTGTATATCACAAAAGTATACATTTTATTCACAGTAAGTACACTTCATAAATGATAAAAACACTTAAAAAAGCATAGACATGCTCTACAAAATCTTAGAGGGGGAGAAAGTTGCCACCCTAATAAGTGGCCAACCAACAAATATCTCCACACTTCTACCAAATCCCCTAAACATGCATTTGAGTTGTATAAGCATGAGACTGAAAAAAAATATTACATCAAACCGTTTGCTGGAAACAGCATAATCCCATGATGGTCAGAAAGGGGAAGAGGGGACTGGATGCCCCACGCGTATCGCCACAAATGTAGCTTCCTCAGGGGTAATTTTCTGTAATGAAGTGTGTCTCTACTACATATAGTCACCTAATAACTTATAATTATTAAATTGTCTGTGCACAATTAGGCACACTTACCTGGTTCTCTCCCCCGTGGACACCATGCTGCCGCAGACAACAGCGTCTGCTCGTATAATTATCGGCTATATACAATTTTTTTCTGAAAGACGTAAGACTTTCACATTACAGTATATGGACATAACACAAAAATGTAACTTTCCATATATATATATATATAGAGAGAGAGAGAGAGAGGGAGAGAAACAAGAAAATGTAAAATTTGCTGAGGTAATCGGGAGAAATTTCACCCCATGCTTCCAGAAGCCCCTCCCACAAGTTGGATTGGCTTGATGGGCACTTCTTGCGTACCATACGGTCAAGCTGCTCCCACAACAGCTCTATGGGGTTGAGATCTGGTGACTGCGCTGGCCACTCCATTACAGATAGAATACCAGCTGCCTGCTTCTTCCCTAAATAGTTCTTGCATAATTTGGAGGTGTGCTTTGGGTCATTGTCCTGTTGTAGGATGAAATTGGCTCCAATCAAGCGCTGTCCACAGGGTATGGCATGGCGTTACAAAATGGAGTGATAGCCTTCCTTTTTCAAAATCCTTTTACCTTGTACAAATCTCCCACTTTACCAGCACCAAAGCAACCCCAGACCATCACATTACCTCCACCATGCTTGACAGATGGCGTCAGGCACTCTTCCAGCATCTTTTCAGTTTTTCTGCGTCTCACAAATGTTCTTCTGTGTGATCCAAACACCTCAAACTTCGATTCGTCTGTCCATAACACTTTTTTCCAATCTTCCTCTGTCCAATGTCTGTGTGCTTTTGCCCACATTAATCTTTTCCTTTTATTAGCCAGTCTCAGATATGGCTTTTTCTTTGCCACTCTACCCTGAAGGCCAGCATCCCGGAGTCGCCTCTTCACTGTAGATGTTGACACTGGCGTTTTGCGGGTACTATTTAATGAAGCTGCCAGTTGAGGACCTGTGAGGCGTCTATTTCTCAAACTAGAGACGCTAATGTACTTGTCTTGTTGCTCAGTTGTGCAGCGGGGCCTCCCACTTCTCTTTCTACTCTGGTTAGAGCCTGTTTGTGCTGTCCTCTGAAGGGAGTAGTACACACTGTTGTAGGAAATCTTCAGTTTCTTGGCAATTTCTCGCATGGAATAGCCTTCATTTCTAAGAACAAGAATAGGCTCTCGAGTTTCACATTAAAGCGCTCTTTTTCTAGCCATTTTGAGAGTTTAATCGAACCCACAAATGTAATGCTCCAGATTCTCAACTAGCTCAAAGGAAGGTCAGTTTTATAGCTCTTCTAAACATCAAAACTGTTTACAGCGGTGCTAACATAATTGCACAAGGGTTTTCAAGTGTTTTCTAATCATCCATTAGCCTTCTAACACAGTTAGCAAACACAATGTACCATTAGAACACTGGAGTGATGGTTGCTGGAAATGGGCCTCTATACACCTATGTAGATATTGCATTAAAAACCAGACGTTTGCAGCTAGAATAGTCATTTACCACATTAACAATGTATAGAGTGTATTTCTGATTAACTTAATGTTATCTTCATTGAAAAAAACTGTGCTTTTCTTTAAAAAATAAGGACATTTCTAAGTGACTCTAAACTTTTGAACGGTAGTGTATATATATATATACAGTGAAGGAAATAAGTATTTGATCCCTTGCTGATTTTGTAAGTTTGCCCACTGTCAAAGACATGAACAGTCTAGAATTTTTAGGCTATGTTAATTTTACCAGTGAGAGATAGATTATATAAAAAAAAATTTAAAAAATAACATTGTCAAAATTATATATATTTATTTGCATTGTGCACAGAGAAATAAGTATTTGATCCCTTTGGCAAACAAGACTTAATACTTGGTGGCAAAACCCTTGTTGTCAAGCACAGCAGTCAGACATTTTTAGTAGTTGATGATGAGGTTTGCACACATGTTAGATGGAATTTTGTCCCACTCCTCTTTGCAGATCATCTGTAAATCATTAAGATTTCGAGGCTGTCGCTTGGCAACTCGGATCTTCAGCTCCCTCCATACGTTTTCGATGGAATTAAGGTCTGGAGACTGGCTAGGCCACTCCATGACCTTAAGGTGCTTCTTTTTGAGCCACTCCTTTGTTGCCTTGGCTGTATGTTTCGGGTAATTGTCGTGCTGGAAGACCAAGCCACGAGCCATTTTTGATGTCCTGGTGGAGGGAAGGAGGTTGTCACTCAGGATTTGACGGTACATGGCTCCATCCATTCTCCCAGTGATGCGGTGAAGTAGTCCTGTGCCCTTAGCAGAGAAACACCACCAAAACATAATGTTTCCACCTCCATGCTTGACAGTGGGGACGGTGTTCTTTGGGTCATAGGCAGCATTTCTCTTCCTCCAAAAACGGTGAGTTGAGTTAATGCCAAAGAGCTCAATTTTAGTCTCATCTGACCACAGCACCTTCTCCCAATCACTCTCAGAATCATCCAGATGTTCATTTGCAAACTTCAGACGGGCCTGTACATGTGCCTTCTTGAGCAGGGGGACCTTGCGGGCACTGCAGGATTTTAATCCATTACGGCGTAATGTGTTACCAATGGTTTTCTTGGTGACTGTGGTCCCAGCTGCCTTGAGATCATTAACAAGTTCCCCCCGTGTAGTTTTCAGCTGAGCTCTCACCTTCCTCAGGATCATGGATACCCCACGAGGTGAGATTTTGCATGGAGCCCCAGATCGATGTCGATTGACAGTCATTTTGTATGTCTTCCATTTTCTTACTATTGCACCAACAGTTGTCTCCTTCTCACCCAGCATCTTACTTATGGTTTTGTAGCCCATTCCAGCCTTGTGCAGGTCTATGATCTTGTCCCTGACATCCTTAGAAAGCTCTTTGGTCTTGCCCATGTTGTAGAGGTTAGAGTCAGACTGATTCATTGAGTCTGTGGACAGGAGTCTTTTATACAGGTGACCATGTAAGACAGCTGTCTTTAATGCAGGCACCAAGTTGATTTGGAGCGTGTGACTGGTCTGGAGGAGGCTGAACTCTTAATGGTTGGTAGGGGATCAAATACTTATTTCTCTGTGCACAATGCAAATAAATATATATCATTTTGACAATGTGATTTTCTTTTTTTTTTTTTATATAATCTATCTCTCACTGGTAAAATTAACCTAGCCTAAAAATTCTAGACTGTTCATGACTTTGACAGTGGGCAAACTTACAAAATCAGCAAGGGATCAAATACTTATTTCCTCCACTGTACATATATATATATATATATATATATATATATATATATATATATATACACACACACACACACACACACCCTGGTGAAAAAAGTCAAAATAGCTTGAGACAAGATAATTCCCACACTGTATTTCACTGTGTAAACATTTTGGCCCATTAAAAGAGAAGAAAAAAAATCAGTCAGCCAGTGAAAGCAATTTGGACTGTGTCCTACATTGATTAATGGTACCTGCTGATTAGAAATGAAATTGATTTCCCAATGTTTTTCCAAGCCAAGAGCACGAGCATTATTCAATGTTGACTTACGTTTCAAATCAGTAATGAGTTGAAAATCAGAAAAAAATTGGTCTGAATACTTTTATTATGGAAGGAGGGTAATGAATTTGTGAGAAAAAAAAATGCTTATTATTTATTTTTGATTATGTTTTTACAATTTTTGAAAACAATCCAGCATCACAATTAAATTCCTATAAGCATTGTTAAACCAACAATATAGGCTTCGTTCACATCTGTGTCAGGGCTCCGTTCAGGGGTTCCGTCTGAGCTTTCCGTCAGGGGTACTCATGAACGAAACCCTGACTGAAACAAACGGAAACCATAGGTTTAATTCCTAGTGTATCGGTGGTGCATGTCACAGAGATTCAAAAGATACCAAAGAGAAAATTTTTGTCTTATTCCCCCTGCACATAACTCAGTGTATCAGTTTGTCAGTTCAAACAGAGTTTATATGTGCCGATTTTTATGCGGAAAGCACGTGGGAATCAGCACCAAAAAACTGCCAAAATATCATCCCATTGATTTCAATGGGAGGCAGAGAACTTTTTTTTTCCTCCCAGGTGGCTTTTGGCCGCTCGCGGGGAAAAAAGCGGCATGTTCTTTTTTTCCGCAGTTTCCGCCCCTGACCTCCCTTTGAAATCAATGGGAGGCAGAAAACAGCCTGCAGCGCTAATTTCCCGGTGTTTTTTTCACCGCAATCCTTGCATTAGATTCAATGGTCGTGGCGTGGGAAAAAAGTTGCGAAAAATGCGAGTACAAAAAAGCACAGGCGCTTCAAAATCTGCCTTAAATTTCCATAAGGAATTCTGAGGCAGAGTTTAAACTGTCTGCAAAAAACTCTTTGTGAACAGGGCCTTAGAGCGTTTCTTTACGTTAACTTCTACTTGTAATTAATGCAGCACTTTACACAGATATTCACTAGCAGAAGCAAGAACTACATTCAAAAAATTTAAACATTGACTAAAAAATGTGTTCTTACAAGGGTTCCTACAATGAAGCCTTACGTTGCTATTATTTACAGGACACATCTTTTTGCATGTCGCTACATGTGACAAATTATACGCTTTTTGTCATATTTCTCTGTTCCTACACTGATATTAGTGAACCCGCACACATTATTATGTTTCTAAAAAACTTTGTCCAAGGTGGGTAAGACAAAAAAGAAAGAGCTTAAAATATGGGTTTTCCCATAATAAACATTTATGGCTTATCAATTCAACGTATCTTCAATATCTGTTCAATGGATAATGGAGAGCTGGGACCACCACCAATCCCGAGAACAGATGAAATCACTCTACATCACTCTGCATTGATTTTTATGACAGATACAAAAACAGCCTAAGCAGACATCTCTCCAAGGGCGAGCTGGCTTACCAAAGACTCTGACATAGTAATGGGCCCCAAAGGTCCAGCAGACTATGACATCAATTGGAGCTGACTTTGCAGCCAATCGCTTGCCATTGGTTTCTATTTCACCCTAAACCTCTTAGACATATTAGACTGCATATGCAATGATAAAGTTTAGAATGCAATTCCAAAAGCACATGCACATGTTCTATATAGAGGGTGGGCCCTTAGAATAATTTCCTCTGGTGGCTTTAGGAACCCCAGCCCGACACTGCATTTGGCTGTTGGGAATTAATAATTGGGCATCCCCACTGGAGTCAGTCGGTGATATCTCAAACACACCCTAGTACCAATTGGAAAATAGCTAGGTAACAACATGTTTTTGTAATAAGGGAGGAAAATAACCTTGCACAAACATACTCCATAAAGAAGATGCTAAGGTAAGAAATTGTCTAAATTTAATACACAGTGATAAGAAAAAGATGCTGAGGAGCATCTGGGGGGGATACATAGAATACATTATGATATGGATCATGAGAGAGAGAAAAAAGCAGGGCTCTATGTATATTAAACCTAACAAAACGAAAACAGTGTCCTATAATGAATAGAAGTAACATCTAATGAGATTGGACATGTACTATACGTCTCTAGATGGTGTAATTTGAGGGCGGAGGAAAAGGTGATACCCCAACTAATATATACAGAAATATGGAAGAAAATCCTATAGGTCATAAAATAAGGAAAATATATTTAAAATGTAAAGATATGAGAGCATTAACAAAGGATTAGAATTGGGGAAATGCACAAAGAATCCCCATGGCGATAATTAAAACCCAGCCCACTGTGGAGGCAATAAAGGACGCAAGACCGGAGAGATAATGGAAGGCGTAAGAACTCTAAAAAACAGTAGTTATCTACATCAAAGCGCCTATTAGATTAGGTAGGAGATAGAGAAGTTTTAAACTGGTGACAGAGCCTCTTTAAAGCATGAAAGATAGGAAAACAATCTAGTATGATATAGGGAAAGGTTCCAGCGATAACCGGGTCGTTCTTTTCAGAACGGGTGACCCCAATTGTTATCAACAAGTAGGGTGAATGCACACTAGGCTTTCTCCTCATACACACATCTGTGTGTGCCGTCCGAGTCCTGTCAGTGATCAGAGGAAAAATAGGACATGTTCTATCTTACCTCGGATCAGAGACCATTTTTCACGGACCCGATTCACCCGCTAAAGTGAATGGGTCCGTGAAGACTATCGGGTGCCACTCGGATACCGTCAAAAATGGCCCGAGTGGCACAACGGTCGTGTGCAAGATGCGTTACTGGGACAGACAGAGCACCACTGTGCGATCCAAAAATAGACCTAATTGATCTTGCTGCCGCTACACTGAACAAACCTAATAGCTAATGCTCATGAATATGAGTATGTATGTTTTGTATGTCAATTGGTATTATTAAAATATCTAAAAAAACAATATTAAAATAGAAATTATAATTCTGATATTCCATTTGTATGGCTTAACTAAAAGTTAAGTTTTCTGAACAAATCCTTCCTTTCCAAAAACAAAGTTGTAATTTTGGAAGGAATAACGGGAACCAGCCCATTGTGTAGAATCTGGGAATTTCAAGATTAAAAGTAAGGTTAAACATCAGAATATATTAGAGCACACTGTATATTCTGGTTATATTTTTAGTAATAAGTTTACTTGTTGACTAAACTGTCACATCTGTTAGGGTGTACATAATTAAATAATTACTGCCGTTGCTTATTCGATATTCTACTGCCATTCAGATATTCTTTGAAGCAGTCTTTATATTCTGTGGAATGAATTATCCAATAAAAAGTTAAAAGTTTGGATTATTTTCTATAATAGGATGATGAGTTTTGTTGCTGACATCTAAAGCTCATTGTGTGGGTTAAATTATTTTCCTTACCAAGTAAGTAAATGCACTAAAATGTTTGTAAGGATAAAAAGCCTGAATCAGAGTAATAGGTATAATAATCCATGGTAGACGTTGGCAAGACCCACCAGAGAAAATGATACTGAGGGTCCATACTCCATCTTTACAGAACATGTTCACATTCACAATTAATTGGATCATAAACTTTGATGATATCATCGCACAACCAGGATATATCATCAACAATATTCAATAGAAGAAGTCAACTTAACCCCTTAACGCACAATCACGTAACTGTACGTGATAAAGGTTAAGGGGAAGTATGGAGCGAGCACACGGGCTGAACTCGCTCCATACAGAGCGGGTGACGGCTGTTACATGCAGAATCAAAGTTCACTTTGACTCTGCCAGTTTAACCCCTTAACGCTCAGTGACGTACTATTCCGTTATGGAAACCGCCCCGTTCGCGCTCCATGATGGAATAGTACGTCACGGGAGTAACGGCCATTTCGGCCGTCCTCCCGACACATACAGGAGCTGTGACAGCTGCTGTCTTGTACAGCAGTTGCCACAGCTCCTACAGCGGGGACCGATCGCTGTGTCCCCGCTGATTAACCCCTTAAAAGCCGCGTTCAATAGAGATCGCTGCTTTTTAGGAGTTAAGCTACCATCGCCGGCCTGCTACATGATAGCGGCCGGCGATGGTGACTATGGCAACCGGACACCAAACAATGGCGTCCGACTATGCCATCGACGGAAGCCTAGTGGGTCCTGACGAAGTATATAATATATAAATATATAAACAAACAAATAAACTATACATAATTGGTATCACCACGTCCGTAACGGCCTGAACTACAAAATTATTTCGTTATTTATCCCGCGCGGTGAACGCCGTAAAAGAAAATAATAATAATCCGTACCAGAATCACAATTGTTTGGTCACTTCACATCCCAAAAAATAGAATAAAATGAGATCAAAAAGTCGCATGTACCTAAAAATGGCCCTGATCAAAACTACAGTTCGTTACGCAAAAAATAAGTCCTCGTACAGCTTTATTGATGGAAAAATAAAAAAGTTCTGGCGCTTAGAATAAGGTAACACAAAAAGTAAATGATTTTTTACCAAATGTATTTTATTGTGCAAACGCCATAAGACATAAAACAAACTATAAACATCCGGTATCGCCGTAATCGTATCGCCCCGCAGAATAAAGTGAATGTGTCATTTATAGCACACGGTGAACGCTGTAAAAAAATAGAATAAAAAATATAGTAGAATTGCTGTTTTTTAGTCACCACGCAACTTAAAAATGGAATAAAAACGGATCAAAAAGCCGCATGCACCCCATGAAAAGTACAATGAATTTCTCAAGGGGTCTAGTTTCCAAAATGGGGTCACGGTTGGGGGGTTTCCACTGTTTTGGCACCACAAGACCTCTTCAAACCGGACATGGTGCTTAATAAAAAGGAGGTCTAATAATCCGCTAGGGGCTCCTTTGCTTCGGAGGCCGGTGCTTCAGTCCATTACCGCACTAGGGCCACATGTGGGATATTTCTCAAAACTACAGAATCTGGGCAATAGATATTAAGTTGCGTTTCTCTGGTAAAACCTTTTGTGTTATAGAAAAAAATGGTATAAAAAGGATTTTCTGACAAAAAAAAATATGTAAATTTCACCTCTACTTTTCTCTAAATTCCTGTGAAACACCTAAAGAGTTCATAAACTTTCTAAATGCTGTTGTAAATACTTTGAGGGGTCTAGTTTCTAAAATGGGGTGTTTCATAGGGGTGTCTAATATATAGGCCCCTCAAAGCAACTTCAGAACTGAACTGGAACCTAAAAAAAAATAATTAGGCAATACTTCGCTTCTTACATTATACTGATAATGAGCAGTGCCCACCCTGAGCTGGCCCCAGTTTTGACCGTTTGTATAAACGGAGACCTCTATCAGACCGTTTCAGTGCCCGGTTTTCCCAAGTATACACCCCAAGAAGTGTATTTCTATTGATGAGTCCTTGGTAGATTTTAAAGGGAGGCTTCAATTCCGGCCAGTACCTGCCGAGTAAGAGCGCAAGGTATGGCGTGAAGATGTATAAGCTGTGCGACAGTGCATCAGGGTATACCTACACATTTAGGATATATGAAGGGAAGGACACCACTATTCAGCCCCCAGAATGCCACCCCTTACTGGGAGTTAATGCAAAAATTGTGTGGGATTTGGTGCACCCACTGCTGGACCAGGGTTACCACCTCTACCTGGATCATTTTTATACCAACGTCCCACTCTTCAACTGCCTCACTTCCAGTCCTGCGGCACTGCTAGAAGAAATTTGAGAGGCCTCCCTAAGACTCTGCTTGGGCAAACAAGAAGGGGTGAGAGCAGGGCTCATTCTAGCAGCAACATATAGTGCGTCAAGGACAAGAGAAATGTTCTTGTATTGACAACAATACATGGCCACACCAGTACCCATGTACCTGTATGAGGTACCAGTACAGAGATCCTGAAACCAGACTGCATCCTGGACTACAATAGGTACATGGGAGGGGTGGACTTGTCAGATCAAGTCCTGAAGTCCTACAGCGCCATGCGGTGTGGTATAAGAAGCTGGCTGTGCACATCATTATCAAGAACCTAATCTTTAGGGACCAAGAAGGGGGCACCAAGTACTTCTGGAAGCAAGGCCACAGGCATTGTACCAGGGCAACACTTTCCAGAAGAAGTTCCCCAAACTGGCAAGAAGGGAAAAAGTCAAAAGACGTGCAAAGTCTGCTATAAGAGGGGGATAAGGGAGGACACAATATATCAATGTGACACGTGTCCCGAAAAACCAGGGCTCTGCATGAAAGTGTTTTAAAATTTATCATAGATCCCTTAGATTTTTCATCTACCCTGATGCACTCCGCACAGCTTATCCCCCTCATCTTTCCCTTCTGAGCCCTGATGTGTGCCCAGGCAGCTAATAACAGCCACATGTAGGGTATTGCCATACCTGGGAGAACCCACATTACAGTTTATGGGGTGTATATCTCCGGTGGCACATGCTGGGCACACTATATCGGACACTGAAATGGCATAGATATATAGAAAATTGCAAATCTCACACTGCACCATCTGATGCGCATTATCTTTTACACAATACCTGTGGGGTCAAAATGCTCACTACACCTCTAGATGTAAATAAAGAAGCAAAAGGCACGGCGCCACATAGTGCAGGTCAATCAGACTAAAAATAAATGTAGAACGTAGTTAATATGCTCACCACGTGGTAGTAGGTAAAGGCAATATATAACTCCACTGTGCTGCTGCCAGGATCCAAAACCGGTGAAAACGAATGGTCACCGCTAATTGAAGCAAACGAAGGAAGAAAAAAGGAGGATCCTATAGGGCGCTGCTGCGTGGTTGTGGTGGAAAGTCAATGAAAAAATAGAAGATATATAATAATTATATAATAATTATTTATGGAACAATAGATGGCTACGCGTTTCAACACTGAACTAGTGTCTTCCTCAGGCCATTAAAAACATATACAAAGGGGTTCCTTATATACCTATAGATATTAGACAAACAAGAGTCAGAGGTGGGAGAGGTCAGGAAGTTAATTAGAACGTCATGATTAACAGCTGTATCAAAGGGCTAACTTAGAAAAAATCATTAGCACATAAAATAACACTTGCACAGGGGAAAGAAAAAAAGCGGGAAGCATACCCGTATTAATTTCATAGAATAAATGAATGAATTAATACATAAATAAATGTTGAATCCATCATACACAACATTGAAATAGTGTATAGACAAATATACATGTAAAAATATCATTAAAAACAAGGAATGCATTACATTAAATGATGAATTGACAGAAAAATAAATATATATATATGAGCGCGTATAGTTTGATGCAGTAAATGTTTTTTAGTGTCTCTAATATTATTGTTAGATGATGTAAACAATAATAAATAAAATAAAATATATAAAAATATATATTTTAAAAACCATCCGATGTATAAAACCGGTGTACAGAAACGCAAAGTGTCAATAGTAGCCAAATCAGCTTTACATACGATTTTATAATCAGAAAAAAACACAATAATGGTTAACCATTATTATGTGACAAAACGAAAAGGTAGGGACTATAAGTATAAACAGAATTTAACAAATATATATATATTAGAAAAAATAAACACCTAAGGGAATAAATAGATATTTTTTCTAGAACACATACATAAAAGCCGCAATGGTTTGATAATAAGGACAGTTCACATTACTAACCCCATTGGTAGCATGCAAACCGACCCATTCGTGTCAATCATAAGTCATTAATATTTGAAATATTACTGCAGAAATATCTGTCACTTACGCAGCAGAAATTTAGAATGTCAGACACAAGCGCTAAAATGTGCCGTATTAAAACGGCATTTATACATAGCAGTGTTGTCAAAGTGACAAAGATAAAGAAAGATTGACAAAATGCCAATCTTTTATTAGTAACAGAATCACAAAAAGCTATCAGCGAAGTGCAAAATATTAGAAGGAGTAAACAATATAACTATAAGCAACAAAGGAAATAATCAGATTATTAAAAAATGATCCTAGTATAATACATAATATTTGTGTTTAAAATATAAATATAAAAAGAAAAAAAGAAAGAAAGAAAGAAAGAAAGAGAGAGAGAAAAAAAAAAAAGAAAGAAAGAAAGAAAGAGAGAAAAAAAGAAAAAAAGAAAAAAAGAAAAAAAGAAGAAAAGAAGAGAAGAAAAGAAGAAAAGAAGAAGAAAAGAAGAAAAGAAGAGAAGAAAAGAAGAAAAGAAGAAAAGAAGAGAAGAAAAAAAGAGAGAAAAAAAGAAAAAAAGACTATGTGTCATCTATTTATTCTTTTTTTCTTTTTATATTTATATTTTAAACACAAATATTATGTATTATACTAGGATCATTTTTTAATAATCTGATTATTTCCTTTGTTGCTTATAGTTATATTGTTTACTCCTTCTAATATTTTGCACTTCGCTGATAGCTTTTTGTGATTCTGTTACTAATAAAAGATTGGCATTTTGTCAATCTTTCTTTATCTTTGTCACTTTGACAACACTGCTATGTATAAATGCCGTTTTAATACGGCACATTTTAGCGCTTGTGTCTGACATTCTAAATTTCTGCTGCGTAAGTGACAGATATTTCTGCAGTAATATTTCAAATATTAATGACTTATGATTGACACGAATGGGTCGGTTTGCATGCTACCAATGGGGTTAGTAATGTGAACTGTCCTTATTATCAAACCATTGCGGCTTTTATGTATGTGTTCTAGAAAAAATATCTATTTATTCCCTTAGGTGTTTATTTTTTCTAATATATATATATTTGTTAAATTCTGTTTATACTTATAGTCCCTACCTTTTCGTTTTGTCACATAATAATGGTTAACCATTATTGTGTTTTTTTCTGATTATAAAATCGTATGTAAAGCTGATTTGGCTACTATTGACACTTTGCGTTTCTGTACACCGGTTTTATACATCGGATGGTTTTTAAAATATATATTTTTATATATTTTATTTTATTTATTATTGTTTACATCATCTAACAATAATATTAGAGACACTAAAAAACATTTACTGCATCAAACTATACGCGCTCATATATATATATTTATTTTTCTGTCAATTCATCATTTAATGTAATGCATTCCTTGTTTTTAATGATATTTTTACATGTATATTTGTCTATACACTATTTCAATGTTGTGTATGATGGATTCAACATTTATTTATGTATTAATTCATTCATTTATTCTATGAAATTAATACGGGTATGCTTCCCGCTTTTTTTCTTTCCCCTGTGCAAGTGTTATTTTATGTGCTAATGATTTTTTCTAAGTTAGCCCTTTGATACAGCTGTTAATCATGACGTTCTAATTAACTTCCTGACCTCTCCCACCTCTGACTCTTGTTTGTCTAATATCTATAGGTATATAAGGAACCCCTTTGTATATGTTTTTAATGGCCTGAGGAAGACACTAGTTCAGTGTTGAAACGCGTAGCCATCTATTGTTCCATAAATAATTATTATATAATTATTATATATCTTCTATTTTTTCATTGACTTTCCACCACAACCACGCAGCAGCGCCCTATAGGATCCTCCTTTTTTCTTCCTTCGTTTACACCTCTAGATGAATGCCTTAAGGGGTGTCGTTTTTAAAATGGGGTCACTTCTCAGGTGTTTCAACTGTGCTGGTACCTCAGGGGCTTCTGCATACATGACATAGCACCAGAAAAGCTCCAGTAGGCCAAATGGTGGTGTTTTCCTTCTGAGCCCTCCCATGGGCCCAAACTGCAGTTTATCACTACAAATGGGGTATTGCTGCACTCATTAGAAATTGGGCAATAAAATGGGGTATTTTATTCCCTGTGAAAATAAGAAATTTTGATCAAAAATGACATCTTACTGGAAAAAATGAAATTTTTTTCATTTCACAGCCCATGTCAAATACGTGCTGTGAAAAAACTGTGCGGTCAAAATGGTCACAGCAACCATAAATCAATTCCTTGAGGGGTGTAGTATCCAAAATAGGGTCACTTCTGGTGGGTTTCCATTGCTTTGATACCTCTGGGGCTCTGCAAATGCGACATGACACCCGAAAACCAATCCAGCAAAATGTGGACTCCAACAAACACATAGCGCTCCTTTCCTTCTGAGCTCTCCCATGGGCCCAAACTGCAGTTTATCACCATAATTGGGGTATTGCCGCACTCAGGGCAAATTGGGCAACAAAATGGGGTATTTTATTCCCTGTGAAAATAAGAAATTTTGATCAAAAAGGACATCTTATTGGAAAAAATTCAATTTTTTTAATTTCACAGCCTAATCCAAATACGTGCTGTGAAAAAACTGTGCGGTCAAAATGGTAACCACAACCATAAATGAATTCCTTGAGGGGTGTAGTTTCCAAAATGGGGTCACTTCTGGTGGGTTTCCATTGCTTTGATACCTCTGGGGGTCTGCAAATGCGACATGGCACTCGAAAACCAATCCAACAAAATCTGGACTCCAACAAACACATAGCACTACTTTGCCGTTTGGGCCCATGGGAGGGCTCAGAAGGAGTTTGTCACCATAAATGGGGTATTTCCGCATTCAGGACAAATTGGGCAACAAAATGGGGTATTTTTTCCCTGTGAAAATAAGACATTTTGATCAAAAATTACATCTTATTGGAAAACATTTCATTTTTTAAATTTCACAGCCCAATTCAAATACGTGCTGTGAAAAAACAGTGTGGTCAAAATGGTAACAACTACCATAAATGAATTCCTTGAGGGGTGTAGTTTCCAAAATAGGGTCATTTTTGGAGGATTCCTACTGTTTTGGCACCGCAACACCTCTTCAAACCTGGCATGCCGCCTAAAATATATTCTAATAAAAAAGAGGCCACAAAATGCACTAGGTGCTTCTTTGCTTCTAGGGCTTGTGTTTTAGTCCACAAGCACAGTAGAGCCACATGTGGGACATTTCTAAAAACTGCAGAATATGGACAATACATATTTAGTAGTGTTTCTCAGGTAAAACCTGGTGTTACAAAAAAAAAAAAAATTTGAAATTCAGCAAGAAAAATGAAATTTGCAAATTTCACCTCCACTTTGCTTTAATTCCTGTGAAATTTCTAAAGGGTTAAAAAACTTTCTAAATGCTGTTTTGAATACTTTGAGGGGTATAGTTTTTAAATTGGGGTGTTTTATGGGGATTTCTAATACATAGATCCCTCAAAGCCACTTCAGAACTGAACAGGTACCTTAAAAAAAGGCTTTTGAAATTTTCTTAAAAATATGAGAAATTGCTGTTTATGTTCTAAGTCTTGTAACGTCCAAGAAAAATAAAAAAAATTTCAAAAAAACAATGCCAATCTAAAGTAGACATATGGGAAATGTGAACTAGTAACTATTTTGTGGGGTATAACCGTCTGTTTTACAAACAGATGCATTTAAATTCAGAAAAATTCTATTTTTTCCAAATTTTCTCTACATTTTGCAATTTTTCACAAATATACACTGAATATATCGAACAAATTTTACCACTAACATGAAGCCCAATGTCTCACGAGAAAAAAATCTCAGAATCGGTTGGATAGGTTTAAGCATTTCGACGTTATTACCACATAAAGTGAAATATGTCAGATTTGAAAAATGGGCTCTGAGCCTTAAGGCCCAAACAAGGCTGCGTCCTTAATTGGTTAACACCTTAAATTCCATGGTCAATCGCAACCGCAGCCCTCTCAAACACGACATTGTGCCCCCCCCCCCCCCGCACCGCGATAGACCGGTAACAACAGATGTTATGGCAGCCTGGGGGCCTAACAAAGGCCCCCAGGTCTGCCATCTTTGTACTCCTTTGAAGCTCTGCCTCTGGCAGTGCTTCAAAGGAGTCTGTCAGAATCATGGTATACTGCAATACATTAGTATTGCAGTATATCATGCAAGCGATTCAACGATCGCTGCTTCAAGTCTCCTAGGGGGACTAATAAAAAAGTAAAAAACAGTTAAATACATTTTTTGTTATGTTCCAAAAAAAAGAAAGTATTAAAAGTTAAAAAAAAAAACCTTTTCACATTTTTTCCCAAAATAAATGTTCAAAAAAATAAAAGTTAACATAACTGGTATCGCGCGTTCGTAAAAATCATGGCTCTTAGAATATGGTGACAGTAAAAGATTTTTTTAATTTACCAAATGGTTTTATTTTTTTAAAAGTGGTAAAACATAAAACAAAACATATAAATTTGGTATCGCCGTAATCGTATCAACCTGTAGAATAAGGTAAATATGTAGTTTTTACTGCCTGATGGATGCCGCAACAACAAAACCCCCCAAAAAATTGCGTAATCGCTGTTTTTTGCCAGTTTCACCCCACAAATATTTTTTTTACAGTTTCCCAGTACATTATGTGGTGGAATAAATGATGCCATGAAAAACTACAACTTGTCCCACAAACAACAAGCCCTTGTATGGCTATATAGACGGAAAAATAAAAAAAGTATAGCTTTTGGAAGGTAGGGAGGAAAAAACAAAAGTGAAAATCCGAAAAATGGCTGAGGAGGGATGGGGTTAAAAATGCAACCTTGTGGCAAGTGATTGACTCTAAAGTCAGTGCCTAAGGTGGTTATCTTCCGCTGGACCTTTGGGGACAATTATTGTGTTAGATCCAGGGCCCACCAAAGAATTCTCCGGTACTCGGATGGGCCTCCACAACCCTGATAATATGAAAAATTCTAACATTAAAACGTCTGTTTTACACGTTACCCCTTTCGAGCTTGATACCTAACTTTTTAGACCAGTTCAAAATGAAACATTGATAAATCAAAATAGCATTTATCTTTATGTTGCTTTGACGCATTTTGTAAAAAAAAATGGCAACAAAATATATTTTGACAGATTTCTGTAATTTCTAGTGCAAAGATGTATCAGTTCAGGCAGGACCCGTGTTATAACAGGATGCAAAAAGGCAGCATATTATGTTGTTAAGACCTAAAATAGTAAAGGAAAACAAAGAAAAACAAGTTAGAACTCGGACCTTACTTCTCGTACAGTAGGGTTTTTTTTAACTCCCTTTCCACATTTTGTTTTGCTTTTGTAAAAGTTTATTCGCTTAAAAGCAAAAAAAAAACATAGTAATAGATCTGTGAAGTATCACTCTGTTTTCAAAGGACCAAATGTATGCCAATGTGAGTCAATTTGGCATCCATTTTTATGAACTGTCAGGTATACCTTTTCCTATAATGTATGGCTTTACGCTATTGCTTACGCTAACACTGTATAGACACATATTTTTGTTCAGTAATGGAAGTCACTAGATAATGTATGCGTACTTTGAAAAAAATTGTGTAAATTTGTTGGCATGTGTGTTTTTCTTTTCCACATAAAACTATTTTAATACTAGTTAATGATAAAAGTGAAAAAAAGTATAGTTTGTTTTTGCTGTTACAGGTGTTCACGCATAGCTCATACATTTGCATATGTTTCATATGTTCGCAACATGTATGTTTCTTTATATACATTTATTCAACAATTTTTGTATTTGCTTCTGGCAGCCTAGACATTTTTTGCTCACACATAAAATAGTTTACTTAGCTAAACATAGTGTGAAAAAGGTCTAACGTGTGTATAGGGTGCTCAAATATTTTGTTTAAGACTAAGGGCTCGTGCACTGGGCTGTATTACCACTCTGGTTTGTATGGAGCCATAATAGCTTTAAACATGAAACTTTGAGGCTGGATTCACACAAGCATGTTCGGTCCGTAAAGGACGGAACGTAGTTCGGCCGCAAGTCCCGGACCGAACACACTGCAGGGAGCCGGGCTCCTAGCATCATAGTTATGTACGAGGCTAGGAGTCTCTGTCTCTCCGTGGAACTACTGTCCCATACTGAAAACATGATTACAGTACGGGACAGTTGTCCCGCAGCGAGGCAGGGACTCCTAGCGTCATACATAACTATGATACTAGGAGCCTGGCTCCCTGCAGTGTGTTCGGTCCGGTACTTGCGGCAAAAATACGTTCCGTCCTTTACGGACCTAACATGCTCATGTGAATCCAGCCTTAGGGTACGAACACACAGGGCGTATTCATGGCAGATACACTGTGTGAAGCTGCAGGGAATCCTGTCCGAAATCCCGCACCATACTGTGGTGCTTTTTCTGGGCATAAATTCTGCTTCCATAAATTATTGAGCATACTTACCCCCTCCCTCCTGTCATCCGCTCCAGCCTCCCTGGATGATGCTGCAGCCTGTGATTGGCTGAAACGGTCACATGGCCTGCAACGTCATCCAGGGAACTCTGGGTAAGTATAACTTTATTTTTATTTTTTTCTTACTTGCGATTTTTGTGGCGGAATCACTGTGTATCGCAACACACACCACTTTGTTGCTGGTTTAAGAACCCCATTGAATTAAATTGGAAAACCCGCAACAGAAGAGCTGCGTTTCCGCAGCATGGATTGATATGCTGCGGTTGAAGAAACCGTACCGCAGGTCAATTTATGTGCATTTTTTTCGCCAACATTTTTCCACAGTGTGGGGATGAGATTTGTTGAAATCCCACCCACACTGCTGCTACTGTAATACGTTACAGATTTTCCACAATTAATCTGTTGCGGAAAATCCGCAGTGTTTACGCTGTGTGTGTTCATACCCTGATAGACAAATATATACCAAAAGGGTATCCTGCAGTCTAACTGTATTGAAAAACTTAGTCCAATACAACTATATACTGTACAATGGCAGTCTACGGCAGAGATATGCAACTGTATAGGCATTTGAAGCACAGTAGTTGCATATGTCTATCTATACATTCGGCAAGACCGTTGAAGACAATTTCACCAAACATAAATATCGAATGTGTTGTGAAAGAGTGAGCATATGTTGAAAGTACCAGGCTAGGACTACACGCTGACTATGGCTGACAGGTCGCACATCCAAAGATTGCTATGTTGCACTGCATACAATGCAGTAATAGAAGTGAATGTGGTTGCTTTGCGACTCGCAAGTTTCCATGACTGTCATAAGTCGCAAAAATCCAAAAAGTTTGGATTTCTTGCGATGATCGCAACAACTTGTATGCAGCGCGACATATCGATCTATGGACGTGCAACCTGTGTCGTGGCCAAAGTCGCTGTGTAGCCCTTGCCTTATTCCTTTATAATTCTTCTTCCTTTAGAATCCACTCTTGCTTTTGCTAAAAAAAAAAGAATAAGGCAAGGTTTACTCCATGTTTAATACAGTTAGTGTAATGATATATCGATGTATACCGGCCAAACTTGCCAAAAGGACACGATTTTGGCCCATGTCGGGATAACGATAGATAATTTCTTCGTATTAGCAAAACATTGACCTCTAACATGGTGTGTACATTGCCTTAGACACACAAAAAAAACAACACACCAGAACTCTATGTATAGACATCATCCCTATATTTACAAATGTCTATAAAGACCCATTTTTATACAGACTATTTATGAGTTAATATAAAAGAAAATAGAAGTTAATTTAAGAAACCAAACAGAATGCTAGAACATTTTGTCCTGTCTTCGTATTGCCGAAAGTTATGCGTATGCATTGATTCTCATTTTCATTCAGTTTTCTTTGCTGGTGTCGTCTAAATGTTTGTGGAGAGTTCAACTCAGGGACAGCATGAAAAACTGTGTATTGAATTTTAAATACAGATACAGAGAGGAAAGTAATGCAGGAAGCAGAATAAAAAGAAAAAAATATAGATATGCCGGATAAGCAGAAAAATTCCATATTACCCTAATATTTTACAAATGTCAACTTTGCTTTGAAATTGCTTTGAAAAACAGTATTAATCACCTTTCATATAGACTCGCTGTGTTTATAAGCTCATAATGTACGGAGCCGGTTATTTCAACGGCAGGTTCTTTCATGAGGGTTTTCAAATACGGAGATAATTTTAACATTATGCTGTAAATTTCTTTAGTCAGACAACAAGTAAGGAGACAGCTTGAAAGTGCCAGGAAACGTTGAGATGAAAGGACAATAATGAAGCATAAAGGATCAACACAATTGTGTGCATTAACGAATATCAATCAGATCATACATATTTTCTAATTATTTCAGCAGATGAGGTTAGAGTTTTTTTTCCCCAAGGATAGAAATCTTTCTAACATGTACTAAATACTACATAATCTATTGCACATCAGTATTTATTTTATTTTTTTACTAATTAAAAAGAAAATGGTTTCAGAATATATTGTTTGTTTTCTTTATCTGAATGTATATTATTTTTTTTCATGATGATAGGGACAGTTATCTTTTGTTGTGAGCATGCTCTGTGACATGTGCCGTAGTGACTGTGCAGGGTAGAGGAGGGGGAGGAGGAGCCGAGTTGTTAATGATTGTCATTGTGATCCGGATTTAGCTGCCTACAGTTTTATGATAAAGATGTTAGGGCCCTTTTAGACAGGCCAATTATCGGGCAAATGAGTGTTCACAGAACGCTCATTCCCGATCATTGCCCCGTGTAAACAGTGCAACGATCAGTCGATTCATCGACTGAATGTATCGCTTATGCAGCTGAAAATATTATCATTGTCGGCAGCACATCTCCTTGTGTAGACAGGGGAACGTGCTGCTGAAATAATGGAAATGTACGGGGATGAGCGATCGTAGTAACGAGCACTCGTCCCCATACATAGCTCCATGTGAAAGGAGCAAACCAGCGCCGATCAACAAGCTGTCTCATTGATCGGCGCTTGTTTACATGGCCCACGTCGGGCCGTGTAAGAGGACTCTTGCCTTTCTTTTTAGTCCTGCACTCTGTTTATCTGTTCATAATAGCATTACTGCTGACCCCAACCCCAGTGTGTGCAGCACAAGATGAAAGGTAATCTCTATAAAGACAGTAACAGACTATTTTGAGTGCTTAATGGCTAGTGTGAAAGCTTTAAGGGTATGTTCACACACTTAGCAAAATACGGCTGAAAATACGGAGCTGTTTTCAAGGGAAGTCAATGAAAAATGGCTACAAAAACGGCTCAATAAGTGACATGGACTTCTTTTTACGGGGCGTCTTTTTACGCGCCGTTATTTGAAAATGAGGCTTAAAATAACGCTGTATTTCCCATTGAAATCAATAGGCATATGTTTGTAGGCGTTCTGCTTCCGATTTTTCAGCCGTTTTTCAGGACGTTTACGGCCTGAAAAATAGCTGAAAATAGCTGAAAATAGCCCACGTGAACAAACCCTAATAGTTCAGGATTGTTTGTAATATAGATAGAGACATGGAAATAATAAAAAAAAAATACATCTTTTAAAATAATATGTTTGTCTTAAAATTTTATTTAAAAAATAGGCAATTATGGCTAACTATGGAGGGTTAGGGTATGTGCACACGAGAAGTGGCCTTTACGTCTGAAATTACAGACTGTTTTCAGGAGAAAACAGCTGCCTCGTTTCAGTCGTAAATGCTCCTCCTCGCATTTGGCGAGGCTTCTCTGACAGCCGTAAATTTTGAGCTGTGCTTCATTGAGTTCAATGAAGAGCGGCTCAAATTACGTCTGAAAGAAGTGTCCTGCACTTCTTTTGACGAGGCTGTATTTTTACGCGTCGTCGTTTGACAGCTTTCAAACGACGATGCGTAAATGACAAGTTGTCTGCACAGTACGTCGGCAAACCCATTCAAATGAATGGGCAGATGTTTGCGGACGTATTGTAGCCTTATTTTCAGACGTAAAACGAGGCATAATACGCCTCGTTTACATCTGAAAATAGGTCGTGTGAACCCAGCCTTAGGAAAGTGTTGGTGCAGGAAATGTCTCAATTAGAGATGAGTGTTCCAACTTTTGCAAAAGTTTCGGATTCACCAAATTTCAAAGCTTTTGGGTTTCATGGCGCACAAATTGTCAATATGGTGGCCGCTGCCCACCAATTTGAAGATTATAGAACAAAAACGGGGAGATAAAAAAACAAAAAATACTATACTCACCACCTCTGCTGGTCTTCCAAAGCGACGGGTCCCTGCCAGAAGGTGAGATGACATAGCTGTCCCATGTGATTGCTGCAATCAAGAATAAACCAACATATTATATGCAGACGAAAATAGGGGAAAAGGTCAAAAAATATGTGGTTTTGTGGGGTACAACTTTTTGGGGCAATTCATATTTGAAACACTTAAATTGGATATTGGGGAAAAAAAAGTAGAATTTATAGATTATATCAAGTTGTGGGGTCTATGGGTACCAAATTATTTCAAAGCTTATAAAGAGATTTTGGCCTGCCCCGATGTTGTCTGCTTAGATATTTTCAACTGAGACACACACTGGATATACAGGCTAAGTCTGGTTTATTGTCTACTGAATTTTTTTTTATATATTGTATTTTTGGGATAAAAGTGAAAAAAACAAAAAGCAAAACTATTACTAAACTATATTAAATATTAATCGAAAACTTAGGCAAGGGTAAACGTGGCTTAGGGATACAGGAAAAAATTTTCATCAAGTTGGGAAAAAAAAATGTGCAAAATTACTAGCATAATTTTTAACGTAAATTGGAATATCTTACATTGGTATACAGTTCACAGATTGTATTAAACTTAAAAAAAATAATTCAGGATCAAAAAAAGAAAAACAGATAACAGCCCCAAATGTGGTCACTCTTTTGCTGATTTAACACGCCACCTATGGAGATCTCCCAAACTCCATCTATACTGGAAGGAAGTGATTTCTAGCTTTAGTGTGGCGTATCAAACACAGATTCTCCTTCGTTGTGTTTATTAGGAGATGAATCCTGCTTAACCCCTTAATGACCGGGCATGTTTGTACCTTAATGACCAAGCCAGATTTGTCAAATCTGGTATGTCTGACTTTATCAGAGAACAACTCTGTGAAAGTTTTGAATATCCAAGTAATTCTGACATTGTTTTTTCGTCACATGTTGTACTTTATTTTAGTGGTAAAAGTAGACTGATACGATTTGCGGAAATTAATTAAAAAATAGAAAAATGGAAGAAATTTTGTAAAAATTACCATTTTCCCCTATTTTTAACTGCAATATGTCACATATGTACACACATACTGTACAATTTTTTTAATTAAATATATATTTCTATCTCTTTACTCTATTTTGGCAGCACTTTTGAAAAAATAAAATAAATTTTCAGCAATTTAGAGGACTTACAAATTGAATATTAATTTTATACATTTTGAAGTACATTTTGTTTTCCTGCACCAAGCCAGGTTTTCAGAGGCTCATAGGTCTCAGAGTGATGGAAACCCCCACAAATCACCCCATTTAGAAAACTAGACCCCTTAAGGTATTTACCTATGGGTATAGTAAGTATTTTGACCCCACAGTTTTTTGCTAAATTTAATACATAGCAGGTGAAAAAAAAAAAAATTCACTTTTTTTCATAAAAGTATCAGTTTGAAGACCAATTTCTTTGTAAAGCGACCATGATAATGAAGAAACACACCACAAAATCTATCACCCTGTTTCTCCTGTTTTCAAAAATACCCACATTGTGGCCCTAATGCGCTGCCTGGACACACGGCAGGACCCAAAAGGAAGGGAGCACCCGGAGGCTTTCAGGACTCATATTTTGCTTGAAAATATTTTAGGCCCCACTGTACATTTGGAGAGGTTTTGAGCTGTGAGAACGATAGAAACTCCCCATAAACGACCCCATTTAGAAAATTAGACCCCATAAGGTATTTATTTAGGGGTATAGTAATTATTTTGACCCCACAGTTCTTTGCTAAATTTAATGCATATCAGGTGAAAAAAAATATAATTTAACTTTTTTCATAAAAGTATTTGTTTGAAGACCGATTTCTTTGTAAAGCGAACATGAAAATGAAGAAACACACCACAAAATCTATCACCCTCTTTCTCCTGTTTTCAAAAATACCCACATTGTGGCCCTAATACGTTGTTTGGACACACGGCAGGGCCCCTAACGAAGGGAACACCCGGAGGCTTTCAGGATTTTGCTTGAAAATGTTTTAGGCCCCACTGTACATTTGGAGAAGCTTTGAGCTGCCAGAACGATAGAAACTCCCCATAAACGACCCCATTTCGAAAACTAGACCCTTTAAGGTATTTATCTAGGGGTATAGTTAGCATTTTGACCACACAGGTTTTTCGCTAAATATATTGGAATTAGTCTGTAAAAATTAAAATGTACTTTTTTTCTGAAACAACATAGAAATTTTTATTATTTACAAGGAATAACGAAGAAAATGCACCCCAACATTTGTAAAGCAATGTCTCCCGATTACGACAATACCCCATATGTGGTAATAAACTGCTGTTTGGACCCACAGCAGGGCTCAGAAGGGAAGGAGCGCCATTTGGATTTATGATTTTGCTGGAATGGTTTTCGGTGCCATGTCGCATTTGCAATGCACTGGAGGGACCAAAACAGTGGAAACCCACCAAAAGTGACCCCATTTTGGAAAAGCCTTCAAGGAATTTTTCTAGGGGTATAGTGAGCATTTACACCCCACGGGTCTTATGCAGAGTTTATTGGAATTAGGGAGCGAAAATTAATATCAAAATTTTTTCCACTAAAATGTTGCATTTTCTCATTTTCACAAGGGATAAAGGAGGAAAAAAAACAACCATTTTTATAAAGCAATTTCTCCCGAGTACGGAAATACCCCACTTGTGGTCATATGTTTTTTCATTAGAAATGAATTAACCCTTTCAGGACTGATCCATTTTTTGCTTTCATATTTTAGATTTTCACTCCCCGCTTTCCAAGAGCCATAACTTTTTTATTTTTCCATCAATAGAGTGGTGTGAGGGCTTATTTCTTGCGGGAGGAGCTGAAGTTTTTATTGGTAACATTTTTTGGTACATAAAAAGTGATTCAAAAGTTGTATTACATTTTTTTTTTAGAGCGAAGGTGACAAAAAAAAAAAAAAATAGCGATTTTGGCGGTTTCAATTATTACATTTTTTTATGGTGTTCACTGTACAAATTAAATATTGGTATATTGTAATAGTTCGGACATTTACGGACGTAGCGATACCAATTTTGTTCATTTTTTTACATTACTTTAGAAGAAAAATGCGAAAAAGTGTTTTGTTTTTTTAACTTTAAAAAAAAAAATTCTCACTACTAATAACTATAATTCTTCTACACATTTTATTAATCAATCCCCTTAGGGGACTTGATCCAGCGATCATTGGATCACTGGTACAATACACTGCAATACTAATGTATTGCAGTATATTGTTATTCTTACAGGCTTCTGTAGCAGAGCGAGCGCTGTACCTGTCCGTTAGTACCGAGGGGGCCTGCTGTAATACACAGCCGACACCCGCAGCGTATGGAGCGGGCACAGCACGTGAGCCGGCTCCATACATCAACCGCCGCATCATGACAGGCAATTAAGTCATAGTGCGCAAAGGGGTTAATGCGCAGCGGATGGTTCAAAGTGAAAATTGCAACTGATACGCCATTTTAGTGCATAATATGTTGTGCCCAGTTTGTGCCACAGAAGACAAATACCTCATAAAACGTTAAGCGGGTTCTCTCGGGTATGGCGACGCAATATGTGTGGGCGCAAACTGCTGCTTGGGCACGCTGCAGACCTCAGAAGGGAGGGAGCGCCATTTTGCTTTTGGAGCGCAGATTTTGCTTGGTAGTTTTTCTGTTTGGGGTTTCGCTGGTATTTCAGTTTATAATGTGGGGGCATATGTAATCTGTGCGGGGTACATCAGGGCATAATAAGAGGGTATGATAATGGGGTAAATAAATAATAATTCATAGATATGTGGCCGGTGTCGCACTGAAAAATGGCGCCCCATCTTATCCGCTTTTGGACACTCTGCACATTTTGCATCGCCATATTCTGAAAGCCAGAACTTTTTTATTTTTTCACCACCGGAGCTGCGTGAGGGCTTATTTGTTGCGGGACAATCTGTAGTTTTCATTGGTACCATTTTGGGGTACATGCCATTTTTTTTTATCACTTCTTATTCCATTTTTTTGCAATCCTGAGCAAAAAACAGGAATTCTGTCACCGTTTTTTAGGTTTTCTTTTTGCGGCGCTCACTGTACGCTATAAGTGACATTTTTACTTTATTCTGCGTGTTTGTACGATTACGGCGATACCATATGTATATAGGTTTGGTACTTTTTTTTAGCGTTTGCACAATAAACTCACTTATTTATAAAAAAAAAAATGTCTGTGTCACCATATTCTGAGAGCCATAATTTTTTAATTTTTTTGTCAAAAAAGCTGTGTAAGGGCTTGTTTTTTGCGGGACGGATAGAAGTTTTTATTGGTACTATTTTCGGGTACATGCGACTTTTTGATCACTTTTTATTCTTTATTTAGGGAGCGGTGGTGACCAAAAAAATTGTGATTCTGTCGTAGTTTTTTATTGATTTTTTTTTGGGTGTTCATCGTGCGGGAAAAATAACATTATAGTTTTATAGTTGGGTTCGTTACGAACGCGGTGATACCAAATATGTGTACTTTTTTAACGTGTTCATTTTTTTTCTATAATAAAAGTCTTATTATAGGGGAAAAAAGCATTTAGTGTTTATAGAACTTATAACTTTTATTTTTACACTTTTTTTAAAACATTTTTATTACTTTTTTTTACTTTTTTTACTTGTCCCACTAGGGGACACTTAGTCTTGCAGCTTTGATCGCTGCTAGAGTACATTACACTACACACGTAGTGTGATGTACTCTAACTGTCATTGTGACGTGAGTGTCACACTGACAGGAAGCAGAGGAGGAACGGCCGGAGGCTGCTCCTCCGAGGCTTCCGTACATGGCAACCCGGAGGTCATTATCTGACCTCCGATTGCCGTGACAAGCATCGGTAGCCCCCACGATCACTTCGTGGGGGCTGCTGATGTGCTTCAAACCACTTAAAGAGGCTCTGTCACCACATTATAAGTGCCCTATCTCCTACATAAGGAGATGGGCGCTGTAATGTAGGTGACAGTAATGCTTTTTATTTAAAAAAACGATCTTTTTTCACAAAGTTAGGAGCGATTTAAGTTTATGCTAATGAGCTTTCTTAATGCCCAAGTGGGCGTACTTTTACTTTCGACCAAGTGGGCGTTGTACAGAGGAGTGCATGACGCTGACCAATCGGCATCATGCACTCCTCTCCATTCATTTACACTGCACTAGCGATATAGATATATCACTATGTGCAGCTACATACACAAGCCCTAACATTACTACAGTGTCCTGATAATGAATACACATGAAATCCAGCCTGGACGTCATGTGTACTCAGAATCCTGACACTTCTGACTCTTTTTTGTGAGATTCCAGCAACGGATACGAAATCTCGCGAGATCACGGAGCTAAACGAGATTTGGTTTCACTTGCCGGAATCTCACAAAAAAAGATTCAGAAGTGTCAGGATTCTGAGTACACATGACGTCCAGGCTGGATTTCATGTGTATTCATTATCAGGACACTGTAGTAATGTTAGGGTTTGTGTATGTAGCTGCACATAGTGATATATCTATATCGCTAGTGCAGTGTAAATGAATGGAGAGGAGTGCATGATGCCGATTGATCAGCGTCATGCACTCCTCTGTACAACGCCCACTTGGTCGAAAGTAAAAGTACGCCCACTTGGGCATTAAGAAAGCTCATTAGCATAAACTTAAATCGCTCCTAACTTTGTGAAAAAAGATCGTTTTTTTAAATAAAAAGCATTACTGTGACCTACATTACAGCGCCAATCTCCTTATGTAGGAGATAGGGCACTTATAATGTGGTGACAGAGCCTCTTTAAATGCGACGACGGCAATCCGTCGCCGCACTTAAGGGGTTAACTGCCGAAAGCAGCGGCGATGGTCCGCTGTCCGGCGAGAGTGATGTCTCAGCTGTCTAGGACAGCTGTCAGCGCGGGTCTGTCACTCTGTGTTTACACAGAGTGACAGTTTGAAATGCGGACGAATATGAACGTCATGGTGCGGGAACTAGCAGCCGACCATGACGTTCATTTTCATCCTTGGTCGTTAAGGGGTTAAAAATGGCTAAAGCATTGTGTCGAGCCATAACAAATGCACTTTTTGTAGCAAAATTTTTATTTTGAGACTCTGGATCTTAAAAAAACTCCCAAGAAATCATTTTTTGTTTTTTAGATTGCTGAACCCCCTGGTTATCATCGCTTTCAAGAGATGAGTATAGGGCAATAATAATGTGCTGATCTTTATTTTTTTCTCTTGATTTTTTGGGGGTGTGGGGGGGGCTTGATGTTATTTAAATTTAAATTACATTTATTTAACATTGGTTATATTCATAAATGAATGTGCAGGATTGTAGACAGGACTATTGATTAATATTGAAATCCTTGTTGCTAAGTATGTGATGGTACCCCCAATGTGTATATGGATTCTCGCCAGCAGACATCAAGTGCATTGATCGATAGAATTATTTTTCTGCTAGGTGAAATTCTTTTTTACGTTCCCTGAATAATTTAACTTGTTCCCCTATGAGTAGTTGATCCATCCTAGCAATTCCTTTGTTTACCCAAAATGCCTTATCATAAAGTGCAATTAACAAATTAGGTTGCCTATTATTCCAGATGGTTGGTTTTACTATCAAACCTTTTATTATTTTAATGATCCTAATTTTTTTTCCCCACAGTTTCAAAAAGAATATAATTTTTGGCAGTCACTTTGTTTATATTTTATCGTCTGGTTTCTAATAATTCATCCATATCCACAAAACAGTACACATAGATTTATGCAGTATTGAATCAATGAATCCTCTTGCCAATCATTAAGGTAAGCCCGTTGCAATTACAAGAAATACATTCTTAATTTTGAAACCAATAGTCCACCCTCCCACATCTGCCAACAAAACATTGGCTATATAAAAGCATAAATTAGCATATCTCTAACATTTAAAAAAAAAAATATGATGAATAATCATTATCTAGACACTATAACTTAAATCATAATGGACAAATTTTAATTACCCAATTTTTCTAAAAATAGAAAAAGTTTCAAAAAGTTGGAGAGAGGGACAACATAAAAAGCATGTCCTGGATGGAGACTAAGGCTGAATTCACCATTGTTTTAACGGCCGTCACATGGACGAGATTCACATTCGTGGGAATGAGTTCTAAGTGGATTTTTTATCTGAATTAACGAGCCCCTAATGGGCTAAATACTGAGATTGAACTGTTCAGTAGTAGTGAGGACTCCTTTTTTTAGAATTTTTTAGGGATGTACCGTTTAATAAGTAATTTTATGATATTGAGTACTATAGAAGCTAGTTATTGCCATATATGATACATTTTATTGTCTTAATGTGATGTATAGGAACAAACAATGAGCTGGTTTGCATTGGTTTTATCAATATAGAAATAGTTATTTTTATTCGTATATGTATATACTGATATATGCAAACACAATCTTAGGCTACATAATGTAAGTAGAGAGAAAAAAATTCTTTAATACTTAAAAGGGTGTGGTGGGAAGGCGAAGACAGTGTTAGGCAACAGCCGTTTCATGTACAACGCTTTCTCAAGCGTGCTTGAGAAAGTGTTGTACACGAAACAGCTGTTGCCTGATACTGTCTTCGTCTTCCCCCCACACCCTTTTACAAGCATTAAAGCATTTTCTATGTCAGACCGGGTGAGTGCAGCTATTTTCTCTCTACTTGCATTGTGTTACATATGGTCTTACCTACGAAGCCCAGCACCTCCCTAGACTTATACCGCAGCCCATGTTGCACCTCCGTGGGCAGTGAACTGCCGAATCTCCAGAAGAACTACTGGTCCCAGCAGTGCTGACTGATTCTCTTGTACTTAAGCACAATCTTAGGCTATGCTCACACAAGGCAGATACGCTACGTAAAAATACACAGCGTATCTGCTCTGATACCCGCAGGAAAGTCAGGCAGAAAAACCGCACTAAATTGTGGTACAGTTTTTCAGCCGGAAGTTCCATTGCGGAAAACAGCAGGTAAAAAAAAAGCCTACACTTACCCATAGTCATGCTGAAGCGTCCCTCTGACACCCTGCAGCCCGACCTCCTGGGATGACGTTTCATCCCATGTGACCACTGAAGCCTGTGATTGGCTGCAGCAGTCACATGGGATGAAACGTCATCCCTGGAGGCCAGGCTGGAAGGAGAAGCAGAGAGTTCTGGGTAAATCTAGTTGTTTTTTTTCTGAGTTGCAATTTTTGCATCAGAATCGCAGCTTTTCTGCCGCAAAAATCGCAACATCTGCTGTTAGTTGCGGGTGTTTCCTCCCCATTGAATTTAATGGGGAAAACCTGCAATGGAAAAGCAGTGATTATGCAACAATAATTTACATGCTGCGGATTAAAAAAAATGCACCGCAGGTCAATTTATGAACAGATTTTCGGCTGGTTTTTTATGCAGCGTGTGGATGTGATTTGCTCAAATCTCATCCACTTTGCTGCTACTGTAATACGCTGTGGATATCTGCAGTGTTTACACTCTGTGTGAACATACCCTTATTGCAAAAAAATGGGATTGAAACTGGTCTACCCTTTAATAGCCAATACTACAAGAATCAGAATGTGGATTAACCTCCAGGTTTCAAGGAATCTCCATGTGGGAGAAGACTTAAGCCTCATGTGTAAACGCTCTGTGATTACGGCACGGATGGGCAGCGGAGTATCATCCGCGGGCCGTCTGCAATCACAGTCCGTGCACACACAAGATGTGCATTCATTTCAATGAGCCTGGACCGCAATTGCGGACCGCGTAATGACATGTTCTATTTTTTTCCGGTCCGGTCTCCGGGCAATGCACGGACCATGGAAACTACGGTCGTGTGCATTGTCCCATAAGTTGGCATGTGTGTTATACCATCGACAGTTTTACTGCCGCAAATGTCGTGTGCATGAGGCCATAGTCTATAAATACCAGAAAGAACCCATGTACTTCATATAATTGGCGAAGGAGGTCGCTGACTCCAAAACGCGTAGGATAGTATTGACTAGTCTAGCCCAGGAAGATTGGATTCTGAAGTAAAGCGGCATCATGATACAGTTTTGATACCTATCAACTCTTGCAGTGTTCAAAGACTTATATGTACTTTACACTTTGCAGCACAACCAATAGGGTGGGTAGTGACCATTATTACCATCTGTATAGCTGCAAGCCATCTGCTTCATCATATCAATTGCTGTTTAACGGGGCTGTGTCATACCCTAATGTATGTAATATTGATGTGTGTATGTGATATTCTAGATACATATGTTAGGAGGATTTTGTTCTGATTTGGGTCGAGCGTTACAGAGTATATTTATTGGTACAGTAAGTTGAATGTAGTTTTGACACAAGCAAGTGGACAATTTTGTAACCTGAGGGACCATTGTATTTATTGTCATAGAGCCATTAACGCCTTAAAATGTAGCAAGAGGTTTTAGGGCTCCATCTCTACTTTTTTCTGCTCTTTGTTTCTCTACCGGTACTACTATCGGGCATTTTTACTGTACTGGTATATATCTTTATTTTATGATACGTGTTTTGCTAAATCAATTATGGTCAGACATGAACCTCAAAAACTCTATTTTCAGTCCAACTTTTCAAATAAAGTCTAGTAAAAATAGAATGTTGTTGGAAAATGTTGGAATACAAATGATTAGTATCTGTTTCAAATAAATCGTATAGAGCATTTTGGAGCAAGTCATTTCATGTATATAAAATATGCAAATTGCCGGCTGAATACACAGATAAATGAACGCAAAGAAAGTGCACAATTTGCTTCTCAGAGAATTGGTAGACATCAATTATTAAAATGCCGTACGATGACTTTACCATATCTCAGCCTAGATAGCTTTAAATTGTAATGATAATAGTGTTCTTCAATGTCTTTGGTATTCACTCCCATCACTTTGAAATGGCATTGAGAAAAATGAACGCATTCTGAAGAGCATATGTGCATTAATTTATTTTAATGATTGTCACATTATAAGAGACTGATGTGTATTCTATACAGAGGTCGGCACTGGGGGAGGATATCTGGTGCTTTACTACAAACGCTACACAGACATTTTACGGAAATCTCTATAGAAATGTTTTAGAAATAATATAACGTGTCTTGAGTTAAACACACAGATATATTTTATGCTGAAGTACTTATGCGCCTGTCAATATTACAACTCTGTACAATTTTCAAATCTGCGCATGCTCATTCTCGTGCAGACAAGCAGTGGATTGTCACTGTGGATTTCACCCTTTGCAATGCATAGGGTGAAACCTGCGGCAAAGTCACAGCTCAATTCGCAACAAATTGTGAATGCAACATTGCGAATCTGCTGCAAATTTGCGGCAAAATTCATGGTGGAAATTGTCAACACACCTGGACACACTTTTAGGGTTAGTGCCCTCTAGTGCCCTATATATTACATAGCTACATAATTAGGCCTCATGCACACAAACTTATTTTTTTTCCTCCCGTAAATACTGGTGTAAATACGGGTCCTTGGTCACACGTATTCGACCCGTATTGCACTAGTATTTACGGACCTGTGCCCGTAAATACAAGTCCGGTGTCACCAGTATGCCACCCGTATTTACGGGCACGTTTTCGCTGCAAAATTGCACTCCACTATTCGGCAGCCCTTCTCTCTATCAGTGCAGGATAAAGAGAAGGGGCAGCCCTTTCCGTAGTAAAAGAAATTCATACTTACCCGGCCGTTGTCTTGGTGACGCGTCCCTCTTTCGACATCCAGCCCGACCTCCCTGGATGACGCGGCAGTCCATGTGACCGCTGCAGCCTGTGATTGGCCTGTGATTGGCTGCAGCGGTCACATGGACTAAAACGTCATCCCGGGAGGCCGGACTGGAGGAAGAAGCAGGGAGTTCTGGGTAAGTATGAACTTTTTTTTACACGTTGATCTATATTGTGATCGGAAGTCACTGTCCAGGAAGCTGAAAGAGTTACTGCCGATCGTTTAACTCTTTCAGCACCCTGGACAGTGACTATCCCCTGACGTTGCCTAGCAACACTCCCGTAATTACGAGTGCACACACGTAGTCACCCGTAATTACGGGAGCCCCATAGACTTCTATGGGCCTGCCCGTGCCGTAATTACGGCCTGAAATAGGACATGTTCTATATTTTCAACTGCACAGCCACCTTCCCGTAAGCATACGGGGAGGTACCCGTGGCTAATAGAAATCTATGGGCGTTTTTACGTTCGTGTGCATGGGGCCTTAGTGTGGTTTGGAAAACACAAATGTCAATCAAGTCAAACCAGGGAACAAAAGAAGGATGTCTTGAAAAAATGGAATCCTATTTATACTTGGCTAATACAGAGAGTGGAATAATAATAAAGGAATAATTCACTTTTCTCTTCAAGGGAAAAAAAAAATGTACTTGACCCCTAGCGTGGATTAGAGTTAAAAGGGTATGCCCATCTTTTAATTTTGGAGTCCCTTGCTTCTTTCTAACGTACATTTAATAGGTAAGTAAAAAGCAGAGGACAGACAGAAACGAGTATGACTGCAGGATCAAAGTGCACAGAATTTGTTTATAGTCTGTAGCCATGGAGACACATAGGTCTGCATAGGAACTGTAGACAAAGAATGGTAAAAGCTAAAGAGTTTTACCCACAAACAGTGCATCAACCTTAAAGGGCTTATGTAAGGACCAAAATTATTAGCAGTTTACTCACTTCAGTATGTGAGTACACCCACTAATATATATTCCGTTCCCCTGACACACTGATTCTGAGACTTTCATAGATTTTTATAGCGCTGCCAGGGAACCGGAAGTCTAGATGCACAGCCTTCTTTGATAACGATACAACGCTGTACTCTATGTACAAGCAGTAGCAGTAGTACATTGATTACATCAATTACGAGAGTCGTATCATCATCAAAGAAGGCTGTGCGACTAGACTTTTGGTCCCCCGGCAGCGCTTTCAAAATGTATAAGCACAAGCTTGAAAAATGTTTTTGGTTAGGTAGGTATCACACTGCATGCAACGTTCCTTTGTTTCGATTGTGGTTGTACTGCTGATCTCTGGATTCCTGTTTTCATCCTGATGCAGACAGCAAGACCCCGATTCCAAAATTTCTATTACTTACACTGCTGAGACACGTTAATTCAAGACCCATTTGCAATGTTGAAAGTTTTAATCAAGCCAATGGTATGCCTAATACACAGTCGAGTCACATTATTATGACCACCAGCTAATATCCAGGGTAACCGCTGTGTGCAGCACGGACAGCAGATAGACGGGCTGGCAGTGGCTCAATAAGGTGTTGGTCGGTGGTCTCAGGTATCTGGAGCCATGCTGACTGCAGTACATTCCACATTTGCTGGAGGGTGCGTGGGGGAGGATCCATAGAGCAAACAAGACGATCTAGGTGGTCACACAGATTCTCAATTGGGTTAAAATCTGGCGAATTATGGGGACAGGGAAGTCTTGGTTGTGCTCTTCCAACCACTGTCGGACATTTCTAGCCATGTGACCTGTCTCATTGTCTTGCTGGAAGATTCCATCTGCCCCAGGAAAGACAAACAGCATGTATGGGTGGACGTGATCTGCAACAATGGATTCATACACAAATAGGTTCAGAGCCTTCCACATGGATGAATGGGCCCAGAGAATGCCATTAAAAACTTCCCCAGACCATAACGCCTCCGCCACCAGCTTGTGTTCTTCCAGCAATGGTTGCAGGATGTTTCTCGCCTGACACGCCAACGTCCATCCGATCGATTAATCAGAATACGTGACTCATTGGAGAAGGCAATCCTTTGCCAATCATCGGTGGTCCAATTTCGATACTGCCGTGCAAACTCAAGCCTTTTTTTCCTCTGCACCTTTGTTACATAGGAGCAGTGACCATCCGTCTGCTTCGGAGCCCCATACACAGTAGTGTTCGCTGAACTGTTGTTTTAGACACATGTCTGGTAGCCCCTGGTTGATTTTCACGGTGAGCTGCTCCACTGTAGCGTGTCGTTCGGCCCTTGCGCACCTTCATAGCCGACGTTCACCTCTCACATCAATGGATTGTGGTGTTCTGGTTATACATAATGGTGCCATTTGCCCACTCACAATACACTTTCATCACAGCAGCACACGAACAGTTCAAAACCTGCGCTGTTTGAGAAATACCACCACCCTTGGCCCGAAAGCCAATAATCATCCCTTTTTGCAACTCTGATAAAACGCCTATCGCACACCTTATATACCCGCCAAGCCAGCCCACGACACATCACTTCCTTCATGGGCTACGCGCTGCCGACGTCGAAAGTAGGAAGTAGTCATAATAATGTGACTCAACTATGTATATTGCTTTGAAAATATTAATAAATGTTAATTGATGTTTTTGATTAGAGAATTTTATTTTTATATATAATTTTGTTTCATTCTTTTTTTCTTTCTGGTTTTTTTTTCTCGGATTGTTCCTTAGTGCATACCATTTTTTTATGTTTCTAAAATATAACTTTAACTTTTCTTCGAGACTTCAGCTGAAAGGAAGTAAATATGTTCTCTATCTTAAAAAAGAAATAAAAATATATATTACTTTAAAATAGCTTCTGTTTACTTCAACTACACATATACCAGCCCAGGAGGCTTCTATTCCACACTGACTGTTCTTTGAACTATGTTTGATGTAGTAAAACAAAAAACAACAAGAAGGACCGTTCAAACCAATACTTTAATATCACTGTCATATTGTGTGGTTACTAGAATGTAATTTATACACTTTCTATACAGATGTTCACCAAACCATTTTTTGGTAATTTTTATTTCAGGTATTAGCTTATTGCATTTTCATTGTTTTACAGACAACTTCTTATTCTCATCTGGGTTGCTTGAATTATTCACAGTTAGAGGGTACAATAATTAGAGGTCACAACCCTTTGTCCACCCATGATCTAAACCAGGTGCTATACCCACCAGTTTTCAACCTTCTTCTACTGGGGTCTCACCCGTTATATCATGCGCCTCACCATTGGTTGTAGTCGAACAAAAATCTATTTACATGTACTCTATATGGACAAAAAGTATTGGGACAAACCTCTTAGTCATTGAATTCAGGTGTTTTATTCAGCCCCATTGTCACAGGTGTATAAAATCCAGCACCTAACCATGCAGTCACCTTTACAAACATTTGTGAAAGAATGGGTTGTTGTAAAGAGCTCACTGACTTTGAGCATAGTCAGTTTGGGAAATTTCTTGCCTCCTAGATATTCCACGATCAACTGTAACTGGTATTATTGCAAAGCAGAAGCATTTAGAAACCACAGCAACTCAGCCACAAAGTGGTCGACCATATAAAGTTACAAAGCGGGTTTATCGAGTGCTGAGGCACATAGTGCATAAAAGTTGCCAACGCTCTGCTGTCTCAATAACTGCAGAGATCCAAATCTCCTGTGACATTAACATCTGCAAACGATGCCCGGGAGCTTCATGGATGGGTTTCCATGGCTGAGCAGCTGCATGCAAGCCTTGCATCACCAAGCACAATACCAAGCGTCGGATGGAGAGTTGTAAAGCCGCCACCACTGGACTCTGGAGCAGGGGAAACGTGTTCTGTGGAGTGATGAATCACAATTCTCTATCTGGCAGTCTGATGGACAAGTCTTGGTTTGGAAAATGCCAGCAGAACGTTACCTGCCATCTGTATTGTGCCATCTGTAAAGTTTGGTGGAGGAGGGATAATGCCATGGGGTTATTTTTCTGGGGTTATACTAGGCCTCTCAGTTACAGTGAAGGGAAATCTTAAAGCTTCAGCATACCAAGACCTTTTTGACAATTTTATGCTTCTAACTTTGTGGGAACAGTTTGTGGAAGACCCTTTTCTGCGCCAGTGAACAAAGCAAGGTCCATAAAGGCGTGGCTGGGTGAGTTTTGAGTGGAAGAACTTGACTGGCCCGCACAGAGTCCTGACCTCAACCCCATCCAATACCTCTGGAATGGAGATTGCTAGCCAGGCCCTCTCGTCCAACATCAGTGTCTGACCTCACAAATTCTTTCTGCCCATTCATCTTCTGGAAGAATGGGCACATATTCCCGCAGAAAAGTTCCAAAATCTTGTAGAAAGCCTTCCCAAATGAGTGGAATCTGTTTCATCTGCAAAGGAGGGGAGGGGGGGGAACCAAATCCATATAAATGCCTGTGCATTTAGAATGGAATGTCATGCAAACTCTTCTAGGTGTAATGTGTAGGTGACCTAATACTTTTGTCCATATAGTGTATCTTCCATTGGTCATCGGAACACAGTAGAACATTAAAATAAGCACAAGAGTAAATTCTGTTGCTAAATCAGAGAATGGTGCAACCAGAAAAAGGCTTGTTGGTGATTTTTGTCAAAACTTCATGCCCAGTTGCGCCTCACCATCAACTGGTGGGTGAGTCACCTGTAAGGGTTGCCTCACAGTTTGAGAAGCACTAATCAAAAACGCCCATTTCCATTATTGCCTATTTCATTGCCACCTGTCTATCATTAAATTATCCCAGGGATGACAGACCACTGACTTAGACCTCATGCACACAGAGTATGGGAGCACGGCCCGTAAAAAGCAAAAGATAGGACATGTCTTATCTTTTGCGGTACGTTTCTATGGCACAAACACCTATCCGTAGTGCTACAGAAAAGTGTCCGTGGCAAATAGAAGCGAATTGGTCCGTAATTGCAGTCCGTATTACGGTCCGCAATTGCGGAGAATTTTTGCGGTCGTGTGAATGGGGCCTTATATTATATGGTTGTGCCATGCATCACATGATTGTAAAAGAACACTCCTGAAAGATGGTGAATTTGTGAAAACGATTAAACTTTTTTGCGCTTATTAAGAGTGGAGAACCTCCAGGAAGACTGTCCAAAAAAATGAAATGAAAATTTAACAAAATAGTCAGGTCGAGAAAACTTTACTTCAGACTATTTGGATTCTTAGTTTCTACTTTGTTTTTAGTTATACATATCATATCAAAGGTATTAGTTCTGTATAGATGTCTACCTATTGAATTGCTTACTTTAGATTGTGTTTATACTCCATGTTTGGCAACATGACCAGGAAGGAAATTGCACAGGAATACAGCTGAACTATAGTGACATTGGCTGTGAAAATGACAATACCTCTTAATGCAGTATGGCAGACTCGATATGATTCTCCTTACTGCTAAGAACTTTATCTAACAGAAATGTCATAGGGCAGGCTCAAACCAAAAACAAGAAAAAAGAAAAAAAAAATTCCTTTTGTATTGATATTACAGCCACAAAATGTTAAAGAAAGAAAGTTACACAACAATATTATGAGGATGTGATAAAATAAAAATGAAAAAACAACATTGTATTAACTTCTCAAACATTAATAAGCTGTTCTACATAATAGATTTCTTTCTGTCCATTTAAAGGGATTTTCGCAGTATGATATTGGATATCGTTAGGATATGTGTAGCGTCCATGGCCACGGGCCGTCGGGTTTACTCACCTCCCGACGCCCACAACCATGACTCCGTGAGCGCTGGTCCTCATCTCCTTCCTAGGAGACGCCAGCGCTCACTTCCGCTCCGGTCCGCTCCGTAGGGAATGTAAAACAATCATCATTATCATCAACCACATGACTTCCTGGTCTATAAGAGGGCCCCAGCCCTTCTGATCCTTGCCTGAGCAAGCAAGTTGTTAGCATTCCTAAGTCTGTCTTGCAAATGGTCCCTTAGTGTTTCCTGTTCCAGTTGTTTCCCGTGCCCTGTTACCTTTTCCTGTATCCCGTGCTGTGTTCTTGTTTCTGTGCCTACTAGTTGTAGTTGTGTCTACTGCATCTGTGTCATCCGCCACGTCCTGTGTCATCTGCCACGTCCTGAGGGATTCGCTATGTCTGGCGCAACCTGCGGCATCTGTGTCATCCGCCACGTCCTGTGTCATCTGCCACGTCCAAAGGGATTCACCACGTCTGGCGCAATCTGCGGCACCTGCTGTCATCTCCTACGTCTGCCGTTACCTGCTGCACCCATCTCCATCAGTGCCAGAGCTGCGGCCACTGTCTGAACTATCCAGGTACCCTTGTGCGGGACTTGTATTGCTTGGGTTCCCTGTTGTTTGGTCAGCTGCCTCCCCACTATGGCGGTACGGCCTAGTGGGTCCACAAACTCACAAACCGTGACAGTATGCTCAGGCCATGGACCCCGCTGGTCAACCTGAGGCCTTGACGACACAAGCCATGCTGGCCGAGATGCAAGACCTCCAGTCACGGCAAGACCAACTCCTCCTGTCGGTGAACGCCATAGCCCATCGGCTGCCTGCTCCAACCACAGTCGTCACCGCACCCATTCCTGCTTTTCCTCCTGCTACACTTCCTATCTGTACCAGTGGCGACCCCCTGTGCTTATTGCCGCTACCTCCACGCTATAACGGAGACCCGAGGAGATTTTTTAATCAGTGCCTGATCCACTTCAGACTTCATGCCAGGTCCTTCTCTTCGGATGACGTCAGGATCGCCTTCATCATCTCTCTCCTTACTGGCAAAGCCCTAGCATGGGCTAATACTCTGTGGGAACATCAGGGACCAGAGACCCGTGACTTGCAGTGCTTCTTCCGGACATGCCGCTCAATCTTTAAGGAATCTGGGAGACTTTCTTCGGCTGCTGCATTCCTGCTGACCCTACACCAGGGAGATCTCTCCGTGGGCGAGTATGCCATCCAGTTCCATATCCTGGCTGCTGAGTTAACCTGGAACAACGAGGCTTTGGTGGCCACATTCTGGCAGGGACTGTCTTCAGGGATAAAGGACGAGCTGCCTGCTCGCGATCTGCCATCTACCCTGGAATATCTTATCCTACTTGCCACCCGGGTTGACATGAGGATCCGGGAGCGTTCCCAAGAGGTTCTCTGGGAGAGAGAACTTCCTAGGCTGGATTCTACTTTCCAGCAATCCTTCTCAGTCGTCCTTCCAGAGGATCTTATGCAGAGTAACCATGTCAAATTGTCTATCCAGGAGAAACAACGCAGACGCACTTCTCGACTTTTCCTGTATTGAGGCCATATTGTGCGTCTTGTGTCCCCAGAGGCCAGAGAGACCCCACTGCCCAGGATTGGTTGGGGAGACAACCCTAGGTGGAACGGTACATAATAAAACATTCTGTTCCAAGCTGACTATTCCTGTGACCCTAGTATCCGGCGAGAGGACGCATCGGGTTTCTGGCTATCTTGACTCTGGGTCTGCAGCAAACTTCATCCAAAAAGAGCTGGTGGATCATCTTCAGTTGCTCACAGTCCCCCTAGAGACATCTTTGGCTGTTGCCTCAGTGAACGGACTGCCTCTGCCTGATCCCATCGTTTCTAAAACCAAGCCGTTGAAGCTCCAGGTTGGAGTCCTTCATTCTGAACTGATTTCTTTCCTTGTTTTGCCCAAGGCCATCAATCCTGTTCTGCTGGGCCTGTCTTGGCTTCAACTACATGCCCCAGTCCTGGACTGGAATTCTGGAGAGGTTCTCCAATGGGGCTCCAAGTGCCTTGGTCATTGTCTATTGCAGATCCGTCCTGTCCAGCCTCCTCTATCTCAGTCTTTGGCGGGACTGCCTCCCCAGTTTGCTCAGTTTACAGATGTTTTCAGCAAAAGGCAGGCTGAGATGCTCCCTCCACATCGGACTTATGACTGCCCCATTGAGCTGGTTCCTAATGCCTCTCTTCCCCGTGGCCGAGTATTTCCTCTCTCCTTGCCAGAATCTCTGTCCATGTCGGCCTATATCAAGGAGAATTTGGAGAGGGGTTTCATACAAAAGTCTTCCTCCCCGGCCAGGGCTGGATTCTTCTTCTTTAACCCCTTAAGGACGCAGCCTAGTTTTGGCCTTAAGGCTCAGAGCCCATTTTTCAAATCTGACATATTTCACTTTATGTGGTAATAACGTCGGAATGCTTAAACCTACCCAAGCGATTCTGAGATTGTTTTCTCGTGACACATTGGGCTTCATGTTCGTGGTAAAATTTGGTCGATATATTCAGTGTTTATTGGTGAAAAATTGCAAAATGTAGAGAAAATTTTTAAAACATTGCATTTTTCAGAATTTAAATGCATCTGCTTGGAAAACAGACGGTTATACCACCCAAAATAGTTACTAGTTCACATTTCCCATATGTCTACTTTAGATTGGCATTGTTTTTTGAACATTCTTTTATTTTTCTTGGACGTTACAAGGCTTAGAACATAAACAGCAATTTCTCATATTTTTAAGAAAATTTCAAAAGCCTTTTTTTTAAGGTACCTCTTGAGTTCTGAAGTGGCTTTGTGGGGTCTATGTATTAGAAACCCTGATAAAACACCCCATTTTAAAAACTAGACCCCTCAAAGTATTCAAAACAGCAGTTAGAAAGTTTTTTAACCCTTCAGGCATTTCACAGGAATTAAAGCAAAGTGGAGGTGAAATTTGCAAATTTCATTTTTCTTGCTGAATTTCAATTTTATTCATTTTTTTTCTGTAACACAGAAGGTTTTACCAGAGAAATACTACTAAATATGTATTGTCCAGATTCTGCAGTTTTTAGAAATGTCCCACATGTGGCCCTATTGCGCTCGTGGACTAAAACACAAGCCCTAGAAGCAAAGAAGCACCTAGTGCATTTTGAGTCCTCTTTTTTTATTAGAATATATTTTAGGCAGCATGCCAGGTTTGAAGAGGTGTTGAGGTGTCAAAACAGTAGGAATCCCCCAATAGTGACCCCATTTTGGAAACTACACCCCTCAAGGAATTCATTTAGGGTTGTTGTTACCATTTTTACCGCACAGTTTTTTCACAGCACCTATTTCAATTGGGCTGTGACATTAAAAAAATGACATTTTTTCCAATAAGATGTAATTTTTTACCAGAATTTCTTATTTTCACAGGGAACAAAATACTCAATTTTGTTGCCCAATTTCTCCTGAGTGCATCAATACCCCATTTGTGGCAATAAACTGCCGTTTGGGCCCATGGGAGGCCTCAGAAGGGAAGGAGCACTGTGTGTTCTTTGGAGTACAGATTTTGTTGGATTGGTTTTCGGGTGCCATGTCGCATTTGCAGAGCCCCAGAGGTATCAAAGCAATGGAAACCCACCAGAAGTGACCCCATTTTGGAAACTACACCCCTCAAGGAATTCATTTATGGGTAATGTGACCATTTAGACTCCATAGTTTCTTCACAGAACTTATTTGAACTGGGCTGGGAATTAAAAAAATATATATTTTTTCCAATAATATGTAATTTTAGCTCAAAAATTCTTATTTTCACAAGAAATAAAATACTCCATTTTGTTGCCCAATTTGTCCTGAGTGCGGCAATACCCCATTTGTGGTGATACACTGCCGTTTGGGCCCATGGGAGGGCTCAGAAGGAAAGGAGCGCTGTGTGTTTGTTGTAGTACAGATTTTGCTGGATTGGTTTTCGGGTGCCATGTCGCATTTGCAGAGCCCCAGAGGTGTCAAAGCAATAGAAACCCACCACAAATTACCCCATTTTGGAAACTACACCACTCAAGGAATTCATTTATGGGTGTTGTGACCATTTTGACTCCATAGTTTTTTCACAGAACTTATTTGAATTGGGCTGGGAATGAAAACAAAATTATTTTTTTCAAATAATATGTAGTTTTGGCTGAAAATTTCTTATTTTCACAAGAAACAAAATACCCCATTCTGTTGCGCAATTTGTTCTGAGTGCCGCAATACCCCATTTGTTGTGATAAACTGCCGTTTGGGCCCATGGGAGGGCTCAGAAGGAAAGGACCACCATTTGGCCTACTGGGGATTTTCTAGTGCGAAGTCATGTATGCAGAAGCCCCTGAGGTACCAGTACAGTTGGAACCAGCAAGAAGTGACCCCGTTTTAAAAACTACACCCTTAAGGCATTCATCTAGAGGTGTAGTGAGACCTACACCCCATAAACTGTAATGTGGGTTCTCCCGGGTATGGTAATACCCTACATGTGGCTGTTATCAGCTGCCTGGGTACACAGCAGGGCTCAGAGGGGAAAGACGAGGGGGGATAAGCTGTGAGGAGTGCATCAGGGTAAGTAAAATTAGGGTAAATTATAAACCAAGGGATGTATGATAAATTTTAAAACACTTTCATACAGAGCTCTGGTTATTCGGGACACGTGTCACATTGATATATTGTGTCATCCATTATCGCCCTCTTACAGCAGACTTTGCACCTCTTTTGACTTTTTCCCTTCTTGCCAGTTTGGGGAACTTCTCCTGGAAAGTGTTGCCCTGGTACGATGCGTGTGGGCTCGCTTCCAGAAGTACTGGGTGTACCCCTTCTTGGTCCCTAAAGATTAGGTTCTTGATAATCACCTCTTGAAATTCCAGGAAAGTTCCCGTCTGGCCTGCACATCGACGTAGCATGTACGCATTGTACAATGCCATCTGTATGATGTGCCCGGCCAGCTTCTTATACCACACCGCATGGCGCTGTAGGGCTTCAGGGCTTGATCTTACAAGTCCATCCCTCCCATGTACCTATTGTAGTCCAGGATGCAGTCTGGTTTGGGGGTGGCCTTTCCTTCATATATCCTAAACCTGTAGGTATACCCGGATGCACTCTCACAGCTTATACATCTTCACGCCATACCTTGCCCTCTTACCCGGCAGGTACTGGCGGAATTGAACCCTCCCTTTAAAATGTACCAGGGACTCATCAATAGAAATACACTTCTCGGGGGTGTATCCTTGGGAAAACCGGGCACTGGAACGGTCTAATAGGGGTCTCCGTTTATACAAACGGTCAAAACTTGGGTCATCTCGGGGTGGGCACGGCTCATTATCAGTATAATGTAAGAAGCGAAGTATTGCCTCATTTATTTATTTTTTTTAGGTTCCAGTTCAGTTCTGAAGTTGCTTTGAGGGGCCCATATATTAGAAACCCCTATCAAATACCCCATTTTAGAAACTAGACCCCTCAAAGTATTCACAACAGCATTTAGAAAGTTTATGAACCCTTTAGGTGTTTCACAAAAATTTAGAGCAAAGTAGAGGTGAAATTTACATTTTTTTTTTGTCAGAAAATCCTCTTTATACCATTTTTTTTATAACACAAAAGGATTTATCAGTGAAACGCAACTTAATACGTATTGCCCAGATTCTGCAGTTTTGAGAAATATCCCACAGGTGGCCCTCGGGCGGTAATGGACTGAAGCGCCGGCCTCCGAAGCAAAGGAGCACCTAGTGGATTTTGAAGCCTCTTTTTTATTAGGCACCATGTCCGGTTTGAAGAGGTCTTGTGGTGCCAAAACATTGGGAACCCCCCAAAAGTGACCCCAATTTGGAAACTAGACCCCTTGAGGAATCCATTGTAGTTTTCTTGGGGTGCATGTGGCTTTTTGATCAGTTTTTATTCTATTTTTAGGTGGCGTGGTGACTAAAAAACAGCAATTGCACGATTGTTTTTTTTTTCTTTTTTTTTTACAGCGTGCACCGTGCGCTATAAATGACATATTCACTTTATTCTGCGGGGCGATACGATTACGGCGATACCAGATGTTTATAGTTTTTTTTTATGTCTTATGGCGTTTGCACAATAAAATACGTTTTGTAAACAATCATTCACTTTTTGTGTTACCTTATTCTAAGAGCCAAAACTTTTTTATTTTTCAATCAATAAAGCCGTGCGAGGACTTATTTTTTGCGTAACGAACTGTAGTTTCCATCAGTACCATTTTTAGGTACATGCGACTTTTTGATCTCTTTTTATTCCATTTTTTGGGAGGTGAAGTGACCAAAGAATTGTGATTGTGGTTTGGTTTATTTGTGGTTTGGTTTATTATTATTTTATTTTACGGCGTTCACCGTGCGGGATAAATAATGAAATAATTTTGTAGTTCAGGCCATTACGGACGCGGCGATACTAATTATGTATAGTTTATTTGTTTGTTTATATATTTTTATTAATAATAAAGGACTGATAAGGGAAAAAGGGGGATTTTTACTTTTAATACTTTTAAATCTTTTATTTTCTTATTTTTACACATCTTTTTTTAACTTTTTTTTTACTTTATTACTTTGTCCCACTAGGGGACATGAGGGCAGGAGGCCCTGATCGCTATTCTAATACACTGCACTACATGCGTAGTGCAGTGTATTAGAACTGTCAGCTACTCACTGACAGCAAGCATAGTGGGTCCTGACGTTGTCAGGACCCACTAGGCTTCCGTCTATGGCATAGCCGGACGCCATTGTTTGGTGTCCGGTTGCCATAGTCACCATCGCCGGCCGCTATCGCGTAGCAGGCCGGCGATGGCAGCTTAACCCCTAAAAAGCCGCGATCTCTATAGAACGCGGCTTTTAAGGGGTTAATCAGCGGGGACACAGCGATCGGTCCCCGCTGTAGGAGCTGTGACAGCTGCTGAACAAGACAGCAGCGTCACAGCTCCTGTATGTGTCGGGAGGACGGCCGAAACGCCCGTTACTCCCGAGACGTACTATTACGGCATGGAGCGCGAACGATACAGCTGCCATGACGTAATAGTACGTCAAGGAGCGGGAAGGGGTTAAAAAGAGAGTCGGATCCCTTTGACCCTGAATTGACTACCGTGGTCTCAACCAGATCACGGTCAAGAACAAATACCCATTACCACTTATATCCGAGCTGTTTGATCGCATACGAGGAGCCAAACTTTTTTCTAAGCTAGACCTGCGGGGGGCTTATAATCTAATCCGGATTCGCCGCGTGGCGAATGGAAGACGGCATTGAACACCCGGGACATGCACTACGAATACCTAGTGATGCCCTTCGGACTGTGTAACGCTCCCGCAGTGTTTCAGGAATTCATTAATGATATCTTCCGAGATCTCCTCTATGTCGGCGTTGTTGTTTATCTCGATGATATTTTGATTTTCTCCCCAGATCCGACGACCCATCGGAGGCATGTCCATCAGGTTCTGCTACGTTTAAGAGAGAATCGTTTATACGCCAAGTTGGAGAAGTGCGTCTTTGAGAGGAGTTCTTTGCCCTTCCTGGGCTACATCATCTCGGATCAAGGTCTCAAGATGGATCCTGAGAAAGTGACAGCTGTACTGGAGTGGCAAAGTCCTCAAGGCCTAAGGGCCATACAGCAGTTCCTGGGATTCACCAATTTCTACCAGCAGTTTATTTCAAACTTCTCATCTCTGACGGCTCCCATCTCTACCCTTACCAAGAAGGGTGCGAACGCCAAGGTGTGGACTCCAGAGGCAGAGTCCGCATTTATTCGTCTCATGAAAGCCTTCACTTCAGCTTCGATCCTCCATCATCCTGACGTATCTCGGCAGTTCTCATTGGAGGTGGACGCTTCCTCTGTTGGTGCAGGTGAGGAGCTCCAAAGGAAAGGCAGTGGTATGTGGCTACTACTCAAGACTTTTTTCTTCTGCTGAGCGCAATTACTCTATTGGAGATCGGGAGCTACTGGCCATCAAATTGGCTCTGGAGGAGTGGAGACATCTTCTAGAGGGTGCAGCTCACCCCATCCTGATCTACACCGACCACAAAAACCTTACATACCTTCAGTCCACTCAACAACTAAATCCCCGTCAAGCCAGGTGGTCACTGGTCTTCATCTGTTTCCAATTTTTGCTCCACTACCTTCCCGCTGACAAGAATGGGAAGGACGATGCCCTGTCCAGATCGTTTGAGACGGAAGACGTGGTGGAGTCCCTTCAGACTATCATAGAGCCGTCCTGTATTGTCACTGCTAATCCTCTGCAGGTTAGAGACATCCCTCCGGGTAGGACGTTTGTTCGGTTGGCAGACAGGAGAAGAACTCTCCGCTGGGGACAGAGTTCTAAACTGCTGGGCACCCTGGTGTCCATAAGTCCCGAGACCTGATTGCTCGTCACTTCTGGTGGCCCACGCTGCCCAAGGATGTTATGGACTTTGTCTCTTCTTGCACGGTGTGTGCTTCTAACAAAGTTTCTCACTCCAAACCTGCCAGCCTGCATCAACCTCTGCCTGTACCCAATGCTCCCTGGCTGCACATTGCGATGGACTTTGTCACAGACCTTCTTCCTTCAGCAGGTTGCAACACTGTCTGGGTGGTGGTGGAACGGTTCTCTGTGATGGCACATTTTATCCCGCTGACCGGCCTACCTTCTGCTCCCCGACTGGCGAGTTTTTTTCATTCAACACATCTTTCGCTTGCATGGCTTACCTCTTCACATTGTATCCGACCGGGGGGTTCAATTTACTTCAAAGTTCTGGAGAGTCCTCTGTAAACTCCTGGATGTGAGATTGGACTTTTCCTCGGCCTATCACCCCCAGTCCAATGGGCAAGTTGAGAGGATCAACCAGATCATGGAGAATTATCTCCGCCACTTCATCTCTTTACAGCACGATAACTGGGTACAGCTTCTTCCATGGGCCGAGTTCTCATACAACAACCACACAAGTGAGTCCAACACTTCCACTCCATTTCTCATTGTGTACTGTCAACATCCTAGAGTCCCTCTTCCAGTGTCAACTACATCTCAGGTACCCGCTGCTGACTCTGCATTTGGGGACTTTCTGCAAATCTGGCAACAGACCCAGTCCTCTATTTTGCTGGCAGTCGATCGCATGAAGCGAAAAGCAGATATGAAGAGAAAAGAGCCGCCTCAGTATCTTCTGGGTACCAAAGTCTGGCTATTCTCTAGGAACATTCGTTTGAAGGTGCCTTAATACAAGTATGCTCCCAGGTTCCTTGGTCCTTTCGAGATTCTGAAACAAATAAACCCTGTCTCCTATAGGCTGCGGCTGCCTCCTACCCTCAGAATCTCTAACTCCTTTCATGTGTCCCTCCTGAAGCCAGAGGTCCTGAACCACTACAGCAAGACTTCTAGTTCCACAGTTGCTCCCAGCGGTTCTTCTGATGTGATAGAGGTGAGGGAGATCCTGGACTGCAAAAGGGTAGAAGGAAGGACTTTTTATTTGGTGGACTGGAGAGGTTTTGGTCCTGAGGAGAGGTCCTGGGAGCCGGAAGAGAACCTCAGTGCTTAAGAAATTCCTCTCTCGCTCTGGCCCCAAGAAGTGGGGGCGTAAGAGGGGGGATTCTGTAGCGTCCATGGCCACGGGCCATCGGGTTTACTCACCTCCCGACGCCCGCTGCCATGAATCCGTGAGCGCTGGTCTCCATCTCCTTCCTAGGAGATGCCAGCGCTAACTTACACTCCGGTCTGCTGTGTCCCGTAGGGTGCGCGCGCACGCTCGTGCCCACTCTTAAATGGCCAGCGCGCGCACCTGTAAAACAATCATCATCATCAACCACATGACTTCCTGGTCTATAAGATGGCCCCAGCTCTTCTGATCCTTGCCTGAGCGTTGTTAGTAATTCCTAAGTCTGTCTTGCAAATGGTCCCTTAGTGTTTCCCGTTCCAGTTGTTTCCCGTGCCCTGTTACCTGTTCTTGTGTTCTTGTTCCTGTGCCTACTAGTTGTAGTTGTGTCTGTGTCATCTGCCACGTCCTGTGTCTTCTGCCACGCCCAGAGGGATTCGCCATGTCTGGCGCAACCTGCAGCATCTGTGTCATCCGCCATGTCCTGTGTCATCTGCCACGTCCAGAAAGATTTGCCCGACTGGCGCAACCTGCGGCACCTGCTGTCATCCGCGACGTCTGGCGTTACATGCTGCACCCATCTCTACCAGTGCCAGAGCTGTGGCCACTGTCTGGACTATCCAGGTACGCTTGTGCGGGACTTTGTAATGCTGGGGTTCCCTGTTGTTTGGCCAGCTGTCTCCCCGCTATGGCGGTACGGCCTACTGGGTCCACAAACTCACAAACCGTGACAATATGCCACCAATGTTCAATCGGCGGGGTCTCTCGTTGGCTCTGCCCAGCTTTTTGGTCGGTCATTAACTATAATGACCCAACCATGAGGTCTCCAAAGAAAACCAAGCAGAGCCATGAGAAAATAAAGTGGTCTACAAAGAAAACCAAGCCAAGCCATGAGAAGACAAAGTTGCATGCTGCTTTCCTAGCGCTGCTGACGGTTTATTCTAGTGATTGGTGGGTGTCACAGAGGTTAGATCCTTGCCAATCAGACACTGCTGACATATCCTAGAAATCTGCCACCAATATCTATGGTGAGTGAACCCATTTAATTTTTTCAAATTTAGATACTTTATTGTTGCATATATTTAGATTAGGCATTTACTCATTCTTACATCCACTGGGAGGTGGAAGTTTCAAATTCTATGAACACAAAAATATACTGTAAAATCTTTGTGCAAGATTTTCAGTTCCTGTGCTTGTCATCTGCCCTGTACATGGCCAGGGTAGGACTAACCCATAGGAGGACATGAGAATCCTCAGATTGGCCAAATATGGTCTGTTTTAGACTGTGTACCACCAAACTGTGACAATAGTACATGTACAATGTACAGCCATACCATTAAAACCACCTGTAGGTTACCCTCGTGGAGCTAAAACAGCTCTGACCCATTGAGGCACTGACTTCACAAGACTTCGGAGGGTGTCCTCCAGTATATGGCACCAAGACCGGTCACCTCTCCTGACATGTCTTGAGGGGGAGGGAGGTGGGGTTGCGATGTGTCGCTTCACATGAAATTATTATGACTCTAATAATCATATAAAACAATTACATTATTCCAAATAAACTATATAGTAATGCGGTCTCTAAATACATATTTTTGTATGTATCAGTAATATCCTAGAAACTTTCCAAGCTTGTGTGGCTCCCTGCCCGGAATGTATAACTGGATTGCCACGCTATGTATATAATTACAAAAACATACCTACCTACCTACACTTGTTATATTAAACACTTTTTCTCTTTTTTTTTTTCTCCATCCGTACCAGACCTTCATGATGACTTCTCCCGAGCACGACCCATTTCTGCAGAGTTTGCCATCCAGATGTCTTTGGCTCCTCACATTTTCATCACATCTGCACCTATCAACCAATACAAAATCTCTAAATGTATAGCCATGCACTGTGCCCCTGCATATACCACCACACAGTGCCCCCTTTAAACAGTGACACACCTCACACCACCTGTAGATAGTGCCACAAACAATTCCCCCTATAGATAGTGCCACACACATTGCCCACTGTAGATAGTGCCACTCACAATGCCCCCTATAGTTAGGGCCACTAACAGTGCCCACTGTAGAAGGTGTCACTCACAATGTCCAATGAAAAAATAAACATGACATACCCACCTTTTCCTGTTTCCACCTTGTCCTCCAGCGATGCAGGCCTGGTCTTTTCTGACCAGGCCTGCTCTAGAAGAATGATGCAGGTGCATCACATCAAGCTCTGAATGGCAGGTCAGGGAACTGACAGTTTTCTTGCCTCCCCTGAGCTTATTAGATTGCTCATTTGTATTGTATTAAACCATGTCGAGATCTCGGTTCTGCAAACCGGCTGTTATTTTAACAACTGGTTTGGGAGTATTCGGTAGTTAGCTAATATTAGTTAATTTGTTAGTATCTACTTATTCAATATCTAATTGTATTAAAAAGTATCATGATAAATTTTATTTTTAGTTGAATTTAGATGTTTGGCACATAACAGAGTCTAATAAGTATACCTTTGTATTTCTATTGTACCTGTAGAACTGTAATAATCAATAGGTAATGGAATAGAGCTCACAGATCTGACAGTAATGAAAAAAATTCAATCTCTTAATAGTGTCAAGCAAGCTAAACTCAACAGCTATTATTCTTAGAACTTTTGTGTCAATCAAATGGACTAAGCCTTAAGCCTGACCTGCCTGAACTATCCCAAGCACCTGACAACCCTATCCTATTATCAGCACCCTTTTATGCTCGATGCAAGGCCATTTTATGTGTGACATGAATTGAATGATCTTTTCTTTTAACACTTTGTCATTTTTTTTAGTAACAGGATTTTTTGCTAATCCATTTTATACCAATTGTATAAAGAAGTAAGGTGTTTTTGTTTTTTTATTTGCATGGATAGACATGGGTATAAGTGAAGATTGCCAGCAAAAGGGCCTAAAGAGACAGGCAAGATAAGGTTAAAGATAACTCCACTCAAAACATAATGTGACACGGATGACACCAATAGACAATAGTAATAATAATGATTCAGCTTAAAGTGGTTATCTGTTTGATAAAATACAGTTTTCTCAAAAGGATCCGCCCAAAATAAGTTGATCACAGGGTGTTCTACTGCTGGGATTACAGCAATAAACTGTAATCCGCAAGAGAATCTGTCATCAAGTATCAATTTCAGATGCAGTGCCACCACAGAGGAAAATAAATATTGCATGGTGCCCATTAACATTATGCCAGGCTAGAATAATTAGAACTAATGATTACCAAGCTATCAGTGTGATCCATGGAGGCAGACCACACAACTGCTTCTCCTGGTTCCCTACAAAGAGTCTCAGCTCACTGCATAGAGATTTTTACAGCTTCCATTGAGTTCAATAGTAGCTGTATATATCTCTAGGAAATTAGCTCCCCCTAGTGGAGGATGCAGGCAGTCCTTGATTATATCATGTACTGTATAAAGAGGAGCTGGGGATTTGGAGCTCACGAAGGGAGATTTATGAATATATTTATGCCAGTTTTATAACCTAAATACATAAAAAAGTATGTAATTTGAGCTGAACGCCATATTAATGAACATCCTTGAGCCATTTTATTGGCACGTGTCATAGGCTTCAGAGTCGCACAGTGTCAAAAATTTCATCAGGTAGGAGGGTCAGTGTGCTGGGACCCCCATTGATCACTGGAAAGGTGTGGCAAGAAAAGTTTTACAAAAGCATAGGAATCCATAAGATGACTTGCCAGACGGCACTGGTGCTGGGTCAATGACGAGGATGTGTTGGATGAGCTGCAATAGCTGTAGCTGGAGAAGAGAGACAGCGTCTCAAAGCAATGGGACAGTGATCGTGCCTTGTTCTAGTTCTTATAGGAGGCCTGTTTGGCAGGAAGACATCAGAGTGGAGTTGATTGCCTGTAGTCTGTGTTGGTGATAAACGTGAGTGAGGCAGTTGAGTTGGGCCTGAGACATGGTACATATGGACTTGAGAGAGACAATGCAATGAGCGGAATTCCACTATTTTAACTCCTAAGATGCCACAGTCAATAGAGACCGCGGCATCTAATCCATTGGAATGAGGGGGCGGTGCCCTCTGACATCCCATCGGCCCCATCACGACACAATCACTGGTTCCCGATGGTTGTCATGGCAGCCTTGGGGCCTAATGAAAGCCCCCAGGTCTGCTATCTCTGTGCTCCTATGAAGCCCTGCTGGAGGCAGAGCTTAACAGGTCCCATTAAAAATCACAACATAATGCAATACATTATATGTAAATGGCTGTGGAGGAAAGAGATTAAGGAGGACCTATTGGGTCTGGCAACTTAAACCCCTTGCTCTCAGTTGTCACCACTGGCGGAAGTTACAGGTGGCCGGTGCAGCAGAAATGTGGTATTAGATAGAACCTATTACAATCACTGGAAGACCATGTAACACATGTCCTCCAGAGTTGGAGCTGCCCTTGGCAGCCGCTCTCCACTCTGAAAATTATATAGGGATCCTGATTGGCGAATCCCTTTCTATAGCATCATTATGCCTAAAAGGGCATATAGACTGTGGTTTTCCCAGTGGTTTGGAATAAACTACATATCGCCTTTAAGTATTTCTCTTTATATATAAATGCTTTAAGATTGGGTGAAATATGGGTGCCTGAAAAATGAGAATATTTGTCTAACTCAAATCATGTCCACCAACAGCTTTGTGTACCAGGTTCTTCTGAATCAGAATGAGGTTATAATGATAACCAAGCACAAAGGTAACAAAACCTCCCTGATTGACATTGCTTGAGTTCTACATTGAACACATAAAGAAATCCAACTCATCAGTATAATCTTATGTCTGTAATGGGCTTTTAGAAGAGTGAAAAACTATAAGGCCTTATGTACATGACCGTGCATTACGGTTCGCATACTATCCGCAAATGCGGATCGTATAGGACACATTCTATCCTATGGGCTCCATTTGCGGTTCAGGCTCCTTAAAGTCAATGCACATCTTGTGTGTGCACAGACCATGATTCCGGATGGCCCGTGGATGACACTCCTCAGGCCGCCCGTGCCATAATCACAGATCATACACACTGCTACGGTCGTGTGTATGAGGCCTGATAGTGGTAAGGAAATCTTGAACAAACTCTATTGTCTCACGGTGAAATTAAATGAAAAGTTTATTTTAGAAATAGGGTTACAATCAATAAAGAGAGAGAGAGAGAGAGAGAGAGACACGTAAGAAATAAGAAAAACATGGCCACGGAGATCCTCTCAATGTTTTAGATAGAAGACCTAAAGATTTACTTTTAGCTGAGCCTTTTTCAAGGTCTTTTCTCTGTAACTGCCATCAAGTACTTGGCCACACTAGAAATGCGTACTAATGACACATTATTCTTTTTACAGGCTTTATGTTGTCTAGAATATCATATTTGTCTCCAATAAACTTGACAATCCTATATCAGAAAGGTGTTGAAGGCCTGGTAAGGAGGCCAGCAGTCTGATATCCAGAGAACACTGTCTAAAGACAAGCCTTATCTAACAAGATGATATTAAATAAATTTCAGATGCAAAGTGTACATATATGTAGCATAAGCATATAATATTGGCAATTAATTATTAGCAAAAGCAATAATGATTATTTTTCTTTATCAATAGTAAAACTATACACAAAAATCTGAAAGATAAAAAGCAAAAACTGCATATAATTGGCATAATGTTTGAAACAAACACATGGAGTATAAATAGACATGTCAGGGCCAACATATGGGTCAGAAACACATAATAAAACCAAGAACATAAATTTTATTTTATATTAGGAATTGCAGTACATTAATGTCAAAACTACTAAGGTTGCTAGGAGACAGAAGATATATCTTGTAATTGGCTACTCAGTGTTAGGCTCTGCTAACCAACTAATCATAAAAATATTTATATGTCAAAATTATTAAAAAAAAACAAAACCGGAATCTTTTAAGAAGACCAGTTTTCAAAGTGGTAAATAAAAAAACAGCAGCTTGCAGTGAAAGTTTTTTAATTTTTTAGAAAACATAATTAGCAATTTTACCTTTAAGACCATTGTAGTGCATTGTAGAAGTTTTTTTTTTTACACCTGTATTAACCTCTTCCCGCCGCAGCCCTTTTTCAGATTTTCATTTTAGTTTTTTCCTCCCCACCTTCCAAAAGCCATAACGTCTTTATTTTTCCGTCTATATAGTCCTATGAGGGCTTGATTTTTGTGGGACGAGTTGTAGTTTTTCGTAGCACCATTTATTTATACAAATTATTTGTGGGGTAGAAAATGAAAAAAAACTGCGATTCCTCCAAGGTTTTTTGCGCGCAATTTTTACAGAATTCACTGTGCAATTAAAACAACATGTTAACTTTATTCTGTGAGTCAATACGATTACGGCGATACCAAATATAAATATTTTTTTCTATATTTTAATACTTTTACAAGTAAAAACCTAAGTGTAAAAAAGAAAATTTATTTTGTATCGCCAAATTCCGAGAGCCATAACTTTTTTATTTTTCCGTTGATTGAGTGGTATGAGGGCTTATTTTTTCCGGGATAAGCTGTAGTTTTTAATAATACCATTTTGGTGTACATGCGATCGTTTGATCACTTTCTATTTAATTTTTTTGTGGGAGATGAGGTGACCAAAAAATAGAGATTCTGGCGTTTAGAATTTTTTTTACGGTGTTCACCGTGCGGGTTAAATAATGATATATTGTAATAGTTCAGACTTTTACAGATGCGGCGATACCAATTATGTCTATTTATTTATTTTTTTACTATGCTCTAGGGGGAAAATGGCAAAAGGTTTTTTTTTTTACTTTTAATATATATATATATATTTTTTAGTCCCCCTAGGGACTTCAACCAGCGATCGTTAGATCGCTTGCACGATATACTGCAATACTAATGTATCGCAGTATATCGTGATTCTGACAGGCATCTATTAAGCCCTGCCGGAGGCAGGGCTTAATAGGTGCACAAAGATGGCGGACCTGGTGTCCATCATTAAGCCGCCAAGCAGCCATAGCAACCATTGCCCCTAGCGATTGCGTTGCGGGGGGCGCAATGAGCTGTTAGAGGGGGTCGCCCCCTCTTTCTAACGATTTAAATGCTGCGGTTACTCTGAAATGTCGGCTGTAACATACAGCCGACACCGGCATCGTATGGAGCGGGTTCACTCCCCGCTCTATACTTCCCCTACCCGACTTTGACGTATGGATACGTCAAATGTCGGGAAGGGGTTAAATTAACTTTAAAGTATTATCATAAATTCATTGTATATAACTTATAATTATTATTATTATTATTATTAGTTGTATATTATTGGTGGGATTATCATTAACATATTCTATTTTATTTTTATTATTGTTATTATTATTTTATTATTATTTCAAATATTTATTTGCATGATTAATTATTTTGTTTAACCCGTTAGTGACCGGCCCATCGTGTTTCTACGTCGGTCACTAACGGGCCTTATTCCGATGCCATAGACTTTTTACGTCGCGGCATCGGAATAAGTAAACAGAGCAGGGAGCTGTCAAATCTGCCTGCTCTCAGCTGCCAGAGGCAACTGAGGGCTAGGAGCGTCCCTGCTCTGCCGGGTGAGATCGATATTAGTATCGATCTCACCTGTTTAACCCCTCAGATGCGGTGCTCAATAGCTAGCACCGCATCTGAGTGGTTTTGGAGAGAGGGAGGGAGCTCCCTCTCTCCCCCACCGACACCCGGCGATACGATCGCCGAGTGTCTGTGTCTCCAATGGCAGCCGGGGGCCTAATAAAGGCCCCCAGGTCTGCCTGGAGCGAATGCCTGCTAGATCATGCCGGAGGCATGACCTAGGAAGATGCCTGTCCGTTTTAAACGGACAGGCATAATACACTGCAATACAGAAGTATTGCAGTGTATTATAATAGCGATCGCAGAATCGCATATTATAGTCCCCTAGTGGGACTAGTAAAAAAGTGAAAAAAAAAGTTGAATAAAGGTAATGAAAAAAAAATGGAAAAACCCACTTTTTCCCCTTACAAACTGCTTTACAATTAAAAAACCAAAATAAAGTTAAAAAGTTACACATATTTGGTATCTCCGCGTCCGTAACGACCCCGACTATAAAGCTATTACATTACTTAACCCGCACGGTGAACGCTGTAAAAAATTAAATAAAAAACGACAGAAAAATTGCTGTTTTCTGTGAATCCTGACTTTAAAAAAATGTGATTAAAAAGTGATCAAAAAGTCGCATCTACTCCAAAATAGTATCAATAAAAACTACAAGTCGTCCCACAAAATAAAAGCCCTCATACAACCGCATCGGCGAAAAAATAAAAATGTTACGGCTCTTCAAATATGGAGACACAAAAACAAATAATTTAGAAAAAAAAGCGTTTTTACTGTGTAAAAGTAGTAAAACATACAAAAACTATACAAATTTAGTATCGTTGCAATCGTAACAACCCGCTGAATAAAGTTATTGTGTTATTTATACCACTCGGTAAACGGCGTAGATTTAGGACGCAAAAAAGAGTGGCGAAATTTCAGATTTTTTTCTATTCCCTCCCAAAAAAAAGTTAATAAAAGTTAATCAATAAATAATATGTACCTCAAAATGGTGCTATTAAAAAATACAACTTGTCCCGCAAAAAACAAGACCTTATACAGCTATGTCGACGCAAAAATAAAAAGGTTATAGCTCTTGGAATGCGACGATTGAAAAACGTAAAAAATAGCTTGGTCATTAAGGTCCAAAATAGTCTGGTCATTAAGGGGTTAATAAAATATTTTATATTATTACAATTATTATTACTTACTCAGTGTAAGGTTTTACAGAATTACAGTAGCTCTAAGACTTCCCTTACATTTTTTTTATTCTGAATTAATTTCCCAAAAATGAATGTGGATGAATATTGACCTTTGTATTCTACAATTATCATTTCAGTGTAGATCACTGAGGTGTCAACATTTTCATATTTTATTGGTCATTCTTAATATATTTTTATGTTTTATAATGTGCCCTATGGCCTCTTTTTCTCTTTTCAACAGCTTTCATCAGGGATTCTGTCTCATCAACATATATCTTTTCTTTCTCACCTTTTATCTGTTATAGATCAGTGACATTACTTACCAAATCTGTTCTTCTGTCATCACCTGCTCATCTGTTGAAGCAAGATCAAACATTTATTGCTGTCAAATAGGGCTTGGGGAGGTATTCTGATTTCCGCTGTTAGGAAAGTGGAAGAAGTGACAGGAATGGTGTTAATGTTCTTACTTTAGTTACATCAGACTGTGTCCTCAAAACATTTTAAGCATTTTACATATGGATTTCAGTTCTCTGTATTTAAAGGGAACCTGTCACTTTGAAAAATGCATTCTGATCTGCAGGCAGCATGTTATAGAGCAGGTGGAGGTTAATATATAGTTTTGTAAGAAAGGACCAAGTATATTTTTGGAATTTATTATTTTCAATTCCTTGGGTTCCTGGGAACATTCCTACTCCGTGATTGACAGCTTTCCCTGTGTTGTCATAAATAGGACCACCCACTGGACTTATAAGCATGGATTGAGCAGTGGTTTAAATAAATATTTTTTTTATCACTTTTTTTGTCTAATACGTTGTAAAAAGTTTTGTGTGACTTGCAGGCAATGCCTCTTAGACCTGATTTAGATGAATAAATCCGTTTTGCATCTCCAAAAAACCGACCATTTAGTTTTGTGTGGTATCAGTGTGCTTTCCGTCTGGCATGAGTATACCTGTGTTTTTGCATGGAAATCATGGACAGGAAAGAGATGTTGTCCATCTGCTGCCCGTGTTTCTCACCACCTTTTGACTTCAATGGGCGACGTAGTCCGGAAAAACGGACCAAAATAGGACATGCAGTGAGTTTCACACAACGGCCACACGCTGTGTGAAAAACCATGGACGTGTGAATTGCCCAATTGAATTGCATAGGACCATGTGCTGTCCGTTATTTTAACAGACAGCACACGGACGTATAATGCGCCCGTCTGAATAAGGAGTATTATACTGTATTCCAAAAGTTACACAAAATTTGTGCGATCAGAAAAAAGGGTGGGTATTTTGATAAATATGCCACTCAATCTTAATTATTGTTGCAGTGCTATCAAAAACCATTATTCATGGCATAGTTATTAATTTGAAAGTACCTGCTTCAAATCATTTCCCTATCTCATATAGTAATATCCTTGCTCTACTTTTTTCTTTAGTCAAAAACGTAACAGTATTGTATGAACAATAAACATGTTATTCACCTCCGACCATGTACAAATAGCCCAATACTCACAAAAAGCATTAATTTCAAGGTGTTGCCAGTAAAATACACTCATGGTTTTACTTACTATGAGCAACTCAGGCTCTTAAGAACTATCTTACAAGCCAGGGATGTACCGTATGACACACAGTCATAATCATTACTGAATCTTTTTTTTTATATAAACAATTGACTTGGTTTGACGTATATATTCTTAGAATCCTAGAATCCACTGCACAAACGTGAAATTGGCCATCATGTTAAAGGCTATGTAAACCTTTAAATTGAATTTTTGTTCTAATAAAAATGATAGTTAGTGTGATTGGTGCAATTTTCTAAATAGTTTTTATTAAAAATTATTTTTACTTTTTGAGATACAGCTGCTCTGTATTCTCTATACAGAGCAGCTGCATCTTACGCTATAACTTGAATCCGTTAGTCCAGCGGACTTGACAGGCTCAGTATCAGCGCGTCCTGCGTGTCTATGACATGCAGGATCAACCTGTAATCTATTACATCTAAGTTAAAAGAGTGAAGTTGACATGAGTGTTCAATGGAGCGGGTTCAGCCCGTGAGCCGCACCATACTTCCCCACCCAACTTCTGCCGTATATATAGATAGAATATCTATCTGAGATAGAAATATAATAATATCAAATTTGATAATATCAATTTTATACTCTACAGAATTTCTATAGAACTTAATAAAATATTTTTATATATTTCTTATTATCCCAAAGAGTGACTGTCTTGGAATCTTTTTCCTTTTATGTTTTGCATATTTTACTTTTCCGAAACGGCACCGTGCAATATATTTACTGCATATTTTGGGACTTCAATTAGGTAAATTCTTTTTTAAAAATCCTGCTATTATTTGAAATTATAATGAAGAATATTAAAAAGTACTTAATCTTTTTTTTACAATCTAAGATATAAGAAATAAAATAATATCAAATTGAGTTCAACATAATGTTACAGAAACTAGAAGAACAATGTCAATAACAAGAACAAACAAGGATTTACTCAAGCTTTATGGTTGAGAAATCAACAGTGCCATAAGCTTGAAGGGATAATAAGACTAAATGTTGAAAAAAAACTACAAAAGAAAAATAAAATAATTCCCTCTTAAAACTGTACTGTATCTCCACGTGTCTCCAACTTTAACCCCTTAGTGACCACCAATACGTTTTTTCACCGCAGTCACTAAGGGGCTTTAGGCAAGGCCGCCGGCTTTTCACGGTGTCCGGGTCCAAGTCCTGCATGGGTGCATTAAGTTGTTTACCCAGGGAGAGAGCTCCCTCTGTCACCCATTGGCGGCCCGCAAATGTGATCACGGGCCTCCGATGGGGTGCAATGGCAGCCAGGGACCTAATAAAGGCCCCCTGGCCTGCCCTGGCTATATGTCTATTAGGTCATGACAGAGGCATGGCGTAATAGATAGCCTGTCAGCTTTACACTGACAGGCAATAATGCTTTGGTATACTAAGTATACTAAGTATACCAAAGCATTGTAGCAGCGATCAAATGATCGTATAGTGAAGTCTGCTAGTGGGACTAAAAAAATAAGTAAGTAATGTTAAATAATTAATAAAGATTACAGTAGAAAAAAAAAACAACCACATTTTTTTCCATAAAACGTAACATGTAATTTAAACCGCAGTGAATGCCCTAAAAAAAAACACCAAAAACAATGGCGAAATTGCTATTTTTTTTCATTGCACCCCCAAAAAAAGTCATACAAAAAGTTAATCAATAATTCCCATGTAACCGAAAAATGTACCAATGAAAACTACATTTGCAAAAAAAAAAAAAAAAATCCCTCATATCATTACATTTATGGAAAAATAAAAAAGTTTCGGCTCTTGGAATGCAACAATGTGGTATCGCCGTAATTGTACCGACCCATAGAATAAAGGTAACATGTTATTTACACCGCACGGTGAATGGTGTGAATTTAAAACGGATAGAATAATGGTGGAATTTCATATTTTTTTCTATCCCCCCCAAAAAAAAAAAAAAAAAAAACAATAAAAAAAGGATATGTACCCCAAAATGGTGCCATTAAAAAGTACAACTAATCGCGCAAAAAGCAAGTCCTCATACAGCTATGTAGACGGAAAAATAAAAAAGTTATAGCTCTTTTAATGTGACTATAGAAAAATGAAAAAAAATGTTTTTTTCATTAGAGCCTAAAATAGGCTGGTCACTAAGGGGTACAGAAAAGTATATATTTTTCCGCTTGGATTATATATGAGTCTGCGACATACAAAAATCCTATAGATACATATTACAGAGGCATTGGTTCTAGGAGACTATGGCAACTTACTTAAAGATTATTTTTTCCCAACTATCAACACAGAGAGTATCTAAATAAAGAGCCGTAAAGACTCTGTATGCCACTGTAAAGGATATATCCCTTATGCAATGTCATGTAGCAAGTCAATATCAGTAGAACAAAAAATCATAAGAGCATGGGTAGAATAATCACATGGGAATTTTAAGACAATATCTAGAAGCAACCCCAGAACATAACTTGAGGTTGATAAACTTTTTATGCAAGATAGCAGAGGATCATGTTCTCATCTTGGTTTTCCTCTTCTTGATCTAAGACTTTTGAAAAGGCAAAATTTCAACCTTTTGAGTTTTCATTCTAATTGTTTTATTTCCTTTCCTAAATTCAAGCATGAATGGCACTGACAAATCCTGCCTTTCCATGCTGCCACTGAAAAAGTAAATCCCATAATGCATTTTAAGGGGGTATTTCTACTATTAACATTTGTCACCTCTTCACAATATAGTTGATAAATGTTAGATCAGAGAAGGTCAAAGAGCTGGGACTGTAACCTGTGGACATACATAGACTTGTATGGACCTGGCTAGCTCCATACATTGTCTATAAGTACCTAAAGACCACGAATGATCAACAGGATAGGGAATCATTGTAAGTAGTGGAAACCCCCTTTGAAGAGGTTAATGGGATTAGGAAAATAATTAGTTTTTTTTAATCTATACTCCTCAACATTGAAATTGCAACACCATGAAGGGTGTCGCTAAGATCTGCAGATGATCACATCTTCTAGCACCTAACCCGCTGAGCTACGCGGTTTCCGTAAGTCCCATAGAACTGAGTGGTAGTTACAGAACCAGAGTAGCTCGCATGATACACTGCTTCCGTAACTGCCATTCACTATTATGGTAGTTACGGAAACAGCGCAGCTCAGCGAGCTACGCTGTTTCCGTAATTCATGGTTGGAAATCACACGCTTTAGCCACAACACAGAGCAGTAGAACGGAGTTTAGGGGGCCCCGTTCTAGAGATAGGTGTGGGTCCTAGAGGTGGGACACGCATCTATCTGACATTTATGAAATATCCTGTGGATGTCATACATAACCCTGATGGGAAAACCCCTTTAAGTCCAGCTTTACATGTGGTCTTGCCAATTTTATGACAGACAACAGATTATTTCAGTTTTCTGTCACATTGATTGAATTGAGCTGTTCCCAGTCGTGAAGACAATGTACTCAGTAATGCCAGCGGCAATCCAGTCATGGATAAGTGCGTAGAATGTGCCCTCGGTGCTGGGTGCACGGGGTGGAGGAGGTGCTGACAAGTCACAGGTAGCATTTTTTTTTTTTTTTTTAAATCTTCCTCTTTTATTCGTTTTTAAAATATACAATAGAAAAAGTGAATACAAAATTGTATCCATATACATGCGAATATGATACGTTGAAATACACAGAAAAAAAACATACACCCCTTCCCAACCTCCCCCAACCCCTACCCAGACCCTCTCTTTACTCAATAGAGTATCCAGCCAACGAGCCAATATCTATTTCTAATTTCAGGTCTATGAACATATACACTATAAAGATTTGCATGGGCTTATTAGTGTTACCCTACTGCCATCACATAGTTCTATAATTGTCATACCAGCATTTTTAGGTTAATTATACCCTACCCAACTCCTTTCACTCCAAAGAAAGCGACACAAAACAAAAAACAAAAGGCGCTCTCTCTCCTCCCTTCCAATCGGCCATTCCCGACCAGAGGCAGGTAGGTAGTGTTTTTCTACCAGCCTCCAAACCGTGATTGGTCCATCATAGACACGTTTTCAGGATTGGTCCATCATAGACACAGTGTCGGAATGGTTTACACCATTCTAGATGACACTCGCCATTGCGCATGGTGATCTTAGGCTTGTGTGTTGCTGCTCGACCATGAAAATCCCTTTCATGAAGCTCCTCACGCGCAGTTCTAATGTGATTTTTAGGCGCTACGTGCTTCAGCTCTCTACAGGACCCGGTTTGTGAGTTTGTGTGGTCTACCGCTTCGTGGCTGAGCTGTTATTACTCCTAGATGCTTCCACTTCACATTAATAACACTTATAGTTGATCGGGGCACCTCTAGCAAATCAGAAAATTCACTCTGACTTTGCCAGGGTATTTAGATGCAGGATTAGCACATGAAAGGGATTCCTTGCCCTTGGTGAAGGAAAGCCTAGCTACGCCTCTGACTAAAACTATTGTCATCTTGTTCCGGCATATACTAGAAATTTACCACTGCCACCAGAGTTTAGTCCTTAACCCCTTCCTGCATTTTCACGTACATGCACATCATGGGAAGGGTCACCTTCCCACCTTCGGACGTGCTTGTTCGTGATGGTAATCGCGTGGTCCCAGAAGTTGTGCCTGCATGATTACCTGTGACTGACAGCCGGGTTCCCGCTGCAAAGGCTAAGATTTAAGAAACCTTCAATCTCAGCCGTAAGAATCCCTGGTTATTAAGGCCAAAATAGGCCTGGTCGTTAAGGGGTTAATAATAGATCACAATATCTTAAAAAATTGATCAAACTTTAGCCAATACCACACATCTATTGGATATCCCATAAAATAATTAAATTGAGCGGCAAAACTGATGTTTTCAGTAATTGTATTTATTTTCAATATATATTATGTGTTAACTAAAAAAGTTAAGTAAAGTAAAACTTTTTATACAAAAACAAATACAATTATAAATACTCCTATTCCTGAATGTAGTCATAGATGACTGTATAAGTCTGCCTCAATGACATTTGCTAACTCAAAGGCAATTGGGACTTATATGAACAATCATCGCACCATTTATCATGCCGCACAAAAGCCCCAGTATATCTCTTCTTATACCTAATCATTTTTCATATTACTCTTTGATTTCCATATTGTATTTTTCTGAATTGGATTTTGACTGATTAAAAAGCTTTGGGAATTTGATGAATCCTGTAAAGTGTATTCATTTATTTGCTTGCATCTGCTAGTTAATTTGAGCTAATGCATTCAAACGGTTGGTTCAATCCCAGGAGGACTGAAAAAGTGATTGTTCTAAAAAAACGAAAAATTAAAAAAAAATAAAAAAAAAATAAAAAAACAAACTTGAGAAATTGTAACGCTTATTGTAATGTAAGCTGCACTACAGTCAAACCCTGTGGATATTCTGACTACAGTTCTGTGAACTTTCCTGATAGCACCATAAAGCAAGGTCAAGAATGATACAAAAGTATGGCTATGCATAAATGCAGCTGTAGTAAATATCAGTCACTTAATAGGTAAAATATATGGAAAAAAATTAGAGTTGCCTAGTGCATATAAAATGTAGTCTTCCTGACTTTCCCTGTGTAGTGCAATTGGCAATTTCTGAAGGACTTGAACCAAAGATTTTTCTCCTCCAAATATATTTTTTTTGTGCGGTATGCAGGCTTGAAGCAACCATGGGTCAAGCTTCTTTAAAACCTTTGGCGGTCAGCAGTTATCGAAGGAGGAAGTCGCACCTGACCATTAATTGAACTAAGTGGCCAGCCATGTAATACATGAATGGGCCAGGTACAGCAGAGCAAGAGCTGTTTTTACAGCGTGATTATCCGTTCTGACTCATACAGAGATGTCTCGAACATGGGACCCCCCCCCCCTCTTACAATATGTCTTAATGAAGCATAAGGATGCATATCTATATATATTCTGAGATATCAAGCAAGGGTTTTCCTGTGACAGTTTAATGACTAAAAGGAAGTAGGATTTCACAATAAAAACGGTGATCGGTGGATCTGTATACCTTTTTAAACTGTTCTTAATGGTCCTATAATCTTTGTTTCCATATAGTTCTTATATATAATATAAGTAGAAAACGGACCTCAATCGGAGTTATTTTATTACCAAAGTATTGGGTTATTATAAGGTTGACCACAGTGCAGCAGAAAGAAATCATACTTTTTACAAAAACATGTATTATATATAAATGGTAGGAATCTCATTTATGATAAAAAAAAATTGATTAAGCATTAAAAATTTAATAATAGTGGTCCCAGCACTGAACCCTGGGGTACACCACTTATAACCGGGGACCATTCACAGTAGGAATCATTGACCACAACTCTCTGGATACGGTCCTTGAGCCAATTCTCAATCCAATTACAAACTATACTTTCTCAACCTATAGTCCTTAATTTATCCATTAGACGTCTATGAGGGACAGTGTCAAATGCCTTTGCAAAGACCAAAAACACTATATCCACAGCGGCCCCTCTGTCTAGGCTTCTGGTCACCTCTTCATAAAAAAAAATCAGGTTGGTTTGACAACTTCTGTCCTTAGTAAAACCGTGCTGGCAGTCACTTATAATACTATTTATTGTCACATAATTCTGTATATAGTCCCTCAATAGCCCCTCAAAAAAAAAATAAAAAAAAAAATATATATATATATGTATATGTATATATATATATGTATGTATATATGTATCTTTTTGAATCATCTCTATTTTTACCTTGCCTCTTGTCCTCATTTTTATCTTTCCCTTATCTCTATTTCCAGCCATTGTTCTTTTTATGTATCTTTTGAATACTCAAATACTATAGTATTCAGTCATAACTTAAAAAAAAAGATTGGATAAGCAGTGTTAAGAAAATATTATTTTTTTTTGTCTAATTTAATATTCTACATATACTAGCAATTAAAACAGAAAATTATAAATTAGGCAATTTTATAAAAAATCTATTATCTTATACAAATCTTCAACTTGAATTGCTTCCTTCAGCAATATAATATCATGGGAAAGTAACCACAGGGAAATAAAATTATCTATATAACATCGGTACTCTATGAATGGAGAAAGGTAAATACAGTAGTTAAAGATTGGCTAAATCTAAAACTTGGGAATATTACTGGATGGCAATATGTAGCAACCAATGTCAGGCAGCTGCTGCCCAGGCAAATAAAGTAATTGGATACACCAAAAGGGGCCTAAATGAACATAATCAGAACATAAGTTTTACCTTTACGAAAAAAAATTACGTGAAATACTTTTGCCATCTGCGTATAAGAAAGACTTGAGCTAGCTTTGAGGTGGTCAAGCAAAGTAATTAAGGGAATGATGAATTAAAATTTTACAAAATATTTTCAAACTTTGGGTTATTTAGTTAAGAAAACAAATAGCTTAGGTGGAAACCTAATCTTTATGTGCAAATACATTAATGACCATAACAGATATAAATGATCTACTTATACCTAGGCTTGTAACTATCACAAGGAGGCATCCACTACATTTTGATAAATGAAGGTAGCTATATCCCATCCCTTGGTTGAACTTGATATACAAATGTCGTTTTTCAACCGTATTATGTAACTATGTGACTATGAACTTTAGCATAGCTTCCCTAATTAAGACAAGTGAGACTATGGAACTCTCTGCCACAAGATGTTGTGATGTTTGATTTATTAAATTAATTTAAAAGGGTTGTTGATTACTTTTTTCTTCAAAATGGGATTTATTCTGATTACCATATTGGAGTCAACACATTTTTTTCCCCTTAATATTATACAAATGGAAACTGCTTCTTCAAGGTAATAATGCCTTCCTCTGGATCCACATCATAGAACTTGATAGACTGTTTATCATGGCGGTGCCCGCTACACCATATTCACCACTCCTCGGTATCCCACTCATCTTCTGTCTCCTAGCAGATGATCCTCTCTCCCTCAGGTCCGCTCTAGCCGCTGCCCCCCAAGCTGTCGCCGCTCTTCTCCTGGCTCTACTAATCAGGTTAGTGTGCCCAGCTTTCCTGTGAACATAAGGTTTCTCCCATCATCGCTCAGTGCCAGAGCAATTAGGTTCTTTAGTTTCACTTACTAGTACTGCTCTTCTGCGTTTACTATTGGATTTATTGTTACTGACCATCCCGGTTAGCCGCCTGCCTTGACCTTTGGCCTTTTACTGTGACAATGGTTTACTGCCTGCCCTGACCTCTGACTTAGCTAACCTGGGAGTAAACGTCAGCCGTCTGACCTGACTTACATTAGTGCCGGACCATGCATCTTGTCTGCTGTTATATTACCTCGCCTGTACACATCGACTGTTGCCAGTGTAGACTATAATGGGTGGTACCAATCTGGGGATACTAGCAGCCAAGTTCACCTCTCCGTATGGAGGTTAAAGGGTGAACACCTAGCTATACCTTAAACTCCACTCCCTAGTATAGCCCCACGCCAAATCCATTAGCAACAAAGTGGGTCCAAACCATCCAATGTAGATCGCCGTGACTGCTCCTACGGGCCCCGTGACAACTGGTGCCTAATGTCAAACTTATGAACTATGTTACTATATTTCTTATATCTTTAACTTATTGCACATTCAAATACACCTAAGATATCATACTTGATTTCTAATGATTGATCCACAAAGTTTCTTCAACTGCAGCTACAATTGACTTGGGATTTTAAAAAGAAACCATGACACTTCTTTAAGATTCCTTTTCATTTTGGTGCTCTACAGATATTTCAAGTATTGATTGTTCTACTTTTATTACACTCTTTTTATCTTTTTCCTTCATGGTATAATACTTAAGCAACATAAAAAGGCAAATTTGTATAAAACATAAAAGTTAAATGTGTGATACAGGGGATTTCTATCTATGTAAGATGTTTGTCTGTAATGACTACAAAAGGAACAAGCAGTAGTTTTCAAAGATAAGGGTGTCTCTACATATAACTATAGGATTGGTTCTTGGAATCTCCACAGAGGTTAAAGAGTAATGGAGCTACAGGAATGAAATTATATGGCAGGTGTCGTCCAGGCACAGCAGTCTGGGATTCTCACTGCTGTCTGGGATTATCTGAGTGTAAATGTCAGGAAGAGAGAAAGCCTGGCTCTTATTTATAAGGTGAGAAACAGATCGAACATTAAATTGCATACAAGTTCTTGCTCACAAGCTGTGAGAGTCACAATGTCCTAAAATGATTTCTATCACATTTGTAATTTGGGTGAATGTGTTAATATTTCTCAGAGATTTCTCCTACTGAAGAAAATATAGAGAAAACTTGACTATGTAAATCCAGAAAGGTATCAGCAGCCAAATATCACATTAAAAAGTGCCTGTTATTTATAAAACATGAGGAATAAGATGTTACTATATCTAAAATGTAATGTAACTATCGATTTATCAAACAGTAGATATTTACAAATACTGTATGCAATACAAAAATGATGGTGTCAGCTCAAACATTAAACTTAGGACGTCAAAACTTGTTTAAGCGGGCACTATAATTTCAACAAACTTTGCATAAATGAATAGAACAGGCGATTATAAGAAACCTTGTAATATATCTTATGAGAGTAACAAGCCTCTTTCTGCTCTTATCCGGCTGTTTCCTGCTCCCCCTCTCCCTGTTAAAATGACTTTCACTCTGAAAATTCAGCTCTATCCATCTCTAGTCGGCCTGCAGCTCACATGTATCAGATTACACATGTCTATGGAGAGGGGAGGGGGAAGAGCGAGCAGGGAGTGCAGGAGATAAGAGCAGAACGACAGGCATAGAAACTTTCTATCACAGCCAAAGCACTTTATTCTGTTTCTGAGTGAGAGAGAAGGTTATGGAACAGATTCTCCTCTTCTTACTGTGTGTAGTGGATGGCAGTCAGTCTCCATCCACCAGCTCAGAGAGAAATGCCAACTACAGATATAGCATGCAAAGGGGAAAACTGCTAAAAATTGCCAAATCAAAGTCATATAATGGCCATAAACCGTGCTACTCATGTACACACATATCGTAGCTTATTCTGAAAAGTCAAATGAAATGAAAGGTACCCTTTAAGGTCTCTTCTCACTGCGTTTGCAGTGTATGTTAGAGGTGTACAATGGGAGGATTTTCCAACATACCATATACCGCCGATTCAGAGGCGTAACTTGAAGCCTCTGGGCCCCAATGCAAAATTTAAAAGAGGGACCCCAGCTGCCATATATGCTAATACTGGTGTCTTCTTATGCGGCTATGGGGCTTTTGGGCCTCCTTAGGATCCAGGGCCTGGTTGCGACTGCTACAGATGTAGCCGTCTTTACCTTGACTTTTAACGCATTAAATAAACAACGGATAGATCCCTTATCTTGACTTTTTCAATGACTTTTCAATGGCTTTTGTTGTATGATATCACGCTGCAGCAATTTATCAGAGTCAGGTTAAAGATGGCTACATCCGTACCTCTGAACACCCTATAGCTATGCTCCTGCTCTGACAGAAGCCTCTGACATATGCCACTGTATAGGTATACAGTGGCATGTCACCACTAGTTTCGCAATTGAAAAAAGGTGTAAATTTTTTGGAACACCAGGTAAGAATTAAAACCATTGCATACCGGGAACACCCCATCAGACCTGCCATTTTCGGGAGTGGTCTACCCATCACAATTTGGCCCTTGTTAAAGTCACTCAGATCCTTACACATCAACTTCAAAAAATGACTGTTCCCTTGCTGTCTAATAAATTCCATTCCTAGACAGGTGCCATTGTACAGAGATAATGAATGTTATTCACTTCATCTGTCAGTGGTTTTAATGTTATGACTCAATGGTGTATATTAAATTATTAGCAAAATCAGGTAATGGGATTTCCATGGGTAGATGGGCTACTGGCAGCAGGCACAGCAAGAATTTCAGCTCATAGAAGAGGATTTTTCTTTTAAACTGAACAGATTTTTTAGAATTTGATAAATAAAAGAACAAAAGTATAAAGAAAAGAGTCTTTGTCCATTCAATCGCTAAATAGAAAATCATTCCTTAGCTGTCACATCAAAACAATGCCCATACTTGTGTCCATACATTCAGCACGGCTCCCAAATTCTAGAATCACCTGTACATTCCCGAGGCTAGGAGCTCTATGTGAATGAATTTCTTGTTTAACCCCTTAATGACCGGACCATTTTTGGGTTTTTCATTTTAGTTTTTTCCTTACCACCTTCCAAAAGCCATAACGTTCTTATTTTTCTGTCGTTCTAGCTGTATGAGGGCTAGTTTTTTTTGTTGGACATGTTGTAGTTTTTCATGGCACTACTTAATGTACCACGTACATGTACATGTACGTGACAATGTGTTAAGGGGTTAAAGAGTAGCACACTTGGTGCATAATTGCCTCTATATCTCAACCAAAGATCTGTACTGTACTGGTGGATGAAGGATGTGGGTCCACCCTTTTTTTCCCAAAATTTTACACCTACTTTAGGTTATTTTTCGGGTTTTCCAACAATGTCAGTATTGCAATTAAAATGTACCTACACTTTGTGATCTCCCGCCCAATCCAACATCAGGCGTAGAGAGATGAACCGGCATGCTGGGTGGCACAGTTGCCGTAACAACCGTACAAGGCCTGCAGCGGATCAGACACGTGTCCAATTCTAATTGATAAGCAGGGTGGCAGATCACAAGTGGAGGTACACTTGAATAGGTGGAGATCCCTTACACTCCTCTCCTTCTAAAGTCGTATTGAACAATTCAGTATGATGTAACACATTCTCTATTGTATTTCTTTAACAATGGCTATGTCATACCTGGAAATATGTAAACCACTGTTATCCTCCATATGTCTGAGCAAGCAGACTTGATATGAGACAATACGTTTCTCAACACAGTTTGCAACATTACAGTATGCAAATTAGGGCTATGTTCACATCTGCGCTAGGTTTTTCATTATTCTGTTCCATCATAGGAACAAAATAATGAGAAATGCAAGATCACCAGAACTATCGTAAGAAGTAAACCAACGGTGCCTGGCTAATGTGTTTTACTTTTTGTTTTTTACTGCGTTCAGCGTGTGGATTAAGTACTGTTGTGTGATAATAGTGTAGACTTTTACTGATGTGGTGATACCAGGAATGTTATGTTAATTTTTTACATAGCTTTTTTAATATTTTAATTTATACATATAAAAAACTTTATTTAACTAGTACCCCTCGGGGACTTGAACCAGAAATTATTGTTTAATCGCTTGCATTGCAGTATATTGTGATTTTTACAAGCTCCTATTAAGTCCTGCCTCTAAGGGCACACAAAGGCCGCCCACTCCTTCTAACAGGGGGCCGTCAAGTGGGCCGCCCCCTCTTTCTAACAGCTTAGATGCTGTTTTTCCTCGAGTGTAAGTGCCGCTTTATAAGAGATTTCCACCAATCCTTCCTGCAATGGCAAATGTGAGTGTAAATCGCCATCACATGGCATGATGCAATCCCTAGGATTTGCAACTAAGCCCAAAATCTGAATATTACATGTAAAGTATACACTGGACAAATCTTAGAACGTCAAAAAGAGGAACGACACCTAAAAAAAAAGTTGGTTTTTATCTTAAAGAGGTTATACAGGATTAGAAAAACGTGGCTACTTTCTTCCAGAAACAGCGCCACACCAGTCCATCGTTTGAGTCCGGTATTGCAGCTCAGCACCATTGAAGTGAAAGGGCTTGAGCTGCAATACTACACACAACCTGTGGAACTGATTTTGGAAGAAGCAGACTTTTTTTTTTTCTAATCCAGTATAACCTCTGTAATCATGGACTGTAGTAATATGCAGCTTATATCATGAGTCGCGTCAGTGAGCAGGGCATACTGTACATGTATGAGAGTATGTCAGTGTGCACAGACTATGGACACCTTAGGGGCCATTCTGTTTATTTGATTATTTTTTTTTTTTTTATTTGGCTGTATTATGTACAAAACACACTTTTACAATTGGTTGGCATTAAAAATTGTTCTGTGTTCGGATTCTGCAGTCTGAGTATATTCTAGCATATGCAAAATTCCGTCTGTCTGACGGCTCGTTCTTTCAACCCTTTCCTGCATGATCTGCTAAGAGGATTTATGACCAAATCTAAATCCAACTTTGATTTGGTCATAAATCAGTTTCATAGGTTTAGCCTCAATTCTAAATACTGTTATGTATCATTTCTATAAGGTACAATTTCATGAAACATATTTTTATGATCTGACAGTCACATCCCCATTTAAAAAAAAATGAGAAGTACAGTACTTGAGGAGAAACCTCTTCTAAGAATAATCATAATCTGGAACATTTTCTTTCCTACAATTCACCTCAAAAATTTGTGAAGCGCAGACTCCTCCTAAAGCTCTGCAGCTATTTGAAAATACGCCTCAGGATACTCTTCAAAATACACTTCAAAAAGACTTGCAAAAATCACAAACACTTTGAAAATCTGCTCCAAAAACACCTAGATTAAGGGTATGTTCACACAAGGGCGTCCGTAACAGATGAAATTACGGGGATGTTTCAGCCTGAAAACGTCCCCGTAATTTCAGCCGTAACGGCATGTGCAGGCGCTTGAACGCCGCGTCATTTACGGACGTAATTGGCGCTGCTATTCATTGGAGTCAATGAGTAACGGCTCCAATTACGGCCAAAGAAGTGACAGGTCACTTCTTTGACGCGGGCGTCTATTTACGCGCCGTCATTTGACAGCGGCGCGTAAATTACGCCTCGTGTGAACAGACAAACGTCTGCCCATTGCTTTCAATGGGCAGATGTTTGTCAGCGCTATTGAGGCGCTATTTTTGGACGTAATTCGGGGCAAAAACGCACGAATTACGTCCGTAATTAGTGCGTGTGAACATACCCTAAGAGGCGGTTTTCTCTTGAAATCAGTTGTTCGAGTTGTAGTTTTTCATGACAATATTTATTGTACCATATAATGTTCTGGGGAAATGGAAAATCAGCGATTCTTCCATTGTCTTTTGGGTTTATTTTGTCCAGCATTCACCATGCAATAAAACTGACATGTTAACTTTATTCTGCTGGTCAATCCGATTACGGCGATACCAAATTGATGTAGTTTTTTTTTTATATTTTACTACTTTTACAAGGTAAAATCTAATTGTAAAAAAATGGATTTGTTCTGTCGCCATATTTTGAGAGCCGTAACTTTTTTATTTTTCCAGCGATTCAAAGGTGTGACAGCTTATTTTTTGCAAGGCGAGCTGTAGTTTCTATTGGTACAATTTTGTGGACTTTTTATCACTTCTTATTTCATTTTTTGTACGAAATGAGGTGACCAAAAACATAATTCTGGCGGTTGAATTATTTTTTTAATACTGCGCTTACCGTGCGGTTAATTAATTTTAAATTGTAATAGTGCAGATGTTTTTGGACACGTTTTATACATTTTTTATTAGTCCCCCCTAGAAGACTTGAACCAACGATCATTGGATGACTTGCACAAAATACTGCAATACTGACGTATTGCAGTACATCAAGATATTGACAGGCTCCTTTTAAGCCCTGCTTAAATAAAGCACAAACATAGCAGGCATGGGGGCCTTCATTAAGCCCTCAGGCTGCCATAATAACCATCGTCACCCCGCGTTGAATGGGACGTCATAGGTGGCTGTCCTCCTCTCTTTGCATAATCAGCCTGTCAGTCCACTTCATATTTCCACTTCCCGGCTGTCACGTAAGTATACATCAAAAGTCAGATAGGGTTTAAAGCATGCCTATTGTTAATTATTTATATATCTTGCTTGTATATCAGTATACTATGTGAATATATACAAAATTTGAATATATCTCATAAGTTAAATGTAGCATATTTCCCACCTTACTGAATGACCATCCCATTTTGTAAGTTTTTCCATTGTCTCATTCAAAGGGCTATAACTTTTTTATTTTTGTGTCAACATACGTATAAAGACTTGTTTTTTGCTGGACAAGTTGTATTTTTGTAATAGCACCATTTTGGGGTAAATATAATTTATTCATTAACTTTTATTAACTTTTTTTGGGGGTGGAATAGAAAAAAACAGCAATTTTGCTACACTTTTTTTGCGTTCTCAATTTACACCGTTTACAGTGTGGTATAAATAACACAATAGCTTTATTCAGCGGGTTGTTACGATTGCAACGATACCAAATTTATATAGATTTTGTATGTTTTACTACTTTTACACAGTAAAAACACTTTTTTTTCAAAATTATTTGTTTTTGTCTCCATATTTCAAGAGCCATAACGTTTAAATTTTTTCACCGATGCGGTTGTATGAGGGCTTTTTTTTTTGCGGGACAACTGGTAGTTTTGGTACCATTTTGGAGTAGATGCGACTTCTTGATCACTTTTTATCACATTTTTTCACGGCAGGATTCATAGAAAACAGCAATTTTTGCATTGTTTTTTGTTTTATTTTTTACGGCGTTCACTATGTGGGTTAAATAATGTAATAACTTTATAGATGGGGTCGTTATGGAAGCGGCGATATGAAATATGTGTAACTTTTTTACTCTTTTTTAATAATAAAGCATTTTGTAAGGGGAAAAAGTGGGTTTTCATTTTTTTTTCACTTATTTTTTTTGACTAACTTTATTATTTTTAAATTTTTTTACTAGTTCCGCTTTTGGATTCAATATGCGATCGTCCAATTGCTTTTATAATACACTGAAATACTTTTGTATTGCAGTGTATTACTGCCTGTCCATGTAAGGGTATGTTCACACAGTGTTTTCAGGCGTATTTCGTGGGGCGTTTACGCCTCGAAAAACGCCTGAAAAAACGGAAGCTGATCACCTACAAACATCTGCCCATTGAAATCAATTGGAAAAATAGCATTTTGTTCATATGGGGCGTCTTTTTACGCCTCTGTTTTAAAAAACGGAGCATAAAAAGACGCTCCGTAAAAAGAAGTAACATGCCACTTCTTGAGGCGTTTTTTGGAGCTGATTTTCCATTGAACACTATGAAAAACGCCTAAAAAAACGGCTCAAAAGAAGCCTGAAAATAAGCTCCAAATTCAATTTCAGCTTCAAAAACGCCTGAAATCTAGGAGCTGTTTTCCCTTGAAAGCAGCTTTGTATTTTCAGACGTTTTTGAGTTTGCGTGTAAACATACCCTAAAATGGACATCTGCTAGGTCATGCTTCTGGCATCGCCTAGCAGGCATAACTAGTGGGAGACATGGGGGCCTTTATTAGGCCCCCGGCTGGCATAGAAGACACCGGCACTCTGCAATCACACGCAGTGTGCCAGTGGGGTGCGAGAGGGTGCTCCCTCTCGCTCTCCAAAACCGCTCAGATGCGGCGCTCGCTATTGACCCGTAAGAGCAGGGATGCTCCCAGATTTAACGGCTCGCTGTTCTGTTTATTTATTGTGATGCAGCACTGTAAAAAGGCTATTCTCAGGTAGGAAGGGGATGCAGCTGCAACATCTCCCCCCCCCCCATGTTCTGAGAAGGGAGAAAGAACAACAGGGGATAAATCTGAGGGCCAAATAGCACAGCACAACTCTGACATCACATCAGGAAGAGCCTGTCCACTCAGCAGGCATTGAGAGAGAAAAAAATAACACAGAAATGAGCAGAGGGAAGGAAACTGGTCCAAAATATTCAAATTACACAAATTTTTTATAACAATAGGTTTGTTTAAATTTATCACTAAACATTGCTAAATAAGAACAACTTAAAGGGGTATTCCAGTTACAACAAGTTACCCCCTATCCGTAGGGTAAGGGGTAACTTGCTGATAGGTGGGTGTCCGACAGCTCGGACCGCCACCATTTATGAGAACGGGGACCCCGAAGTTGCCCGAACCCCTCATTTGAACTGAGCGGCAGGTCGCTAATGCGCACTGCCCCTCCGTTCATTCTCTACAGGAGTGCCGGATTTCCGGCACTGCCATAGAGACTGAATGGAGCGGCAGTCTGCATGGCGACCTGCCACTTGGTTCAAATGAGGGGTTCGGGCAACTTTGGGGGCCCCGTTCTTGTAAACGGTGGGGATCTGAGCTGTCGGACACCCACCGATCAGCAAGGTACCCCTTACCCTACAGATAGAGGGTAACGTGTTGTAACCCCTTTATAACAAGTTATAAAGCAGTGAACCCAACCTGTGGTTCGGGATCCAAACGTGGTCCCCAAGCCCCCTATCTTCGTCTCCCCAACTGGTGATAGCTCCAAACACTATTGTTTCCTAGTGTAACCAGGAATGTTAATGAAACTTGGCCCCAGGGTTGCTTAATGCCACCATTACGGTAGGCGTGCAACTGTAAATCACAGCTGCCCCATTGCTAGTCATTGTCTTGGAACAGAGAGGGTGCCCCTGCAATCACCCGTATGTACACGCACGCTGGAATACGTAAATTCCCCTCCACTGATGACTTGCATACATGTCCAAATGTGGATAGGGATAAAAAAATATATATATATAAAGGGTTTTGTAAATTTAGTGCTTTTTTATTTTGTTATTTTATAACAATTGCCCTTTTCTGCATGACCTATTTTATGTTGTTTTTTATTCCTTATACTGTAGGTTCCTGTATCACAGATGTTAATTGAAAGAAGACACGTAATAATTGACCTTATATTTTATAAATGTTGAGTTTTTGTTTTATTATTTTTGTCTCCTTAGATTTGCTACTAAGGCTTTAGGCTACATCTAAGAGGGGAAACGACATTAATCTACCAGCTTGTTAGTGTCCTCTGGAGGTAGCTACGTAGTAACTACTTATTATGGCTATTTAAGATCTTTTTGCTTCAGTTTTCCCTGATGATCCTTCAACTTTACGGAGTCTTTTGGGCGCTATAGCTGTTTGGCGGTTTTGGTTGTGTGCTGAGAGATGCTGCATTACTACCTTAATAAGCTTTGCCAACGATTGATGTTAAAATTGTCATAACTAAAATGGGCAAAGAAATATAAAGAGAAAAATCATCCTTTAGCAGTGTATGTGCAGCCAGTTTTATTGTGCCCTCTGGTGCACTGTGCCGGGACAGAACATTTTGATATATTTTGTACCAGCACATCTACTGAATTCAATTCAATGACTGCATTTCACCAAATAATATCATATCATCTGCAGGAAAATGGCAAACATAAAACGCAACCAATATAGTCAAACTAGAATTAATATTTTAGCATAAAGAAAAAAAATAAGAATTGTTCCCTTAGTAAACAAAATTCAAAACATCCTTAGGTTTAATTTGCTAGTATTAGTCGTACATTATTAATACCTTTGTCGGAATCCAACAGATTTCACTTTTATTACACTTTTGTTTTTAATATACATTAGTTTTTTGGCTCTTAAAACAATAAATATAGACTTTATTTAACACATACATTATATATAGATTAATCTATTTAGAATGAATGCAATTTCAAACCATTATATTGTACATTTAGACATGAATTATACAATTAGTTAAATGGGTTGCACAGTATTAGAAAAAAATGCTTCTTTCTACAAAAAACAGTGCCATTTTTGTCCAAAGGTTGTATGTGGTATTGCAACTTAACCCCGTTCACTTCAATAGAGCTGAGCTGCAATACCAGACCCAACTGGGGGACAAGTGTGGCCCTGTTTCTAGAAGAAAGCAGGCATGTTTTTCTAATCCTGCACAACCCCTTTAATCCTAAATAGACATTTTTAAATATACAGATGTAGTCAAGTTTAACTTGACTCTGATAACTTTGCTGCAGTGTGATATCACACAACAAAAGCCATTGAAATGTCATTGAAAAAAACAAATTTCTTGATACTGGGTATTTAATGCATTAAAAATCAAGATAAAGATGGCTACATCCGTATGACGAGACAACTCTGTGTGAAGACAAGTTTTAACATAAAATTTCTACCCTAGATTGGCTAGAGGTAATTCTATTAGCCATCAGGAAATACACAGTCGCAACATCCTTTATCTTGACTTTTTCAATGATTTTTTTAATGGCTTTTGTTGTGTGATATCACGCTGCAGCAAGTTATCAGAGTCAAGATAAAGATGGCTACATCCGTACTTCTATATTTACAATAAGTGTCAGTTCGCACGTTGCGTAAATACTGCAGATTTTCAGCAACGGTATTCGTTTTTCACCCGGAATATCCGCTGCGGAAAACTGCTTATTTGTTGCGGGTTTTCCCCATTGAATTCAAAGGGGAGGTATATCCAACAACAAAAAGCAGTTGTTGCATTTTTCGGTGGGTTTGCAGCGATTCCGCCACAAAAAACACAACTCGGAAAAAAAAACAACTTATACTTACCCAGGAGTTTGTGTTTCTTCCTCCAGGCTGGCCTCCTGGGATGATGTTTCATCCGATGTGACCACTGCAGCCAATCACAGGCTGCAGCATTCTCATGGGATGATATGTGCTCAGTGCTAAATGGGCTAAGTGCTGCAGTTTTCCGCAGAGGACATTCCGGGTGAAAAACTGCACCACAGATTGGCCCGGAATTCCCTGTGGCGCACAGGGCAAATACACTGTGTGCTTTTTTACGCAGCGTATCCACCCCGTGTGAACCCAGCCTAATAGTCTAATAGTCATTGTTGAGGAACTGTACTTGCCAAACCACTTTTCTATAATCGAATAATAAAAAAATGACCTTGGACTTCTGCTGCTGTGATTTTACCCCCTTTATGTTCCAATGCCTGTCAGTATGGATGTAGCCAAGTTTAACTTGACTCTGATAACTTGCTGCAGCGTGATATCATACAACAAAAGCCATTGGAAAAACATTGATAAAGTCAAGTTAAAGTTTCTTGATACTGTGCATTTACTGCGTTAAAAGTCAAGATAAAGATGGCTACATCTGTATCTTCCTGTACTGGTGACCAAGACCACAATGTCTACACATGTAATGAAAACAATATAGTACCTGTGGTCACCTGTAATAGCAAAACCTGTAGTACAGACGCTCGGGCAATCTTTTTTTCTGGGTGTTTTCTATGTGTGACATAAAATTTTTGTAAATTAAACAAAGACAAATTGGGGACAAAAATACAGTGCCACCAGTAGCAATGACTATTTTCTATGATTAGGTTCTTAAGTCACAGTTTTCCTGAAATAAATATTACAGAATCACAGTTTTTCTAACATCAATATCCACATCTAGTTACATTTCCTTTTTTTTTCCATCTCTTTTTATTACTATTTGAAAACTGTCCCCTCGATATACATGTTGGAGAATATACCTGCATTTACAGAGGGGTAAGCACTCCTTGTGTACAGTACTTCTTCTATAAAATGTAAATGAGTTGTTACTCTAACGCATTACTTCTTGCGGAATCGATTGTGATAAATGATTCAGTGCATATAGGATACAGTTGTGGATTCTGTAGGGGTTCGCCAAAGTTAATGTATGTCTGGGAAATGTGTCTCCTGGCCTAGAAGATGTGGGATGTGTGATTGATCCGAAGACTGTGCTGCTATAGAATGTGAATGACCTTTTGTATAGATGGAGATGGAGTGACTGGGGAGTCTTTGTGGCTATTTCCACAAGCCTGATTGCTCGAATGTTTACTGGAATTCTCTCAACAGGTACTTCACCTATAAAATAAAAAGATTTAATACATGTTAATTCAGAAGCCACTGACAACAGCTTCTGTATAGAAAGTGAGAAAAACAATTTATACCTATGTTGTACTGAATAAAACCCTTTTAAAATGACCTATCAGCTTTGACATGTCTGTTTTAGGTAACAATTTTGGAGCGTCTGCTCTTAGAACCCTACATTGTACCATTCCTCTGTCATTCCTCTAGGAAATGTATGAATAAATGAACAACTAGGTGTTTTTTTCCATTCACTCTTGTTAATAGGGTGGGTCCCTGCACACACTGACAATGTCAGGGCTAATTGGACAATGTCAAAGTGTAACTGATAATAGAAAAATTGATAAAAGGAAACGTAACGCCCAGTTGTCAGTTTACTCATTAATTTTCAGGAGGAATAACAGAGGAATAGCTCAATAGAGAGGCATTCTACATAGCAATGTATATGATGCATTATACGCTTCATTAACATAGGAGTCTATAAGCTACATACCTGTATGTAACTGTATACATCAGGGGTTTACGTATAGAGCACATGTACGGAGGATTTTCCCGGCATATGACCTGGATAGAAATGACAATCATTGTGAACAGAGTCATATAGGTCGAATAAGTATGATAATATTCATGATATTCTGCAGCCTTGACAGATATGTGAAGAGGTCACTTATTTTCCTAGGAAATTCCATAACTTTACATAATCCCTGTCACGACTGTGTGGTATGTGGAATCACTAGGCCGCTCCGCCGTAGCGGAGTAGCAGCTGGCCAAACAACAGTCAATAGCAGTCTCTGGGGTTAGAGTACCTGGGAAGATGATCTGGCAGATATTCGGAGTAGTAGACACTTGGCGCAGATGATGCTTGGAGTGGCAGATGACTCTGGACATGGCAGATGACTCTGAACGTGGCAGATGACACTAGACGTGTCAGTTGACACTTAGCAAGGCAGATGGAAAAAAGGATTCGGAACACTGGGAGCAGGATACAACTAAGTGTCCATTTGCTTAGACTAACATGGGAATACAACAACAATGCTCAGGCAAGGGATGGAAGGGCAGAACCCTTTTTATATTCCAGGGTGATCTGGGGATTGGTTAGGGAAATTTGACCTGGTGCATGCGCTGACATTTTAAGTTCGGGGACGTGCGCGCATATGCACCCTAGGTGAGGCTACAGGGCAGTACGGCCGTGTGTGCTGGTGTCTCCGGGGTCGGAGGTGCCGGCATGCAGTCAGAGGTCTGCAGTCACGGCCGGCCGAGAGGCGAGGGAAGGCGGCAGTCTGCGACCGCGGCCTTTACAATCCCGCTGTAGCCTGTTAATCCCTATTGCATTATTTTTAATAACTTTTTTTTTTATAACAAAATATTACTGAAATTGAAGGGGGTCCTTTTTGTAGTCGTATATTTTTTTAAGTTGACTGTGAACTCTAGAGTGCTTATAATGAAAAGTGGTTTTTAATTATAATTCTTACATTCTCTGGTATCAAGAAGACAAACAGTTTAATAACGCACTGTCTGCCTTCATAGTTGTAGCACTAAATAAGGAATCTACTGTTGACACTGAACGACTAATTGAAAGTTTTTATGTATAAACATGTTCAATGCCATGTAAATAAATGAAGCTACGACAGGAAACATAATAGGACAATTAAAGTGGCATACTGTATCAGAACATCCAATTTCTCTATAACCCTACAAGACGGGAACTGTGATATAATTTTAAGTCAAGTCTTTATGTTTTTGCTTTTCTATATTGTGTGTAAATGTTTTGTGAAATTGTTAATTCTTCTAATGATAAACCTTACCCACATTATACATAATTACTGAAGTTCCAATATTTCTTAGGTTGTGGGTCCCACGTTGTAAGAATTTGTTTTCCTTTTTCTATAAATAACTATGATTATGTGACCACTTTCACAAGAAATTTCAAAAAGTACACAGCATTTTTTTATCAAATTCATCTCAACATAACCCACAATGCAGACTAAATGCTAATTTCTGACCAAGTAAAGAAAATGAAAATAAAGAAAAATAAACACCATCATTCAGAGTTGTAAGGATTAGGAACCCAGCATAGCCCTGCAGTGCAGATCTGGCTGCTAATAAGGCCACGGGTAATCCTACGTTAATGGTACTCAGCCAACTAGAGCAAAGGAATATGTATTTTTTGATGCCCTGATCCTCAACAAAATTCAAGTCAACTTTGTTGAGTTCAATGCAGCAATGGGGAGATTGACCACAATCATATATAATATTTCGTTTATATGGGCACTGTATGACCCATTCTGCTTCTTTAGATGCTGTGTGGCAGTTTCTATATCTAGATATTACATGTAGTATTTACCTGCAAGTGTATGAGACTGTTTATCTGGGCATTGTGCAGCACTGTTTGGGCACCGTATGACACTATTTTCTGGGCACTGAACTATATGTATACACATATATATTTTTCTTACAAGGAGATATCTGCAAATGTCCCATTACCTCTTTCCTGTCCTGTATGGTATGGGCAAGTGGGCTTTAAAGCGAGCCGGCGTACATTTACGATGCTTGATGGTAGGGGCTCAGCTCCATCAGCAGCGGATGTCAGCTGTCACCTACAGCTGACACCCTGCTATCACAGTCAAGGTTCAGAGCGAGTTCAGGCATGGAACTAATAGTCAATAGTGACCACAGCATCTAAACTGTAAGATAAAGGTAGGGGACGCCCTCTGTCACCCCATTTGTGCACACCGCAAGGCAGGGCCTAGTAGCCTCACAGGTTGTAACAACACTGGCTGGCCACAAGATGACAGAACTACACTTCATCGATAGCGAACCCCTTTCCTGGGGACTAACATGTTCTCCCAGTACTCAATTATCCCCAGGATATACAGTTGGGCTAAATATTGAGACAACCAGAAAGTCAATGAGGAGGGAACGATGAAGCATGTATTGCAATTGTAGCAGGCAACAGGAATACATGAAAACAGGAACTCACTAATGGAAGACAGGAATGGTATAAAGATGATGATCTCAGACGGATGATGGATAAATGGATGATGAGTAATGATAACAGTGGAACGACAGTAACAAATGAATGATGGGTGATGACAACAAGCTAACCCTAACTCTAGCAAGAACGACTTCTATCTCTGGATCTATCCCTGAACACTAACCCTAACATCAGACACCGCTAACCTTCATTGTCCCAAACACTGTCCCTTCTGGAGTTCCTAATCTGCAGACACTCTCCCTAACACAACAACATGAAAACATTAGGAACCAGAGGCAATGAAAACAAAACTAAACAGATCCAAAATCCAGAGGAACCTGGTAAAGCAGAACAGAGAACAATAGAGACAGAATAAAACTGAACAACTAAACAAGACCAAACACTGAAGCAAACCATGACTGAGGAAATACAAGAAAAAAAACTGTTAAAATTCAAGAAGTAACACACTATATGTACAGAGTACAGAGAAGCACATAGCAATACACACATAGAATACTCTATCATCGACACCATACTGCTGGAGCCAGGGATTCTTAAGAATAGGCAGACCAATCGCTTTCTCCAAAAGAGCCTCAGTAGCTTATCTCAGTGTGGTTATCTAACCTGCTGGGCAGCAGTTGTCTTTAGCAACTGCCCAACCTACTGATTAATAGCTAGGAGATGAAAAGGCTGCAGAAATAGACCTGCTGCTTGTAAAACACAGACACAATACACTGCAATATTGCAGTGTATTATTCAAGCAATAAAAAGATCGCACAGTAAAATCCCATATTGGGTCTAATAAAAAAAAAATCTTAAAATAAAGATCTATATAGTATTAAATTTTTTTTTTTAAATTCCCGTAAGAAATGATGGTTCCAAGAAGTGTCTAAACGTTATGTAATACTACTCCAATAAGAAATTACATCTTGCCATATGTACCAAAAATGTATCTATTTTCCTTGTGTCTCATGACCTATAGGGTTGTATTGAGGACATATGGTTTTCATAGAGTGGGTCTCTTGTAATCCCCAATATATGAGTCAGAGCGGAGAACTGCTACAAAGAGCAGCCCCACTCTGGTGATCATGTTTTACATTCGCGTGGCCGCCATGCAATACTATACTACTTGTGAACATGCAACACCATGCTTTTGGCTTATGGTGGACCAGATGCAGACTGGGTCTACTAATGGGCTGTCGAGGAGGCCATGAAGAATTTTAAATCTTTCCAGATTCTGTGCTTGAATTTCAGAAGGGCAAATAAAGAACTTGGTACACATAATAGAATTATATTGTGGATTTGTTTCATATGTGGTTTCCTAATGTATATATGTAGTTTCATCTTAGATTCATCCAACAGAACCTGTACATTAACCTTCTTCTTTAACCATTTATGAAAACTATTGATTAATTATCGATTACGACTGATCAATTAATTTAAAGATATAATAATTACAATTATTATCTAATGCTGTCTATTGAAATTCCTCTTAGTTGCCATAACAGGAATGAAATTATTTTGAACTTGTAAGATACTTCTATAAAAGTCTAAAAATTTGATTAGCAACTTCCGAGAGTAAAGCAGGAAATTGATGTAAGAGTGAAACCCTAAACTTGACTCCTGGCATGGAGTAAATACCAGAGACATTTCATAAATAATCCTTCGATCTGACATTTCAACACTTGGCATTTAGTATGAAAAAGTAATGACTTCAAATGTGCAAAATAAAGACAGCAAAAAATGTCCAATATTTAATGTCATTGAATCACTCAGAAAATTGGGTAGGCTTTACATTATTTGATACAGAAATATTTTACATACCTTGCTTATTTTTTTTTTTTTTGCTATTATTCTATATTTGTGATCTGGTTTACCTAACATTGACTATGGACTATTTGTAAATGATGGCTGAAAACATGGGCAGTATTTTACTGTAATTTTTTTTGGGGTGTCCTTTAAAGGAACCTGTCACGTTGAAATTGCCATCTGATCTGCAGGCAACATGTTAAAATGCAGGAGGAGCTGAGCAGATTAATATATCGTTTTGTGAGAAAAGATTTAGTAGGACTTGTAATTTATTCATCTAAACATCTAAAATCATTCTCGGAGTCCAGTGGGCGGTCCTATTCTTATTCTGCATACATATACAGGGAAGGCTGTCCATCATTAAGCAGGACCGCCCACTCGACTCCTAAGCCTAGAATGAGGTTTAGATTAATAAATTAAGTTATATTGAATCTTTTCCCACAAAGCTATCTAATAATCCACAGAGCTATGTTACAATCCGCTCAGCTCCTCCTGCTCTGTAGAATGCTGCCTGCTGATAGGACTGTTTTTTCAACGTGATAGGTTCCCTTTAACTCTTATTAACATTGTAATTAAAATAAAATCCTATATTTTTTGTCTGTAAAGTGAGGAATAAAGAAACCAATTGCCATAAATAGTATTCAGGTTATAGCCCCCCTACCCATACATCAGGTGTGGCCAAGCTTTTTGTAGAGCCTGAGTTTAGGTCATCTACTAGTGGCCCTTGGGATATCCACATGTGGTGTTACTGTAATCTGTTTTCATGCACCTTTATCAGATGCCCCATAATGGAAATAGCAGCCACAGTTAGTTCCTTTGCTTCACAACTATGGCTTCTTCATTCATTGTTTCCGGCTTTGTGCATTTTAGCTGTCGGGGAGTGTGTGAGACCCACACCAATTATTTGCACTGGTCTCAATTTACAAGTCACCATAAGATTTGCCTATGAGGAGGCAGTCCCTACGTATCCACCGCACATAGGGAAAAATCGAGGTGTTAACAGTACTCTACTTTACAGCTGAATTCCTGCTTTGCTTGCTCACTTCTGGGAAAGCATGTCTATACTCCAAATTCAATTGTATAATATAGTCAGGATAGTGGTGTATAATTACAAAAATATCAAACTGACTTTTTAATCTTGAGATATTGATTTTCGTTCAGGTAAATCTTCAAAGTTGAAGCACCAAAGAGGTTGAGAGATGTAAATGTATTTGGGAGAGAGATTAACTGTCAAATTACAAAAAAAATAATTGATTTTCTATTGCAATAAACCTATTAAGACAAGCCATTTTAAGATACATCGAGTTCATATAATATGAATATTCTCGGTACAGACGATGTGAACTAGAATGATTCTCCAAAAAAGAAAATCTTCAATTTGGTGAATCAATTTTGCAATCTTAAAGGGAACACGTCACTTTGAAAATACAGACAAATCTGCGGGCAACATGTTAAAGAGCAGGAGGAGGTGAGCAGATTGATGTACATTTTTGTAGCAAAAGATTCAGTATGACTTGTGATTTATTCATTAAAAGCTTTGGAGTCTACTGGGCGGTCCTAAGCAGAGCCTTCAATGTATGAGTATGAATACAGAGATAGATGCCAATCCGTGATTAGGACCACCCACTGGACTCCTAAACCCAGAATGAGCAGAGGTTTAAATAAATATATTGCAAGTTAGGGTATGTTCACACGCAATGACCAAAAATGTCTGAAAATACGGAGCTGTTTTCAGGCGAAAACAGCTCCTGATTTTCAGACGTTTTTGTAGCAACTCGCATTTTTCGCTGCGTATTTTACGGCCGTTATTGGAGCTGTTTTTCAATGGAGTCAATGAAAAACGTCTCCAAAAAGTCCCAAGAAGTGACATGGACTTCTTTTTCGCGGCCGTCTTTTTACGCGCCGTATTTTGACAGTGACGTGCAAAATTAAGGCTCATGGGAACAGAACACCGTAAAACCCATTGAAAGCAATGGGCAGATGTTTGTAGGCGTATTAGGGGCTTTTTTTCAGGCGTAATTCGAGGCGTAAAATGCCCGAATTACGTCTGAAAACACTGCGTGTGAACATATCCTTATACTGAATCTTTTCCCACAAAATTATATATCCGTCTGCTCAGCTCCTTCTGCACTATAACATGTTGCCCACAGATTGGACTGCATTTTCATTGTGACAGTTTACCTTTAAGTGAGGAGACTTTCTCTCACAGAATAAGTAATAAATATAAGCAGGCTTCATTAACATTAGGGTATCTGTCCTACTGAACAGGTAGGTGCAAATAAATCCAAATAACACCCTCCCAAAAATATAAGAAAAAAATAAAATAAAAAGAAGCTGTGTTCAACCTAGCCCCGAGAGTTCATGTGACACATTTCTATGCTGCCCTGACATCTGAGATTTAGAACTGTCTTGAGGTACAGGTGTCACATTTTCTTGCTCTCTGATTGGCATATCAGAGAACTTTTAGTATGTGTGTGTCTCTGTCTGTCTCCCTCTCTCACAGACCCCCGCTCTCGTGACCCCCGGCGGGCCACCCCCGATGCCCCCCCCCCGATGTGCCACCCCCTGACGCCCCCCGTCGCTAAATGTATTGTCAGTGTGGACGGTGTGCGGACTGTGATCGGGTGAGGAGGTGAGGTATCCATCAGCAGGAGGTCAGGAAGGAGACTGTCAGCAGCAGATGGTTATTCCTATCACAGAGTGGTGTGACATCCCCACCCAATCTTGCTGATAGTCTCCTCCAGCATCACCATGCAATCTTGCTGACAGTCTCCTTCAGCATCACCACCCAATACTGCTGACAGTCTCCTCCAGCATCGCTGTCAGCAAGATTGTATGGTGACGCTGAAGGAGACTGTCAGCAGTATTGGGTGGTGATCAGGGGTGTAACTAGGAAAGACTGGGCCCCATAGCAAACTTTTGACTGGGGCCCCCCCTCCCCTGGGTGTCACACAACCCCCCTTGTAGATAGTGCCTTTTTTACAGCCCCCCCCTGTAGATAACGCTATACAGCGCCCTCTGTAGATAGCGGCATACAGCCCCCACTGTAGAGAACGCCATACAGCCCCCTCTGTAGATAGCGACATACAGCCCCCCCTGTAGATACCTCCATACAGCCCCCCCTGTAGATACCGCCATACAGCCCCCCTGTAGGTAACGCCATACAGCCCCCTGTAGGTAACGCCATACAGCCCCCCTGTAGGTAACGCCATACTGCCCCCTCTGTAGATAGCGCCATACAGCCCCCTCTGTAGAGAACGCCATACAGCCCTGTATGGCGCTATCTACAGAGGGGGCTGTATGGCGCTATCTACAGGGGGGCTGTATGGTGTAATCTACAGAGGGGGCTGTATGGTGTTCTCTACAGTGTGGGCTGTATGGTGTAATCTACAGGGGGGGCTGTATGGTGTAATCTACAGGGGGGGCTGTATGGTGTAATCTACAGGGGGGCTGTATAGCTTTACCTACAGGGGGGGCTGTATGCCGCTATCTACAGAGGGGGCTGTATGGCGTTACCTACAGGGGGGGCTGTATGGCGTTATCTACAGTGGGGGCTGTATGGTGTAATCTACAGGGGGGGCTATATGGCGTTCTCTACAGTGGGGGCTGTATGGTGTTATCTACAGTGGGGGCTGTATGGCGTTATCTACAGTGGGGTCTGTATGGCGTTATCTACAGTGGGGGCTGTATGGTGTTATCTACAGGGGGGTCTGTATGGTGTTATCTACAGGGGGTGTCTGTATCGCGTTATCTACAGGGGGGGCTGTATGGCGTTATCTACAGGGGGTGTCTGTATCGCGTTCTCTACAGAGGGGGCTGTATGGCGTTCTCTACAGGGGGGCTGTATGACGTCATCTACAGAGGGGGCTGTATGGCGTTCTCTACAGTGGGGGCTGTATGGCGTTATCTACAGAGGGGGCTGTATGGCGCTAACTCCCTACAGCCCCCTCTGTAGGTAATGCTATACAGCCCCCCTGTAGGTAGCACCATACAGCCCCCCTGTAGGTAACGCCATACAGACCCCCTCTAGGTAACGCTATACAGCCCCCCCTGTAGGTAACGCTATACAGCCCCCCTGTAGGCAACGCCATGCAGCACCAACCCCCCAAAAAAAATCCGACCTACAGTGTGTCCTACAAAAGACATGTATCCCCTATCCACAGGATAGGGGATATATGTGTGATCGCTGGCATTGATAGGGAGTGACTAACCTCTGACTTCCAGCGTCTGCGCAGCTCAATAAAAATGAAAGGAGCACTGGTCACGCATGCGCACAAGCGCGACTGGCGCTCCATTCATTTCTACGGAGCTGCCGACACAGACCCCGGAAGTCCGAGGTTTGTGATGGAGAACTTCAGGGGACTTTCAGTCCCCCGTTCTCCCTATCAATGCCAGCGATCACACATGTATCCCCTATCATGTGGATAGGGGATACATGTCTTTTGTTTAATGGCATAGCGGGGAGATACCTCCCTGCTCTGCCGTAGTGTTCAGTGGCGTCGCGCTGTAGCAGCCATAGCGGCTGCTAGCAGAGCCTCCGGCCATGGTGGGGGCCCGTGCCGATGGGCGACACGGGCCCCCTCATGCCGCGGGCCCCGTAGCAGCCGTTACAGCTGCTATGGCGGTAGTTACGCCACTGGTGGTGATCCTGGAGGAGACTGTCAGCAGGTTGGAGGGATAAAGACATTTAGCAGGAGAGGCATGTAAGATGCGCAAAAAAAACGTGTCAAATACACGCCGTGTGAACCTGTTAACTGAGAAGTCATTCACTTCACTTTCATCATTCTAAGGGTATGTTCACACGCAGTGTTTTCAGACGTTTTTCAGGCCGTAAACATACCGAAAAATGGCTGAAAAATCAGAAGCAGAACGCCTCCAAACATCTGCCCATTGGTTTCAATGGGAAATACAGCGTTTTTTTACACGGCCATTTTCCAAAAACGGCCGTAAAACACCGCCAAAAACGCGAGTTTGATTAAAAAATGGCTGAAAATCAGGAGCTGTTTTCCCTTTGTTTAGTAAGTGTGTGATCATACCCTTTAGCCTTTTGGTGTGTCCTATAGCTACTGCGAGCTGCATTTCAACAATCACACCCAAAATGGCAGCCGGACGCTGCTTAGCAATTTTAAGACACCTTTTCCTGTCTTGTAGGAGGGGGGTGAGATTCCCTCCCACATTTACGGCAGCTGTGAGTCAGGTTGCTTTGCCTTATTCACCTTGCTGTAATTCTGGGAAGTGCTCCCTCTGTTGGCCAACATAGGAAAACATGTCAAATTATTATTGAATTTTTAAAACTTTCCACCATGTGGAAGAAAAAAAAAATACAGCAAAAAACTTAAAAAATATAATAGAAATAAGTAACTTACTTAAAAAAAAAAAAATATTTAATTTGTGACACCTTCCCTTTAAATAAATGAGCCTTCTGGCAGATAAGACACATGTTTAAACCATGGGAGGGCGCAATAATCAATGCTAATACTGATTTTAAATTACTATTGGAAAACATAAATGCCTATGCCACAAACAATATATCCAATTGATTTTGTGCCACCGGTGTTAAAATCGAAACTTTCCAAATGTCAGGATATCAGTGGGTAATTTCTGAAGAATGGCCTTTTCTTTTTATTCAAGAAAGTTGATCATTACTCTACAGTCAGCAAATATTTCCAGGAGTTGGAGAATATATTTCACAGACGAGAACTATCCCAAGTCTTATTTAAATGTGATTAATTCTACAATTTATCCAAAACTTGGTATGGGGAGCCTGAAAAGATATTACAGTGGAGAGTTGAATCCTTCTTGTCTTTTTTTAAATGAAATCTAATAAGATATCACCACGTAAAACTGAAATATATTGAAATTTTTGACACATTTTAGAGGAGCCTGTAAATGAATAGAATAGATGTACAGCCGTCTTCTATGATAAAAGTACACTAAAGTACCCCCCTTAGACAAAAAAAAGAAATTAGAAGTCGCTGATTACAGAGTAGGAAGGAACTCCGGTAATTCAAGGAGATTGCAAGGGGGGTTTTTAACCCCCAAAGCAATTAAATTCACATTGCTTGAGGATTTAGTTTAAAACAAAGTAACTTAAGTCTTGCTGAATGGGAAGGACATTTATTCAGAACAGCAGCTTAATGAACAAGCTATTTAATCATCCTGCACACTTCTAGAATATTCCAGTGTTTTGTGTAGACGCGACACATGACACGTTTTTTATCTCCTTAGAAATATGTATATTATTGCTTTAGTGAAAGGGAAACAATATAAATTAATTTTTTTCTCATTTTATATCACCTATTAAAACTGTTTATTATTATGCTGATACACAGCGAAGCTTACTGGAAATATAAGGCCGGGTTCACACGTAGCTGTGGATTTTTCGCAGTGGATTTCATTGAAGCGTAAAGGTCAGTTCACACGTTGCATAAGTACTGTGGGTTTTAAAAAATCTGCAGCAAATACAGTAGCAGCAAAGTGGATGAGATAAAACAAATCTCATCCACACGCTGCGTAAATACTGAACGCAAAAATGCTCACAAATTGACCTGCGGTGTGGAATTTTATTCAATTGTATTTGCGTAAACACTGCTTATTTGTTGCGGGTTTTCCCCATTGAAATCAATGGGAGGCAAATCCCGCAAAAAATAGCAGTTGTTGAGTTTTTTTGCAGCGGATTTGCAGGGATTTCACCGCAAAAAAAGTAACTCGGAAAAAAAAATAATCTCATACTTACCCAGAAGTCTGTGTTCCTTCCTCCAGCGTGGCCTGCTGGGATGCCGTTTCATCCCATGTCACCACTGCAGCCAATCACAGGCTGTAGCGGTTGTGAAACCTCATCCCAGGAGGCCGGCTTGGATGAGGTCAGAGGGCCGGCCTTCTGGGATGACGCATCATCCCATGTGACCACCGCTGCAGCCAATCACGTGCTTTTACGCAGCGTATCCGCCCCGTGTGAACTCAGCCTAATACAGTAGCAGCAAAGTGAATGAGATTTGAACAAATCCCATCCAGGCGCTGCGTAAAAATAACCTGCCGAAAAACCGTTCACAAATTGTACTGCGTTGCGATTTTTCAATCCTCAGCATGTAAATTTATGCTGCAGAATTGCTTGTTTTCTGTTGTGGGTTTTCCCCATTGAATTCAATGGTGATGTAAAATCTGCAACAAATAGCAGATGTGCGTCGCAAAAATCGCAACTCAGAAAAAAAAAAGATACTTACCCAGAACTTTCTGCTTCTGCATCTAGCCCAGCCTCCAGGGATGACATCTCATCCCATGTAAATGTGGCAGCCAATCACAGCGGCAGCCGTCACATGGGATAAAGTGTCATCCCATGAGGCCGGGCTCATGGACCTCAGAGGGATGCATTGCCATTGCTACGGGTAAGTATGAGCATTCTTAGATATTGGCACATTATAGTTAAAAAATAAAGAACAAAATTAAAAATCCCCCAATTGGATTAAAAAAAATGAAAATAAATAATAAAAAAAGATAATATTAAATAAAGAAAAAAATCTGGGAAAAAAATACATAAAAAATACATCCCTAAACATAAAATAATATACACATATATGATCTCACCCGGATCGTAACAACCTGTGCAATACATTTATACCATCATTTATAATGATCAGTGTATGCTGTAAAAAAAAAAAAAAATTGCAGCAGAAGTGCTTCATTTCTGCATTTTTGGCTAAATAAAAATTGATATAAATTAAAGGCTAATGTATATGTACATCAAAATAGCGCCTACATAAAGCACAAATTGTCACACAAAAAGCAACGCCTCATATATTTACATCAAATAAAAAATTTAACTTGACCTTATCCTGTCTGCCCTGTCTGGCCTGACCTCTTTTCTGCTAATCGTGAGTGACCGTCTGCCGCATACTTTGACCTTCACTGGTACAGAAACTGCACCTTGTGTTCTGTTATTATTTCTTTCTTGTCCACGTCAGCCGTTGCTAATGGAGATTACACTGGCGGCTGCGACCTGGGAATTCTAGTGGAAAAGTCCATATAGAGGTCAATACGTAAATACATAGCAATCCCTAAGAATCCGCTCCCCAGTTTAGCCTCACACCAAATCCGTTGGCAACAGAGGATCCACACCATCCTATTGGTCCTGTGACTGTCACCTATCTCTACGCCCCTTGACATTTGCCAAATATTGCCCAGACGATACTGCCTTTTAAAGTAAAATGTTTTACCACTCCACGTATAAATTCCTCCTTGTGATCCCGACCACTGGGGTCCCTAGGAAATCAGTTTGCCTACGCCTTAAAGGGAACCTGTCATCTACATTATGCCGCCCTCACTGATTTCAACGGTCTGTCACTTATGATAATGTAAACCCTTTTATGAGAACTTCCATTCAGAGCCTGGACAGCGACACCAGAGATGAGTGCAGGGTAATTATGAGCTGCTAGCTCCGCCCACTTTCCCGCTAGATCCATGCACTTTCTGCTGATTGACAGATGTCTCCCTACTACTCATTCTACCATAGGGAGACATCTGTCAATCAGCGGAGAGTGGGCAGAGCTAGCAGAGTGGGCGGAGCTAGCAGCATCTTATGAATGAGCTCGGAATGTAAGATGTAGATGACAGGATCCCTTTAAACTGGCCTCAGGTATCCCCCAGTGAATGAATTGAAGGTGTCTCAACAAGCCTTAAATCAGGCTCTAAAGTAGCATTTTAGTGAATTGGTACCTCAGAGCCTGATTTACATGTGAACATGTTACTTAGCATAACTAATAACTGTAAAGCGCACACACAAATCTAAGAATTATTTTTCTACTAATTTAATTCTCTAAACTCAGTTTTCTGAGTCTTTAAAAAATGTTCATTTAATAAAAAGGAAGACATATTAACAAGATACATGTCATAAAGCATGATTCATGACTAATTTAACAAATGTCCCAAATAGTTTTCAGCATGTATAATACTCTATGTAGCATGCAGGTTTAATTGAACATTTCACAGCTGTTCACCCCATAGGATACAAAAAAAAAAACGGTACAAGATCTCTCTGTGTCTATTGTCTTGATGAGTAAACCTGCTGTTTCCAGTTTGCATGTATCTTTTTGATTCATATAGACTTTAATTTTTTCATGAATAATTGTCTTTGCCTAATGGAAGTAACACAATGAAAATGAACCTATTTTCTCTAAAAGTACAAACCATCTACCATCTACCTCTCTACAAATATAAATAATAAAAATAATAATAATTACATTTATAAAGCAGCTTAATGTATGATAATATATTACAGCTTTAGACAGAAATAGATAGATAGATAGATAGATAGATAGATAGATAGATAGATAGATAACATTCATATTAGATGTTACTCAACGCACCCGATAACAGCGGCACTTCTCCCATGGCCATGGCTCCAGCCGACTGCCAAGTTCAGTTGCTAGGCAACTGGATGCCTCCTCTTCTACTCAGGGGCGTAGCTAAATTCTCATGGGTACCGGTGCAAAAGTTCTTCTTGGGCTCCCAAACTTCTCTTCCTTGGCCGATGGCCGGCATCTTTCAGCCGTATCTCTTTAGTGACTCATTGATTCGAAAAACAGCCAGGAACATTGCTAAGTGTCACGATGCGGGGTGTGGACCCACTGGGCTGTACCGCGTAGCGGGATGGCAGCTGGCCAAACAGGTAAGTACAGAGCTCAAATAGTTCAGCGAGGGTACCTGAGGCAATCGAAGACAGTAGCGAGGCAGGCACGTCCAGGACCAGGCGGCGGGAAGACGTCAGGTGAGGCGTAGCAAATCAAGCGTAGACTATAGCACAGCACGGCACTAGGACTGGGTAGCACGGAAACAGGATACAGGGACAAGGTAGACTGGGAAACTGGAAGACACTGGGAGACCATAAGCATGACAAACTTTGGGTAACAAACAACGCTCTGGCAAAGAGCGAGAGGGCAGAGCCCTTTTTATAGCCCAGGGCATCCTGGGCTATATTGCAGACTTCCTGCATAAATGCGCGCACTGGCCCTTTAAGACCGTGCACGCGCGGGCCTGCGCGCCAGCTGTAGACGCTCGAAGTCCGGAGGTGGGTGCCGGCGCTTCACAGGAGGACAACACCGTCGGGGATTAAGGCAGAACGATGGACCGTGGCCATAGACGTTACACTAAGGTCCTAAGACATCAGGAGCAAGCATCCAACTGGCCCACCTGAGGACTGGAGGATCCTTTGGTAGGCCCATGGAAATGAGCTGCATCTCTGCGGCCACAGAGAAGTGAGCCATTGGCTCCATGCCCCTCCACTTTCTCTTGTAGGCCACAAGATGTTTAAGGCCTGTGGCCTTTTAGAGGCTGGGAGGACATGGGTGTCCAGGCGCAGGTGACGCAATGACATCACTATGCCTTGCTTCGGACAGCAGAAGCAGACGGAGGACCCATACGCTTGTTGTGAGAGCGAGAAAAAGTGAGGTTTTTTTCAATGACTTTTCAATGGCTTTTATTCTGTGATATCACACTGCAGCACGTTATCACAATCAAGTTAAAGATGGCTATATCTGTAGCTAATGTATATGGGCACAAAGAGGGCCTAACTACTATAAGGGAGCACAAAGGGGTCCTAACTTCTATATGGGAGCCCAAAAGGGAACCTAACTACTATAGGGGGGCACAAAGAGGACCTAACTTCTCCGGAGGCATTCCTGTGCAGGAAGCACTATTACAGTCTGGGGCACCAAGAGGGGACATTATTTCTATCTGGGGCACTATAAATGACGAGCTTTGTAGAGAGTGGAGAAAAGGTGCAGAGGGTGCTGGAAAGGCAAGGGGCCAAAGATGTTTGTATTTCAAATTCTGTAGAGGTGAGTTGCGGCCAATTCAAGAGAGTCGGAACCTCACCGATCTTACATTGATGGTCTATCCAATGATTTGTGCAACTTTATAAATACATGGTTACATAGTTACATAGGTTGAAAAAAGACACAGGTCCATTAAGTTCAACCATTCTCAATAAATTACCCGTCATTCATTGCTTGATTAGTTATAACCTTCAATGCCATTCATCAGTAAATAAGCATCTAGCCTTTTTTTTAAATGCTGACTCAGTATCTGCCATCACTACCTCTTGGGGTAGGGCTTTCCATTGCTTGACCACTGTAAAGAACCCTTTCCTATATTGATGTCTGAAACATCTTTCTTCCACACGCAATGAATGTCCCCTGGTCCTTTGTAGAGTCCTTGGAAGGAACAGATCATGTGCTAGTTCTTTGTATTGACCACACATATACTTATACATATTAATAAGATCACCTCTAAGACGTCTTTTTTTATAACAAGCCCAATTTGTTTGCCCTTTTATTGTAAGCGACACCTCCCATTCCATATTTAAGATGTGGCCTTACAAGGAGTTGATAGAGGGGAATATTACATTTGAATGACATTTTGTTTTCTCTTTTTATACACCCTAAAATCCTATTTACAGGTGCAAATATATATATACAAACAGAAATGAGCAGCACTAAACGTTATAATTCCAAAACAGTAGTGGGTGCAAGCAAGCAGTCACGATCCGTGGATTATGAGATAAGATTAGAAGAAATCCCACAGCACTCACAAATAGGTGTAGTTTAATTCAGTCAACAAAGCTGCAACGTTTCCGTCCTGCTAGAGGACCTTTTTCAGGCAGTGCTTGAAAAAGGTCCTATAGCAGGACGGAACCATTGCAGCTTTGTTGAGTGAATAAAACTACACTTTTTTGATTCATTGGAGTGCTGCGGGATTTCTTATATATATATATATATATATATATATATATATATATATATACACATACATACACACACACACACGCGAGGGTGAGTCGAAAATGATCCGCACTCTGGCTGCTATTTTAATAAACTTTCAGAAAAGAGAAATAGATAATTTTTTGACGTAATCTCCCTACTTTTCAGTACTCTTTGTCCATCTGTCAACAAGCTTTCTCATTCCCACATTAAAAAATGTTTTAGGCTGAGCTGCGAGCCACGAATGCACCGATGTCTTCACCTCCTTATCAGGCATGAATTTTTGTCCTCGTAGGGCTTCTTTCAGGGGACCAAACAGGTGATAGTCTGATGGGGTAAGATCAGGACTATAGGGAGGATGCACACTCAATGTTGTCATCAGTCATGGACGAGCGTCCGGCTCCTTCTTCATGGCTGACACTTGTGCCACCTTCCTTGAACTTCTCTATCCATTCATACACACTTCTTTATGACAAAACACTTTCTGCATACTGTTCACAAAGTCTTCAATAAATATGGGCACCAGACCCACCCTCAGACCACAAAAAATGAATCACTGCACGCTGCTCTTCTTTTTTGCAGATCACAAGTAGGGCAGCCATTGTTTCTCGCACCGCAGTCACAAATAAACAGACGTAAAACGTTCAAACCTGGACAGCAGTGACTGGGGAGAAAGCGACCTCGTACAGAAAGTTTTAATATAACCATAGTGCGGATCATTTTTGACTCACCCTTGTATACATATATATATATATATATATTACATTTTACATATATATATATATATATATATATATATATATATATATTTGTATATTTATCTATTTTTCCTTTGACTGTTAAGGTGTTGACTCTTTCATTTATATCTTAAATTCAAATCAAGATTGGCAAAGTACAATATAATGTAAAGAAATCCATAATTATCAAAAGTCTCACAATGCCAAGTCCACAGAGTAATGTGATTCTCCTCTATCCAAGAGATAAGCTGCATACACATCATCAGTATTTAGCAGTTCACTGGCTGGGAGCAGCAGGAAAATGGTTTTTGAGACCATTACAATTTATCCAAATTAAGTGCCTGCTGCCGGAGCCTTGAAGTGCTAAAAACTAGTTTACTTTCTAGAATTATGTTTAACATTATGCACCACAACATGGGTAAATGAAAACAAAATGGGATGACATTTGACTGTCCGCCATAGGGCTTTCATCCTGAACAGATTATTCAGCATCACTTTAATTTTAAGGAAAGCAAAATTTTACATAGGACTGCGACAGAATATCTGAGGTGAATCTATTCTGCCCAGTGGACCTTGCGATTCACTTAATTTACCTTGCATGCAAGGACACAAATGGACAGGCAATCATATCAGCAGGTTATTTTAGTGCCTTTGTTTTAAAATGATCATCAAGATACTGGAAGTTCAACAGAGAAGTGTAACAAAGGGGTTAAAATATAACAAAATCGAAATAAAATAAATAATACATTATAGTTTTTACAAAGGTATATATGGTGTAGAAACAATGTCACAGTACAAACTCTATGGGCATATTGTTAGGAAATGCCACTTATGTCTGATCGTGGAGGTAATCGATTGCTAGGAGAAAATGCCTAGGAAAGTACCATGGCACTTAATCCTCTTCTGGCTCCACTCAGCTTTTTTGGCCAATTTTAGTTCATGGTGCTAGGTGCACATCATTACACTGTCCTAAAAAAGGGTTCGATCTTACCCATCCATAATTATGAATTTCTCATATAATAAATGTCTGGGAAATTTATGTCTGTAAAGCAGCCAAGGGATGGTGTCAAGAGACAAGTAAAAGGTCTTATGTATCCTATAATGAGACACCTATACTTACCCTGAAAGAAAACCTTCCTTGAAAAAGGGGCAAACCCGCAGCTATGTCTCTAAAGGACCCTATCTGATAGGATATATGGTCAAGCCTAATTCTTATTAGCAGTCAAGCTTGAATACCAATGTGGGGACTTTAGGGGCAATAGCCAAGTTCATTATTCCGATAAGAGATGGACAACTTATGATGGACGTCCTAAATTGATTGCTTTGCAGGTGCATTTATGAGAGACTCAAGTAGAGTTGTGAATCATTCCCACCGACCCCTAATCTAGCCCACATTATAGCAGTGTTCTTCTATTTTCTCCCATGCCACTTCTTATCAAGTTGTTGTTTGAAATCTCCCATGGCACCACATAGGAAGGTATGGCCAGATCAAGTCTAACAGAAGTTATAGTTATATAGATCTATTCAAATTGTGAGCAATATGCTGGAGAACTACATAACAAAAAGGCATAATTGTCTTTGCGCCTACCTGTTGAGCCAGTTTTGGCTATATGTGATCTGCGGCCCTATGGCGTTGTCAAGCTAATGAGTTTTATGGCTAACAATTACTGATGGATTGTTAGAGAGACATAACGGGGAGATTTATGATAACATATTGGAGAGCAAGGGCCCCATATACTGTTCTTGCACGAAAACCCTCTATGTCTATGTCCACCCCTGGTCAAGGGCAACAATTTAGGCCCACAAAACCTGAAGGTATGACTACCGTTGCTCTATACAATGATTTAGAATATGTTGGTGATTTATCAATGCCGATGCTGCCCTTTTATATCCGCAACGGTATTAACTTGAGGTTTTTTTGTGAACTAAATTTTCTTTTTTTTTCGCCTGCTATTGCAAAAGAAAGGACATAGCTGATTTTTTCTGTATTTGTTTGGTAGCTTAATAGCACAATAAGGATGTATGGAATGTCTAAAATTAAATGAGTTTTTAAGGCATGAGCTTTTTCTTCCATTAAAATATAACTAGATGTCTACTATTTGGCAAATCAGCAAAAAATATATAAAAACAAAAATATGTGAGCAATAGCAAGGCTATAAGAAATCTAAAACAACAGGAAAGTGGTGAAAAAGCTGATGTCTTATGAAGCTTTTTAAATGTTTGGCTGAATTACCCGGCTTATGTGTAAATCATTTAGATGAACTATGAGTCAGGGCCTTTAAGTAAAGGCAATCTCAATAAACCAATTATTCCTGCATTTTAATGTTGAAAATTCACTGACATTTTGTTTTTCATGAAACCTGCTTGAATTTAAATGCAGGCAAGAACTTGGCAGATGAATGATCCACGGTTAACTTAAACATTTATGTTTATGGAGTTTGCTTCTTTAGAAAAGTGTCAAAGGGGACTTTTTAATGAACAATCCCTATTTGACATTGAGTCAATTTGTATAATGCAGGGATTAGCTTTGGGTGTCTCTGCTCTTAACATTTAAGACAATAACAAAGCGCTTACATACTGCTGCTTGTCATTATTTAAGGCGAAACTAAAGGCAGAGGGGAAAAAAATTGTGTTTTTATAATGTATACAATGCTGTGAAAAAGTATTACGCCAGAGGTATAATATTATTTTATTGTCACATATCTTAAAGGGGTTTTCTGACCCATAAAAATCACATTCAAGAAACTGAAAATTTAAAAATAGAAAAAAAATTCGAATAATCTTATCTTACAAATTTTAATCCATTTGTAAGGGTGGTACCCGGTGCAGGTGTGTTACGGCACAGAACACAACTGGCTGCATGGTACTTGCTGCTCTCTGTACACATGGGAAGGCTCCTGCCTGTACCCACCACTGCTCACACTACTATTGCATACCATGGAGAGGATCCTGGTGTTGTTAGGGTGCAACATAAAATCTAACAAATATGGCGTCTGGACGATACATCCTGGCGCCAAGGCCATTTAGACCAAGCCAGCGAGCCTACCATCATTTGCCTTGCTAAGGAACAGTCACAACGTTACAGTGCAATAAACATGAACAGCACAAAATGAGTACACAGGCCGGACTGGCCACATAAGTATAGTAGTCCATACTGGCCACTCCTGGGAGTGTAGAACGCCACCTGGGGGTGAAAACAGCATAAAAACAGGCAGCACTACAATACTAGTTAAAGAGACAGTGCATGATAAATAGACTGCAAACATTGGTATATATATATATATATATATATATATATATATATATATATATATATATATATATATATATATATATAATGTACAAATGTTACAATAAGACAACGTAAAGTTTCCTTTACAAATTGACACACTTTTACTTGTTTCCTTGATCCTGGTACCCCTTCCTATTTTCATTGCATTGTCTAGTGCCGCATGACTCCAGTACTCAATCGCTGGCTATCCGCTTGTTGCTTGCCGTATGAGAGAGAGCTGGAGTGGGGTGAGCTTCCCCAAAGGATCCACCTTAGTTGAAGAGGGTTCTGACAGACTGAGTAAGCTGGGGGGAGAATGCAAAGTCTGCTCAGTGTCTGCTGCGTTCCTTGGAATCTGAAGGCAGGGAGGAGGCCGCTGAGCCGTCGCCAATACTCTGAGTTTGTGATGGGTAAAAGTCAGTGAGCCACTTCGGAGGCACTTTTTTTGCCCTGCAAGTCATTGTGCGTGGCCAGGAGGGGCAGCAGTCCGAATGTGGTCCAGGATGGACTTGAGATATTGCTGTTTAAGTCGCTGTAGCAGGAGAGAGCGGGTTCAGGTTGCTGTCATAGAGCTCGAGGTCCAGGCCACGCCCCGGAGTATATCTATTAATTAGACCAGTGACTAGAATAATCAGATGAAGCAAATGTGTAAAAACAGATGCCTATATGTATAAATGATAAAGTAAAGTAAAAAAGTCACCATACAGTATCATAGAAAAGCATTGGACATGTACAGCCTCAATTATACCAGTCGAAATGCAAAAAAAAAGAAGGAATATATGCACAAATTATCCAAAACATTGACTCCCTCTTTGACATGATCACTGTGTTCCCATGTATAGCGATGACCCTGACACTCATATCATTGTTTAGCATAGATTCATTAGGGTCAGCGATATTTATGTGAAGGGTTAAAGAAAATTGTGCAGTAATTATGGTATCAGACCTGATGAAGGGACTGGTACGGTCCAGAAACGCGTAGTCAACTGAATAAAGAAAAAAACTCCTTCTAAAGAAAAAATCCTACGTCATTATCAATCTTTTCTATGTGCCAGACACAGATACCGTAATTACTGTCCAATTTTCTTTAACCCTTCATACCAATATGATTCCTCCAAGGAGGATTCGTCATCCCAGGGAACGCAGTGGGTGGCAGCCGGCTTCCACCCAGAACAACACAGATTTCGGAGGAGCGCCGTCTCCCGTTATTTTCTTCAAACTGCCTATAAGCGATATTTATGTGGCACTGGTTATGGGTGGCAGCAGTGGAATTGCTTTTAGGGACAATATTTCTTTACACATCGACTCCTACTGAGCCTGTTTAGTAGTTCATGAAGGCTGTATGGCTCCCTACACAGTGTACTCCTGTAGAGGCACAGTGCTCTTGGCACTGTCATGTGCATCAGCCCTAAATGGGACTGAGCTTCAATACCACACAAAGTGTTGGGCTGTTTCTGGAAGAGAACCCTTTAACTTTACTGACACACAAATTGATAACTACAGTACAGTACAGTATCTAGTGATAATGAAATTACAGGTAGAAATATTTTCGGCCAGGTGGATGCAAGACGATCATATCTAATTTCAAAATAAGTGGGGACAGTTTTTAAGGAAATGTTATGGAATAGATTTCCATTATATTTTTGTTTAGTGGAACATTGCTCTTCCGGTAGAATGAGATAAAATATGGTAGCAAGAGGGACTGTGGGAGGAAGGTAACGGGGGTGGGGGGAAAATAAAAATGATGTAAAAATGGGAAAAATTTATTTTTTTATATTGACGATAAATCCTCTAATTTTGTAGTATTGATCATTTTTGCTAATTAATTGTTAAAAAACGAACTAATAACGCTAAAAACTAAGCTATAACAGTTTTTCCACATTTTATGTATAATAAAGAACCTTATTTGTAAAAAAATATATACATATATATAGATATATATATATATTTCTATACAATTTTTTTCAATGTGAAAAGTTAATTTTAAAAACCAGATTGTCAGTTACTTGCATTATTTTTTTGCATCATATTAGGGGCTCCTTAATCCTTTGTGGCATCACAGAAAATATATTGTTCTCTGTCATATAGTGAGTGAATATAGGATTTTGTAAAAAGATTTTTCTGCTGCAGGTTTTCCTGTACATCTGTCGTAAATCCCCAAGTGATACATGCAAATTTTGGAGATTTTGCTGCAGATTCGTAGCATATTTCCATCTTTGCAATCACAACATTTCCTAGAGCAGTAAGAATACAGATAAAAAGGTACTAAAATTTACATTTTACTTTTATTGTGATTTTTTTTCCTGGAAATGATTGTAGCTGAAAGATAAGAGATTACAAGAAATACTGTACAGTATGAAAAAGGTTGTATTTTAATTTAGAATAAATACATTTTTGTATTCAAAGACTTTAAAAAGATAAGGTATAGACTATAACAGAGCGGTTATACCATTATGAGAGAAGTGGAAAAAAACAGATTTGGTTGAAATCAAATAAATTTGAAAATTATGTATTTTTTGCCTGATGAAGTAGGGGATAGTAGACCCCAAAATAAACGATGATTCAAAAACAATTATATCAAAATCAACTGTGATGATTTAAAACATAGCTGCATTCAGCAAAGTGTTTGCAAACAGTGCCGTACACGAGGGCACACTGTATTGGGAACCCCAGCTGCCATGAGTCATTTACAAAATAACAGTTTGTAAGGCTGAATATGTACATATGTATCAAGTTCAGTCTATTAACCTGAAATGTTTATCCAGAGGAAGGCAAAAACCCTCCTAAGACAATAGTCAAATGTCTTCATTTTAGAAAAAAAAAATTCCTTCCTGACTCCAATCAGAAGAGATTCCTGAATTAACGACATACCTTGTAATATTATTACACTCAAGAAAGGCATCTTTAGAACTTTTTCAGTAAATTCACAAAGACAACTTCCTTTGGCAGAAAGTTACATAGTCTCACTGCTCTTACAGTAAGGGCTAGTTCACACTGAGTTTTTTGCAGGAGGAAAATCCCTCCAATCTGCTCCAGGCGTTTTTTGCACAGTGGTTTGACAAAAACGTGTCAAAACACTCGTCGAGGCATTTTTTTTGTCTCCCACTGATTGAAATTGGGTTTTGGAGGCGGAAATCTCCTCAAAATAGGTCATGTCGCTTCTTTTTACCGTGAGGCGGTTTTTCCGCTCACGGTAAAAAACCGCCTCCGCCTCCCATTGAAATCAATAAGAGGCATTTTCGTCCGGTTTTTGAGATTTGCGGAGCGGTTTCCGCGCGTAAAAACTCTGTGTGAACGGGGCCTAAAGAACGCCTTCTATGTTGATGCAGAAACCTTCTATCCTCTAGACATAGAGGATGCCCCCTAGTTACAGTCCTGAGTATAAGTACTGTAGATCTCTGTATTGACATATATATATATATATATATATATATATATATATATATATATATATATATATATATTGTGACAGGACCAGGGGAAAAGTAGTGGACGGAGTGTACATCTCACCCAGGTTCCTGTCATATACATTTTAAAACAGCCAGGGAATTGAGCTAGAAGGAAAATGTGTTTTCTGAAAAACCTGTGTAAAAGGGCCTGGTTGTTGGAATAGGGAGACTTGGGAGGGTTCCTATTCCACTAGCCACTTCAGGTATTGCATTGTGGCTAATTACCTGCACAGCTGAGGTGTGCTTTATACAGAGGCAGAGTTCACAGTCTCTCTCTCCTGGGAAAGCTGGATGTGAGTAAAGCAACTGTGGTGTTGTGTTTGAGAGTTGCAGCTCTAGGCTCAGCTCTAAGTAGTTAGGAACTGCATGTTTAGTTAGTGGCCAGACGGCCTAGGATTTACTTTATCCATTTGTTTTCTGCTATGGCTTTTTTACCTAATAAAACTGGCTGAGGACAGTAGTACCACACACTCTGTGACTGGACTGAAGTCTGTTCTTACTTTGCCAAAAGTGCCTGGCTACCCCAGGAGACAGCGATCCAGTAGGCTGCCCCGTTACAATATATATATATATATATATATATATATATATATATATATATATATATAATATTAAATAACCCAGAAAATGCAAAACAAATAATGCATGGGGCCGTCCAAGGTATGATAATTAAACAAAACAAAAAATATCAATGGACGAAAACAGCACACTCTAGGTAGAACAGTTGGTATCAAAAATAATTACAAAATATATTTATTAGTTAAAAATATATGACATTGGTCATTTGCAGAATAAATAACTCGAAAATACAATTATCTGTGCCATACAATAAATACAATTCGAATATAGGTATAGATGTTAAACTGGTTACTGAATCATCCAGGTATAAGTGAAGGTAAGAGGGATTTGTAGATATACGCCAGGATGAAAAGGCAAAGAGATCCGTTGTTAGGTAGTTAGCATAAAGTTCCCTTCATATGTTACGGGAGAAAGATGTAGTTAGCTCCCCAAGCAAAACGAGCCAGATGCAATTCAAGCCACGTGGCTGGGTATTAATCCACCCATACCTCAAAGTTTGGATACTAAAGAGGGTCCCAATAGCGTCCTTCAAGACGGTATTGAGTAAACAAGGCAAGATCCTGGCATTCCTCAATCCACCGCGCGATCCAACGCATACCTCACAGCTTGATCTAGATCTGTATGCCTTTGCACATCAGCGCTTTCAGGCGTGGTGCAGGGTCGAGATCCCAGCATGGAGTCCGCTCCAGAGCAGGTCCATGGCGTGTGACGTCAAACACGCACGTGTCAAGAGAAGATTCAATTGGCTAACGCGTTTCATCCCTTCCGGGACTTCCTCAGAGCTGTCATAGCCCTCTAGGTATGCATAGCTTATATAGTGTCCATTTTAAGTATATAATGACACTCCATACACTAGTAGAGACAAGAAGAGACATTTCTCAAAGTAACAATATTTAAATTAATTAATCATGCTAATATACATATCTCTACATTCCGAATAGTCACATTAGAATAATACTTTTAATTTAAAAAAAGAAAAATTAAATCAATGTTCAATAAAGTATCTTGCATTAAGTTTTATTCAACATATAAATTAATATGGGCTGTGATAGAGAAGGTAGCTCTACCACAATTATAGATTCTATTTTAAGTTAAGAAAATAGTCCTATTACTAACTTTTCAGGACTTCTCCATCCATGGAAACATTACATTGTAAATTCTTACATTCACCAAGTCCAATACTAGGTAGAAAAATTCATATATAGCAAATTCTCTATATTTGCTTGTGGATAGATGCTTCATAAAAAGGGGGGGGGGAGAGGAGTAAAAATGACACATAGACAGAATTTTGAAGCTTATATGTAGCTTGTCAAGTCACTCCAAAATAGAGGATCTAATGTGCAGGCAAAAATTAGCAGTAACCAGCTAACACAGATGCATTGGAAGGGGGCAGTGAGCAGACCATATACCCCACGAGGTGACAGGGAGCCAGTGAGGGACTAGCAAAATTGCCGTCCCAGACCCGGTCCCCATCAACTCTAGGGGAAAAGAGGATGCAAACATCAACCCACAACCAAACCTATAAGTAGTGCAAAGGTATACACCAAACAGCCGACGAAAAGATCACCTCCCTAATGGAGACAGTCTCCAGTGCACGACCTAAAATGGGACTGTTACTTAGTTTTCATCGGGGCTTCTAACAGAATAGAATCAGATACTGAGTCAATCTTCAAAGCAGGATTGACTCCAAGAGGATGAGACAAAAGTTTATGGATGTAGACAGGGAACAAAGCAAAACCATCAAAGGGAGAGAGTATGGAAATTGTTTACACACCGGTATACAGACATCAAACCAAATAATCCTGCAGTGGAGACTAAAATTGATATCACAGGAACATATTAAACTTCATCTCGTTATTGAGTCCAACTGGAGCCAATGTGCTAAGTGTGTATATCCACATACAGTGGAGGAAATAAGTATTTGATCCCTTGCTGATTTTGTAAGTTTGCCCACTGTCAAAGTCATGAGCAGTCTAGAATTTTTAGGCTAGGTTAATTTTACCAGTGAGAGATAGATTATATATAAAAAAAAAAAAAGAAAATCACATAGTCAAAATTATATATATTTATTTGCATTGTGCACAGAGAAATAAGTATTTGATCCCCTACCAACCATTAAGAGTTCAGCCTCCTCCAGACCAGTTACACGCTCCAAATCAACTTGGTCCCTGCATTAAAGGCAGCTGTCTTAAATGGTCACCTGTATAAAAGACTCCTGTCCACAGACTCAATTAATCAGTCTGACTCTAACCTCTACAACATGGGCAAGACCAAAGAGCTTTCTAAGGATGTCAGGGACAAGATCATAGACCTGCACAAGGCTGGAATGGGCTACAAAACCATAAGTAAGATGCTGGGTGAGAAGGAGACAACTGTTGGTGCAATAGTAAGAAAATGGAAGACATACAAAATGACTGTCAATCGACATCGATCTGGGGCTCCATGCAAAATCTCACCTCGTGGGGTATCCTTGATCCTGAGGAAGGTGAGAGCTCAGCCGAAGACTACACGGGGGGAACTTGTTAATGATCTCAAGGCAGCTGGGACCACAGTCACCAAAAAAACCATTGGTAACACATTACGCCGTAATGGATTAAAATCCTGCAGTGCCCGCAAGGTCCCCCTGCTCAAGAAGGCACATGTACAGGCACGTCTAAAGTTTGAAAATGAACATCTGGATGATTCTGAGAGTGATTGGGAGAAGGTGCTGTGGTCAGATGAGACTAAAATTGAGCTCTTTGGCATTAACTCAACTCGCCGTGTTTGGAGGAAGAAAAATGCTGCCTATGACCCAAAGAACACCGTCCCCACTGTCAAGCATGGAGGTGGAAACATTATGTTTTGGGGGTGTTTCTCTGCTAAGGGCACAGGACTACTTCACCGCATCAATGGGAGAATGGATGGAGCCATGTACCGTCAAATCCTGAGTGACAACCTCCTTCCCTCCACCAGGACATTAAAAATGGCTCGTGGCTGGGTCTTCCGGCACGACAATGACCCGAAACATACAGCCAAGGCAACAAAAGGAGTGGCTCAAAAAGAAGCACATTAAGGTCATTGAGTGGCCTAGCCAGTCTCCAGACCTTAATCCCATCGAAAACTTATGGAGGGAGCTGAAGATCCGAGTTGCCAAGCGACAGCCTCAAAATCTTAATGATTTACAGATGCTCTGCAAAGAGGAGTGGGCCAAAATTCCATCTAACATGTGTGCAAACCTCATCATCAACTACTAAAAACGTCTGACTGCTGTGCTTGCCAACAAGGGTTTTGCCACCAAGTATTAAGTCTTGTTTGCCAAAGGGATGAAATACTTATTTCTCTGTGCACAATGCAAATAAATATATATAATTTTGACAATGTGATTTTCTGTTTTTTTTTTAAATATAATCTATCTCTCACTGGTAAAATTAACCTAGCCTAAAAATTCTAGACTGCTCATGACTTTGACAGTGGGCAAACTTACAAAATCAGCAAGGGATCAAATACTTATTTCCTCCACTGTAGTCTAATTTTGCAAAAGTACTCTATTCCTGTCTCCCCCTCTCCTATCATAAAATAAATGATAAATACCCATATATTTTAGGCCTGAGGTAGATTGGCAGTGATGAGTTTTAAAATGAGCTGCCAAAGGACTTTTAATTTCACCTTTTTTTATATCTGATACATGTTTACTGATATGCATCTGAAGTTTGCGTATGGTTTTCCCTATATACATTTTGTTGCAGGGACAGATAATACAATCTACCACCATGCACGAACGACAATTAATAAAAGTTTGTACTCTATACCACTTTTCCCCCTTTGCATCACTGAATTTGTCTGTTTTTAGGGCATATTTACAGTAGGAACAAGTTCCACATTGCCCTTTGGTCGTTTTTTTGAGCCAGGCCTGATTTTCTCTTATTTTTCTCTTAAATTCCGAGCCTACCAAAATGTCTTTAAGGGTTGGAGCTCTTCTAGAGACCATACTCAGTGATGAGCCGACCAATATCTCAATTTTTAGGGTTCAATGTCAAATGTGATAAATTTTTAAGCATGAGGTTACGTAAAATCTCCCAATGGGAGCCATACTTGGATATAAAACGGACCCTATTATCTTTTTGTACTCTTTTTTTTATTTTTTTCCTTTCAAGGATTTCACTTCTATCCATTCTCAAGGATCGATTATATCCACATTTTATTATCTTTCAAGAGTACCCCCTAGATTGAAACCTCTCAGATAACTCCATAGCCTCAGTTTTAAATTTTTCAAAATTTGAACAATTCCTTCTAATTCTAATAAATTCACCCACCGGTGCACACCTAATTTGGGGGCGGGGGGGTGACTGCTGGCTGAAAGTAAGGTATTACCTGCTGTAGGCTTGTTATAGGTGGATGTCATCATCACGTTATTTTCCTTATATATATTTAAATCCAGGAAATGTATTGATACCTCACTTTGGGTACGGCTTAGTGAGATATTTAGAGTAATTTGATTTAATTCCCTCAGGAAAAGTTCTAATTTTGGGACTGATCCCTTCCAACATATATCTATACCAGCAGGCAACAAACTTTTTGAAAGAAGGATTTTTATAAATCACATGTTCCTCCCACCAACCAAGGTGGAGGCAGGCATACGATTGGGCATAAGATGAGCCCATCACCGTCCCTTGAACCTGGCGAAAGTATTTGCCATTGAAGGAAAAACAATTTTGGTTCAGAACAAATTCCAACATCTCAATTATAAATTCGTTCTGATGTGCCAGTCACCACCCTGACCCTCAAGAAAGGAGGCAGAGACTTTTAGGCCACATTCATGAGGAATTGAGGTATATAAGGATTCTACATCCAAACCTACTAATATAAATTTACACTCAAAATGTAAGTTATACATTTTTTGCAAAAGGTCCCCACCCCAGTATCCAAAACAAAGGATGGAAGTTGGCGGACAAAGGGTTTAAGTTTTCCATCCACATACTTCCCAAGGTGATCTGTGTGTATCTGTTTAAACTGACATTGGGCATAGTACTACTCTTTTGGCATAGACTAGTGAATTCTGGAATCAGATCCTTCTCATCAGTCTCCTATAATGACTTCATATCCTCTATTTTACCCTCTTTATGTAATTCCTCCAAATCCATCAAGGATATATAGTCTCCCTTAGTTACATTTTCCATGTGATCCAAGTTGGTATCAATAACAGATTGCTCATCCAAAAGTCCTCTTTTATCAACTTTGTCCTCATGCCACAATCTTAGCAGGATTTTCCTCACAAATAGATGGAGGTCCTTATATATTTCAAACTCATTCTCTGTGTTGACTGGTGAGAATCCCAGACCACGGTTAAGCAGATTTATATGGCAAGGGGACAAAGTTAAATCCGTAAGGTTTATCACATTATTAGAATCATTCATCTGCCCCATCTCTGTATCGTGTTTGTCTTTCCTCTCTTCTCTGCTACCTTGTCCTCTTCGGGTCTTCCTCCTATTCTGTCCCCTAAAAAAGAAACCTTTTCTTGACTGCTTTCAGTGTTTCTACCTCTATAGGTTTCATTATCACTCGAGGGGTCACTAGTAGTATCCCCATCAGTGGCACAAAAGAGCCTATTTTGGAAAGAGGCCTACGGTTACCCCGTCCTTTTTTATTATTAAGGAAAGAGAAAATTTGATTATTCTCAAAATCATGTAGATCTCGTTGATATTTCCTTCTTTTTCTAATAGCAATTTCCTTCTGTTCTAATTCTACATCCTTTTTCAAGTAATTATTTAATCTGTCAATGTCCGGGTGTATACAGAACTCATTTAACCTAATTACACTTTCATCAATCTCAGAGGTGAAGGATTTGAGGAGTGTTTTTTCCTCCTCAATATTGATCTCCATTAGATGTTTGGAGTGTTCTAGGCATTCAATATCCAATTTTTTCAAAAATTCCTCACCTTTGAAATGCAATGTAGGAAAAACTGTTCTTCTCAAACCTCTATTGGTGATGTTAGATGTTTTATACGCCTTGAGGCTGCTGATATCCCATTTTCTCCTAAGATGACCTAGGACTAATTTTCTATGTGTTTTAAAGAGACCGAATAGGTCTCTATTCGATTCTTCCATATTTTTATTAATTTCACATTTAAAGAAAGCTGATATGTGGGCATCCACTTCTGCGTCTAGGCAGTATGGCATTTTTAGAAAAGGAAAAATAATAAAAAATTAAAGAAATAGGGAAAGAGGGAGGGGAAAAAGGAAAAATTAAAGAAGCACCTATCCACTGCAATCCAGAGGCAATTATATCACCCGGATAACAGAAAAATTGGGGAAAGGAAAACAAAATTCCCCAAAAGGCAAAATATAATAAGAAAAATTATTATCCCATTAAATAACCCAGAAAATGCAAAACAAATAATGCACGGTGCCGTCCAAGGTATGATAATTAGACAAAACAAAAAAGATCAATGGCAAAAACCGCACACTCTAGGTAGAATAGTTGGTATCAAAAATAATGACAAAATATATTTATTAATTAAAAATATATGACATTGGTCATTTGCAGAATAAATAACTTGAAAATACAATTATCTGTGCCATACAATAAATACAATTCGAAAGTTTAGCCTGAGGGCCTAAAATATATGGGTATTTATAATTTATTTGATGATAGGAGAGGGGGAGACAGGAATAGAGTACTTTTGCAAAACGAGACTATGTGGATATACACACTGAGCACATTGGCTCCAGGTGGACTCAATAACGAGATGAAGTTTAATATGTTCCTGCGGTATCAATTTTGGTCTCCACTGCAGGATTATTTGTTTTTATGACTGTATACAGGTGTGTCTAAACCATTTCCTTACTCTCTCCCTTTGATGGTCTCCCTGACTGGCTCCCTGTCACCTCGTGGGGTATATGGGCTGCTCACTGCCCCCTTCCATTGCATATGTGTTAGCCGGTTACTGCAAATTTTTGCCTGCACATTAGATCCTCTATTTGGGGGTGACTTGACAAGCTACATATAAGCTTCAAAATTCTGTCCATTATATGGCTTGTATCCTGCATATTTTAGCAGTTTTCCCCTTTTATAGGCTCTATTTCTAACTATCAATTTTCCCTGAGCTCAGCTCCAGAGTGAGAGTTGCTGCTATGATAGGGCTGTAAAATATTTAGAGGAAGCTTGAGTCTAAAACTGAAGCATGTAATTAAGCCGTAGGTTAATGAAGGTTGGTTGAGTGTTTTTATTTTGCTTTCTTAACACCACCAGTTGATAAGATACTATGGCGGGCCATAACTTGTAAGTAAGGCTGGGTTCACATCAGCATTGTGTTTACGTTGAGGGGTTCCGTCTGAGCTTTCTGTCAGGGGAAACCCCTCAACGGAAAGGTAAATAGAAACCATAGCTTCCGTTTGCATCACCATTGAGTTCAATGGTGATTGACACTTTGCTAATGGTTTCCGTTTGTCACAGTTGTAAAAGGGTTCCTTTTTTTTATGGAATAAATAGCGCAGTCAACTGTCCTGTTTTCAGATGAAAGTAAATTTTGCATTTCATTTGGAAATCTCGGTCCCAGAGTCTGGCGGAAGAGTGGAGGGGCATCAATCCAAGTGTCTTGCGGTTCAGTGTGAAGTTTCCATAGTCAGTGATGGTTTGGGGAGCCATGTCATCTGCTGGTGTTGGTCCACTGTGTTATATCAAGTCCAGAGTCAACGCAGCCATCTACCAGAATATTTTGGAGCACTTCATGCTTCCCTCTGCTGTCTAGCTTTATGGAGATGCTGATTTCATTTTCTAGCAGGACCTGGCACCTGCCCACACTGACAAAAGTACCAATACCTGGTGTAATAACCACAGTATCACTGCGCTTGATTGGCCAGCAAACTCGCCTGACCTAAACCCCATAGAGAATCTATGGGGTATTGTCAAGAGGAAGATGAGACACCAGACCCAACAATGCAGACGAGCTGAAGGTTGCTATCAAAGCAACCTGGGCTTCCGTAACACCTCAGCAGTGCCACATGCTGGTCGCCTCCATGCCACGCCGCATTGATGCAGTAACTCATACAGAGTCGGAGACCCGACCAAGTAATGATGGCATATACTGGACATACTTTTCAGTAGGCCAACATTTGAGTATTAAAAATCATTTTTGAAATTGGGCTTATATAATATTCTAATTTTCGGAGACGCTAAATTTATATATATATATATATATATATATATATATATATATATATAAATATATATATATATATATATATATATATATATATATATATATGCACTACCGTTCAAAAGTTTGGGGTCACCCAGACAATTTTGTGTTTTCCATGAAAACTCCACCTATATTTATCAAATGAGTTGCAAAGAGTAGACATTGACAAGGTTAGAAATAATAATTTATTTCAAATAATAATTAGCTCTTTCAAACTTTGCTTTTGTCAAAGAATGCTCCATTTGCAGCAATTACAGCATTGCAGACCTTTGGCATTCTAGCTGTTAATTTGCTTAGGTAATCAGGAGAAATTTCACCCCATGCTTCCAGAAGCCCCTCCCACAAGTTGGATTGGCTTGATGGGCACTTCTTGCGTACCATACGGTCGAGCTGCTCCCACAACAGCTCTATGGGGTTGAGATCTGGTGACTGCGCTGGCCACTCCATTACAGATAGAATACCAGCTGCCTGATTCTTCCCTAAATAGCATAATTTGGAGGTGTGCTTTGGGTCATTTTCCTGTTGTAGGATGAAATTGGCTCCAATCAAGCGCTGTCCACAGGGTATGGCATGGCGTTGCAAAATGGAGTGATAGCCTTCCTTTTTCAAAATCCCTTTTACCTTGTACAAATCTCCCACTTTACCAGCACCAAAGCAACTCCAGACCATCACATTACCTCCACCATGCTTGACAGATGGCGTCAGGCACTCTTCCAGCATCTTTTCAGTTGTTCTGCGTCTCACAAATGTTCTTCTGTGTGATCCAAACACCTCAAACTTCGATTAGTCTGTCCATAACACTTTTTTCCAATCTTCCTCTGTCCAATGTCTGTGTGCTTTTGCCCATATTAATATTTTCCTTTTATTAGCCAGTCTCAGATATGGCTTTTTCTTTGCCACTCTGCCCTGAATGCCAGCATCCCGGAGTTGCCTCTTCACTGTAGACGTTGACACTGGCGTTTTGCGGGTACTATTTAATGAAGCTGCCAGTTGAGGACCTGTGAGGCATCTATTTCTCAAACTAGAGACTCTAATGTACTTGTCTTGTTGCTCAGTTGTGCAGCGGGGCCTCCCATTTCTCTTTCTACTCTGGTTAGAGCCTGTTTGTGCTGTACTCTGAAGGGAGTAGTACACACCGTTGTAGGAAATCTTCAGTTTCTTGGCAATTTCTCGCATGGAATAGCCTTCATTTCTAAGAACAAGAATAGACTGTCGAGTTTCACATGAAAGCTCTCTTTTTCTAGCCATTTTGAGAGTTTAATGGAACCCACAAATGTAATGCTTCAGATTCTCAACTAGCTCAAAGGAAGGTCAGTTTTATAGCTCCTCTAAACAGCTAACATAATTGCACAAGGGTTTTCAAGTGTTTTCTAATCATCCATTAGCCTTCTAACACAGTTAGCAAACACAATGTACCATTACAACACTGGAGTGATGGTTGCTGGAAATGGGCCTCTATACACCTATGTAGATATTGCATTAAAAACCAGACGTTTGCAGCTAGAATAGTCGTTTACCACATTAACAATGTATAGAGTGTATTTCTGATTAATTTAATGTTATCTTCATTGAAAAAAACTGTGCTTTTCTTGCAAAAATAAGGAAATTTCTAAGTGACCCTAAACTTTTGAACGGTAGTGTATATACTATCATCCTGGATCGCCCTGGATATATATATATATATATATATATATACATACACTGTCTCCCTGGATATATATATATACACATCATATTTTGTAAGTTCTGTAAACAGTCAGCAGTAAGAATGTTAGAGTGTAGGTATGTGCCACTAAGATTTCTTATCTCAGTGGTGTAAATCTCTGAGAAGTTTGTTGCCCAGCCAAATTAGTTGGTGAGCATGGGTTTTTAAGCTGGATTTCAGGGTCCGGGATTTAGGAACAGCTGTAGAGATTCTGGGTGGGATGGCCATTCCCATATCTCCACTCCAGGATTTGGTTCTGGAAGTTCTGAGTTTCAGCTGGCCCTGATTAAAAGGGAAGCTGACAGTGTGGTGGGCTGAAGTGTGGCAGAGATTAAGGAGGAAGTAGAGTGGTTTTCCTCCAGGGAGACTCTGCTACCAACAAACATCTAACAAAGGACCCTGGCACGCTCAGGTGGTGGCTGCTACAGGGTGAGGACTTTCCATATTGTTTTTCCACAAGTTCTATTGTTTCATTTTTATTTTGCTTTGCCCGGTGGAGACAAGCTCTGTGCAGAAGGATCTGTTTATTTGGTGGAAATAAAACGTACCCGCTGTTGCGTTTACCCCGTTTTCGTGTGCGTGACTGCCCAATACAGCAGCCCAAGTGTGATGCCGGCTCACAATAAATATATATATATATCATTCTACTATCAAGAACTTTTATTGTATATAACAAAATATTTAAACATTCTTTGAAATTGGAATAGAGAACATACCGTTTTTTAACATTACTTCAGCTGATTTTGAAAATTTGCTCTGCAGTCACATAAAGGTTATTGATTCTTGTAAGAAAATGAAGCTGTGTGGAATATCAAAGAAAAACAGCATGAAGTTTCACCATTTCTAATTCACAGCATTTGCGAAAATGGCTTTACTCTGCACCATTGAAAAGGCTACTAAGTGGACATTGCATGTGGTACAAGACGTGGACACCGCATGTGGTACAAGACCCAGCATGGGTCTTGTGAATTGTAAATAAAATATCATGTTTTCTTTACACAACATGGTTGATACTGCTGTTGTTGTGGAGATGCTGACACAGGGTTTTAATGGTGAGCTGGTTAAAAAAAAATGGCAAATCAATATTTGCAACATAGCTGCTAGTAGGCATCTCATTCATATGTATTATTGTAGTGAACAAGATAAAAGGACTGTACTACACAACAACAATAATAATAATAATAATAATAATAATAATAATATCAAAAAATATCAGTAAAAATAATAATAATGCAGTAGTAAAAATAAAATAAGTCGGCACTGCTGCAATAACTATAATACTAAAAATAATAATAATGATATCAATTATAATAATAATTCAAAAATAATAAAATAAAAATAAGGATTTTAATCTAATTGATAACAAATCATTTCCTGCTTCCCTGTGGGTATGATGTTTGTGTTCATGCTTTATGTACTAACTTTTTTTTTTTTTTCTCCTTTTATTAAAGAATTATTTCAAATAAAATGTATATTACGTACAATATATCACATCAGGTACTGCTCACATGAGATTAAACATTCGTTATACAATATTCCCAGTAAAGAAAAAAGTTCATGACACATGTCCAAAAAGATACTATAAGGATGGAAAGTGACAATAAAATATAATCTCTAGGAAGATCATATTTGTTCAATTATAATGGGAGAAAGTTGAGGAGAGTAGAGCTCCAGTGAATTGAGTAAGAAGTGAATTACACCAACTACCCCACGCCTTCAGAAACTATAAAGAAGGCGGTCTTTCTCTCATTTAATGAATCAATATTGCCTTCTTGACAAAGAAAAACACCTCTCGTAAGAATGTTTTGTTGGGGTGAGGTCATATTTCCTCTTCAAGGATTTTGAACATACACAACTTAGGGGAATATGCTATTGGGGCGTCCAAGAACTCATGAAGCACAACCGTAAGTTCTGTCCAAAATTGATAAAATATACAATCAATCCCATATTTAATGCCAAAAATTAGCATAGGGAATGTGAAATCTTGTGACAACAATCGTGGGGCAATTTGCCTGTTCTTATGGCGTATGACTTGAGAAAGATAGCACTGATGTATAATGTACAATTGAATTAATATGTTAGAAGCTATTAGAGATACTAACATATGAGATTCCAAAAACTCCTTGACACTTCCCTCTCTTGGGTAGTTAATTTAAAGAGATTTTGGGGTTTAATAGGTGAGTAGACAGAGTTGAGACAATTTTAGGTATAGATTTAATATAAGGCAGACCATGTAGCGGCTATAGAGCCCACGGATTAGGGTGGTCCATGGCCAAGCAGACCCATTAATTACATCCCATCAATTACGCTCTGCTCCCCACATCTCCCTTGTCTCATTTCACCATATTCACAGGTCCCATATTTTTTTGCTGGGATTTTCAAAAAGGTGCATAAAAAATGCTATTGCTTTGAGAAACCTCCGCATTTTTTTTTTTTCTGCAAAAGGGGAAATGTAGTGTGCATGCATATGTATTCTTGAATGTCTGTAGACAGATGTGTGTGTGCTTTAATTTATTTTATATTAACGTTCCATTACTATTCTGGTGGTAGTATTTAGGTACTCTATCGCTTAATTATTTAGACACTGGGTGACAATATTATATGTAATAAAGGTTATCCTGATGCATTAACTGATGGGGGCTGAGAGCTTTCAAATCTTTGTTTTGGGAGCAATATTTTTAAGTTATGACCCTAAATATCTGTATTTTTCTGTACAGTGATAGGGACTTGTTTCCCCATGGGAAATACAAGTCAACAGCACGTGCCACCAATATTTCTGCAGTAAAGTGGGTGACTATATTAGTCTTCATAGGGGAATGGAGGTCACGGCTATTCACAAACTGTCTGTTGTTGGCCAACTCTTCAAACTTGTTTTCTCACTTTATAAAAATAAAATGTAAAAAAAATAAAAAGATTCATAATGTTACATGTAACGTGTAAGTATCCAAGAAGCCACGGAGAGTTGAAAGTCATTTGTGGTGTTTAACACCAACTTATTTCTAAGTGGCTTTTACAATTATAATTTAATTTTAACACTTACTGAGAGTATAATAATTATAGTGTTTGACAAGAAAAATGCCACATTTACTAATGTAATGGAAAACTGATATGATATTATGAACGTAATATTAATTTGACAGTTTGGAAGACTAAACAAATGTAACTAATGGCATGGACCTAGACGTATTGAGACATAAAAGTAGCAAAAACGCAATTCTATAAACAGCTCAATAAAACCTAATTGTTTTAAAGGGAGTGTGTACCCTTATTTTTATGCAGTATATGCATATTTTTTTTATAATGTTTTATTTTTCGATTGTATATTTTTTATTCTATTTTCTTTAAATGATAATGTGGACAACTATCTTGCTTAAAGAGGGTCTGTCACTAGTTTAGTAATGCCCAACCTCCTAGCTAATCTAATTGGCGCTGTCACACTGATAATGCCAGTCAAAATTGTGTCCCAAAATGTTTATTATTTTAAAAGTTATGAGCATTTTTCTACATATGCAAATTAGCCTATACTAGACAAGTGGGCGTCAACACCAGCGATTCTGAGGTGGAGCTACGCCAGAGCCACTGACGCTGTCCTATCAGCATGAAGCTGCTTAACACAGTGTGAGAGACTGAGGCTGTAGGGAAGGAAGATCACTTCAAATGGCCATATCTTGGACTGTGGACCACCTAGAACAATGGTTCTGGTGGCATATGTAGGATGAGATTCTAGTTTTGAAACAATCGGAGGTATCACCAGTTGAAAACACAGCCAGGAATGGAAGCTGTATACTTATGAATATACAGTTCCCATTCCTCAATGTGTCTTTAACTGCTGATACCTCCATTTTAAAATTTTCATTATAGCCGGCACCTGGACGTAAGAGGGTGTGTTTTGAGTATGCTCTGTATCATGTGTAGTAGAAACGTTCATAAACAGGAATTCTAGTGTGAGCAGCACGCTCTCCTCCCAAAAGATGAATGTACAAGCTAACAAATTCAGTAACCCTTACGAGGTTTAGGCAATATCCAGGGCCATAAAAAAAGAGCTTGACCTAAACCCTTTTGTGGGTTGAAATATTGAAGCTGGTGATGGAATAAAGAAATCACAATTGCAGGTTTCCTGGTCATTCTTTGTATTGCTCTGGATGTGTAGTAGACGCGTAACACATTTCAATAAATTAACCATCATAACAGATGAAGAGTCTCTTAGAATAAAGAAAACCCTTCCATGATGATAGGGACATTTTCTTTCATCTAGACATAGTGGATGTCCCCTTGTTGTGGCTACATTCTGGGTGTAAAAAAATAAATAGGTACATTCCCCACAATGACTTTCAATATACTGAAAGGGATTGTCCAGTTTCAGCAAATTAATGTTAATTTTGTATGATTAAAAGTTATAAAATTTTCTGATATATTTTTTGTAATAATTCATCACAGATTTCAAGATCTCTGCTTGTTGTTATTCTGTGGGAACATTTGTTTACTCTCAGTGGAGACAATTTGGTTCACGGTCCTGTGATGAACACACAGGTGCTGGGATCATTAAAGTATGTGTATCAGAGCTGTTTCTTCGAACGATTTCAGCTCCTGTGTGTCCAGCACATATATGGAAAGTAACGTCAGGGGCTCCTTCAAGAGTGGAATCTCCGGCCAGAGCATTGCTGGGGATTCCGTGATCTTAAGGCTCCTAATGTCATTGACCATAAATGGACAGTGACATTAAAGGCTTCCCTAAGACCGACGTCCCAGGCAGAGCGATTGTGATGCTTATGCCAGGGTCTCCGGCATTGTAGCAAATGACATTCCTGTCCATATATGGACAGTGATGTCAGAAGGAGCTTCCCTGGGCAAAGCGATTCAAGTAGCAGTCTGCCTGCTGCGTTCGAGAGACATATCCCGCTACCTCCGATGGAAGGAAAAAATGTAATGTAAACCAGGTCTAAGCTGTCTTTTTTTGTAAAATTAATAACGATTTTGCTTTGCTACAGTTCAATTTGACAACTATGTTTTAAATAGTTTGAGTGAAAGTATTTTCAGAGACCCACCAGCAAAACAAGAGAGAAGTTAAACAAGATTATTAAAATACTGTAAACATAGTAAAATGATTCAGGGCACTTGAAATGAGGTTAGAAGTAGAGTTCTTACATTAATATATTCGCTGCAGTGTTTAATTCTCTCATGGGTCATCCCTTAAATGCTTAATTGTGCAACTATATCAACAGGATATCCAGTACAATGTGTTCGATTTTCTAGAGAAAATGCATTTATCCAATTAGTTAATAACTTCACCTGAGAATAAATAGCAAACAAAACAGTAACGCAAGGGGAATAAAGCACACTAAGATGTGCACATAGACAATACAGGTTCTTGGATGCTTTGAAGATAAAATGAATAGCGCTTTAAAGCTTTAAATTAAAACCTTGTATTCATCGACTATGACTATCTTTCTAAATTTCTGTTCCTACCATCTTTGAAGAAAATTATGATTATAATTTCCAAGATAGGTAAAAAATAATAGTAAAAAAAATAAAAAATTATATATATATATATATATATATATATATATATATATATATATATATATATATATATATATAAATAAAACAAAGTTAGTACTTTCTTTACGCTTTCTCTTTCATGTAAAAAACTTAAAATGAATAACAAATCTGGAGTATTGCACTGAAGAGGCATAAAACCATAATACACTGTTAAGCAAACTGGTGATGTCCACACAAAATTCCTCTCTCCATATCCTTCCGGAATGATTCTTCTCTAGTTTTGCTTGTGTCCTTGGCAATGTTGATAGCATGAGGCGGTACCTGCAGCCCATTCAGGTTGCACAGGTAGTCCAGCTCCTCCAGGACTACGCATCCATATGTGCCATCGTAGCACAGCCTCAAGAGCATGGAGCAGATATAAGGACACGGGTCGTTACACGAGAGTACAGTGAAACTGTTTTGAGATAGTTACCCAAAATTGTGGTGAAAAATAGTCTTTAAAAAGGAGTGGTCCTCTCAATCAAAAAAGAGGGCCAATATGTATAAGATATAGTACAATTAAAAATCCATCACCTAAAAACCTGGTCTAAATAGGGGTGGACTTTAAGAGAAGTTATTCGTATATACAGTGCATTGCAAATTTATTCACCTCCTTGGCGTCTTTCCTGTTTTCTTGCATTACAACCTGGAATTCAAATTGATTGTAAATTAGATTTTTTGTAATGGACTTAAATTATTACAGTGGAATAAAAAAAGACCTTGTATCCACCCCCTTTGCTATGAAACTCCTAAATAAGGTCTGGTCAAACCAATGAACTTCAAAAGTCACATGAATAGTTGACTAAGGTCCCACTGTGTGTAATTAAACTGTCACATGTCAGTATAAATACACCTGTTAAGAAAAGCCCCTGAGTCTGCAACACCACTAAGCAAACAACATGAAGGAGCTCTCCAAACAGGTCAGAGACAAAGTTGTGGAGAAGTATAGATGAGGGTTGGGTTATAAAAGAAATATCCCAAACTTTGTACATCTCACGGAGCACCATTAACTCCATTATAACAAAATGAAAAGAATATGACACAACTAGAAACCTTAAGGTGGCCCATCAAAACGCACAGACCAGAGGGCATTAATCAGAGATTCAACAAAGACTCCAATAAAGGAGCACCAAATATCCAGCGTAGATGGAAGTTTCTCTCCATAGGACCACTATAAGCTGTACACTCCACATAGTGGGGCTTTATGGAAGAGTGGCCATAAAAAAAAACATTACTTAATGAAAAACCTAAGAAAACACGTTTTGAGTTTGCCTAACAGGAGCGCTCATCAGCCTCTTCTACAGCAATGCCAAAAGACGTCGCTGTAGACCAAAAACATGCACTGCCTGCCATCAAAAGACAGTGGGCGGTCATTATGGAGTTAATATACTGCTGTAATGGAAAAAAAGAACACACCAAGGTGAATACTTTTGCAAGAGACTTGTACAGATGTCTGGTCATTCATTAGATATTTTTTTGGGGGTACACCCCCAAAAACATTTTATAAAATAATTTTTAATTTTAGCTGGATATTTAACATAGTTTATACATGTATGTGCGCAGAAAAACACATCTGAAAGAAAAATAAATTATGATGTTTTGCCTTCACGCATTATGAAATAGGCTATCTACCCCCAAAGTTATACACATTAATAAAAAAACCATAGAAAAAATGTATCAACTGAACTGATGGTTTGGCCTAAAGCTGGTACTGCATGTCTCTGACACATAATGACAAAATCTAAGTTGATAAACTTCGATGTGAAAGTTTTTAGCCGAGCTGGTTTTTAGCCAAGCCGTCCGACCAATTGACCTGCAGGAATCTACTTTGACTAAACGATACAGCTTCTACGTACAAAGGATACATAGAAGCTGTATTCTTAAAAAAAAAAAAGAAAAAAAAATTCAATTTAAAAGTTACTTTAAATCACTTAAACCATTTGAGGTTCAATAGTATACATAGCTTTTAAGGAGCTGCCTATTTTGGGCCTTCATGACAGAGCGATTTTTTTTTTTTCATTGCCACATTCCCAGAGCTATAATTTTCTTATTTTTTTTGTTGACAAAGTACCACTTTGGGGCACATAAAAATAATTGTTTAATTGTAATTTGTTATTTTGGGGGGGGGGGGGGGGGGGTGGAATCAGTGTTTATCTATGTGCAGTTTGGTAAAAATAATAAGTTAACTTTATTCTATGGGTCAGTACAATTACAGTAAATACCAAATTTGTACATTTTTTTTTTTATGTTTTAGTACTTTTGCTGAATAATAGCATGTTTTATGTCAAAAATATCATTATTTATGTCAACAAATTCCAAGTTTCATAACTTTTTTTTTTTCTATTTTTACATTCTGATAAAGCTTCTTGGCTCCACGTAGCATTTGTTCAGGAGACCAATCTTTGCTCTGAAAAAAAAAACAGTCCTTGGTTTCCTTCTGCTTCACGCCTAAACGCAAAATTGTGAGTCTCGCACTGATGGAGACAGCCGCATGCCTCTGCTCAAAGGTCGCATACCTTCCCATGTATACACCTTTGTATCTTTCTTCTTGCCTGACACTAACCATGGACAAATTATCTGGAACATCTGGATGACTATGTGGAGGGGGTGTTAATCCTAGGTGGAAACTTTAATGTAGCATTAGAACCTTCTCTAGACGTTGCCAGGGGCACATTCCAACTTTTTGATGTACATCTCAGTTATATCAGCTACCCGCTACATAATTATTAGCTGATAGATTATTGACGCCTTTTGCGTCCATCTGAAAAGGACTTCTCTAATTACTCTCAGGCTCATGACATGTTCTCTAGGCTTCATTATTTATTCCTTTAGCATAGGGATCTTTATCTACTACGGTCATAAACATAGACAACATTACCTTCTCTGAGCACGCTCTCATTACTATTTTGGTCTCGCTCACAAATCATCGATTTAATAATAATGACACAGTCAGGAGAAACCGTGGATTCAAATTGAACAAATCTTCATGACTCCTTCTCCCCTCTTATTTAGTCCAGATTTTAGGTAATATAGAGTTTCTGCTTGGTTTAGGTGAAGCAGTATTCCAGTCTTGGGTTTTGACAGGTCAGTCCAGGGCATCGGTCTTTGGAAAGAGCGATAATTGGCCATCCAATGAGACATAGTCAAATATTACTGACTATAAACTGCTAAGTTACTGGTGGATACATCAGCTGCGACACTTTCTCCTCTCTGCACTGATGCTCATTCTCCCATGATCGAACTTCACTGTAAATTATCTATGTAGGTAGGTCAAGTACATTTCCGAATTCTTTTTCCACTTTTTTCAATCACCTCAGGAACAACCTCCCCTCGTATTTCTGCTCCAATGGCAAGTACATCTGGGTCGGACACTTACGCCGGAGCAACAAATTAAAATTTTTACCCTCATGCACAGGTCATCTATTAGTTCCCATGCAGAAGTCTAAAAGATACTATCAAACTAGTACAGAGTGCCCACTTGATTACATGCCCTCATGCTGAGTATCGATCCGACTTGCTGGAGATGTGGGGTTGAAGAAGGCACCTTCCTTTATACATTTTGGTTCTGTAGGATCATCTACCCCTTCTGGATGATAGAGAAACAGGTGATTCTTACTGTTACTGGCCGAACTACAGATCTGGGCCTGATGTTATTTCTTTTCCATCATTGTGAGATTACCACCCAGGTCTATAAAGGCTCTCTCCTTCGCTTCCTGGTGATGACGGCTCGGGCGTGCACTCCTCTACTGAAAAAGATCCATCCCCAATAGAACTTAGCATCTCAAAAACCAACAACATTATGCAAATGCATATGGAAAAATATGTACATGACTCATACGATAAGTTTTACAAAACTTGGTTCCACTGGATGGAATTCCAGAAAACTGCAGAATGCTGATATTTCTTATGGTATTCATCATGACCAATTCTTTTCTCATTGCTATCCTTACTGAAGTTCCCTCTGGGATATCCATGTCTCTTCTCCTCTCCTACCCTCTATTTCATATTTTTTCTCTTAATCTCTTCTTGTCCATTTTCTCTGGAAACCCAGATGGACCCGCCGCCGGGCATTGAGACCCTATATCCCATGCTGCTCTTTTATATAGATTGTGCCTTACTACGACTGTCTATTATTATTTTTTTCTAAGGTTTAATTGTACACGGATGTCTTTGGTCTTACATTGTTTGGGACCAGTTCCCTCTATAAGATTCTGACTCTGTTTATAAATAAAGAATTAAAAAAAATAATAACACTGTTCAACCAGTGGCTTGGGAGCCACACATGGCCCAAGACCCCCGTCTGTATGGTTTAAGAGCCCAAAGTTACCATTTTCACTATTTACAATAAGACTTCCAAATTAAAACATATATTTATTGTGCACTTCTTCACTTTAGCAATTATGTGATTGAAGAGATAACTAGACAGTTGAGGCTATATTGACTTACCAACGTGCTGAGTGGTAAATTTTGCATTAACATTTTTGCATTTCATGTTTTACAGTATAATTCTCATCCATTTTTAGGTTGAATTTCTAGCTCATACTTTAGAGCTCAGCAGTGGCTCATAAGATACAAAAAGTTGTGGACCTTTAACTTAAAGGTTAACAACCTAGAGGTTTTGTTGGAGAGAAAATGATTTTCCTTCCTGACCAGAACTTTTTTTGCATACTTTTCCCATAGTTCATTGCCTTAAAGTTCCCTACATTTTTTATGGATCTTCGCAAGGAGAATTAGTAAACAGCATCTCACGCAGCCAACCAAATCCCCTACTTTGTAATGATAAGGTGCAACATTGGAACGGAATTGGCTTTCGATGTCTCTAATTTGGCTAATACCTGAGGACCATTTATCGAGCTTTTCCATAAGGTTGGAGATTAACTTACAAAAGATCGGGGATAGGTGGGGTTAGAGAGATAATGTTCTTCCTTCGAGAGAACAGCCATGTGGCATTCTTTTTTCTTAAAAAGCATAATTGGGCAACATAAATTAAGAAATTGAAGTTCAAATACACACTATATACTACACAATACAATATTATACCATTACTATATATACTTTGTTGCCTACTTTAACTTATCAGGGGAAATAAGTATGAGGCTTTCTAGAGGGATTATCTACACTCAGAAGCGAGATCCAGAAGTAGGATGATGATCACCTATGGTGTCATAAGCATTGTAAGCAAGTATAATAAATAAATAATGTCATGAAACCCAATCATATAAAATAAGAAGCACCTATAGAGAACTGTGTGTTTTCCATAAGACTACACATAGGATTTGATTTAAAATTATATTATTATTACACATATTATTAAGAAAGAAGGCCAATAAAACAAGTAAAACATTTAAAAAAAATGTAAAATATGGAAAAATCCGAATTCTATTTCTACCAAAATAATAAAGTGCTACTGTTGAAGTCCAAGACAATATTTTGCTAAATTGCACAGCTTTTTATATTCTAAGTCAAGGCTGGCTTCATACCTCAGACATGCTCCAAGATCATATTCCTATGAGATCTAATTTCTTTCTCTGTGTATTAAATCTGTCAGGCACAATGGATTATATCAATAACAAATCTCAACGTAGAAGTAATAAAATCCCTTAACTTTTCCTGTCTAATATTACGTGAGATAACACTCTTCTTCTCGCTTATTGATTGGCATAAATTGTTATTAGTAATATTGCCATTCAGAATGTTGTCACTATTCTTAAATCATTTTTATTGCAGTTACATTCCGTAGGTTAACTGTTTCTCGGCATAGACAACATAATTCATTCATTGCTTAAAAAGGAATATTAAAGGTCAATTACTTTTAAATAAAACCGAAATATTCACGTAACCCGGTAGAAATTTAATTTAGAAGTCTGAAATAGAAGGCAAAACAAAGTTCACACATATGAACCGTAGCCCACAAAAAGAGAGTGCTTAATCCAGGCCAAGGCAAAAGTATACACGGTGCAAATCTAAAAGGGCTCCGTCCAACTGGCCCTTGTAGTACAACAGCAATAAAGAAAGTTCTGGACAGAATTCACGTCTTGATGCAAATAAAGTGAACTTTAATCCCGTTATGCAATGTTTCAGCTTACGGTTTTCTCAAGCACCGCCAACACACCTGAGCAGAGTATGTATAGGTATATGAAGCATAATTGGTGGAGCATCTAATAAACATGTTCCTCTAGTGCAATTAATACACTAATAAATTGCAGTATATTATAAATTAATTCATGACATCTGTCATGGATATATAACAGAACAATTCATGTGCATAAAGTGGAATATTACTTTTATCAACTACAAGGGGGGTGGGTGTATGTACCATAGAGATATAAGTAATTCATATCAGGCTGTTTTCACGGCGTCCGGAAGTGGGCTACTACACATGTCTCTAGAATATCCCAGCACACATTTAAATAGGCTGTGTATTCATTTTTAGTAGCCTATAGGGTCATCATATCGCGCATGCCAAGATCCAAGAAAAGTGCCGAGATACAGTCAATGCTGTATAAAAAGTCATTTAAGGTCTCAGTTACAACTTACTGTTATGTAGTCTATTGCTGGGAGTAGAGGTGCACATACAGGGCAGGCTCTTGGTATATGTGGGTCAACTGTCTTCCTCAACATTGGCTTGAAAAGCAAAAAGTAGGCTTACGCAGATCATATTGGACCTCCCAAAGCCAGTGGACTCTAGTACCATCACAGATTTGACTGATGCTGATGCTGGCCCTGCATATATAGAGTAGAGTGGGCCACATAGCAAAAAAAATATGTCGGAGCTGCCGTTGTTGTGGTGACACGTTGACACACGCTCTGGAGGAAGGAGCTTCACCATCCTTTGTGTGTTGATGGCTGGGCTGGCTGCCAAGCATAGTTCATCATCTATGTAAGCCCACTTCTCAGTCTCTGACTCAGCCGTGACCGAGGAGATGATGATACACTAAGAGGAGGGGGGTCCCCTCCCCCCTGTGTTGATGCGTCACCGCAAGAACAGGGACTGAAAACTGTGATCCGTGGAGGTTTGAGAAAGTATATTAGAAAGTTTCTTAATTTCAGAAAATAAAAATAAATAATTTTTCTTTTTGTTGGACAATACCTTTAACTGAAACACGGAGAGATGACTGGTCCTCTTTAAACACTTATTTTAAAGGCTGACCTCCTAAGCATATGTGGCCCTGTTTGCCGTGCTTTACTATATCTCACCTTTTGAGGGGAAAAAAATAGAACTCGAAAACAATTAAAATAGTAGTATTTCAGAGATAAGAAAGATGGTCATGAGATGAATAAACCAAGGACAACAAGTTATTCCTAAGGCATTTCTAGAATGTTTACCATGATGACCCTACCGCCCCACATCCAATTTTACGCTACTAGATACTTTCGTCAACCAAGGCCAAAAAAACTTTGTAATCAGGAAAAAATTATGTTCTATGACTAAGGACAAATATTCACAAACCATTGTAAATTCTGTTCTGGCTGCAGGGCATGTAATATTCTTGGTCAATGCAGTCTTTTTAACTTTAGATTTTACCCGAGGAAAGCAAAGCCTTCTTCTCTTCGAAAATTCATGTTCTTTTTCTCTGAAACTCAAGACTTTAAAAAGGTGGTGGTTTTAAAGCTTACAACCCCGAGAGAGAAAAAAATCAGCACGAATACAAGATGAGTTGGAAGTCATCGAAAAGAAAGCTTTGATGTAGTTTTATGAAGTACTTGCTGTATGAGAATGATACATATCTAAGGTTTTTTTTTTGCCTACAGATAGATATCAAGCAGTAGGAATTTGAGAATAAGTAGTGTTTGAAGAATAACTATTTCTGAGACTATGTATGTGCTCGGCACAATGGCGGTACTCTTTATGGCTTAATAATTATTTGAAATGCATCCTTTTAGTATCTATAAAATATAGGATAATCGAAAAGTAAAATTTTCTGCTACAAACTATAAATTATGTTTATATAATAAAGTATTTATTACAATTTTTATTTCCTCTGGTTTGGCACAGTATTGAGGTGAGTACTTTCCTTTAATATGGATTAGGTCTTATGCACATGGCTGTAAAACCGCTCCATAAACCTCATTGTAATAGAACATAATACTGTACCTCCATATTGTTTCCAATTTCATATGGGGTCATACAAAGAATTTTTTTTGTCGGATCAGTAGAATTGTGCCATGTTCAACACCATACAAAAAATACATGCTGTTATGGAGTTGCATGGGCTCCACATACCAACGAACAGCCTCGACCACCAGGCTCTGTCACATCAATATATTGAGGTTTGGACTCCACATGTTGAGACTGATATAATATTATAGTTGGTGTTTGGTTGCTATTGTTATTAAGTCTGTAAATAAGTATGTAAACAGTGAGACGTGCTGCCGGCATGATAGAAATGTATGTTGACAAGCTATCAGAGTAACCGCACTTGTCCCCATACAAAATGTGAAAGGAGCCAACAATCGCCGATCAACGAGCTGTCTCGTTGATTGGCGCTCGTTTACATGACACTTGCTGGGCCGTGTAAGAGGACCCTTACTCTTGTCAATGGATGTGTGCCTACACACTGTGACATTGTACACTCAGTGTTAGCGGGGTGACTATGTAGAGACTTGCTCTATCGACAAGGGGAATATTAATGTCGAATTGTGCATTTACTCATACATTTCCAAGAGGGAAAAAAAAAGAGGAACAGCACAATGCAGATTTCGATGAAAATAAGCTGCAGCATTGTTAATTTATGGAAAGTGCAAATATTTCCTAATACAGACATGTCAGGAGAGATGACAGGTCCCCTTTCTAATGGACCCACTAATGGAGTAAAGAAGGCACAAAACTAGTAGATACAAAGTAGTATGAATAACTTCATCATGACATTACCTGTTCAGTGCAACGGGAGCGTGCAGAGACTTGTGCACAGGACCTGTACGGTAGCACAGGTAGTCCCTATTACTCTGTACTCTGAAGCTGTAGGCATTCCGTATTCTTAAGACCCTTCTACATTGCCCAATGATCGGGCAAATGAGCGTTCATGAATGCTTGTTCCCGATCATTGCCCTGTCTAAACAGGGCAACGATCAGCGATGAACGAGCAAACGCTCGTTCATCAGCTGATTGTATCGTTTATGCAGCACAATTTGTTATCGTTGTCGGCAGCAAATATCCTGTGTAAACAGGGAGACGTGCTGCCAACATGAGGCAGGACGCTGATCTTGAGACTCCGCAGCATGGGTTAGTATGCTACTCTTCATCCCAGACTTCTTTTGAACTGTTTGCACTTCGCACTTTACATTTAGGAATACGGAACTTCCGAAGCAGTGGTATACTATTGCTCTAGTACATACCGAATCCCCCGTGGGGACTTATGATATTCTAGGGAGAATATCTTTTCAGTAGGATGCACAAACGTCTGATATCTACTCTGCACTATGCACTTTTACATTGTGTTTTTTACAACATGAATTCTGTTGTATATTGATATTGAATATCTATGCAATACTCTCTCTTGCCTGGCGATTCCATTTTTTTCATCTGTGAAGATTCATTTTTTAATACTTTGTGTATGTAATTTTTTAGAACTGATTAAATAAAATTTGTATTTTATATTTTGACTTCTAGACTGTGTTCTCTCTTTTTTGGTAACATGATAGAAATGTATGAGGACGAGCGCTCGTCCCTAAACACAGTTTTTTTGTGATTGCTCCTTGCAACTCATAGCTCCTATGTGACTCATTGGCCTATAGCTCCTATGTGACTCATTGGCCTATAGCTCCTATGTGACTCATTGGCCTATAGCTCCTATGTGACTCATTGGCCTTTAGCTCCTATGTGACTCATTGGCCTATAGCTCCTATGTGACTCATTGGCCTATAGCTCCTTGTGACTCATTGATTGGTGCTTGTTTTTGCGGCTCATAGTGGCCGGTCTAAAAGGACCCCTAATTAAAATATCTCCATGAGGCTGAGTTCACACGGGGCCGATACACTGTGTAATAGCATGCAGCGTATCCACCCTGTGCGCCGCTGCTGTGGTGCAGTTTTTCCCCCGGAATGTCCGCCGCGGAAAACTGCAGCACTTAGCCAGGGATGACGTTTCATCCTATGCGACCGCCGCTACAGCCCGTGATTGGCTGCAGCGGTCACATGGGATGAAACGAAATCCCAGGAGGCCGCGTTGGAGTGAGGAACACAGACTTCTGGGTAAGTATGAGAATTTTTTTACGAGTTGCGTTTTTTGCGGCGAAATCGCGGCGAACCCGCCGCAAATAATGCAACAACTGCTATTTGTTGCGGGATTTACTTCCTCATTGAATTCAATGGGGAAAACACGCAACAAATAAGCAGCATTTAAGCAAATACAATTGACATGCTGCGGAATAAAATTCCACACCGCAGGTTAATTTCTAATCGTTTTTTTCCACTCAGTATTTACGCAGCGTGTGGATGAGTTTTGTGCCACTTTGCTGCTACTGTATTTGCTGCACATTTTATGCAACAAATTCCGTTGCGGAAAAAAACACAGTATTTACGCAATGTGTAAACTGACCCTAATACAGCATCGATGTCACCATTTTTTTTTTCTGTAGGACTTATACAGATAAAATCAGAGACACATGGTAGTATAGAACAGCCTCAGAGACTTCTTTCAGTATTACGGCTCCATACAACTTGGCGCTTGTATAAAGATGTAATATCAACAAGTACATGAAGCCTTTCAGAGGTTCTCTGAGGTTAGAAAAAGTGCCTCACTTCCAGAAAAAGTGCCTCCTTGTCCATGGGCCACGTCTGGTATTTCAGCTAAGCCCCATACTTGTATCTGCAATATCAGACACAGCCCCATTTAATTTATGTAATACTCCTAGACTTGTCTCCTGTTGCATATAAAATGCACACACACACATTTTATTTACGCCTTTCCTTATTGCTTTTTTTTTCACTTTGGAGCTTAGCATGATTTCAAGGACATGAGAGGTTTTTATTTAAGTAACCATCATCTGGCTCAAGTCTGACAGCAAATTATATGTGTGCGACAACTATTGTAATAAGACTATTAATAAGAAGAAATGAAATATAAAGATTATTCAATTTTTGACTATGATTACTTATATTGTTAAATATATTTTAAGATCTAATGTTGCAAGAAAGTCTTTTTTTTTAATAGCAAATCAGTCACTTGTCAAGCACAATTCCAAAATTAAATTTACTAAAAAGAAAAAAGAGGAACCAGTCAGTTATTAGAACAGTCTAATGTAATAGTTGGAAAAAATATCTCTATTTAAAATTTTTGGCTGTTAAAATTACAGTAACATTTTCTACAAATTATTTCGCCATGAGACTGGGGCACTTTAAAAAGTTAATCTACGCACTGCACTTAAAGGGGTTGTCCGGGCACGGTATGTTCTTTTATACTGATGACCAGTCCACAACACCTGGACCCCGCACTGATCAGCTTCTCTGGCTGCCTCCGGGCACCAGATGTCCGTGCCGGAAGCAGATGGCTCCAGTCACAGTATAGTGGCTGTGCTTCAGTACTGCAGTTCTGCTCCTATTGAAGTGATTAGGAGCAGAGTTACAGTTCTGCTGCACAGCCGCTATGCCGTGTACGGAGCCATCTGCCTCCAGAACTGAACACTGCATAACAACCAGTGCCCAGAGGCAGCCGAAACAGCTGATCGGTCTGGGATTCGGCTGTGGATAGTTCATCAGTTTGAAAAACCGCCCCGTGCCCGCACAACCCCATAAATATTTTAAAGGCCATACCACAGGCTGTGTCTGGTATTACAGCTCACCCCTATTCACCTAAACGGCCTGAGTTCCATTACCAGACACAGCCTATGACAAGAGTCCCGCTGTTTCTGAGAACAAGCAGACCCTTTTTCTAATCTCATATAACCCCTTTAAACTAGGTGATTCTAGAAGCACAGAACACTCTTCAAGTCAAAGTTTCAGGGTTGAAGGGACGAATAATTAAAGAGGAATTGTCACTCGTTTAGTAATGCCTAATCTCCTACCTAATCTCATAGGCGCTGTGACGCTGATAGATCCAGTGAAAATTCTGTTCCCAAAACGTTTTTTATTTTCAAAGTTAGGAGCCTTTATCTTAATATACAAATTAGGCTATATTAGCCAAAGGGACGGTAACGCTGCTCTTTCTCTGTGGGCGGTGTTTGTGTTGACTGTCCAATCCGCATCATACAGCTTCTCCCTGCACAGCATGATCTTAGCTTCAATCACGAGATCACGCTATGTTTACATTTCCGGCCGCAGGTCCGTCATCACATCGCCTCAGCGCTCATCCCGAAAGACGGTCTCTGCATCAACTCCAGCCACGCCAGGATGCCAAGGGTGTCAGCTTAAATTTAGTTTTTAAGTTTAAATTTAATTTTAAATTTAGTTTCTTTTTTTTTTACAGCTTTCATCTTGCAGGTTACATAATGTAAAATAGTAACCGTTCAAACTTTTATGGGCGCGGCAATACCAACTCTGTTTATTGATATTTTTGACAATGCTTTAGGGGGAAATGGTAAAAACTTGTTTTTTCTTAACTAATTTATTTTATTTTTTTTGTACATGAAACAAAACTTTATTTTATTAGTTCTTCTAGGAGACTTGAACCAGCAATTGTTAGATCACTTGCAGTATATACTGGGCTTAATAGGAGTACAAAGATGGCTGACCTGGAAGCCTTTATTAGGCCCCTGGGCAGCTATGCCAACCTTCAACACCCAGCAATCACATCTCAGGGAGGCCGGTGGGCTGTCAAATGGGGTCTCCCACCTCTTTCTAATGCCTTAGATGCCACGGTCGCTATTAACCACGGGATCTAAGGGGTTAAATTACTTTCCTTACCCGGCTATGATGTAAGTGTACATCATACGTCGGGAACGGATCAAGCACGGGCTTTGGAAACTAGAGATGACAACTGTTTATTAGCCACTCTCCTCCAATCAGAATCATTGAGAGTGTCGACTGAACTTAAAATTCGATGGATCTCTAGTTCTTTTTTTATAATACATCGGCCTCTTTAGCTGTATACATTTGGGTCTTATTTATAGTAGACATTCAATTCAACGATCATAGTCAACATTATTGCTATTTATTTATCCTTCTAGTGTGTTTTTTTAGAACTTTTTTTCTAATCAATGATACTGTACTGTAGGTGCAAGATTTATGCCGTTGCTGTGTTTAGCTTATAGAGGATTGCCTAGACTTGTACAGTACATTGTCATTTACATTCAGCTATGTAAGCTAAACTACACCAGGATGGATTTTCAATCTTCAAAGTAATATTCCCCTCATTTATTGCATACAGATATCTTGGAATCAGTGAAGAACTGAAACATAAAGTATACTAACCGTGTCGGACTGGGGTTTCATGGGTCCAGCAGAGGAAATTAATTGAATGGCTCTGGCTCCCATCTATACACAGTAGAACCTATTCACATTCACTTTTAAATGCATTAAAAACTGTGCAATTATCACTGAACACGCATAAACTATCATCAATAAAGTCTAATAGGCTATTTGACAATCAATGTGGAAACCAACGACAGAATAAATGGTAGGTGGAGGAGCCTTAAGAATAATTTTAAGGAACTGGGTGACAAGCTGGAGGGGAGGACCTCCAAAGTAGTATTCTCAGGAATACTGCCTGTGCCATGCGCATCACAGGAAAGAAAGAGGGAGCTCAGGGAGTTAAATGCATGGCTTAAGTCTTGGTGTAGAGGAGAAGGCTTTGGGTTCCTAGAGCAATGACTTGATTATTCATTGGGGTACAAACTGTATTCCGCAGACAATTTGTAGCTGAATAGAAGGGGGTCCGCTGTGCTGGGAGAGGGAACTCTAGCAGGGGTGGTGGAATATTTAAACTAGGGCAGAGGAGGAAGAAAAATGCAGAAAATAAATGGATAGTTAAGATAAAGAGGGGTCAGACTATAATGGTGGGTGGAGAAATCAACAGTGGGGGGAGAATAAGGCAACCGGATAAGGAGATCAATTTGTTACAAAACAACATTGAAGAGGAATGTGCCCATATACCTTCCCTTTCTCCCATCGCTTGGTTGTACTTGATGGACATATGTCTTTTTTTCATAAACAAAGGGAAGGGTGTCACAGTACCGGAGCAGCAGGTGTAGAGGATATAATGGGTGCAAGCCTCATAGGAACCTGATCCAGAGTCCCACAGCAGAATCCAAACATGAGAGACAAGTCAGTACTTCCAAATTTCAAGGGAATTTATTCACCCAACAATAAATAAAATCCCTTTATTTTTGGATGTGCTTCCTTGTCTCTCCTGTTTGGATATGTCTTTTTTCAACCATACTAAGTATGTAGCTACGTATGTAACCGTAAGAAATAAGCCCTAGTGCGTGTATACCTGTTTTATGGAGGAACTCGGAACCCCCCTCTCTCCGACTCTGGTTTCTTAAGATCGAGGAAATTAAATGCATGGAGGACCTCACTTCTCAATTGACGAATCAACGTGACATTTTCTCCAGAACATGTTGCCACTGGATTGTCTATCAAGGCACCCCAGAATATAAGACCATTATGGCCATCTGAACAGAGATTTAAGACATTCTGAGTTGGGATATAGATCATGTGCCTACAATAACCCCACCCTCCTCCCCCTCCATAATTTTTTTTTTTTATGTATTTTTTATTTTCTTTCTTTGATGATGATTGCCGAATTATGTTCGTTGTTTGATGCAATATCTTGGACCTGCGTGTCCTTTATTTGGCATATGTTATTATTATTTTTGTCGTTTTCTCCCCCCCCCGCCCGTTTTTCTTTTGTACCCCTGATTAATATGCTCCTTGTTTGAAAATAATAAGTCAAGAATTTACAGAAAAAAAAAAAAAAGAAATAAACCCTAGTGACAAGCGATTGGCTCCAAATGTGCTTTTTACCTCTACTGGACCTTAAAGGCCCATTACTGGGACCACAGGTGAATCTTCTCGTACTCCGGTGGGTCAGTTTAACGCTATATACTTGCAATGTTTAAACTTCTTTTAAAGAAGACTGGACAGACCCTTTAAACAGTGTCTAGTCTCATTTTTCCTTTGCAACTGTAACTTTACGACAGTTAGGCTGGGTTCACACGAGCATGTTAGAATCATACTTATGTACGACGCTAGGAGTCCCTGCCTCTACGTGGAACTACTGTCCCGTACTGAAAACATGATTACAGTATGGGACAGTTGTCCCGCAGCGAGGCAGGGACTCCTATCATCGTACATAAGTATGATGCTAGGAGTCCGGCTCCCTGCAGTGTGTACGGTCTGGGACTTGCGGCCGAAAATACATTCCGTCCTTTACGGACGTAACATGCTCGTGTGAACCCAGCCTTAGATGTTCTATAACTTCAACATTTTTGGATTTAGATGTTCAGATTTGAATGAAAAAAACACATTTCCCGCCTCCTTGTTTAAAGAAAGAGGGGCAGGACTGAGCATGCTAGAGAACATTTATGATAACCGAATTCCATGATTCCTGATATTGTTCAGTTCTCATACTTAGCTGCTTATTTTAGGCATATACCGTTCATGAAGTGAGATGAACACCACCCATCAGGCAATGCTCTTTCCTGATTGCAATTGACAGAGATGCCCCTTAGGGCTTATTCAGACGAGCATATAAAATTAGACCAATAAATTTCCTCTCACACCACTGTGTTATGCTAGTTCTCCAAACCAAGAACCTTCTTCTTCACCGATAGTAGATAAGGCAAGAGCAACACATAGTGTTATACTGTAACAGTTAAAAATAAAATCCAGTTTTATCGTACTCACAAAGTATCCAATATAAAACATGCATGTATAAAGATAAAACTCCTCACGTCTCAACTTTGCCCGACCACGGATTTTACCTTCTCAGCTTCATCTGGGGCACACTAGGTGTGACCTTTTGTACCCTGTTTAACTAGCCATTAAGTCCCGAATCATGAATAATTTTTCTTAATACATGATTTTTTTAGACATAAAAACATCAAAGAATAAAAAGGTTAAAAAGAAAAACCGCTCTTACATAAACTCATTATTGGCTCATCCAGTATTACAGACCTTTCATATACCTGGCTCCACCTGTTAAAAACATATTGAATAAAATGTAAAAAATATGGAATAGCCCCTATCCCTAACAGATGATGAATTTATTCTATTACGTTGTCCCAATTGCAAATGGAACTTCTACGATTATCATTATATTAAATTCATAATTCAATTTACCACCTCGACATTCATAAAGATGTCAATGTCACGTGATGCGATCTGAGCAATAGCTCAATGAAGGGTAAATCCATCCCTTTTTTCATTTATAAAAAAACTCTTTAAACACCCCTACCAGCATGTGACGTTTTCCAACGTATTAAAGACCTATTTATTCCAATGTCTACTTACGCTGCCCAATAACATGTGATGTATGCATCCAATCAAACTCTTCAAATGTTGCTACCAATTTTAATGGGTCTATCCCATCGTCCCCGTGTTATTACTAGTTGCAGAGCTAATTACCTGCAGGCGTATGACTAAAAGTCGTGAAAAACTGCCTTCACACAGACTTTGGCGAAGAAGTATTGTTGATCATCACATATCGGGCAATGGCAATCAAACTACCTTCCCCCAAACTTATTCCATAGTGATATGTGACTATTGCTTGTCTTCACCTATCAATCACTCACCTCAAAAATCTAACACAAATCCCTACTGCGATAGATATGTGTTTGTAACTATCTAATAAGTATTTTTTATTTATATTTTACATTATTTATGTCTAACTTGTTTTTATGTGCATTCATAATGTGTAAATATATTCATTATTTCCATTCGATGTTTATATGGACAATGTAAAAGTTGTGCAGTGTTATATGTATTTTTATTGGATCTTATTTGAAAAAAACATTTGCATTCAAAATCTATATTGAGATTTAATGCTTTGAGCATATTTAGCCTATGGACCCATAGGCAACTTTGAATTTTATCTTTGTCTTTTATGGAATAATCGAGGACTCTATTAATTGCCTGCAGTCCGGGCCAAAAGTTTTGAGATTGACACAAATTTTGTTTTTCACAAATTTTGTTGCTTCAGTTTTTATAGCGGAAATTTGCATTAACACTAAAATGTTATGAAGGGGGATCAGATGAATTGCAATTAATTGCAAAGTTATTCCTTGCCATATAAATTAACCTAATCACACAAAAAAAAAAAATTTCACTGCATTTCAGCCCTGCTACAAAATGACCTGCTAACATCATTTCGGTGATCTTCTCATTAGCTCAGGAGGAAGTGTTAACAAAGACAAGGCAGCTGATAACACTCTGTCATGCTGATGGAATTATAAGGGCAGACTGTTTTCTTTAAAAGGGGGATGGTGCTTGAAATCAATGTCTTCTTCTGTTAACTATGGTTACCTTCAAGGAAACACATGCAGTCATCATTGCTTTGCATCAAAGGGCTTAACAGGCAAGGACATTGCTGCTTGTAAGATTACTCCTAAATCAACCATTTATCGGACCATCAAGAACTTTAAGGAGAGTAGTTCAATTGCCGTGAAGAAGGCTTCAGGGCACCCAGGAAAGTCCAACAAGTGCCAGGACCATCTCCTAAAGAGGATTCAGCTGTTAATGCGGTTGGGTATACAGTGTAGCTTTGATGCCAGACTGACCATTCTTACGTTTTGAAAAGAATGTCACGACTAAGAGCCAAAGTGGCTCGAAATGCGTAAGTATTGTTAGTACATTCAACACAGATTTTAAATGAAGAAATAAAATATACAGTTTTATCATGAGGGAGTGCTGGATTTTACTATTCCTTTTGAAAGTTTTATTTGGGATTAGAAAAACATGGCTACTCTCTTCCAAAAACAGAGTTTCTTTTGTCACATTCTTATTGTACTCTAGAATTTTGTAGATAATAGAATACAGATAGAATAATTTTAAATACAGTAAACTGTTTACTGCCTGTCCAGAAGATTAGCACGATAGTAAAGAAAAATATGCTGTGCACAGAAAACAAAGAGAAAAAAATTTTTTTTCTTATTGCAGGCTAAAATCTAAGATTGTAATATAAAAAAAAAATACATATTAAGAAACAGAGTCAATACATTAACAAAACAGTCATGCCACTTAATAAAATATGTATGCTATGCTATTTATCTAAGTATTCGAAACAACAAATCCAGCATAAATTATAAAATAGGTTCTAAATAAGTAATAGATGTTTTTTTTTGGTAATGGCATGGCCTACACGGCTTTTTAGTTTATTTGACTTCGTTGTTGTTATAAGAACAAACATATTTATTAACAAAAATAATTGTTCACTACATGTTTTCCACACAAAGCAATGAGTATATATGTAATTCAGCTATAGTACATCTTTCATTTTATGTTTTAATTTAGCTACAGACCTACAGATATCCCACTTAGGGTATGTTGACATGTAGAATATACGCTGTGGATTTTTTGGATGGAATTTGCAGTCTGAAATTTTTCAGCGTATTACAGTAGCAGGAAAATGGATGAGATTTTGACAAATCTCATCCACACATTGCGGAAAAAACCTGCCAATTAAAAAACGGTGGCATGTTAATTTACTGTAAGGTGTGGATTTGATTTGTTGCAGAATTTCCTCATTGAGTACAACGCCACTGTTTGCAGATATTTGTGGCAATTAGGCAGCGTATTCACAGCAAATTCTGCTGATTAAAATATACTAAAGCCTATACTTGCGTCTCGAAGCCCTGCCGTAATAATGCGTCCCTGCTCTTCAAGCGGCTTTGTGTCCAGGCTGCCCTTTGTGATGACACTTCATCGCATGTGAGCCCTGCTGCCAATCACAGGCTTTTTTTTTTTTCTAAAGGCTGTTTTTTGCAGCAATCAATCTGGTCGAAAATACTCACCAAATTAAGGCCCCATCTGGTGCAAATATTCAGTTGGATTGCCCTGAATATTCTGGGTTGGATATGCTGCCGACTTCCCATAGTGTATCCGGCTCTTGTGAACCTAGCCTAAGCGTGGATTCACACTCAGATGCAGATTTTGTTGCAGAAATTTCAGTTCTATTTATCTGAATGGGGTTGGAAGAAAGTTGGAACCACTAGGATTCCTCCTGATAAGAAATTCATGGAGAAGGAGCTTGGTGCAGGGGGTAACCAAGAACCCAATGTTTACTTTGACTGAGTTCCAGAGTTCTCCTGTGGAGATGTGAGAACCTTCAAGAAGGATAGTGCTCTCTGTAGTATTCCATCCATAAGGACTTTATAGTAGACTGGCTAGACGGAAGTCACCAGTAAGTAAAAGGACTTGAGTGTCTACTTGGAGTTTGACAAAAGGCACTTAAAGGACTCTCCGTCCATGGGCAACAAGATTCTCTGATCTGATGAGACCAAGACTGAAGTACTGCGTTGAGGGTCTGAATAATGTAATTTTTTTTTCTTATTTCTTTTTGGTATTTGAATAAATTTACACAAACTTCTACAAACTTGATTTTGCTCTATCATTAGGGTTTATTGTGTGTAGACTAAAGGCAAGAGGAACAATTCACTACTGCACATTAAATGATAAAAGATTAGGCAAAAGGACATTAGCAACCAGTGTCAGGCAGCTTCTGCCAAGGCAAATAAACATATTTGGTGGTGAGAAGACTACAGTACCATTACTGTCCGTCCATCTATCTATCTATCTATCGGTCTAAATCAATACTTAGGACATAGACACCTAAACTGTTACTTAATAATTAGACCATTCTGTCCACGCTGAGAGACTCCTGTTCCGGTTTCTTTGGGTTTGCATGACTGGTTTTGATGTGCAGAACATTTACCATTGTAGACTGGATTTCGAATTAAATAACCCACTTATGACGGTGTATTACAATTATCCTATTCAGATCTCTATATTGGGTTATTGTTAATGATTTTCCAACATTACAAAACTTTCTGACTTTCTTTATCTGGTGTTAAGATAACCTATATTGTTTTGTCTCCAATCTCTCTTGACTTTACATGAAACACATCTTTCATTTAACCTTGTCCACTCATCTGTCCTATTCTATAAAGTGCTTCCCTTCTGATCTCTCTCTTTGTGAACTCATGTCCCAGGCATTCTCTCTAAACACAATGGTTATCCTTTTGCCCCCATTAGTTCCATTGGTCTATCTCATTATAATCCTTTTCTTTATTATCTCTGGAATTCTTCTATTCACTTCACAAACTAAGTATACATTTAGCCACCCTGCATATAATGTTCTGACTCCTTTATAGTATAGACGAATCATTAACAGTAAAATTTAGGAATGTTGTATTTATTTTGGAAATTTAAAGTGTTTATTTTACTTTTCATATAGCGCCAACATATACAGCAGAGCTGTAAAATAAAGCACTTGTATATTCAGCAGTGTTGTTCAATCTAATCCACTTTTTAAGCATATTGGCCAGAATTATAATTATAGTAAGCATCTAGAGAACGCCTTTCCATATGCCCTATGTGGGCACGGACATCATAGAGGGATAGCGGGCCTCTATGAGCGAAGTGGAGGTCCACTGCAAAGAACAACTCCGGCTATGAAGGTGTAAGCTTATCCAATAGTGCAAAATATATCCACATGCAATTTATTATCTGACCGAAGAAAATGTTTTCAGCATTGGAGTCAGACAACCATTTTTTGACAAGCATGCATCCATTTTTTTAATCTGCCATCCTATCGAGTTCCATATTATCTGCAAAGAAAAAAACAATGTGGTAAACAAATCTTGGAAAATTCATTGGTTTTCCAATTGATCAATTTGCTAACACAGAACTGTATTTCTGCATTTAAGACAATGAATCCCTACCGCCTGTATTTCAGCCGTCCATGTCTTATTTGATGGCAAAATAGTAATGTCTTCGGAAATATTATGTTGGGTCGGTGAACTGTTATAAAACAAAAAAAATGCTTATTTATGATATAAAAACAAAACAAATTTAACGACGGGGTAGGGAGACAGACAGGTGAGCCCCAATCTACCCGCCACTCAGTCCCTGCCTAGGCAACGGCGTACAACTTGGCGATGGTCCCTACGCTCAATATGTGCACGACAGACAAACAGACAAGGGTACACAGAAGCTAAGGGAAATGGGGCAGTTGCCCACGAAAAACACTGTGAGTAACAAGAATAATGAACGAGCCGAGTCAAACCAGGAGTGTACGAGGAACCAAACGCAGAGCAGGAGAGTAGTCAGTAAAGCCAGGGTCAATATGAAGCAGAGGACAATAGTACAAGCAGTAGCAGCAGAGCCAGGAAACAGGCAGAATCACAGGCAAAGGAGGAGCAGGAAATGAAGGTATAAATAGACAGAGGGCGGGAGCCAACTCCGTCTAGCCAGGCTGTGATAGGCTCTCCCACTACTCAGCCTCCCAGCCTGCGTGGTAGCAGATCGAGTCACTCTCAGACTTAGGAGCAGGTGCAGACTGATTAAACACGGGCGGTCGACACAGAAGCTGTGTCTGGCAGATCCTTTACAACAAATTTCTGTAAAATATAATCTAAATTCTAAAATTTAATTCAGAAACTGGACATAGAAGACGTTTCATAAGTAAAACTGTGATGATAATAGAGATTTTAAGTGACGTGTATCCCCCTTTTGGATACTTTCTTGTTTAACCCATTAGTGACAGGCCCATAGTGTTTTTACGTCGGTCACTAACGGGCCTTATTCCGATGCAATAGCTTTTCTACGGCGCTGAATCGGAATAAGTAAACAGAGCAGGGAACTGTCAAATCTCCCTGATCTCAGCTGCCAGAGGTAGCTGGGGGCGTCCCTACTCGACCGGGTGAGATCGATATTCATATCGATCTCACCCGTTTAACCCCTCAGATGCGGTGCACAATAGCGTGCACCGCATCTGAGTGGTTTTGGAGGGAGGGAGCTCCCTCTCATCCAACTGACACCCGGCGATAAGATCGCCGAGTGTCTGTGTCTCTGATGGCAGCCGGGGGCCTAATAAAGGCCCCCAGGTCTGCCTGTAGTGAATGCCTGCTAGGTCATGCCAGAGGCATGACCTAGCAGATGCCTGTCCGTTTTACACGGACAGGCATATTACACTGCAATATAGAAGTATTGCAGTGTATTATAAATGCGATCGGATTATCGCATAGTGAAGTTCCCTAGTGGGACTAGTAAAAGAAGTGAAAAAAAAAAATGAAAAACCCACTTCCCCCCCCCCCCCTTACATACTGCTTTATTATTAACAAACAAAATAAAGTTAAAAAGTTACACATATTTGGTATCGCCGCGTCCGTAACGACCCCAACTATAAACTTATCGCCAGCCTTAAAAAAAAATGTGATAAAAAGTGATCAAAATGTCGCATCTATTCCAAAATGTTACCGATTAAAAACTACAAGTCGTCCCGCAAAAAAAAAGCCCTCCTACAATTGCATCGGCGAAAAAATAAAAACGTTACGGCTCTTCAATTATGGAGACACAAAAACAAATAATTTTGAAAAAAAAGTGTTTTCACAGTGTAAAAGTAGTAAAACATACAAAAACTATACAAATTTGGTATCGTTGCAATCGCAACAACCCGCTGAATAAAGTTATTCTGTTATTTATACTACACGGTAAACAGCGTAAATTTAGGACGCAAAAAAGTATGGCGAAATTGCAGGTTCTTTTCTATTCCCCCCCCCCCAAAAAAAGTTTATAAAAGTTAATTAATAAATTCTATGTACCCCAAAATGGTGCTATTAAAAATTACAACTTGTCCCGCAAAAAACAAGACCTTATACAGCTATGTCGACGCTAAAATAAAAAGTGTATAGCTCTTTGAATGAGACGATGGAAAAACGTAAAAAATGGCTTGGTCATTAACGTCTAAAATAGGCTGGTCATTAAGGGGTTAAGTAAGTGTGACCAAAGGCTTCTCCAGCTAGAATACTGCATCATTTTGTATACTGGAATACATTGACAAGGAAATATGTACCATCAGGCTAGCTAGTTCAGCTTTTATGGGCACCATATCAGGTTGTCTCCATACTCCTTTCCTATGGATTGCATTAGCCCGAACAGGGGCCACCACAACTTGAGAAAACATGGAAGCAACAAACTGGCCTGAGCATAGGTTTAACTATAACCATAGCAGCTACAATGGGGGTCAACAGCTGACAGGGTGAACTCTTTTTGTGGGTAAAAAATACAGTGGATTTCTGTTGTCTAGCTTCACTATGTAAGTTATACTTTGTGAAGAAGATCAGGTTTATAACACTACGATCCATCCTTTGGTTGCTGCTTAAGTAGAAACAGTTATGATGCTGATGCTGCTCATCCCTTATGTTGTTAAAATGCCCTATGAATATTTTTGATGCCCCCGGGTCACCTGAGAGTGACCAAGTGCTCGGCATGCCTGTCCCAGAATTGGGAGGTATAGGGGTGAGAACCAAAACAATCCTTTTTTTTTTTTCTATGTACTCACAACACTAGTGATTTGAGAAGGAACGTTTTGGAAATATAATTTGCATATAGGATAGTTCCTGGATTCTTGCTATGAAAACCATGCGACAATAGGTTAATAAAATTATGTTATTTGGCATTCCACATTGCCAAATACAAAAATTGCACAATATTATGTCTAAATTTAATAAACTAGCCTGAGCTACATGACCCTATATAAAACTAGGCAATCAGAAGCCAAAGACTTAATTTAAATTAATTTAAGCATTATAAAGTTTGTTATTTAAGTTTAATAACTTATAACCTGAATACGCTATTCACGGGAATAATTTAGGGGAAAAAATGCCAATCCAATTTTACAAATATGCTAAGTAGTGATTTATTTTCCAGCACTGCTCAATATCAAGTAAATACATTATGCAGTTGTCAGGTTCTCTCCAAGGACAGTGATAGACTTCATGTTTCTAGTGCCAAATCCAATTTGACATTTAAATTAAATCCCTAGGTGTTAGAATACAAAAACATATCTGTAATTGTGATAAAGCAATGGGGTATTCTGCTTGACAGAAATAATATGTCTGATGTGGTTGGTATTTTCCTCTAAATAATAGAAAGTCTAATTAAGATTTGTTGAGCAAAGAAAAATCTGTTGTGCCCAATCATGAACTGAGCAATCAAACTACAAAGCAAATGACTGGCAAATTACCAAAGGGCCAAAGGGTAACAGAACAAAGTACAAGTGGATTAAAAATGTTATTGCTTGTGTGATTTTATTTAATTATTAATTTGCACAATTGTTTGCTTATTATATTATGCTGCTTATTAATATTGTTTAGTTAGTAGGTCAGATAACATATATATATATATATTTAATTTTATTTTTTTATTCCTTTTTTTCTGTTTTTTTTATTTTTTATTTGCTGCCTTTTAATTAATAATTATACTGTAAATTAAAGTGATTCGGGGATATCCTTAGGATAGGTCATCAATGTATGATTAGTATGGGAACTACAGATGAATGTGCCTGGCACTGCAACTAAGCCCAGCTACTACTGCAATGATGTCACAATTAAAAGAAAATATACTGCCTAGACCTATGCCAAAAGGACATTCTTTTGGCATACATTTGACTAATGATACTGCTCCTGAAATATATGCTGACTGCAGATCACAGACTTCATGTTAAAACAGAGCCTTAATCATTTAGTGAAAATGTTTTTAAATACCTACAGTACTAGAGATGAGCGAAGTTCCCGATATTCGTTTTGAGTCCGATTCAATCAAAACCGCCATCCGATTCGATTCAGTCGGAATTAATTCACTGAGAAGTGCGCCGATTCACCCTAAAAATTTGTGTGTCTGACTCTCTGATGCCTTATAGGACCTGTATCCAACCCCTTTCAAGCTCTTTAACGCAAAGCCAGCATTAGTAATGTCAAACACTTTTGACTTTGTTTCTGGTTATGCTCCTGGTTCATCCCTGGTTACGACGCATGGTTGAGTCTTCAACTCTTGGTTTAACTACTTGGCTTGGTTTATGAACTCCAAGTACTGACTGATCCTTGGGTACTGTTCCTGAATTCTCTCCCGGCAAAGACCATTCGCTTAGTCCTGACTACGACTTCAGCCTGCTCCAATTTCTGCTAGCTATCAAAGATCACTTTGGGGACCGCGACCTGGGGAACGCCAAACCTCCCTATGCGGGTCAAGGGTAAAAACCATGGGTTCCCCTAGATTCTGCACCCCAGTTTAGTCTGCATCTGTATGACTGTGGTATAGAGGGTTCAATTATCCGGTACAAGGCAGCCCGGCTATGTCTTTGTCTATGTTTTCTAATTGATAATTTATACTATTTGTCTAGACATGATTGTACCAAACAATACCCTGCAACCATATTACAGGAAAACTTCTATATTATTACTGTGAGATGTTCCTTTGATTGCAATGGAGAAGCGCCTTACTCCATTGATTGTGTAATTTGGTAACCAGGGCTTAGCTCAGCATTGTTGTGAGATCTTGCAGATATTAGTTTACAACCTATCTGTATGCCATTGTGTGCGCTTAATCAAGTTATCGGATTGTGCTCGCAGATTGTTTATGGCAGTCGAGCTGTTTTTAACAGGAACAACAAAGTGGTATACTCTGAAGACTTAAGAGAAGAACATTCAGGATCAGTCCCAATGATCATTAATATTGAATACATCCTAAAAAAAAAATAACTAGCTGTGCTATAAATCACATGCAGAGTCACCGCTATCAAACGTGTATATATTATGCAAGTTGTGAAACATAATTATTTTTCTTGACTCCCTATAGGGAGAGCCTATAACCTGTGCAAACTTCAACAGAAAAAATATCAATAGTCTCAATTTCCTGCTCATTAGAATTTACCTGATGGAAATGCATGGTGGGAATTATAACAAAATACATCCAATTTGTTGGAGTGCAATCAGACTGAAATGCACCGGCATAATTAAAAAATGGAAGTTTAATTTAGCTTTGCTTGATAGGGATGTTTTGACTTTCAACAAACTATTTGGAATGTTGTACTTTTAATACAAAAATACTTAAGTAATCGGTAACGTCCACAGGACCTTCCATATAACTATCTAATTCCGTGCCTTAGAAAAACATGGCTGTCTTTAACCAAAAACAGTGCCACTCTTGTCCAGAGGCTGCATGTGGTATTGCAGCTAAGCCCTTTTGAGCCCCTTTCTTCGACTTAATAGCATGGCATGGGAAGCGGTTAACTTCTTGCACCACACCATACTATTACAGGCCAGGGATGGCGTGGGCACTGGTGCTGAGCCAGAGCTATTATCGGTAGGTGTCACCTGAAATATACATTTAACTCTTTAGATGTTGTGGTTACATAAAGGGTTTTATAGAAGAAGAGGGCTCGCAATCTCGAGCTGCTGTCAATGTACCCCAATAAAAGGGTTTACCACTCTGATGACTCCATTGCTATTGATACATTGAGTACAATTGAATAAGAAGGGAACAGCCCCAACCAGAGGGACGTTTTTTTGCTTCTACACCCTACCACTGGTGCAAGTAGTGTATCAACCATTGCCATTTAGACTGTACGATGAACTACATGTATGCGGTCAGGATTCAGAACTATAAAATCCTAACAAGTCTTGTCAGCTCTATTGCCATGCTACTGTAGAGGATTTGCTCCTTCCCTGACAAGCAGGGCTTATTTTAGCTGCTCTGCAGTGAACAGAGAATTCATATGAAGAGACCTAGCTGTGAAGAAAGTAATTGGGCATGCGTGTCCACCAGCACTCAGCTCATTAGGGGGATGTGCACATTTTTATACATTTTGAACACCATATAAATGGCATATCTTGGTTCTTTTCTCTGATCAATTGTAAAGTTTTCCTACTTCAATATTAAAGAGATATTTTCACCTTGACAGCCCCTTTCCAAATGCCCAATTAGGACAAATGGATGTCATAGAGGGGTTCCTTTTCAGAATCTGTAACAGAGACGCTAGCAAGTTCTTGCCAGTGTAGTATCTAAAATTACGTGGGTGGCTGTATATTAATTGTTAAAGCACTTTAGTCTGGCAGTTTCTTGCTTCCAAGAAACTCCCTTTACAAAATATTTTCTTTCTTCTTTAAATTGGCCATGGGTTGTTTTTTGCTTTCACTCAACCGACACTCGAGCTGTAAGTTTATTTATAGCAAAGATATACCAATTAGAATGTAAGAATGTATGAGCAAAAAATTGTTCCGGAGGGCCAGTTTGTTTCTCTGCATTGCCAGTTAAATTGTTTCATATGTATCCTAGCGGGTATATACAATTTATACCACCTCCCTTTTCATAAAAAATATTAGCTACACTAAAAAAAAATTGTACTCAATAGACTCTCTTGCCTGCTATTTGTTTTGGAGAACGCTCGTTTTCCCGAATCATTGACCGGTGTAAAAGAGCCTTTACTTCTCTTATATAATAAATGTATTTATTGTAGTCTCCTTAAACTATTAGAGGCTAGTCAATTTGATTATGGTTTCTATAAGAGTCTAAGAACTTGTATTCTACTTCAGAAGTTTTGGAATTCATTTAAAAAAATAAAAAGCATTCTTCACTCATTCAAATTTACACCTTTTTGGGGAAATCCATCCTTGTACCCTTTGAGTACTTTAAAATTTTGTCAGATGTGGTTTAAAAATGGTATTGAATGCTGTAGGTTGGTGATTTATTAATGAACGCTTCGATTAAACCCTTTGAGGTTTTACAACCTACTGGAATATAACGTACCATATCATTTATTTTTATATATTTACAGTCTAACTCGGCTTCTCGTGATATTTTCCAAAGACAAAGGTTGAGGATATTCAACCCACCCATTCAGAAAGGTGTCCTGCTATTACAACATTCAAAATGAACCTTGTCTTCTTTCTATAAATTTTTGATAAAAGATCTACTCTCTGCTTACCCACATAAATCCGACAAAAATGTCAGGAGGATCTATGTGGCCTTTTGAGCAAGCGATAGATAGACAAGCTTACATTAATGGGATTAAAACTCAGAAACCACTGATGTGTATGAGGCCCTTAGGGTCCTTTTATACCGGCCAATCTTGGCCACAACAACGAGTGCCGATCAACGATCAATGCTTGGTTATATATTGGGATAAGCGCCCATTTACACAGTGAGATAAATTGTCGACAAAGATAATATTTTAGGCTGCAGAAATGATACGATCAGTCGATGAACAAGCTTTTGCTCATTCATTGGCTGATCGTTGACCTGTTTACACAGGGCAATGATCGGAAACAAGTGTTTTGTAAACGCTCACTTGGCCGATTTAATTGGCCCATGTAAAAGGGCCCTTACTATATAGAATATGATTGAACATATTTTTTTTTTATTTTTCCTGACCATACTTCAATTTATTTATTTATTTCTGTTACTTATATAGCGCCAACATATTCCGCAGCACTGTACACAGGTCCTCACTTTACATAGGTTCCACATTTTCACGCTTACCACTGTTTTAATGTACTTTAAGAACATTTTATGAATCCAGGTTTTATTCTTTAGAACAGCCACAGGATTCTTTTGTGTCCTTCTCATGCATTTTTAAGTGATCATGAACATTTTAGTGCTCCCTGAAGCCACACTTAGATTATGTAAATCTAATCCAGCCATAGTCAAGAGGAGTTTTTGTTTAGTACAACATGAACTCCATTAATGTTCAAGCTCCCGTGTCCCCTTCTTGATAACATAAATATAAAAGCTTAGACGGTGGGAAATCACGTAATATACTCCAGTAGCACTTACCATACACTGTATTAAATTGTCTTTGCTTATACGTGATTTATTTTGATTGAAATCTGCACTGCGAACTAATATAAGAAAGAAAATTCTATATGTTTTATATTTAAAAAATATATATATTACATATAGAATTTTGTTGCGGTAGGGTCAGAAATATAGACCTGAATGATTAGATACACTCACAGTTGCCAGTCACATACAGTGCCTTCATAACAACGACTCCATAAAAATGTCAAACACAGTGCCCACATTTAATTTCCAGCCTCAATTGCCCCATAAAAGTGGCAGCGTTAGTACCTCCATAACAGTGCTATCCACTGTGACCCCAGTGACGACTATAATGTCTCTATAACATTTCAAGTTAGTGCCCCCAGAACAGTGCCATTTATAGTGCTCCAATGGCAGTGCTAGCCACAGTGCACCCATAAGTGTTAACTACAGTACCGGCATAACCGTGAGGACCCTCCTAACTATGCCAGGCTTGATATTTAGTATAATCTATCATTCTGCAAAGAAGAAAAATCAAGAGTCAAAGATAGACAAACTGATTAAAAAGGTGGACTGTTTGGTAATAATGGAATTTAATGAGGCTAATAGGCTCTGTTCACACTTGCATCACGATTTCCATTTTTACATTGGCTATGAAAGATATGATGGATCACTTATAATTAGTTATGATCTGTTTCTTTTTTCCATTGACTTGCATTCTTTGTTATTTTGACCATCAAAAGCAACTGAAGCCTGAAGGAATGGAACTAATGGAGATGTGAACAGAACCTTAGGCCTGTTTTTTGCCCATGTTATACTTACACTGTGATGTATCGGTGGCATCCGTCACCGTAAACTTTAATGGTATCTATGTTGTGAATTGGGGTCATGAGAGTTCATGATGTATCCATTAAATGGATATCATTATAATCTATGGGTGACGGATTTCAATATTAGGCATCCGTTTAATGGATCTGTCACCTATAGACTATAATTGTACCTGGAAAGCCCACGATGTATCCATTAAAGGGGTTTGCCCAATAGGGGCATTTATGGCATATCCACAGGATACTTACCTCTAGAACGGGGTCCCTTAAACCCCGTTCTACCTTTCTCGGTTCCCACTGCCGCTTTGTAATTTCTGATTATGTAATCAGGAAGTGGCCCGGGGGGCAGTGGGAACTGAGAAAGGTAGAACGGTTTTAGGGGGTCCCATTCTAGAGATAGGTGTGGGTCCCAGAGGTAGGACATGTATCTGTCTGACATTTCTGGCATATACTTTGGATATGCCATAAATGCCCGATGACACACAGTGACATACGTCACCCATAGGCACCCATTTAAAAAAAACATATACCGCTCAGTACACCTTTGTTTCCAGGATCCTATTACACTATTCCACACCTAAAAACAAAGGTATACTGACTTATACCAGCCCAACAGAGGACAAAAGGACACACTTTTGTCCTCCTTTGGGCTAATTGAGCCTTATGGACACATATAGCATGTATGTCGGGAGCTCCCCTGACATACACGCTAAACAGACATCACAAACATAATGTGAACAGGGCCTTACCTGGGATTAGAGAGTTTTTTTTATTTTTCCTTATTTTTAAAATTAGAATTTTAGTTTTTATAAAGAGCATAATAAATAAGCAAAAAACAAAGCAAAATAGTCATACATCAGTTGTATAGTTGCAGAGAGGAGGGAGAATAACAAAGGGTATGTAGAAAAAAGTCAAAGAGGGAGAGGATATACGAATTAAGAAATGCAATTAATATCTTAGTCGAGAGTGACAAATATTTGTGCAGCTGGTAAATATTTTTAAAAAAAGGCAGCAGTAACAGCTTTATGGTAGAAAGAGATACTGTAGGTAGGGATTAATGTTACAAAAAGTTGGGGTCCTACTGCTAAATTAACTAACCCAATGAGTTAAGATCTATAAAAGGTGACCCCTGACGAAGCACCAGCGAAACGCGCGTCGGGTCTGGCAGCGGTCTCCCCTCCCGGTCCTGATCTCCTGCTCATTTTCCACTATGTAGGTGTAGGTATACTGCTCATTAGTTTGCCTATGACTGCACTTTGCATGTATTTTATTAGGTATCTATCTGTGCAAATGTACTATGCTTAGCACCTGCCTAAAAATATTGATTTATGCTTTTTGTGGGATCTTTTGACCATTTTAACATCTGGGGGACCAGGCTGCTTTCATGTTTGGATTCCATCTCTTTATGAGGGTTCATTCTTTTTACTGTGTATAGTTGTAATGTGTTTTTTCTGTGTATTTTTGACTGAAATAAAGATTGTTTGTAATTTTGCAAATACTTGGTCGTGACTTTTCTTCTTTTTCTGGTTTATTATATTAGTCACTGTGACCATCGGCACAATTTGGGGCATTGCTCGGTTTGCTGTATGTTAAGGCATGGCTACATAGGTGAAATGACACACAACATTAAAGGGAACCTGTCACCAGCATTTCACCTATTGAACTTTACTTATCCCTCACTGGCCGCTGCTATAAAAAGTTCATTGCCGTTATTCCCGCTCCTAAACTCCTCTTCCGACTGTAAATATCGGTCTGCAAACGTTTTGCGCCTTTTATCGTAATTATGCGGAGTCCCTTTGTGCGCACACACCAAAAGAGGACATCAATGCACAAGCGCAGGATTTTGTGTGCTGTGGGAAGGCGAGGAGCTGTCAATCAAAAGTAAGGAGGCGAAGTAAACTTGGAAAGACTTGAGGAATGAAGATATGACTCTTTCCAAACGAAGATTTGACTCTTTTCAAATGAAGATCTGACTCTTTTCTGCTCATTAGCATACGGTGTGGGAACACTAAAAAGCTAAATACTAAAGCTACAGAGCCGACTAAGAAGATAATTATAGGTTATATAGAAATGATTTTTCACCCACTACCACCAGGTATTGCTGGTTTAATAGGTGAAATGCTGGTGACAGGTTCCCTTTAAATCACCCAAAAGTATAGGATGTTACGGTCCTCCTTAGATTACCAAAACTGTTCCACCTCATTCACAAAATGGCAACTATGTCTCACACTTCCCCTCACCCTGAAGGCACTTGCACTTTATTACTCCAGTCTTCCTTCTACTAGAGTCATGGAAATGACCCTGCAGATTTGCCATTGCTCTTATATTATCGGAAAAAGAAGATATCATGCAGGATTCACCTGTAATATATTACATCTAAGTTATCAACTTAGATGTGAAAGAGTAAAGGTGGATCCTGCCTATCAGAGACATGCAGGACATGCTTTTACTTAACCCGTCAGTCCCGCGGACCTGACGAGAGCAAGATTTAGCTAACAATACAGCTGCTCTATATAGAGAATACAAAGCAGCTGTATCTCAAAAAGTAAAAATATTTTTTTAATAAAAACTAATTATAAAGTTGCACCAATCACACTGACTGACATTATTATTATTATTATTATTATTATTATTATTAATTAAAAAAAAGATACCTTTCAAAGGTTTACATAGCCTTTAAGATATTGGTAAGTGCCACAGTTTTTACTATTGTTTTGTATTAAATCTCACATATTTACAGGCGGATGTGATGGAATATTTTGACTAGAAAATAATTATCTTGCGATGGTTGGCGAAGAGGTGGATGGCTGGTAGAGACTTCAGAGCCCAAGAGCCTCAATCTACGCCTCTGTGATCCCGTGTCATTATAAGCCGCTTATTATCAGCCATTTTTTGTATAATGATCACTAAATGTATTATGAAGCGTTTAGACATTCTGTGCAAATCATATTTGTAATTCTAGATTTCTAACTCACTGGAGATTTTATTCTGAGCCGGGTTTAGCTCTGAAATACAGAGAATGTTTATTACATGGAACATTATTGTGCAGTCCTCATAAGCCCTGTTTCTTGACTTATGGCAGCATAAGTGTTTCAGAGCATATCTATTAGTATTTGTCTGAAGCAGCAAGAGGCGGACAAATCACTAGCAATGTGTACTTAACCATGTATCTGAAAAACTGATTATAACATCTTTATTTTCTGGAGAGAGCAGAAAAGGTCAAATGTGTACAATATGTTCTGTAGTACTGTATCAACACTTTTCTTGTAGTTATCGTGTGAGCCACCCCACAAATCCAGCTGTCACATATTTTCCGTCATCTAAATTTGCTTTTTTTAGTTTGTGCTCTTCTCTTTGAAATGCTGCTTTTATTATTTATTTTATTTGTTAAATTAACGGCAAAAAGAAAAAAAGTTCTGTCTCCTCAACCTAATGGAGTATTCACAACTAGAATGCATATTTACATGTTTGAGTAAAGTTAACCGGGCTGTGGATAACCATTTTTGAGTTATTAATTATGGATAAATAAATAAAAACCTTATTTTTAGCATTCAAGTGACATGTACTGAGCTGCAATGCCATACACATCCTATGGAGAATGGTGGCGCTGTTTCTGGAAGAAAAAATACCCTTTTTTTGTAACATCATACAACCTGTTATGTTTCTCGCCAGAGAAGTGGATCTTTTGAGCCACAATCATTGCAGACTAATCCGGGGAGCAAAGTATTTAAAAAAAACTCTGTTCCATGCCCATAACCCCCTGCAAGGCGGTATGGACTTTACTGGTCAAAATCCCAGTCACAGAATAGTCACCGATTGACAGCAGGTAGATGGCGGCACATAGAGTGCCTACGAAACCATAGTACTCTACCATGTGTATGAGGCCCAGTGGCGGATGAAGTAGTCATTAGGCTCGGGGCTATACCGCAAACTTGGGCCTTCACTTTCCCACCACCATCCTGCCACGTCGTGTCTGTATTCAACACCACTTTCCACGTCGTGTCTGTATTCACCCCGTCAGTACTCTGTACATGCAGGGAGGGAATATACATCAATTCAGTTATATATTTACCCCCTTTAGTTTCCTAAATGGTGTGTAAATATTTCCACCCCATCAGTTCACTGTAAATACAAGACCGTGCATAAATAATTATATATTCATCCTCTCAGTTTTCTCTGGGCCCCTTATTCTGGGCCAGGTGCATAATTTCTCTCATTTTTGTTTAGTATTGACTGTGTGTATGCAAAATTAATGATGGCTTTGAGTTCTTCAATTATTGTTTCACTGGGATCTAAATGTAAGCGGGTATAATAAGAGGGATCAGATAGGATTCGGAGGGCTTCCTTTTCATAGTCTTCGATGTCCTGTATTACTGCGCCGTCCCCTTTATCTGTGGAGCGGATGACAATATCACTATTGTTTTTATTGGCCAACGTTCTTGTCTGTTCAAATCATCTTTATTGGTTATAAAAAAGGTTTCCAAATAGTCAAGGTCTTTGGCTATTAGTGTAAATATTCTGCCTGTATAAACGTTTAAAATAATTGTTTATTATCAAAATTATTAAAATTGGTAGGGCACGGAGTGCCAAAAGATCCAGGTACAGGCGTTGGCAACCAGATCAAGAGCGCAGACTGAATTGTATGTGAAAAAAAGAGACAATCAGCACGCACCCATTCATGGATGCCTGATTGTATCAAAGGTGAATTGTCACATAAACCAGCTCAGAGTGCTTGGCAAATATTGATGAGATCTGACTGCCACAGATTAGTTAGCAGGCACACTCCCAACGCGTTTCTGCACCATGTAGGGGAGCGTCCTCAGGGGTACGAGTTGCCTGAATTATTAACGTAAAGTTTAGAAAGAGCCTGTCAGCTGATATTCAGCTGTTCGTTTGGTGTAACGGCGCATATGAGACATCTGATGGTGGTCTGACGCGCGCCGGGGAAACTCGGAAGTTTTATCAACCCAAGCCCCACCCATAGAGGCGTTGCGTAGTGTCGGGCCGTCCAATGAAGGAGTAAGGCGTGTGAAAACACACGCCCCTACAGGGGGCGGCTCCATAGTAACCACGCAGCCAATGGAAGAGATGCATAAAGCATCAATGGTAACAAGGGGGAACTAGAGGTGGCCAGAACATACAGCGCCGATACCTGTAGGGGCGTGTGTTTTCACACGCCTTACTCCTTCATTGGACGGCCCGACACTACGCAACGCCTCTATGGGTGGGGCTTGGGTTGATAAAACTTCCGAGTTTCCCCGGCGCGCGTCAGACCACCATCAGATGTCTCATATGCGCCGTTACACCAAACGAACAGCTGAATATCAGCTGACAGGCTCTTTCTAAACTTTACGTTAATAATTCAGGCAACTCGTACCCCTGAGGACGCTCCCCTACATGGTGCAGAAACGCGTTGGGAGTGTGCCTGCTAACTAATCTGTGGCAGTCAGATCTCATCAATATTTGCCAAGCACTCTGAGCTGGTTTATGTGACAATTCACCTTTGATACAATCAGGCATCCATGAATGGGTGCGTGCTGATTGTCTCTTTTTTTCACATACAATTCAGTCTGCGCTCTTGATCTGGTTGCCAACGCCTGTACCTGGATCTTTTGGCACTCCGTGCCCTACCAATTTTAATAATTTTGATAATAAACAATTATTTTAAACGTTTATACAGGCAGAATATTTACACCTTAGTAAATTAAACGTATACCTTTACACTGTTACTCTTTGGAATATGTCTTTGGCTATTAGGTGGTGGAAGGTGGAAATAAAATTTCCTTGATTTTCAATCGGGTGGAAATAAAGAGTCAGGTCTAGCCGACGTGTCTAGCGTGAAGCACATCTGCTAGACACTAGGGCAAAATATACAATATATAGAAGTTTTTTTAAAGATACATACAAGGCCACCTGGAGCCCTGTAGCATAAGAGCAGCTGAACAGGCAGTTATCAATGTGTGATGTGGAGGAATGGGCGATAATGGGCTATGGGAGTCTCGTGCCCTGGGCCTTTGCCAAAAAGGAAATTTTATAATGCGCCACTGATGAGGCCTACATTTGCTACACTGTATCATGCCCAGTGTAGGGGCCTAGGGGGCAGTACATGACTGACACAGGGATTCTCTTGTGTGTCTTTTAAATCCTTTAGTCGTGTACTGTCACCCCAGGCCCAGCGATAGACATTACACCGAATAGTAGCATTGCATAAAGCGTTCCTTTAACATTCAGATAAATTATTTTAGGTTTGCAATATGTGGTTCTACTATTTAAAAAACGATAGAACATCCCTTTACATGATGAAAAATCCCCAGCATAATGGAAAAGATACTCGCTACTTTCAAGGTGAATGAAAAATTCCTTAACATGGTTAATACTGGGAATTTTTGAAAATGTAGTCCCCCTGGATGCCTTTTGCCTTTCTTAGTGACCCATTGCTTTCTATATAGTCTCTTTCTTTACTTTAACCAGTACTTACCCTTCTCGTTGTGTCTATCGTCTTGCATTTGTCTTTTCCAGATCTTGTTACTATTTATATTGTTATTTATATTGTACTATATTTTTATTTTTAAAATGTTTTCTTCTTTCAAATAAAAAGGATCAAGCTTTGTAATTGCTTTATACAGTTTATTCTCAGTACACTAAACTGAAGTTTAAATTTCCATTTGAATAACTAATCATAATAGCCCATCGCTCTAGTGTCCATCTAACATCCTAAAGATTTCTTTGGATTCTAAATAAAACGGCCCCATTAGTTTAACGAAAACTTGCTGAGTTCATAGGATTGTGTAGTCAATCAATAGCCTATTAAGTTTTGTGTTTCTACCCGTGTACAAGGTAACACAAGGGACTAAAAAAAAAAAAATTAAGAAAATTAAATGGTTTATTTTGCACAATGCAGCATTTTCTGCTCAGACTAACTGGTACAATTAGGGTGGAAATGTGGAAATGACACAATGCAATTGCAAGTATATAACCTACTGTAAAGCTGATAAAGAGACTCCATTTCTAAGACCTTAAGGAAAAAATGTGATAAACAAGCAATTAGTATAATTTATAGTACATGAATGCAACATGGAGTGTATATTAAATGTAGCTGCACATAGTCATGTTGCTCCGATTCTTACATTTTAAGGGTTTTGTACACTTTTGCATTCAATTTGTTTGTTATTGCGCCAATCAAAAAATAAAATAAACACTAAGGGGGCTGAAGGATATCAGGTGATACAACTGTCTCGTCTTTTAGATTGGCTTGACACTTCATCTCCCAAGCTCTATGTGCCTCTGGATCTCATTTTGACATCTTTGCTATCGACATCCCGTCCCACTTAATTCGAATATACTTTTTTTTAAACCTTTGGCCATCACTCCTTCGAGGCTTTCCTAAAATCCCATGCCTACATCTACTAAGCATGACTAAATCGCTCATCCCTTTATATTGAGCTTCAACTACACCTCCACAGATCAGTCATTGGCAGACAGAAATTTCTCAATTAGCAAGAATAGAGGAATTGTCGCACTTAGAGTTACATACTCAATCCAAATTTAAGCTCATTTGGCAACCATGGTTTGACTTCTGTAAGGATGAATCTAATAAACCTCTTTGGGCAGATTCACCATCTGATTAGAGACTCCCAGTCTCCTCCTCGAGGTCTTAGGTTCATGACCTGTTCTTATTTTGTGTCAGGTGTATCTTCCACCTGAATTTCGCAATGTACCGTTCTCTTGTTCTGGAAATGTGTTGTTGGAATCCTCTGTGCGTCATTTTTATATGGCTCACTTTCTGCACCCACTATGTTTTGAATCTGCTTTCGAGACACGTGCTCTAGTTGATCCATAAGTCGTCTTTTGTAGTTTTGAAAAATTTAATAAAAAAGATATTTAAAAACTTGAAAAATAAAAAATATATATATTTTTCAGCTCGACATTCAGCTTTAAAAGGGTTTTTTTTGGCGGGATGGGTTGAAGTTTTTATTCTTTTTGTTTATTTTTTTTACTTTGTATTTTTCTCATTTTAAGTAACTCAAGTATATATTTTTTTATGTTTTGATACTGATTGGAACTATTTCAGCATTATTTATTAGGGCATATGGGCATCATTGAGGAGGCCCCCCACTTGGGATCCCCTATGAGCTAGAATGGAGAGTCACACTGCAAGAGCGGCTCCCACTCTAATGGCCCTGACCCATCAAAGCATGTTCGTTTTTTTGAATCTGAAGAGCAAATGTCTGGCCAGACATTTCTTCCCCCACCGATTTAGACAATAAAATAAAGGGTATTTACCTCACCGCTCTGCTTCTCTCCCTCCAGATCTCCTCAGGCCTTCACAGCAGGCTGCGGCACATACAAGTTACGAACGCCAGGCAGCGTCAGAAGGTTGTATTGGACGCATCACTCAGGACAAGTAGTGCTGTGTCGCATATAAGGCTCTGATACTGCTTGGCGTCAGGACCTTGTATGCGCCATGGCCTTCTGTGGGAGCCTAAGGAGATCCAGGGCGGAGAAGCAGAGTGTTGAAATGAGTATATTTTTTCATTTTATGTCTAATCGGGGGGGGGGGGGGCTGGCTGCGGTCGCACTCCTTGCAACCGAAATTGTTGTGCCACAATTTTGGAGCACTGCCTGCCGAAATTTTTGTCACATTTCTTAAGAGTGGTATGTGTGTATAGGAAAAAAGGCGGCATTCGCCTGCTAAGTCTTATTGAAAATGGTAAATCTTTATTGACATCACTGTGGGTATCACAGCGGGAGAATGTAGGACTGCACACAAGGTGACTGACGTTTAGTGTGGAGCACGCTGCGTAGGCTCCAAGCGAACGGCCATCTTCTTGTGTGCAGTCCTAAATTCTCTCGCTATGTTATCCACAAGGATCACAATAAGGAATTACCTTTTTCAACACATTTTCCTCTATACACATACCAGTTCTGACATTGCTATCATTGAGCAGAGCACCACCCGTGTCGTTAACATCTGAGTACCTTTCCCCACCGCCTAGTATTGGCGCGGAAGTGGTGAGTGAAGTAGTGCCAGCTACTGTTTTTTGTCCTCCCAATTATTAATAAATATAAAATGTTCATATGAGGCAATGGTCTTCTGTAATTTAGAGGCATTTTGGAATAAAAAATGATGTTCACTGCCATTTCATATTGCAGTATGACTTGGTAAATAAAAATCTCACTCTCTCTCTGCAGACATTCTCTAATGTTTGCATACTTTATATATTTGATATAGCACTGTATAAGATGTTCCTGGTACATAATAAATCTCCGGTGTTCCTATTATTGGTGATTTTAGGGCACATTTGCAATTTCCATCTTCTCCAACCACATTTTTCAAAATAAAACCAAAGTCCTACTAGATGTAAATAAATCAGAGTCCCTGAATATTGACTTTAAATTCTAATAAGAAAAAAAACATCTAATCAGTAATTCAACAATATATTTTCAGCTTGCTAAATACCCAGTAAAAAAGTTACATGGATTTTCTTGTCCCTTTTGCTCAGCTAGATTGCTTTTCCATTCTCAAAGGCTTCTGCCACAAGATTACCTGTCCCCTACAGGCTAGAACGCATTTTATGTTACAGAGAGCATTGTTGAATTCAAAACCATTGTACTAGGCACTTAAAACTGCATAAATAGAAAGGTGAAGCTTTTTCACAAAGTAGAATTTTCTTGCTTTTTAATATAAGAAATGTACAAATCAGAAATGTAATGTAAGTCAGAAGTCTTGACAGAACAATCCTCTAAAGAATATATATATATATATATATATATATATATACAGTGTGTGTGTGTGTGTGTGTGTGTGTGTGTGTATATATATATATAGTGTGTGTGTGTGTGTGTGTGTGTATATACATTTTTTTTAAAATCTTGATAGTAAAATTCTTTAAATCTTAATCAAACCCCAGACCTTGATCAGTAACACACTCATCAGAGAATGCTATGGGCTAATACTGTATGTTAAAGGAGAATATTGTTCCATCCAGACAATCTGTCCTATGACTACATAACTTATACCTGGTAAATGGAGATAGTATATACTGATATTAATCAGTGATATTCACCCATTGAGGTGTCAGTATGCCCAGAGACCATTTGGTCATAGATTGTTATCTACTGCCTTATTAGAATTTCAATGGTCCTAAATACAGGAAGGAGCCGTTGTAAACTGGATATGGAGGCAGCTGGGTGTACTGGAAATAGATTTAGTTATGCTGTAGAGATGTACATTGGAAGGTATATGGGTGGTCTTGGGGCAAAGTCAATGAACTGGACGGAGTCAACTCAGGAGTATGTGAAGTTCTGGGGCGCTCTCTCTTTTTCTGCCACCCCTGGACGAAAGGCACCTACATCAGGAACAGGTTATATTATATGTGGGGTGTGTGTGTGTGTGTGTATATAAGTATAAGTATAATAACGGTACAGTAGAATTTATATGTGTACATATATATATATTCGGAATCTATTCTGTGGATTATAGATGAGCAGATTATATGCTATTTATGCATGAGTCTCTTTATGTACATGTACTAATAGTCAGGTACTGGATGTAGCTTTGGTTATTTGTGTAGTTCCAGGAGACCATATAATGTCGGGCTCTAGATATATATACACATTACTGGCCACATGTGCTTAGTAAGGTAGGAAAAGGAGGCGGCTGTGTGTGGTTGTGTTCTCTATACAATGTATTGTATCTTGATGTAATGTTTATTGCTTTGTCACTGCTATGTTATAAGCAAAGTATTTTTATATATTTAAGTACCTGCGAGGGTTGTATGTTACTGCTGTGGTGTGTGAAGGACTGGAGTGTGTATATATATTGTAACAATACAAAGTAAGTGGGCTCAATACGAAACAGAGATTAGGGACGGGGTGAAGGGACAAAATACAGATAGACAAAAGTCTGCTTTATCGCCGAACATCTGTTTTTTGTTCAGGAATTCATATGGAAACATTGCGGCATGCTGCAAAGCAGTGCCAATGGGTTTGTAATGCAGACTCCATCTTAAAGGGGCTTTGCCATGTTCATCAGCCCTCACAGCATTATATTTTGGATTAGTGTCTTATTTTGGGCTGTCTCTCTGGAACCTATCTACACGTACAAGTGAGTTTAATAAAAAAAATTATGATGGTCAAATAATTCTGAATATTTGATGATCTGGCACTTATTAGATGCCCGATTAAAGAGGATTTAAACTTAAAATTGGATTAAAGAGGATTTAAACTTAAAATTGGACATATATTAGTAAATCATAACCTAGAGCAGAAGTTGTATTTAATTTATTTACAGAAATATTGGCATTTAAGTTTTTTGTTGTGGCGGACATTTTTGCTAAAGAGACAACAGGAAGTGCAGCGTTTTGTCTATCCCCATTAAATTAGCTACTTGTTAAATTGAGTATATTAACAAGATTATATTTTATCATTGGCTTCTGAAAAGCTAATTAGTGAGGATATGCCATGAAATAGCAATGCTAGCATCTTTTCAACTCTACGTTGTGCCGTTCCTCCTGTTATTCCTCCTGGAAATGTATGACAACTGGGTGTTTCCGCCCTTCATAGTGCGGATCCATACATATTTTACTGAATTCACAAGTGCCAATGGCACAAAAATCTCCTCTCTAAGACCCTGCTCACGTCACATTGTTTCTTTCCGTCAGTGGTATGCATCGAAAAGGAGTCCCGACGTATACCTCCGACAGAAGGCACCGACATATCCCACTGTATAGGCATACAGTGGGATATGTCGCCCAAACTCCCCGGGCACAGGGAAACACCTGACGTCACTGTCCATACTGTCCATATATGGATAGTGATGTCAGGGGCTTTTAACTATGGAGTCCCTGGCCGGAGAATCACAAGCGATCTGGCCAGTGACTCCTATCTTGGGAAAGCCCTTGGCGTCGCTGTCCATACATGGACAGTGACATTAGGGGCTTTGTAATACAACCATCCCTCAAGACCTCAAGGTTGTCTATTTTCATGTACCCATCTCTCCCCATTCTCAAAAATAGCTGCGAAAAGCAGTGGTTTTTCTGGAAGCGGTAAGATATTATCAGTGCACCGCTCTTCCTTTTGGCATCTCATCAGCGACCTTTATGTTAAAAAAAAAATAGTAACTTCTCTGGTGGCAGTTCTAAGACTAAGAGGACTCTTTATAATTTCTTATCTGGATAACAGACTTCTCTTAGCCAGGTCAGAGAAAATTTGCATCTGATCCTGAGCTTTTTAAACTTGAATAGCACCATCCATGTCTATCCAGATTCTGGGCTTTATTATAGATTCAGAGGATATTATTGTTTGTCTTCCTCCCTCTCAGATTCAGAGGATCCTACAAGGAATTATCTACATCCAGTCAACCAGGAGAGTGTCTCTGAGGTCAGTATACAGGAGTCTAGGGTTGATGAGTGCCTCCATAGAGGTAATTACTTGGTCTCACTTTCATATGAGACCTCTACATTGGGAATTACTGTCTCAGTAGGATAAAACTTTTTTCTCTTTCGTCATACTCTTCACAGCATAATCTTTTAAAAAGACCCAACCAATGGGAGATCTTTTGCCTTGATACCCTGAAGGTGCATAACCACAGATGCCTCCCTTTTAGGCAACGGAGCCCATCTAAATACCCTAACGGTTTAAGGTTCCTGGTCTTCCTTGGAGAGTTTATTTCCCTCTAACCTCAGGAAGCTCTGAGCAGTCAGAGGATTTGGAGGATTGATCAATGGCTCATCTCTCTTGGAAGGTAATCTTTATCCTATCCGTTACATCTGCAAAGAGAGTAAGCAAAATTCAGTCTTTGGCTCTTCAGATCCACATGTTGTGTTGATGTCTAACAAAATCCTGCTAAGACTGTTTCAATGCTTTCGGGCCAAGGATCTACTGGAGCTCCTTGGAATTAACCCACTGTCTCTGTATTTACCTGGACAGGACAGCCTAAATTTGAAAAGACGAGAACCTTCTCATCTATTTTTCAGTTCGCAACAAGGGCTGCAAGACCTCCAAGGCATCTATCTCTTGCTGGATCAGAGTCGATCTTTAATGCCTATTCAGCAGAAGGGTTAAATCCTCTATCTTTTTCGAGAGCTTTCTCTACCAAAGCTCTATCTACCTCTGTCTCATCGCTTCTTAGTATCTGTAGAATACATTTGTAGTGAAGCCTCATGTCTACACCTTTGTTTCTTCCTATAGACTTCATAAGAGATCTTTGGAGGAGACTTCCTTTGGTAGGTTTGGCTTGAGATCAGTGGTTTAGGTCCCCCCTAGAGTATTCTACTTGCTACATCCCCATCATTGTTCTGCTGTAAGGGATGTAAGGGAAGCTATATGATTTAGAATGTTAATTTGTGTTCCTACAGCTGTACAAGGCTCCTTCGTTATTCCTGAGACAGTCTGTAAATAAAATATAATACACAAGGGGGTTTAGGGTTCTATTTTATAGGCTATCTCTTGTCAAAAGTATTATCTGACCTATCAGACCACAGGGCAGAGAAATACCCATAATTGTGCTGCTGATGGGACTACGGGAAAACATATTTACATTCTAAATTGTAAAGCTTCCTACATTTTCAAACTATATATAATGTTATTGGATTATTTATGGAGTATTATTAAAGATGTATTGTACAGCAGCATAGCTTTTTACATAAAGAGATCATTTAATATTTCTGTAAATTGAGCTTTGAATTCCTTACAAATCCCTAAAACATTATTCAGCAAACTTTTGTATGTATAAAACTTGTCAGCCAAAAACCTAATTCATTTTGAAATCCTATATAGTGCAGTAAATATATTATCTTTTGAGACCTAGCCATGGAGCAGATTACATTTATTTATACATGCAGTGTCTGACCTGAAATACTGTTCTATTATTTAGAAATTGTTGCCGAGTAAAAAAAACAAGCACATTTTTAAAAAAATCAAGCTTTTTGCCATTAATGACAAGACCTTCATACTCCTGTGTTTCTCACTATGCTTAGGAAGGTTATACATTGAAATTGGCTATGTCTCTCATAATAGAATTTTACTGTCTGTTGAAGCAGTGGGCAGTAGAATGCTCCCAGCAATGTGCAGTAGAATTTTCCCTGCAATGTTCCTAGCAGTGTGCAGTAGAATTCTCCCATCAGTGTGCAGTAAAATTCTCCCAGCAGAGTGCTCCGAGTAGTGTGCCACAGAGTGCTCCCAGCAGTGTGCAATAGAATGCTCCTTGCAGTTTGCAGTAGAATGCTCCAAGTCGTATGCAGTAGAATCCTCCCAGCAGTGTGCCATACTATTCTTCCAGCTATGTGCAGTAGAATTCTCCATTAGTTTGCAGTAGAATCCTCTCAGCAGTGTGCACTAAAATGCTCCCAGCAGTGTGCAGTAGAATGCTCCCAGCAGTGTACCGCAGAGTGCTGCCAGTATTGTGCAGTAGAATGCTCCCAGCAGTGTACCACAGAGTGCTGCCAGCAGTGTACCGCAGAGTGCTGCCAGCAGTGTGCAGTAGAATTCTCCCAGCAGTGTGCAGTGGAATTCTCCCAGCAGTGTGCAGTATAATTCTCCCATCAGTATACAGTAGAATGCTCTCAGCAGTGTGTGATAGAATTCTCCCAGCAGTGTGCAGAGGAATGCTCCCGGCGGTACGCCGCGTAATGCTCCCGGCGGTGCGCCGCGTAATGCTCCCGGCAATGCGCCGCGTAAGGCTCCCGGCGGTGCGTGGCAGAAGGCTCCCGGCGGTGCGTGGCAGAAGGCTCCCGTCGGTGCACGGCAGAAGGCTCCCGGCGGTGTGCGCGGCAGAAGGCTCCCGGCGGTGCGCGGCAGAAGGCTCCCAGCAGTTTGTGGTAGAATATTCAGAGTAGAGTGCTTGAAATTGTTGACTGAGTAGTATTCCATTGACAAAAGTAAAGAATGCCAAATTGTATATCTACACAGAACTATAGAAAACATATGCGTACACCACTTAGATACTAAGAAAAACAAGGTCAACAATAAATTAGTAGCACCAAATGGCAAGTTTTGTGCCAGGGAGCAAAATTGTCTCTCTTTTATTTTTGGAACTATCCATAGATGGACATGTTAAGTAAGTTTATACTGTCACGATCTGTGGGTGTGTGGCCATAGCAGGATGGCAACTGGCCAAATTACGGTATACCAAGTGAATATATATAGTCCAAGCACAAGGGTACCTGTGATAGTCCACACAGTAGTAACAGCAGGCACAGACGGGATCTTTGGCAGCAGGTGATGTAAGACGTGGCGGTGGACACCAGACATGGTGTAACACAGCACTATGCGACTTCACACTCAAGATGGCACAAGAACAAGTACAGCCCGTAATACAGGATAGAGGTAACAAGGAATGGGAACACAGGTAACAGGATACAACTACTGGACCATTTGCAAGGCTAACAGAGGAATACAAACCACGCTCAGGCAAGGAGTAAAAGGGCAGAGCCCTTCTTATAGTCCAGGGTGATCATGGGCTAATTAATGATGATTTACATGTGCGTGCACGGGCCCTTTAAGGCCGGGTGCGCGTGCACCATACGGGACACAGCAAAGTGGAGCGGAATTGAGAGCTGGCATCTCCTGGGGAGGAGATGCTGGCCAGCGTTCACCAGAACATGTTAACAATAAAGGGAATTTATTGGCTTTTAACATTGACAAGCAAGCATCAGGTAGGCTTAAACTCTGACACAATAATTGTCTCCTAATATAACAAGGCCCTGTTTTTCACGGCATCTGAGTGGCTTCCGATTTAGTTTTCACTGACCCATTCACTTTAGCAGGTAAATCGGGTCCGTGAAAATTGACCCGACTTTCCGATCTGTGTAAAGATAGGACATGTCTTATCTTTCTACAGATCACGGACGGGACCCGGCTGGCACACACGTTCGTGTGCATGAGGCATAATAAGAAAGATTATCATGAAATATAAAATGGACCTGGACATGTTCTGTATAGATGGAGGGTAGGTGTCATGTAGGGTTCGTGAACCCACTGGGCCGTACCGCCTTGGAGGTATGGCAGCTGGCCAACATGGCGCAGGTCAGAGTCTATAGTTTATATAGGGTACCTGTGGCAGCTTGGGCAGTAGCAAGGCAGGCTTGGCAGGAAATAGGCAGCAGGTAGACGTCAAGCGTGGAGAAACAGGACAGGCGTGGTATATAGCACGGCTACAGCTAAGGACGGCACTAGATCGGGATACAGGTTACAGGAACAGGGAACACTGGGAACAGGAAACACTAGGGGACCATTTGCAAGACAGACTTGGAATACAACAACAAAGCTCAGGCGTGGGAGGATGGGGCTGGAACCTTCTTATAGCCCAGGGTGTCCTGGAGCAATTAGCTCAATCACCAGCATGCATGCGCTCTGGCTTCTTAAGTCTGAACTGAGCTTGTGAGTGCACCCTGATGGTCACTGGGGAGCATGACGGCCGTATATGCAAACATCTATTGAGAGAAGGGCGTCGACTGGATGGAAAGAGTTCGTGGTCAGCGACCACTGACGATACAGTAGGTCCTCAGAATCATCTTCTCTAACAGTAGGATAAACCAATAATGTGTGAAACTGAGCTATGGCTATTACAGACACAGCTGCAGGAATGAGGGTGATACTGTGTAGTTACCACAGTGGGGGTCCACCTTTGTTCGATTACATTCCACCAGACTGAACTGAATTTTAGCCTTTCTTCCTTATCAAGTTTGAATCCTGCAACTTCCTAACTTTGTCTTCTAGGATCCTTATTGAAAAGAATAGCATTTTGAGCAAGATGCAATGCTTCAATTGCTTAAAAGGGTGACGTGCTGACCGAAAAGTATTAGTAGTGTCCGCACTGCAGTATGTGACTACACTCACTAATATACATTCCAGTCCCCCGTCGCACTGATTATCAGATTTTATCAATTTTTTTATAGCGCTGGGGGGGACCAGATGTCTAGTTGAACAGCTTTCTTTGATGACGATACGTCCCTTCGTCATGTGACCGGCCCTGCTGTACTCTATGTAATTGATGTATTACTGCTACTGCTTGTACATGGAGTCATATGACAATGAGTCGTGTCATTATCAAGGAAGGCTGTGCAACTAGACTTCCGATCCCCTGAAAGTGCTATAAAAAATGTGAAAATCTTCGAATCAGCGCGACAGTGGACCGGAATGTATATTAGCGAGTGTACTTACATACTGCTAATACTTTTCAGACCCCACATAATCCCTTTAAATATAATGGATTTTTTTTTCTTGGACGCTTGGACTTCCTGCTTTTCATTACCATAATTTAAGCATTGGACTGCTCCCATATACAGTGAACTCTTATCTGCATAAAACCTCTTCAGAAAAAACAGAATACAATAATGCTATAAAAGACATCAAAGGGGTTGTCCAGTATTAGAAGTCTTCTTGTATAGAAACGGCGCCACGCTTGTCAATGGGATGTATCGGGTTGTACAGCTCAGCCTCATTCATTTAAATTGAGATGAGATGCCTGGACAAGAGTGGCACTGTTTCTATAAAAGCAGACCCATTCTGGATAATCTCTTGAAATTACAATTGTATAATATATAAAAATCATAACGTTACACTGAATTAGCATGCTCAAAAATGAAAATAAACAATAAAAAGTATATTATAGTAATTATAAATGATATGTAATACATTTATATTATGGTTATAATAGATCATATTAAACTGGTCTTATTAAATAAAAAAATAAAAAAATAAATATATATATATATATATATATATATATATAAATAAAATTTACTTACATTAATTAGTATATGTGTTTTACTGTATGTTTTAGCAATAAAAGTAATAAAAATAAGTCAGTCATCTCTTGTAAAAATTTCAATGTCATCTCAAGTTATTTTACTTGACATTTGTAAAATGCCTTCTGTGTGGCTAGGAAATAAATGTATCTCCAAGCTATTTCCAGGCCTGGTAAATGCATTTCATAAAGTAAGTGATACATATTACACTGTAGATGAAATTATCCATGCCCATTATTGGCAAAACTACTTTTTGCATGCAGCTAAATGAAGAATAGCCTAAAAACCCAGATTTTGCGTGTATTAGAGACTGCCATCATACATTAGAGAGTTAATTTGACCAGATACTATATTAAGTGATTGCCAAAGGCTATATTAACTCTGACCATCCACCTAAAATATTAAATTGATGACAAATCTGAGAATTTTTTTTTACGTTGAGGCCTGAATATTGTTGGAACTTTTTCATGTCGAGAATCATCAGCCATATTATAAAGGTTTTTTTTTAATTAAAGAGAGTCTGTCAGCAGTTTTAACCTCCCATAAATCGCTAATACCAATATATACGTGATGTGGAAACAAGATTGAACTTACCCATGTTGCCAATCCTATTTCTAACTGAGAAAACGTTTTAATTAATCTCGGCGTATATTAATTAGATGGCAAGTGTCCGTTTGGCGTTCCTTAACCAGGGAGGTGTCCTGGGTTTTATCTGTAAAAACCCTTCCCTTTGCCCAGCATTGGACTGGGTTCCTTGGGACCACTAGAGGAGATGATCCTGAGAGTCCACCCTCTATAATAATAATAATAATAATCTTTATTTATATAGCGCCAACATATTACGCAGCACTTTACAATTTAGATGGAACATGAAACAAACAATATCAGACATTACATAGTGACAAAGTTCATTTACAAAACCCTCTATCTATATAGAACATGTACATGTCCACTATTCATTTAATCATAGTCCTGGTTGTTATCATTGTACACAATATCATCAATAAGGTCTAACAGGTAATTTGTGAATCATCCCATAAGAAAGAGACCCTAGTGGCAAGTGATTGGCTCCAAAGAGCTACAAATGGGGTTGTCTTCTGCTGGACCTTTTAAAGTCCATTATTGTGTTAGAGCCTGGGCCCACCTGGGGATAGTCCGGTTCTTTAGTGGGCCAGTCTGACCATGCCTTTGCTCTTAAGTAACAACTCGACTGCATCATACGACGTGTGATCCAAAACTCGTCACTCAAGAGCAGAGGAGTGGGTTTGGAGAGAGAAAATATGGGTGTGTGGGAGGGTGCTACCTAGTTGATTCTCCCAATTCCTGCAACCAAGTAAGTTAAGCTGTGAGCCAACCATATGGTGGAAAAGGATAATTGTATAAAAAAGCAGAACCCAAGACGAACCCCTCCAAAGTTCTGACACCGCTTCAGGCTATCTGGCAGATAAATGTACACATCTAGGACATATTTATCTTGGCTTTAAAAATTTATATGCCGATACAGTCTAACTGCAAACTTATGGATTATGATGACTTTACCTGTAGTGCAAAAATAATGTTTCTTAAAAGTCACGTACAGTTGGACAGGCTAGTATCTTCATGGTAAACTGGGCGACTGCTTCAGTCTGTTGACCCAGAAGGGCATAGGATCTTGGCTTTGTGCTTCCCCTGTTACAAGGGCGCAGTTTTTGACTATTGAATCCAGTAAGCTGTGATTCTAGGAATACGGCACGTGACCGCTGAGGCCTTTGATTGTCTGCAGCGGTCATGTGCGGTCACTAATACGAACACACGCCTGTATGGCCGAACCACTGTACTTCTGTATGCAAAGCGGCTTCTTCAGCTGATCGAAAAATTTTAACTGAAGATTTCATTTTCTTGTCTTCTGAGATGTAGGTCTAATCTTACCATTGACTCTTAATTCATTTTCTTTTGTTCTAGAGTTCCCAAATTTGGGCACTATTAAAAATAGAGAATTAAAATCAGAACTTTCCTGTTCCAAAGTAGTAATTGAGGAGATAAGCCCCCATATTCCATCTACCATCCAACTTTAAGAAAAGTTGGCTGCACTGACAGTTAAGGTTCAACATGTGTATACAAAAACATATATCGAACCTAGTTATCCAAAAATGACTCTTTACACCATGAAATAGCACTATGACGACAGTCCATTTTAAATTTTGGATGAAAATGTTAAGAATAAATATTCAATCCTGGTGTAGTAATCAACATAACATTACATGATCAGTAAGTTCTACCGAGAACCCAATCAACGGCTGTATGATTCATAATGCAATCACCATGACTTTGCCACCAGCAGGTATGACATTTCTACCATGGAAAAACAGTGTTTTTTGTTTATTTTCAATTACCTAAATATAGTGACATTACAACTTTATTGCATTTCATTGTATAATTATGCAACAATGTATTTGCTATGTAAATGTGTAATCACCAGCCTCACAGTTTGTTGTGTTGATCTTCTTGTAGCACTTAAGTGGAAGAAAAATATATCCCATATGGAAAACTGTCTATGATTTATGCAATGATGTGCTTAGACGTTTATTTTGGAACATGCTGTAATTTCGAAGAGAAAATTAAGTTGTTTGAATCAATGCAAGGAGTGTGAAATTATATAAGCGCAACATGTCATTGCTGTAGTACTTTGACTTTGCTCATCTGTCTGCCTGAGAATTACTCCCATTTTAAACCCTTCCCGGCCACTCTGTAAATATATGGCATTGGAAGCTGAGCATTATACTCTAATTCAAACTGTGGCATCCACAAAGAGAACGGGCTCCCCTTGTCACCCGATCGTCATCTCTAGCGATCGTCAGGTCTGACTATTTTGTGTAACAGCCCTGAGGTCCCAAGACTGTCCTAAAATAATCCCTGCCTGTGTAATTTCTATGCACAAACTACAATTGCATTGGAATTCACAGATTTATTAAAATAAAAGATTTAAAAAAAAGTGGTTACATTTGAACTTCATTGTAAGGATTTTTATGACTTTTATTTCATGAAAATGTTTTTTTCTTTAAATTATTGCATTTATTCTTTTTTTTTGGAGTGTTCAAGGAACAACATAGGAAAGTGCAAAATCACAGCAAGGTCAATGGGAAAATAAATAAATTAATGGCTCTTGGATATGTGGTGAGGTAACAACCAAAATATATGCTCTAAAGGCAAAAATTAGCCGGTTTTTTAAAAGGATTTTACAGGATTTTAAAACTTTAGCGGCTTCCTTCAAAAAACAGTGACAAACCTGTCCAGAGGTTGTGTGTGGTATTGCAGCTCAACTCCATTGACTTCAATGGAGCTAAATTGCAATAACAGACACAACTCATGGATAAAATATCAAAAGTATTACATGAAGATGGGTCTACAACAATATAAATATATGCTTAGAAACAATGTTTAGTTTACATAATTTTCTCTGTGGACACTAAGGGTCCTCTTACTTGGCCCGACGTGGGCCGTGTAAACTAGCGCAGATCAACGAGACCGCTTGTTGATGGGCACTCGTTTTCTCCTTTCACAAGGAGCTAGTATGAAGACGAGCGCTCGTCCCTACGATCGCTTGTCCAATACATTTCTATTATGTCGGCAGCACTTTTCCCTGTTTACCCAGGGAGATGTGCTGCTGACAACGATAATATTTACGTCTGCAAAAATTATACAATCAACCGATGAACGTGCATTGGCTCGTTCATTGGCTGATTGTTCCCTTATTTACACAGGGCAATAATCGGGAATGAGTGTTCTGAGAATGCTCGTTTGCCCGATAATTTGCCTGTGTAAAAGGGGCTTTATACCAAACAACCAGTCAGTATATGGGAAGCACAATGCCCTGGTTTAGGCTTATCATCTCAGTCTTTGTCACACTGTTCTCTACTGTGTGGCACCATCTGCAAGGGGGGATGTGTGCAATAACTACAAGTGGGCTGTGTGTGGCACTATCTACAAGGGGGCTGTGTTTGGAGCTATCTACAAGTGAGGGCTGTATGCAATATCTACAAGGGAGCTATGTGTGGCACTATCTACAAGGGGGGGCTGTGTGTGCGCTTTCTACACGGTGGCTGTGTATGGCACTATCCACAAGATGAGGGCTGTGTGTGGCGCTATCTTCAAGGGGGGCTGTTTGTGGCGCTATCTACAAGGGGGCTGTGTGTGACTTCTTTAATATATAGTTCTGGTAACTCCCTTATACAACTATATTGCTTGTAAAATGTAGAGATGGCTTTATGCTCAAGTTACATTAAAAAAAAAGTGAAAAAAAAAATGACACTTCATTGATTGGTAGAGAAAACAAACATAGGGAGGGGAAGGAGTTGTCGGGAAATAAGTTGGGGGGTGCCAATCTGAATCTTTGCCACGGGTGCAGGAGAACCTAGCTACGCCTCTGTGAAAGGGCTTGTCCACACGTAATGGAATTGCTGCATAAAATTTCTTCAGCAATTCTGTAGAAACTAGCAGGATTTCTGCTGCAGAAAACCTGCACGATTTCCTGCGTTTTTTACTACAGAAAATGGTGCTGGATTTGCTTCCTATTTTATCAATGCTGGGAGATGGTGACATATCCTCTGAAAAATGCAGCAATTCAGTCCACTTTCCGCAGTAGAAATGGACATGCTGCAGTACGAAAAATACTCACCACAGGTCAATTTCTGGTCGGAAATTTTACACAGCCTGTGGATGAGATCTGTATTATGCTGCGTATTTCCCATCTGCAATTACGTATGGAAAATATGCAGAAATTCTGCTACCTGTGAACAAGCCCTAATGGGGCACCCAGAAAGGTGCATTGGATTTGTGCAAATCCAACAGAAATGTCATTATTATGCCCTAGAAGCATTGCCTACATGGAAGAATATCTGTGACTTATCCAGCGGAGCACCAAATCCCTCCAACTACTAACTATAGAGCCACAGGGGACTCCACATGCAGCCTTAAAGCCTTCTGCCATGTGCATGAGGTCTTAAGGCCCTATTACATGGGCCAATGTAAGTTCATATGAGCACTCATTCCCGATCATTGCTCTGTGTAGAAAGGACGATTAGCCGTTGAACAGGCAAACGCTCATTCATCGGCTGATCTGCTCTTTTATGCAACATTATTACACGTTGTTGTCGGAAGTACCGACATGATGAAAATGTATGGGGACAAACGATCGGAATAACGAGCACTCGCCCCTATATATAAGCAGTCATTGCTCCTTGTGAAAGGAGCAAACAAGCGCCGATCAACAAGCCCATATGAGGCCATATAATAGGACCTTTAGATGCATTGGGGCAATTAAAAAATGTTTTGTAAAAGTGTAAATAGCCTTTAAAGAACTACTGAAACCCTCTCCATACTTCCTAACACATTGAAAAAAATTCCATCTCATTGTAAAAAAAAATTCTATACTAACAGTTGACCAAAAATAATGACTTCATCACTTACCAATGTGCAGTAAAAACAAAAGCATGACAAGTGACAATATATTTCACGCTGCAATGTGTGTTTTCAAACGAAAAAGTTTTTTTTCTAAATCAAAGTATTTTAGATAAAGTAGGACAAACTCAGTAGAGAAAAAAGTTCACCCAATTTATTAGAGGTAAAAGTTCCATTCTGTCACCTGGATATCTTTCGGTTGATATATCAGTTGATTATATTTTTTATCCTTTAGCTATGTTCCATTTTTGTGTGAGTTACGTTCTATTGCATTTTTGAACTTTGCTCCATAAAGCACATTTGGAAACTACTTTAAGTGATATAATCTAAATTAAATATGTACTGTTTCACCAAACATATATAGAAGTTACTGGGGTCATTAATTCATCTAAAGCTCCGTTGTTGTTTTTTTTATTACTTATTCAGTTCTTGAAATCTGCATGGAATTAATAATTCTTAAAAGAATCTGTTTCCTATATTTCCCATCTTTTCTAGAGTTGTACAATTTTATTTCAGCCTATATGCATAATATATGCATTTAATAAAACTAGTGAAAGTGTACCTGTCGTTATTTCTTTGTCTTAAATTAGTTACATAGTAACAAAGTATGTATTACGCTCCATATAGGTTATAGTCGAAGAGTGTATCTGGATGTCGGATTCCGGCTAGCTGGCAGCAGGAATGCAGACAGCAGGTTCTCTGGATAGGGGATCTGAGTAGCACAGCGAGGAGTAAGAACTACAGACCTGGAAGAATCTTAGCAGTGATGTAGAGAGCAGTTCAGAAGACGGTTACTGGCTGGGCACAGGCTAATCCCGGTGTGCAGAGTGTTAGGTATCCTCAGTTCTTCACCCTTAACACCGCAAGAGGTGAGGACTTTGCCGGTCGTATACCCAGTTCGCGGACCCTAGGATAGTCCCCAATAGACGGTTTGTCAGCAGATAGCAAACTGGGCAAAAAGCAATGTCAGGACAGATCCGGGTTGGTAACAGGCAGATAAATGTAAGTCCAAAATCGGTATCAAAAGATTGGGTGAGAAAGACAGAGCAGGGTCGGAACACAAAAAGGTCAGGTCACACGAAGTCAGGCAGACCGGGGTCAAACCGTAAAAGCACAGAAATACAGGAAGATTGCCGGGAACTCACCACATGATTGATAACCAAGCACTGAAACAATGGAGCGATTCCCCATTGGGTCCTGATCCTGCAGCTGCAGCCATGCATCGCATGCAGAGTAGACCTATGTCGTCCCATTGCCCGTGGCTGACCGTATATTTGGCGAAAATAGACAAGTAATTTATAAAGTGGTAGAACTATATTCTCCTCATGTGCCCACTGTCAAAGACATGAACAGTATAGAATTTTTAGGCTAGGTTAATTTTACCAGTGAGAGATAGCTTATATAAAAATAAAAAAAAAACTGAAAATCACATTGTCAAAATTATATATATTTATTTGCATTGTGCACAGAGAAATAAGTATTTGATCCCCTACCAACGATTAAGAGTTCAGCCTCCTCCAGACCAGTTACACGCTCCAAATCAACTTGGTGCCTGCATTAAGACAGCTGTCTTAAATGGTCACCTGTATAAAAGACTCCTGTCCACAGACTCAATTAATCAGTCTCACTCTAACCTCTACAACATGGGCAAGACCAAAGAGCTGTCTAAGGATGTCAGGGACAAGATCATAGACCTGCACAAGGCTGGAATGGGCTACAAAACCATAAGTAAGATGCTGGGTGAGAAAAAGACAACTGTTGGTGCAATAGTAAGAAAATGGAAGACATACAAAATGACTGTCAATCGACATCGATCTGGGGCGCCATGCAAAATCTCACCTCGTGGGGTATCCTTGATCCTGAGGAACGTGAGAGCTCAGCCGAAAACTACACGGTGGAACTTGTTAATGATCTCAAGGCAGCTGGGACCACAGTCACCAAGAAAACCATTGGTAACACATTACGCCGTAATGGATTAAAATCCTGCAGTGCCCGCAAGGTCCCATGGCTCAAGAAGGCACATGTACAGGCCTGTCTGAAGTTTGCAAATGAACATCTGGATGATTCTGAGAGTGATTAGGAGAAGGTGCTGTGGTCAGATGAGACTAAAATTGAGCTCTTTGGCATTAACTCAACTCGCCGTGTTTGGAGGAAGAGAAATGCTGCCTATGACCCAAAGAACACCGTCCCCACTGTCAAGCATGGAGGTGTAAACATTATGTTTTGGGGGTGTTTCTCTGCTAAGGGCACAGGACTACTTCACCGCATCAATGGGAGAATGGATGGAGCCATGTACCGTCAAATCCTGAGTGACAACCTCCTTCCCTCCACCAGGACATTAAAAATGGCTCGTGGCTGGGTCTTCCAGCACGACAATGACACGAAACATACAGCCAAGGCAACAAAGGAGTGGCTCAAAAAGAAGGACATTAAGGTCATGCAGTGGCCTAGCCAGTCTCCAGACCTTAATCCCATCAAAAACTTATGGAGGGAGCTGAAGATCCGAGTTGCCAAGCGACAGCCTCGAAATCTTAATGATTTACAGATGATCTGCAAAGAGGAGTGGGCCAAAATTCCATCTAACATGTGTGCAAACCTCATGATCAACTACAAAAAATGTCTTACTGCTGTGCTTGCCAACAAGGGTTTTGCCACCAAGTATTAAGTCTTGTTTGCCTAAGGGATCAAATACTTATTTCTCTGTGCACAATGCAAATAAATATATATAATTTTGACAATGTGATTTTCAGTTTTTTTTTAAATATAATCTATCTCTCACTGGTAAAATTAACCTAGCCTAAAAATTCTAGACTGTTCATGTCTTTGACAGTGGGCAAACTTAAAAAATAAGCAAGGGATCAAATACTTATTTCCTTCACTGTATATAAAAAAACAAAAACTTTACACAAGTTGTCCTTACTTTTTAAATACTTTGTTTTCTTTTTCATACCTTTTAGAGAAAAACTTAAATTTTAGGTTAGAATTTGTATTGTCAGTACATCAGAAATAATACATTCTATTCTAATATAACAATTGATTGTTGTAAAGTAATATTGTAGTAGTATTATTAATAATATTATAATTATTATTATTAACAACAACAATAACACTAAAGAGATCAAAGTCACTTATAAGAGTTCTCACGAGGACAAGAGTTGTTTATATGTATATATACAGTGTGTGTGTGTGTATATATATATATATATATATATATATATGTGTGTATATGTATGTATATATATATATATATATATATATATATATATATATATATATAATATATACCACTCTTCTCCTGCTTCCTGGTGTTAAAGTAGGCGAACAAATGCACTTAAAAGGAACTTGCCAAGAGCATTATTACAGTTCTTTTGGAAAAATGCACTTCTGTTTAGTATGAGAAGTGCGACTCCTGCTGTTTAAACTCCTGTTTGATTAATTTTACCTAATCACAAGCTATTTAGTCCAGCAAGCCACAAAAGGGGGCATTTTCGTGCAGCATTGTGTATTTTTAATGTAATTATTGAAATATGTAAAAGTATCTAATTAAGAAGGCTATATATTGTATAATTGTACTGGTGGCCAGTGCTGACATTCATTAAAGATAAAAAAAAAACACTCCCTTTACATATAAAATGGTCTTATTTAAGAAATACATTATCGGTATTTTACTTCTGTGGCATGGTGAGGTATTAGGTTATTTTTTAAGTACTTAATAAGTATTGAAATTTTTACTTCTAAGCTTGACTTGGTCATGAATGTTTCATGTGGATTACGGATTATGGAACTATTTTTCTTAAGGCATATTTGAAAAACCGAGAACTTCTAGTACTGTCAAAAAATAATTTAATTTAAAGGCAAAATAAAATTATTTTTGGCGAGTTTATATTTATTAGAGGAAGATGAACTAAAGGTTTTTAGGACAATATTTAGTGGCTGCTGAATGTATGTACAGGGCAAGATAAGAATGCTTGTGGATGAAGTGGTACTCTATATATGAGATTTGCAGCAAGCTGATACATATAGAGCAATCCACAAGCTGCATTTAGAGGTAAAGCAGCCTTAGATGCTTCTATAGGGCCCACTACCCAAGAGATTCATTGGGCCAGAAATATATATTCAATAGTGTTCTGCATTTAAATCACTCTATGACCTGATTGATGTGTAAATATGTTTAAATGGACACTAACTTTTCAAATAACTTAATCTAGTGGTATATCTGATATATATCAACTTATTTACTATGAAAATATAGTGGTTTTATCTATGCAAATTCTGTGTGAAACTACTGCCACTAGGCATCTCCCTTCCTGTAATCTACTGTCCACCCCTTGTGGTCATGCAAAATCTGTCCCTAATTACAGGGCAGAATTAACGTACTGCAGAACGTTGGGGTGTGTCTATTCACAGCCTATGGGGAGTGGAAGTAGTAGGAGGGAGAAGAGAGAGAAAAAGACACAGACACGCTGCATACAAGTCTATGAAGAGGGGTGGTGAATAGGAGGAGGGATCAGGAAGAGAAAGACCCAGACATACTGCCAAAAGAAGTTTATGGAAAGGGAAGGGGGGAGCAGGAGGAAGGAACTGGAGCAGAGAGAGAGAGGAGACACTGACACACTGCCTATATAAGTCTATGGAGAGGGAGCAGGAGCAGAGTGAGACACACACAGACGCGCAGCAGCTTCTGCTATGATTTATATCTTATTCCAATGCTGGCTACACTGCTCATCACCACTATATAATCTTCTCCATGTTGCTGCAGCTTCTACATATGAGATAGATGAGCAGGATTCTCTTCTTCTCTATGTGCAGTGTATAGAAGGCATGATAGCCTTTAGGCTCTGCCTACTAGCTCAGAGACAACAGAGAATTAGAGATAAAGCTGGCAGAGGGGGAAACTGCTAGAAAAACCCAAATACGAGTCATATAATGGCCAGAAAAAGTGTTATTGCGCATGTATTCACATATGACAGTCTATTCTGAAAAGTCACCTGAAAAGTTAGGTAGGTTTCAACTCCACACGACCAGTTATGTTGACTCTGAACCACATAACATCTTGGGCCTTAGAGTGAAGTCACCATAAACCTTCTGCTAGAAGACCAAAATGTGATTATCTTATAAAAATGCCTGAAGAGATACAAAGGGGTTAAAATATTTTTGTCTGAAATGATTTTACCTGCAAACGATGAAGAATCCTCCTAAGGACAAATTCACATGCAGAAGATTTGATGCAGAAATTTTTGCAACTGAAAATCAGTTCCATACGATAAAGTTGTTTCTCCAGCATGTGTATGTATTTCTTCAGGCCACAGTTAGATGAGTGGGACAGACGCAGACAGAGCCAGCCTGGGACATAAAATCAGCCCTGGCATTTTAAAGCACACCCGCCCACCTACTGTCCATGCAATATGGTTGCGCAGTTGCGGGCCCACCTCCCAGTTATACAAAATCATTGCAAATTCTTTCTGATCCTTCTTATTGTCTTCCTGTTGTGCTACTCATATATTACATAAATCAGTAAAACCCACAAAACTGCTAAATTGGAACAGTATGCGATGGGCTGAATGTATACACCGGTCACAACTACAGGAACAGTGTTTGATTATCGGTCATAGCAGTCGGAATGCTGATGTTGATGAGTCAATGGTGGCGATACCCAGAAATGAAATATCTAGTTATAAATAAAAGATTTCAGAAATATTAAAAGGTAACTAAACTTCCAAAACGACTTCAGTTATCCTTCCTGCCCAAAATGAATTTCATAAATTAATTAGAGACACATTATAAGTCCTGGTAGTGTAAAATGTATACAATTTATTGCACACATATATTCTTAGTGTAACTAAACTTTGAAAAAACTTTTGACATGTCATAGTGACATGCCGGAAGTATTGATCGTGACGGTCTGAGGACTGAGATCCCCACCGATCACTAAAATTGTAACCCCTTCTCGACATTTGACGTATCCATATGTCATAGTCGGGTAGGTGAATTATGGAACGGCTCACGGCCGACACATCAGAATAATGAGTGGGATCGCGCTCGTTTCACTTGTTAAATGCCTCTGTCAATAGCGACCGTGGCATTTAAATCGTTAGAGGGGGACTACCCCCTCTAGCAGCTCATCGCGCCCCCTGCAATGCGATCGTGGGGTGGCGATGTGTGCTATGGGTGCCTGGGGGCCTAATGAAGGCCTCCAGGTCCGCCATCTTTGTGCTCCTATTCAGCGCTGCCTCTGGCAGGGCTTAACAGGAGCCTGTCAGAATCACGATATTCTGCAATACATTAGAATATCAGTATATAGTGCAAGCGATCTAAGAATCGCCGGTTGAAGTCCCCTAGGGGGACTAATAAAAAAAGTAAAATTAGGAAAAAAAAATTAAAATATTAAAAGTAAAAAAAAAAACCCTTTCCCATTCTCCCCCTAGAGCATAGTAAAAAAATAAATAAATAAACATAATTGGTATCGCCGCGTCCATAAAAGTCTGAACTATTACAATATATCATTATTTAACCAGCACGGTGAACGCTGTAAAAAAAAAATGTAAACGCCAGAATCTCTATTTTTTGGTCACCTAATCTCCCACAAAAAATGAAATAAAAAGTGATCAAAACGTCGCATGTACACCAAAATGGTATTATTAAAAACTACAGCTTATCCCGCAAAAAAATAAGCCCTCATACCACTTGATCGACTGAAAAATAGAAAAGTTATGGCTCTCGGAATGGGCGACACAAAATAAATGTTCTTTTTAGACTTAGGTTTTTACTTGTAAAAGTAGTAAAATATAGAAAAAACTATATGTACTGTGAAGGAAATAAGTATTTGATCCCATGCTGATTTTGTAAGTTTGCCCACTGTCAAAGACATGAACAGTCTAGAAATTTTAGGCTAGGTTAATTTTACCAGTGAGAGATAGCTTAGATTTTAAAAAAAACAGAAAATCACATAGTCAAAATGATATATATTTATTTGCATTGTGCACAGAGAAATAAGTATTTGATCCCCTACCAACCATTAAGAGTTCAGCCTCTTCCAGACCAGTTACACGCTCCAAATCAACTTGGTGCCTGCATTAAAGACAGCTGTCTTACATGGTCACCTGTATAAAAGACTCCTGTCCACAGACTCAATTAATCAGTCTCACTCTAACCTCTACAACATGGGCAAGACCAAAGAGCTTTCTAAGGATGTCAGGGACAAGATCATAGACCTGCACAAGGCTGGAATGGGCTACAAAACCATAAGTAAGACGCTGGGTGAGAAGGAGACAACTGTTGGTGCAATAGTAAGAAAATGGAAGACATACAAAATTACTGTCAATCGACATCGATCTGGGGCTCCATGCAAAATCTCACCTCGTGGGGTATCCTTGATCCTGAGGAAGGTGAGAGCTCAGCCGAAAACTACACGGGGGGAACTTGTTAATGATCTCAAGGCAGCTGGGACCACAGTCACCAAGAAAACCATTGGTAACACATTACGCCGTAATGGATTAAAATCCTGCAGTGCCCGCAAGGTCCCCCTGCTCAAGAAGGCACATGTACAGGCCCGTCTGAAGTTTGCAAATGAACATCTGGATGATTCTGAGAGTGATTGGGAGAAGGTGCTGTGGTCAGATGAGACTAAAATTGAGCTCTTTGGCATTAACTCAACTCGCCGTGTTTGGAGGAACAGAAATGCTGCCTATGACCCAAAGAACACCGTCCCCACTGTCAAGCATGGAGGTGGAAACATTATGTTTTGGGGGTGTTTCTCTGCTAAGGGTACAGGACTACTTCACCGCATCAATGGGAGAATGGATGGAGCCATGTACCGTCAAATCCTGAGTGACAACCTCCTTCCCTCCACCAGGACATTAAAAATGTCTCGTGGCTGGGTCTTCCAGCATGACAATGACACGAAACATACAGCCAAGGCAACAAAGGAGTGGCTCAAAAAGAAGCACATTGAGGTCATGGAGTGGCCTAGCCAGTCTCCAGACCTTAATCCCATCAAAAACTTATGGAGGGAGCTGAAGATCCGAGTTGCCAAGCGACAGCCTCGAAATCTTAATGATTTACAGATGAACTGCAAAGAGGAGTGGGCCAAAATTCCATCTAACATGTGTGCAAACCTCATGATCAACTACAAAAAACGTCTGACTGCTGTGCTTGCCAACAAGGGTTTTGCCACCAAGTATTAAGTCTTGTTTGCCAAAGGGATCAAATACTTATTTCTCTGTGCACAATGCAAATAAATATATATAATTTTGACAATGTGATTTTCATTTTTTTTTTTTTATATAATCTATCTCTCACTGGTAAAATTAACCTAGCCTAAAAATTCTAGACTGTTCATGTCTTTGACAGTGGGCAAACTTACAAAATCCGCAAGGGATCAAATACTTATTTCCTTCACTGTATTTGGTATCGCCGTAATCGTATTGACCCGCAGAATAAAGTTAACATGTTGTTTTAATTGCACAGTGAATTCCGTAAAAACGAAGCGCAAAAAACAATGGAGAAATCGCTGTTTTTTTTTTCATTTTTTCCCCCATTTGCTAGTACACTGTATGGCAGAATAAATGGTGCTACAAAAAACTACAACTTGTCCCGCAAAAATCAAGCCCTCAATAGGACTATATCTACGGAAAAGAAAAAAGTTATGGCTTTTGGAATGTGGGGAGGAAAAAACGAAAATGGAAATCTGAAAAATGGCTGCAGTGGGAAGGGGTTAATTATTAGGTGGATGTAATTAATATTTCAGTAATCCTCACTGCCCAATTTTAACATATTTTAAATAATGCCGCTATGTACTGTACACACTTAAAAATGCAGTCATATATACTGTACATATTAATAATGGCATCATATATACTATACACATGGAATGACCCTAAATACATAAATAAGGCTGCCATATATACTGTAAACATAAATAACGCCACTATGAATAATGCCAACATATATGCCGTACACATGAATACTGCTATATATACTGTAAACATAAATAATGCCACCATATATACTGCGCACATAAATAATGCTGCAATATATGCCGATTCAAACAGAGCCTAATTTCCGTGCAAGTACTGGGGGGTGTTGATTTACTGCAGCCAGTAATAGAGTGAGTGGCACTGCTGAGCAGGTGCTGTACGTCAAATCCCCAGGCTGCTTATTGCCTCAGAATGCAGCAACTGCTCAGCAGTGCCTTCTCTCTTTCTTTTATCTTAAAAGGTCTGTAAAATCTGCCAATGTGGCGCCAACCTTATGGACCGAACATTAAACTAACCAATGCTGGGCTTAAAGAGGTTTTCCAGTCCCTAAAAACTGGTGGCCTAGCCTCAGGATAGGCCATCAATAGCTGATGGGTCTGGGTCCGACTTCCGGGACCCCCGCCGATCAGCTGTTTTGAAGGAGGTGCAGCGCTCGTACGAGCACTGCTTCCCCTTAATTTCTCCTTAATTTCATCCTTCTCCCATTAAAGTGAATGGGAGAATGCTGCAATACTGTGAATCGCCCCTGCATGTGTGGCGACGATTCACAGTGAGCAAGTAGATATGAAGGGGAAGCAGTGCTCGTACGAGCACTGCACCCCCTTCAAAACAGCTGAACAGCGGGGGTCCCGGGAGTCCTGAGGAGAGGCCATCAATTTTTAGGGACTGGAAAACCCCTTTAAGCCCAGCATTCTTTAGTTTAATGTTTGGTCCATAAGGATGGTGCCACATTGTCAGGTACATTACTTCTGGGGAGAGGAAGCTTCCTCTCTGCTGCTTGATTGTTGCTTGATTGTACAGTACAAAGCAGCTAACCTAATCCCTCTTCAAACCCTTGTCATGAGCTTGACCAGATACCCAGAGTGAATAGATTTTAGTTTGTAGCTCTAAGTAATAAGGACTGTGTGGGTGGCAGCCAACCAGCCCACTGTGCACCAGCCCATCTGGCATTTGCAAGATGGCCAGTCCGGCCCCGGACGCAGAAATATCTGCAGTAAATCTGCCATGTGTAAATTTACCCGGAAAGTAGCTAACATAGATCAAAGATAGAAGTCATCATTGAGGTCAGGGGCATCACTAGCACCGGATCTTTGGCCCGGTGCCCCCTCCCTGTAGACTGCAGCTACAGGGGTCGCAGCAGTCTTGACCAGGCCATGTCTATAGCAATTTACTATAGTAACTGGGGCCTATGTCATAAAATACACGGGCCCCTTTTGCTATAGTAACGACACACATTTACCCTCCTTCCCGAGCGCAGCGGAAGTCCTGACATCTTCTCGCGTCATGACGCTGTGCTCTGCGCATGACGTCACAACGCTGGATAAGGTTGGGACATCCGCTGCACCGAAGAGCTGGGTAAGTGTAACATCATTACTGCCTGCTGGGGTCCTGTATCTAAGCCTGCCTTGCAGTAAGCTTAGATACAGGGTCCAAAAGACAGCATCACACATGGATACAGGGTCCCTGTTGGTATGGTCTATTGGAATATGTATCTAAGCTTACCACAAGGCAGGCTTAGAATAAGGACCCCAGCAGGCAGTAATCTTATACTGTATAAGATTACTGTCTGCTGGGGTCCTGTATCTAAACCTAGATTATTGAATAATTATAATAACAATAATGGTAATTTAAATAAAATAATAATAATTATATAAAATGTATATATTTTAAAATAATAATAATAACAATGATATGATTATGTTATTATATATTATTTATGATTATTATTATTATTGTCTTAAATAGAGAACATAAATGTAAATGTAAAATTTCACATTTATACTCTTCGGGGAAAAAAAAAAAGAAAATAGTTTTTAGCACTGCAAATGTGTTTCATTTCATTGGCATTTCCCACATCGGTTCCCAGTACTCACAATTAGATTTTTAGGGGAATAAACATCAAACAACGGGTAGACAAACATTTATTATGCATATTTTGGGAGTCTCAAATTTACGTTCTTGCACAGGATGGGAGATTACAGTCCATTTTAATCTCTCACTTTGCCAGCCATCTGTTTTTTCACATTTGGTATTGCATTTAAAAAAAAAAAAAAAAAAAAAAAGAACAATTAACTGTGTAGTGTCATGAATCGCCTTAGACATGCCTGGTTCTAAATTATAATCAAGTATCTAAATTTCAAATGACGGTACGAAACACACAGCTATTTCCCTCTTTAATAACCTAATTGGTATGCAAAATCAAAATGAGCAACACAAAGCGTCTAGAATGCAGAATGATGTGTTGACGCTGCCGATAGAAGCTTTGATTAGCAAATGTTTATTATGTTCTACGCTGATGTAAATTTCTGTGTCATTATTCAAATGGAAACTTCACAATTTTTGCACTTTATCTGGAATGTTTGATACTAAAAGAAAGAATCTGTGAAGCTGAATACTATCAGGAGATTAATACGGATTGTAACCACTCTTAGAATACATTGACATGTTTATTTTTATGTTGCGAAATAGCTTTTTCAGGATTCTATAGTTCACATGGTATTTACTGTTTTTGTTTCCTTAAAGTGTAACCTTAACGTTTGACAAACTTCCGAGCACAGAGACCCCCACCAATCGCTCAAACCAAGTGGCAGAAACGCTGAGCCGCTTCGTTTCTGTTCGGCTTTTTCTGGAAAGCCCAAGTATCGTAGTACGGCTCATAGACTTTCTATTGAGCCCGTACTCCGATACATTGATTTCCGGAAAAAGCTGAACAGACATGAAGCGGCTGAGCGCTCACGCGAGAACTTCTGCCACTTGGTTTGAGCGATTGGTGGGGGTCTCAGTGCTCGGACCCCACCAATCAAAACATCTGACATGTCACGATGACATGTCGGAAGTTTGTCAAACGTTTAGACCCTTTAAAAAACAGTCTGATATAATATGGGATTACAATGGAGAAAAAAAAATGTAACCCCATTATGATCCAAGCTCGTAGCTGCATGAGCTGGTTTTTTGCAGGAAGAGTTGTATTATTGATTAACTTTTTTAAACATTCCAACATTTTTTTATTTTATTTATGTCGTTCGTTGTGCAGCAAAAAAACCATGCTGTCTTTATTCTATGGGTCGTACAATTATGGCGATACTTAAAGTGGTTGTCCGCTACCGGACAACTGACGACCTACCCACCAGATAGGTCATCAGTATATCAGTGCGTGTCCGGCCGCACCGACCGCACCGATCAGTTGCTCCGGTTGCCTGCGGGCACCAGATCTCATTGCACAGTATGCAGTATGCAGTTGGCTCCGTACATTGCATAACGGCCATGCAGTCGAACTGCAGCTCTGCACCTATTCACTTGAATAGGAGCAGAGCTGCAGTACTGCAGCTCAGCCGCTATTCCGTGACTGGAGTCATCTGCTTCTAGCATGGACGTCCTGTGCCCGGAGGCAGCCGGAGCAGCTTATCGGTGCGCGGTCCAGGTCTCGGACCCGCACCAATTATATACTGATGACCTATCCGGTGGATCAGTTGTCTGGTAGTGGAAAACCCCTTTAACACATGTATAGTTTTTTAATGTTTTACTACATTTGCATAATAAAATATATTATCTTGGATAACAAATAGTTTTTTTTATGTCACTACGTTCCGAGTACCATAACGATCGTGGGGTGCTGATCATTGTCATGGCAGCCCAGGGGCCTAAGAAGGCCCCAGGACTGCTTTCACTCTGCCTCTGTTAAGCTCTCCCTGTGGCCGTGCTTAACGTAAGCCTGTAAAAATGGCTATACACTGCAAAACATTATTATTGCAGTGTATTGTACCAGCGATCTAATGATCGCTTGTTCAAGTCCCCTAGGGGGACTAATAGAATGTGTAAAAAAAAAAAGTGAAATAAAGTTTTTAGTAGTTCAAAAAAATGTAAGTATTAAAAGTTCCAAAAACTCCCTTTTCCCATTTTTCCTCTAAAGTAATGTAAAACAATGGAGAAATTGCAGTTTTTTTCCAATTTCTTCAATTCTCCAAAATAAAGAAGTTGTGGCTCTTGGAACGTGGGGAGTGTAAAACGAAAATAAAAAATAAAAAAATGTCTGTGTCCCTAAGGGGTCAATGAACTTAGTCCGGCTTAGTAGAACCGCAGGAAAACAGAGTATGGCGGCCTTAATATGGACACTAAAAAACACCCATATTGCAACTGCCTTAAAGTGGCTTTATTGATCAGATATTTGGAGCATTTGACCCTTTAAAATGAGCTCATTCTAGTGATTTTAGTGATGTTTGTGAGTGTTTTTGTTTTTTGTTTTTGCTTTTTTTTTTAACAAAACTTCATTTTGAAGGCATTTTTATAATATCTCAAATACATGAAAAGCAAGAAATACATTTATCTAATTTCACATTATCTTGAATAATTAAAGGCCTTACAGCATAATCAGAGGTCATTTAGATTGCACTTTGTACAACTGCGTATTAAAAGGTAATTTGAGTTAATTTAACAAAGTAATAATCTGCAGTAAAACTGTTAAGTCTTATGTCTACTGTATATATTATGTACATTTTTAGTTTTGTTTTTCAAAGAAAAGTTAGCAAAAGTAAAATATCATACAGTAGTCAGGCCATGCATTGCCGTTAAGTCACGTTTCTTTAGTACAATTCCAGTGTAAGTAGTCAAAAGCATTTCATAGGATAAGAGACCAGTAAAGGTAAACAAAAATGGTTATGCAACGCGAAACCTGACCCAGCTCTTTTTTTCTTTTTAAACTCCTTCTCACTGTGTAAGGGCCCTTTTACACGGGCCAACAATTATGCAAACGAGCGTTCACGTGAACGCTCCTTCCCGATCATTGCCCTGTGTAAACAGAGCAACGATCAGATGATAAACGAGCAAATGCTTGTTCATCGGCTGATTGTATCACTTATGCAGCAGAAAATATTATTGTTGTCGGCAGCGCATCTCCCTCTGTAAACAGTGAGACGTGCTGCTGACATGATAGAAATGTATGCGTAACGAGTGCTCGTCTCCATACATAGTTCCTTGTAAAAGAAGCAAATAAGCGCCGATCAATGAGCTGTTTTGTTGATCGGTGCTCGTTTACCCGGCCCATGTCCGTTCATGTAAGAACAGAAAAGCAAAAAGCACGGCGCCACATAGTGCAGGTCAATGAGGTTTGAGTGGAATATTGATCGTGGTCTATTATGCTCACCAAGGTAGTGCTTGGACAAGGCAATGAAAAAGTCCACAGATGCTGCTGCCAGGATCCAAACCGGTAAACCAGGTGGTCACCGCTTGTTAGAATGTAGAGAGGCAGTGGAAAAAGGGAGGATCCTGTGAGGCACTGCTGCGTGGCTGTTGGAGGAATTCAGCGATGGTAGACGAAATTATATAAATAAATATATGTTTATTACAAAACAGTGATAGCTACGCGTTTCAACAGCCTGAGGAAGACGCTGGTACAGCGTTGAAACGCGTAGCCATCACTGTTTTGTAATAAACATATATTTATTTATATAATTTCGTCTATCATCGCTGAATTCCTCCAACAGCCACGCAGCAGCGCCTCACAGGATCCTCCCTTTTTCCACTGCCTCTCTACGGTAACGTAAGAGGACCCTTAGTCAGTTTGTACCAAGGTGCAACTCATCTATTTTACCCAATGAACAAGAGTCTGGCATTTTGGGAGTTTCTACTTGAGTAGTTAGATTTTCTTTACAGCCAACCATATTTAATGGGAAGAAGATCCTTAAATATTTGGGGCATGCACTCCAGGAACATTATCTTAGTATTAATATTTTAATACTTAGTATTTTTTTCCCCAGGGGCCCTCTGCTGTCCGTGTCCACCCCTGAATATGCCTTAGGCGAGGTTTACTTTTCGTTGTAACATCTTGTTTTTTTGTCATGACAAAATAGATAAAAACTGATGTCAAACAGGATGGTGCAACAGCATGCCTATCTTGTAGCATCATGTTGCTATAGACTTGCATTGCACAGAAAACCGAATCCGTGAGGATCCAATTGTAGCACAGGACAAAATAAGTCTATGGTCAAATAAACCGGATCCTCACAGAACAAGTCAAAACAGACCCTTTTTTGCATGATGGAAGCCCCATTGAAGCCAATAGATCCGTTTACGGATCAGTTTTTTATAACAATAAATTCAAAAAGAATAGCCAAACGTGATGTGAACCTAGCCAAACACTCACATCTAGTGCAGATATAAGGCTGTGTTTACATCTGCGTCAGAGACTCCGACACAATAGTCAATGGGTTTCGTTGGGTGCCGTACTATTCCGTCATGCAACGGATGCGGTGCTTCCGTTTTTCTCGTTTTACTGTTCAAATGACGGAACAGAACAATGGAAAAGTGAGCACAGATGTGAAAAAAGCCTAACCTGCTAGCTTACACATATGAACAGTCATCTCTAAGGAGCCATTTAATTTGCATAAGTTTGTTAGATGGAACTAAAACGTGGACACCACAACACTACTCTGGTTTTCTTTATAAATCTTTACTTAATCAATAACCATATAAACAGATGAAATCAGCAACAGTATAAGTTCAACAGTCTATTTATCTTTCAATGGATCCGACTGATATCAGTCTCTGTCCTTTATGAGTCTCCGAACGCTACAAGGTAATAGCGGCGGGCCTGGCAGGGGTTCTGTAATCGGCTGATGGCTCACCTTGGCAGTATGCACGGTGTCCAGTTAGTCCACTCTTTGGATCGTTGAGCCAAGGGTGCTTCTCGCATTTAATAGCAGCAGCCTTGTCACCGTTGCTCCCAGTCTCTCGCTCAGGGTACCAGATAGCAGTCTGCTGGATATGACTCCTAGGCTCTTCTTTTCCTCACACCAGTCTGGAGTTCCTTATCCTGCTGCTTTCTCTTTCTTGCTGTTTACTTTAACTTTCAATATCTCTCCCCTGAACTCATATCTCATGCAACTTCTCTCTCTCCTTCAACGTGGTAGGCCCCTCTCCACTTGCTCACCCCCCCTGTTCCGTTTTTAGTTCCTCCCCCTTTAACCCCACGTTTTCATGTCCAGTGTAATCTGTCCAGCAACTCACTGCAACTGCTCTACCACCATCTAGTTGTCACTAACGATATAACGGGCATTATACAATAATAAGTAACAAACAATGCTTCAACCTCCTGCACAAATAGGAGGAAGGGGGGGGGGGGAGTAGACAGACACCCAAGGGCTGACAAAAGGGGGGAAAACAGAAGGGGGCTGGGACCCCTGTGACTGACTTTGGGAAGGGGGCTATTACCCCTATCGTACAAGGGGGCTGGGACCCCTACGATATCGTGGGTACGTAGGGGGCTGATACCCCTATCACCCAAAGGGGGCTGGAACCCCCATAACTGGTCTGGTATATGTGGGAGTGGGACCATTTCCGCAGCATGGGGGCAGGAACTCCTCCTACAAGTTGATCCCTGACACAATGGCTGCTATCCTCCAAGAGGCAGACAGTCTTTTTATCAGGTATGCCGTTAAAGAATTAAATTATTCGAATAAATTTGAGAGTAATATCATTTTAGGAAATTAAAGAGCTGTGTGAACTGGGTCACCCATTCTGCTCTCCATCGCTGTCATGTAGTTTCACCGAAAAGCTAAAGAAGAATAAAAGCTGCTCCCCCATTCTTTTCCATATCTTCTACTTTCTCCAGGTTTTTAATAAGATATATTACTACAATTTATTTAATCACATGAACTATTCTTTCATACAAATAAAACAATAAAATAAATAACCATAGATAAACATTTAAATACCATTAAAATACCCTCTATGCCAAAATACTGTTTTAAAATATTTAAATTGTCAAAAACGAAAATTACTTTTGGATATTGATAGACAGAGTTAAAAATAAATGACTTTTATTTGTAAAGGCAGTAGTAATATTGAATCTGCAAAACTGATGTAGACTTTTGCTTTTGGCCAGTCTCTTCCATCCTTCTGCCTTGCACATATCCAAAATGCTTGGCAGAATGGGGCATGTTTTACACACAACAGTCCTGGCAACCAACGTAATTCAAAGTGCCTGCATCCGAGACAGTGGGATAACAAACCTCATTACCTGTGCAGGAGATCTATCAGATTAACACATTTCCTACATAACCACAACACCAAAGTTAGCATTTCATCACATGTTCTCTGCTTTTTGAAAAGTTAAATAAGAGATTCCAATCTATAGCAGTATTAATTTACCCCAGGTTGGCCATCTTTGTACTCCTTGATAGGAGACTCCGTATCATGATATACATTAGTATTGCAGTACATCATGCAAGCAATCCAATGATCACTGTTTCATGTCCTCTAGGGGGACTAATAAAAAAAATTAATATAGTTTTTAAATATATATTCAAAATTTCTAAATATTAAAGGTAAAAAAAAAAAAAAAAACATTTTCCGTAACATGCAATGTATAAAAAAAATGCACATAACTGGTATCCGTAGAAGTCCAAACTATTACAATATAAAATGATTTAACCTGCACGGTGAACGCCGCAAAAGAAAAAAAATTAAAAAGCCACAATGGCTGCTTTTTGGTCACAAAAAGTGATTAAAAACTTACATGTACCAGTAGATAGTACAGCTCGCCCGACACAAAAAAAGCTCTCATACCGCTCAATCGACGGAAAAAAACAGTTATGGCTCTCTGAATAGATCTAAAATAAAATAAATTTTATTTTTAACAAACCGATTTTACCTTGTAGAAGTAGGAAAACATAAAAAAATAAATAATTAGGAATTACCGTAATTGTATTGACCCACAGAATAAAGTTAACATGTCATTTTTACGGCACAGTGAATGCCGTAAAAACAAAACCCCAAAAACTTGAGGAATCACTTTCTTTTTTCCAATCCGCCCACAAAATGTTTTTTTCCAGTCTCCCAGGAATGATATGGTACCATAAAGGGTCCCGTGGAAATTGGCAACTGGGTCCTCATTTGGCTATATTAACGGAAAAATGAAAAAGTTATGGCTTTCGGAAGGTGGGGAGGAAAAAACAAAAGTGAGAATCCGAAAAATGGCTGCGGCAGGAAGGGGGGTTAAAGAAAATATATTATTATAACATGACATAATATTAAAACCAGGTTTTTATTATGACATTTTTTTTTACATTTTGGGGCTGTTTTTTTCTTAAATTCTGTTACATGACTATCTATATATTGAAACTTCAGTCGGAGGTATACAATGGGAGTAGTTCCCAACATACTGTTTGCCTTCGATGTATGCCACTGTATAGGCATACAGTGGCATGTTTCGCCCAAAAGCTCTATCGATTACTACGTTTTACTATTCAGTTATAAAAAAGGTATGCCCACATATACTTGCAAGAACACTCTTTTGGCATTCATTGGGTAAAGGGGTCCTATGGATATGTTCAGCATTTGTATCACCACATTTTGAGAGCCATAACGTTTTTTATATTTCTGTGTGCGGAGCTGTGTAAGGGCTATGCTTTAATCATTTATAAGTTATGCTACCATGGTACAATAGTGATAGTTTTTACACATTTATTTTTTTACTAGGTAAGCAGCAAATAGAATTATGGCCAAAAATGTTCATTTTGTCACAAAATTAGCATTTTCTACTGTATACAGCTTGAAAAAAATATCAGCTGCTGAGATTAGTTATAATGGGCAACATTTTTGGACACAAATTGTCTGAAAAGCTTAGAAAAACTTTTTAGCTGTTCATTAGGCAATAAATGTAAATATGTCAGGGAAAGAATGTGTCACAGGTTTCACAATAAATGAATCTTCTTGCAAATTTATGTAACAGTGAATTTTGGCAAAACTCTTATCTAGGTAAACGAAAAGTGCTTGTAGAAAATTATAAATGTAAAACATTTAATTAGAAATTTTGGACATAAGAAAAGATTTAAAAATTAAAAAAAAAATTTGAGGCTTAACACATTGTTAAATCAATACACCATGGTACAATTCAATGTTGTCTTTATTTAAGACATGGCACATCATTTATTAACCAAAATAGCTCATTCTTCTGGAAGAGCCATTGGGCCATGTCAAAAGAAAATAGCACAGACCTGAGATAAATCAGAATTATGACCTTATATCACATAATTCTCATAGACTTTATTTATATCGTTTTTTTTTTTGTTTTGTTTTTTTAACATCATCCCAGGGCTCTTCTATACATTCCTGCTCATCTTTCTCTGTTATATTTAATACCGTTTTTTAGCTACTTCTATGAAGTAGCTGCTTCAATGAGAGAGAGATAGGTGCCACTGGTATGGGAGAATTGTGACTGGCGTAGGGGCAGTGAGGATTTGTACTTGTCATGAGGCATTGTGGCTGTTATGGAGTCATTATTGCTGTCATGTGAAATACTGTAGCTGTTAGAGGGACACTGAAGCTGGCCTAAGGGGCATTATCACTGTTATGGGGAACGTTATGCCTGGTATAAAAGACATTCTACCTGTCATAAGGGACAATGTAGCTGTCATGGGGAGCATGTGGTGTAAAAGCAAGGAGCCAAAGATGGCTAGGTGACAAACTCTTTATGCCCATCTGCTGTCTCGGCCAGATGGAAAACACTGGGAAAAAGAACAACTACAATAAAAAGACGTTAACTGTGAGTCACTGGATTTAATTGCTTTTATGCTCTACTATGCCTGATCAGTGCTCGTACTAGTTCATTTTTGGATTTTACTGTTACTATTTAATTACTGTTTAGTAATGCCTACAGATTGGTCATGATTGGACAGTAAGATAACAATAGTTCTAAAGTGATATAGAATGACAGGGAGAATATTTTCCCTACAACAATCCTGCCCATGAATGATGGTTGTGTTTTATTATAACTCTACAGCTTGGATTTGCTATCTCAGAATAAAATACCACTAATATTGAAAATCTTTCTATGGTAAGAATTTATAAAGGGCTTCTAAAATCAAGTTCAGATTTTGAGACTTATGTTTGTAGGAGTTCTTACATACCAATTTTATGTTGACAATTCCCCATCTGCATTCCTTGTACCTACATGTCTGACTGAAAACACTCAGCCAGATGTTGCATTACAAGAACAAAAATGATGAGTGATAATGAACATCTGGCCTATGCCATTGCTCATGTGGAATCTGTTTAACACAAGGCCTGTTATGTAAACAGTGGCAGAAGGGTTAAAATAAGGGAACATTATTTCGGTCTTTATAAAAAGACCAAAAATTCAAGTTTAGCTAGTGTGATAGATAAATACCTTCAAAGGCATCTCATAGTAAAATTAATTTTTCGCATTCAGGGCCGGAAGCATAATAGTTGTTCAAGTCTACCTTGTCGACTATATAATTTATGAAGTGGTGAGTACCATCTGAAACCCACTCCGTAAGTCAATATGGACCGTGGTAACAGTTTTAAAGACTAAGTTGCCCTAATTTTGGTGGAGATCTTTACCGTCACTGTTAAGTTGTTAAACTAGACTAAAATTAGATAGAGAATAGGGTTCTTTGGCTTACGAAATGTCGCAGTTGTTGTTGTCAACATTAATTGCATAAACTTACTGATGGATAGAATCTGAGCAACGTCTTGTAGTAAACATTGGTGAAGATGTTAAGGTTCATGACTTGCATATAGTAGCTACTTAGACTTAATGAACTTGTGTTAAAGAGGTTTTCCCATGAGAGACATTTATGACGTGCACAGGATATGTCATAAATGTCAGATAGATGTGGGTCCCACCTCTTGGACCTGCATCTACCTCTAGAACAAGGCCCCCTAAACCTCGTTCTGCCACTCTGTGTTGCGGCAGAAGCAGGTGAATTTTGACTATGCCTTAGGAAACAGCGTAGCTCGCCGAGCTATGCTGTTTCCGTAAGTCCCATATAACTGAATAGTAGTTACGGAAACAGCGTAGCTCACATGATACGCTGCTTCCGTAACTGCCATTCACTACTATGGGAGTCACGGAAACAGCGTAGCTCAGCGAGCTACGCTGTTCTCGGAACTCCCGACCATACAGTCAGGAAGTGGCCGGGTGGCGGAGGGAGCAGAAAAAGGCAGAACGGGGTTTAGGAGGCCCCGTTCTAGAGATAGGTGCGGGTCCCAGCGGTGGGACCTGCATCTATCTGACATCTATGACATATGCTGCGGATATGTCATAAATGTCTCTCATGAAAAAACCCTTTAAAGGAAATTGAGGGCAAGTTAGTTTGCAGAGGTGGATAGCAGGATCAACTTTAAGAATGGTTTAAAGGGGTTGTCCAGGAAAAAAAAATGTCTAAAAAGTGTCCCCCAGCCTTGGTTTGCCTTCCCTAATACCCCCTATTAAACTTCTAACCAGTTTCTGTTTGATCTCCATCGTCACTGCTGCTCTTTCTGTTTGTTTACATCCCTTGCGGTCTGTTTAGATCCCTTGCTGTCTGTTTCCTGTCTTGTAACACACCATACCCATGATCCCCTGCTGCATCTGAGGAGACAGTTGCATCCCCTCCTTCCTCCAAAGCGTCTCAGCTATTTGCATACTGCCACACCCCTCTATGTTCACAGGTCCTTGTCTAATTACAAGTTACAGGCAGCTCCCTCCCTGCACACGGTCACACACACTAATAATCATTATCCTTTGTGCCTCCATCTATCCCTGATCTAAGTACAGGCAGCCATCTCCCTCCCCCACCCCTTCACAGCCTGATAAATTTAAGTCTGCCCACTCCACCTATGTCAGACATCTTGGTACACACAATCCAGTCAGCACATTTTCCTTACCTGCTGCTGGATCTATTCCAAGAGATGCTGTATTAGGCCCTGTTCACACATTCTGTCTTGAATTTTGAGGCAGGTTTTGACCAGCCTGCACGCCACTTGCCGCATATTTTGTCCACGGCCATTGAGCGACGCGGGCAAAAACGCAGTGAAAAAAGCTTTTTCTGCCTCCCATTGATGTCAATGTGCCGTCAGAGATGTAAACGGCCGTAGATGGGGCATGTCGCTTCTTTTTCCCGCTAACCGGTTTTACCGCCCACAGGAAAAAAACACCTCCGCCTCCTATTTAAATCAATAGGAGGTGTTTTCAGACCTTTCTTGGCGCGTATTTCGATGCCGTTTCCATGTAAAAAAACGGCCGAACATACCTCACGTTTCGAAAAAGAAGCGAGATGCCCTATCTTTGGGCGTTTACTCCTCTGACCTCCCATTGGCATGGGAGGCAGAGAAAGCATTTTTCGCTGCATTTTTGCCCACGGCACTCAATGGCCGCGGGCAAAAAAAACGCTGTGAAAAACGTGGCAAGCGGCATGCAGGCAGATCAAAGTCTGCCTCGAAATTCCAGATGGAATTTTTAGGCAGAATTTTCTGCCTGCACAAACTCTGTGTGAACAGGGCCTTACAGTGAAGCAAACAACAAACACTACTCCAAACAATGGTAAAACTTTTTTCTTACATACATACACACACATAGGCATAGGAGGGGGCGTGTTAGAGGAGAGACAAGGCGGCCAGGCAGCGCAGAAAATCCTAGAGTGAAGGAGGAGGAGGTGTGGACATCGAGATAGGAGGAGGGGGGAGTGCTCTATGATTGATGACGCTCCATGTCTTTGCTAAGACAGCACTTCCGACTGTGTCATTCACTAACTTTAGGATCTATTCACACGACAGGGTCCGAGTGTTGGCCGATAAAAACGGTGGCTTTGGTCAGTTTTTCTCGGCCGTTTTGCATCCGTTTCAATTTCATTTGTAATTTTTCTGCCTCACGCTGCCCTCTGTAGATACTGCCACACACTGCCCTCTGTAGATAATGCCACACACTACCTTCTATAGATACTGCCACATAGCCCCCTGTAGGTAATGCCACACAGACCCCCTGTAGATAGTGCCACACAGACCCCCTTGTAGGTAGTGCCACCCAGCTCCCATGTAAGGCCCCCTCTAGGAAATGCCACACACACCCCCTGTAGGTAGTGCCGCACAGCCCCCCTGTAGGTAGTGCTGCACAGCCTCCCTGTAGGTAGTGCCAAACAGCCCCCCTGTAGGTAGTGCCACACAGCCCCCTGTAAGCAATGCCACACAGCCTCCATGTAGGTAATGGCACACAGCCCCCTGTAGGTAATGCCATACAGACCCCCTGTAGTTAATGCCACACAGCCCCCCTGTAGGTAATGCCACACAGCCCCCCTGTAGGTAATGCCACACACCCCTGTAAGTAATGCCACACTGTAGGCCCCCCTGTAGGTAATGCCACATGCCCCTTCCTGTAGGGGACGGCTCCAGGAGAGGTCCCTCACTTCACTGTCCATATATGGACAGTGAAGTGAGGGAATTCTCCTGGATCGGAATCCCCGGCCACAGCGGTGGGGATTCCGCTTCAGAAGTCCCTGACGTCACTGTGTCCTTATATGGACAGTGAAGGCAGGGACTTCTCTTGGAGTGGAATCCCCGGCCACATCGTCGGCCGCTGTGTCCGGGGATTCAGTTTCAGGAGTAGGGGACTGCTCCAGGAAGTCAGGGACTTCTCCTGGAGCGTAATCCCCGGCCACGGATTAGGGATTCCGCTCCTCCTCCTTCTCACATGCACTTCAGTGCGGGAGCTGCAAGAGTGAGAAGAGTGAAGAAGGAAGAGGAGGAGGTGTGGACAACGAGACAGGAGGAGGGGGGGGCGTGTACTATGATTAATGATGCTCTGTGTCTTTGCTCAGCCAGCACTTCCTGCCGTGTAAAAACATGGTGCCTCATCAACTACATCTACAGGCAGCGGGACCAGAGGAGGCGGAGCTCTGAAGATCTCCTGAAACATCCGCCCAGCCCACTGCCTGGAAATGTAGTTGATGACGCGACGTGCCTTTCTCAGCTGGAAGTGCTGGCTGAGTAAAGACACGGTACCTCACAGGAAATAAAAAATGACATACATACATGTGGTCACGTGACGGCAGATCAGAACAGGAGAACGCTGGTACAGGTAAGTACACACTATATTAGAAATGTTATTAAATATGACTAAGTTAAAATGTATTCCCGGACAACCCCATTAAGTGAAAGAATAATAATAAGATTCCACCTTACGTCTCTTCTTTGACTATAGAGAGATTAATAACAACTCAGTTAAAAAACTATATCCTCTACCTTTACTTTCAGAATTACTTACTGGCTTTGTACAGCTAAAATATTTGCTAAGCTTGATCTAAAAGAAACATATAACCTTGTTCAAGCCTGTCCAGGGGATGAATGGAAGACTGCTTTAAGAACACGGTATGGACACTTTGAGTATCTTTTAATGTCTTTTAGACTTTGTAATGCCGAAGTCAATTTCTAACATTTTATTATTGAAGTTATCTGGGACTTATTGGAGCAACTTGTAATAGGCTACTCGGATGAAATCTTATTTAGTTTCACACAATATTGAGGAGTAATGCAAAGATGTCTGCACCATACTAAACTTGAAAATGTGAGTTTAAACAGACTACAACTCAATTTATTGGGTACATTATATCTCCAGAAGGTCTGAGTATGGACCCTAGTGAAATCCAGGTTGTTTTTGATTGGCCAACCCCAAAACATAAAACAGAAGTTCAGAGATTAATTGGTATTCCGAACTTCAACAGAAAGTTAATTCGAGACTTATCCAAGATCATAGCACCAATCACTCAACTCACAAAGAAGAATGTTCACTTTACTCGAACACCTGAGCCTCAGGATTTTGTCATTAGATTAAGACACTTTACATCAGTGCCCATATTAACGCATGCAAATCCAGAGGTACCTTTCACTTTTGAGGTCGATGCTTCCGATTCTGCAGTAAAAGCAGTCCAGCCTCAGCAGCCAGAAGACAAGATGTTGTTGTGCCCTTGTGCTTATACTTTTCATGAAATATCCTTATCTGAAATCAACAATGATATCATAAATAGGGAACTGTTAGCAATAGAAAAATACTTTCTGGGTGAAGACTTCTTTTGGAAGAAACTGTTAATCCTGGAACTGTATTAACTGATCATAGTAATCTGGAATTCAACTGTGATGGCAAATATCCTCCAGACAACCAAGATGAGGTATGAAGTTTATTATTTTCACATTTTAATTTTGTGAATAATTCTCTACCTGAATCAAAAAAATTATAGTCCACACAGAAAAACCAGTGTGACAGCACAATTTCATCTGAAAAGAACTTTGTAGCTTGTACTTATTCAAAAGAGTTTCTCACTTAAGTATCGATATGAAAATTATTCATTTCTCAGTCATCATCCAAGGAATGTCTATCTATTCTTCAAAGATGGATTCAGGATACGACTTCATTCTTTGTATGTACCAGAAACTGCTCAAATTGATGTTCTAAATTTAGTCCAAGATTATAATCTTACTGGTCATTTAGGTATTAAAAAGACTCAAGAACTTCTTTCCCATTCCATTTGGTGACCAAGCTTTAAGAAGGATATCCCAAAATATGTTTTCTCGTGTGTGGTTTGTGCTCAAATTAAAAGTTTGTGCTCTTCTCCTTTAAGTTTGCTACAGCCACTGCCCACTCCATCTCGCCTCTGGGGCTCAGTTTCTATTTTGTGATTGTCCTACCTCCTTCCAAAGAAATAAACGCCATCCTGGTTGTCGTAGACGAGTTCACAAAGATGGCCTTTTTTAAACCAATCAAAGGAATACCCACTGCGAAACAAACTGTGGAACTAAGGATCCGGGAAGTATTAAAATTACATGGAATTCAAGATAATCTGTTCTCTGATGGTGGGGTACAGTTCACTTCTAAATTTAGGAAAAGCCTTTGCTCTGCTCTTGCGATAAGAGTAAATGTGTCTTCTGCCTTTCATCCCCAATCAAATGGATAAACTGAAAGAAACTAATCAAACTCTTGAACAGTACCTTTGATTATTCATTAGTTATCTTCAGGATTGCTTTTCCTAAACTGTAAAATCTAACTATGCTCAGAGTTTTTATATACGTCATCAAAGTCCTTATTATGCGAATACAGGCCTTCACCCAGTCTTCATTCCTGATTTACCAATTTCTACCTCTCTTCCAGCAGTGACTGAATGTTTGAAAATGTTAAAAAATTTTCACAAAAAGATTGTTATACCTGAGAATACCTTCTCCACAATTGGGTTATAAATTTGTTGGACTATTTTAAATTTATGCTCAAACTAATAAAGTAATTTTTAGTTTAAAACTTCCTAAAACCGGGAAGGTACGTCTTCTATTTTCATTGCTCTCTTTTTAAGCCATTTCAGTCAAATCCTTTTTCGGTCCACAGTTTGCCTCCACCACTAGCAAATGTGCAAGGAGAAGAAGAATATTTTTTTGAAAAGATCTTGGACTCCAGAATCCATCAGAATAAGCTTCAGTACTGGATCCAGTGGAAGGGGTATGACTCGAAAATATTTTTTGGGAAGCAGAAGACAATGTTCATGCTCCTAGGCTTACAAAAAAAATTAATCAGAGATATCCTAGTGAGTCAGTCCCTAGGACGTCCAGAGGACATCCTGGAAGCAGGGAAGTACTGCCAGCATTCAAGCCCAGAAACTCTTGTGTCCCTGAAATGCTGGACAGCTCCATTCCTGAACTGTTAGCTAGTTTCTGTTAACCTTTACTTCTCTGGATTCCTTGGTTTGATTTACAGACCTTGACACAAATGTGGATGACTAAATAAAAGTGTCAAAATGTCCGACTCTTTGCAATGGTCACATTGTCACCAGTATCCTAGTTTCCCACAGGGAAACATTGAGGTTGCAGTAATGCTTCAATTCTGCTGCTACTCTTTGACTACCAAAAGTCGCCATGTAACCCCAGCCTAAGATTTGTGTCAGGGGAAAAAAAATTAGAAATTCTCTTTTGATCTGTGCTGGCATTTATATTTTTTTGTGATGGAGGAGACCGTTCTGGTTTTGGTCTAGAAATCTAGTTGAGGGTCCAAAGTAGAGTTAAAATATCTGCAATTTAAAAAAATGGTTTTGATTTCTTGCTTTAAATTATTTTATGTAAAAAGTTTAGATGGGATATATATTAACCAATGTATATCCTGTATTGTTGTTAGTGAAAGTTAGTATGAGGTAACAATGATAAATGTAAAGTTATGCATCTGGGTACCAAAATATGCATGCATCATATGTCCTAGAGAAAGCCATACTGGGAGAGTCTCTTGTTGAGAAGGATCTGGGTGTACTTGTAGATGATAGACTAAATAACAGCACAATGTCAGTCAGCTGCTTCTAAGGCCAGCAAGATATAGTCGTGTATTAATAGAGGCATGGATTTGAAGGACAGGGATAAAATATTGCCACTTTACAAAGCATTAGTGTGGCCTCATCTAGAATATGCAGTTCAGTTCTGGGCTCCAGTTCATAGAAAGGATGCCATGGAGTTCGAAAAAATACAAAGGAGAGCAACTAAACTAATAAGGGGCATGGAGAATCTAAATTATGAGGAAAGGTTAAAATAATTTAACCTATGTAGCCTTGAAATGAGATGACTAAGGGGGGGACATGATTAACTTATATTAATATATGAATGTCCCATACAAGAAATATAGTGAAAACCTGTTGCATGTAAAATCCCTTTAAAAGACAAGGGGGCACTCCTTCTGTCTGGAGAAAAAAAGGTTCAAGCTCCAGAGGCGACAAGCCTTCTTTACTGTGAGAACTGTGAATCTATGGAATAGTCACCGCAGGAGCCGTCACAGCAAGGACAGGAGATGGCTTTAAAAAAGGCTTCAATAATTTCCTAGAACGAAAAAATATTAGCCCCTATGTCAATGTATAGAATTTTTCTTTTATCCCTTCCCTGTCTCTCATCCGTTGGTTGAACTTGATGGATACATGTCTTTTTTTCAACTGTACTAACTATGTAACTATGTAACCTGAAGTATCTGCAATTTTTATTTGTATGATCTGAGGTCCCAAATAAGTGGGAGATTCATGGTGCATACATTTACCTGTTTTAGACTTATCAAAGTATAAGACCAGAAAGAATGGCAATCACCGAGTAGTTCCCATTTCCGAGGATTATTCTTTTCTTTTTTGAGTGTGGGGTAGGGAGCAGGGATATTCAAGGTGAGTCAGTTGCTGAAAGCCCCGGTGATCAGCTACTATTGCCATTACAACATAGGGAAATGTAGCATACAAATGCACCCTTTTAAAAGATTGGATAACCATAAGTTAATAGAGGTCCTATGTCAACATGCCCATATACCTTAATCACACATGTGGACAAGGGTTAGGGCTACGTCTTGTATTATGTTGTTTCATATTTTTTTTCAATAGTGTTTTAAATAAGTCATTTTTATGAACTGTTACAGCCAGATAATTAGAATAATCATCTCAGTGTAATAATAATTAATTTTACTTTATAATTATAAGGAGATGTGTATAAGACTCTCATGCGATAGTAGAAATTTCTGTATGCGAATACACAAGAACTATGTAATTATGAATTGGAAACATGTAGTGTGTGATAATTTTACTTAAAACACAATTTATATTTTCTATTAAAATCAAACTTAAGTTGGAAAATGACAAAGACCGTTTTTCAAAAGTATTTGCTTTAATATCACATCAGTCAGAAAGAGAATAGGAAAGAATAGCTGTCTAGCAAAGAAATGTTGACACTAAAGCCATAGGTATGACAGTGAAAAATGAGCTACCAAGCCTCCGTGCTGCACTATGAATTAATTTAGGATTTAAAATATGACCCACAGATGATGACCATGCGCTTGCATAAATGTCTTACAAATGTCACAGTGCAAAAAGCTTATGCAAAATTCAGATAAAAAATACAGATTCGGTATTTTAATTTTAAATTGTTTCTATTAACAAATTGACATATTTTATTTTTACCATTAAATCTTATTTTTTATGGATAATATAATTTGAATGCAAAATTTTAATGCCTATTTACAGTGGGGTTTTTTTCAAATAAAAAAGTAAACATCATTTTATTGGTAAGTTTTTTACATGCTATGTAAACCTTTTGAAAGGCAATTTTTTAAATAAATAGATTAGTCAGTGTGTTTGGTGCAACTTTATAAATACTTTGTATTAAAAATTTGTTTTACTTTTTGAGATACAGCTGCTTTGCATCCTGTATACACATCAGCTGTTTCTAGCGCTTAATCTTGTATCAGTCAGTCCCGCAGACCTGACTGGGACCCGGATTCACTGAAACCGTCAGTCCCAGGGACCTAACGGGAGCAGGATTCAGCAAAAGCTACAGCTACTGTGTATAGAGAATACAAAGCAGCTGGATCTCAAAAAGTAAAACAAATTTTTCATAAAAAGTTTTAGAAAATTGCACCAAACACACTGACTGACTTTATTTTAAAAAAAACGTAACAAAATAATTTGCCTTTCGAAGGTTTACATAGCCTTTCATTTCCCACAATGTCTAACCTGCTATGGTCCAAGCACTGTACATGAACTCTACTCTACTGGACTTAGCAATCATGGTAATGCTCTTAGCAGACCAACATAGTCGCCACAACGGATCATTTTCCCCTGTAACTGGGGCTTTTAGGACATGTTCAGATGTGGCAGATTTTCGGCGGATTTGTGATGCGGTATCTGCTCCACAAATCTGCAGCAATTTTCAGTACAATACAAATGGATGGGGTTCTCAAAACCCCCACCCACACGTAGCAGAAAACATCTGCAGTAAAAGCAGAGCATGCTGTGGATTTTCAAATCTGCAGAATGCGCAGTCTGTTGCTTGAGGAGCAGCACATTTTCTCAGTAGATTTCAGCCTTTGCAATGTATAGAATGAAATCTGCGGCAAATTCAATGCTAAAGAGGCTCTGTCACCAGATTTTCAAACCCCTATCTCCTATTGCAGCAGATCGGCGCTGCAATGTAGATAACAGTAACGTGTTTTTTTTTTTCAAAAACAAGCATTTTTGGCCAAGTTATGACCATTTTTATATTTATGCAAATGAGCCTTTCTTATGTACAACTGGGCGTGTTTAAAGTTATGTCCAACTGGGCGTGTATTGTGTATGTACATCTGGGCGTGTTTACTTGTTTTACTAGCGGGGCGTTGTGAATAGAAGTGTATGATGCTGACGATTCAGCATCATCCACTTCTCTTCGTTACCACCCAGCTTCTGGCAGTGCACAGACACAGCGTGTTCTCGAGAGATCACGCTGTGACGTCACTCACTTCCTCCCACAGGAACTTCATCGCGTCGGATGAGCGAGGTCACGCTGTGTGTCTGTGAACTGCCAGAAGCTGGGTGGTAACGAAGAGAAGTGGATGATGCTGATTCGTCAGCATCATACACTTCTATTCACAACGCCCAGCTAGTAAAACAATTAAAAACGCCCAGATGTGTACACACAATACACGCCCAGTTGGACATAACTTTAAACACGCCCAGTTGTACATAAGAAAGGCTCATTTGCATAAATATAAAAATGGTCATAACTTGGCCAAAAATGCTCGTTTTTGAAAAAAAAAAAACGTTACTGTAATCTACATTGCAGCGCCGATCTGCTGCAATAGGAGATAGGGGTTTGAAAATCTGGTGACAGAGCCTCTTAAGTCCACAACAAAATCTGCATGTTTTATACGTAGATTTTGACGCAGATTCGTTGCGGATTTAACAAGAAATTTGCGTCAAATCCGCTGCGGAAAATGTTTCATAATTTCTGCATATTTCACCCATAATAGTACTAAACAAGAAAAAAAAACATGACTTTAAAAATTATACAGAAAACACCCCTATTGCAATAGAACATTTAGGACTACAAAATCACTATTTGTACACCTTAGCCCCCTCGGACACCAGACACCTGCTACTTTTTACCCCTATAGTTATTCCCCTGTGTTTAAGGCTAGAGATTGGCTTAAAGGAGTTTCATTAGTTTAAAAAAAGGGTTTTTGTTTTTAGTATAGCTGGTCATTCATATCAGATGTATATTTGCCGGACCTGCCGATTTCAGCAGAACCGGCTGACCATCTATGGTGTATGGTTAAGAATTGTAGTCTGCACACCTTGATTGCGTTCAAAATTATATTTATTTGTTTCTCAGGATAAATGCCAGAGGCTATATGTGCAACGTCAACGTTTCGGTCGTGAGACCTTCGTCGGGCACTGAGCCGTACTGGGGACTTGATCGATCTGCTTATACAATGCGTAGTAGCGCTGCTATAAATTATATACGGCGGCTTACCGCTCTTAATGGGCGCCCACGTTGACGTTGCACATATAGCCTCTGGCATTTATCCTGAGAAACAAATAAATATAATTTTGAACAAAATCAAGGTGTGCAGACTACAATTCTTAACCTACAACCGGGTTGGGACCCTATCTCGAGCACCCAAAGATGCCGGTGCTATCTGAACACAACCATACATCTATGGTGTATGGCGGCGTCCCGACTCTCCCCTGACGGCAGATGTCGGGAAAAAAAGGATTGGGCTGTTGAATTTCAACTTACCCGATCCATTTGTTCGTTAGCAGATAAGCCGCTTAGGAGTCTGTCAGAGGCTTTCGCTCTTCTCCCTATTAAAAACACATGGATGCTCGGCTAAACCGAGCGTGTATGTATGTAGGGGAGTCAGGAGAAATAACTGTCGGTCGAACGATCATTCATTCGCCCGACTGCTATATAAAGTGTATGGCCAGCCTTACTCTTGTCCATGGACTATGTCTCATATTACAGCGGAACCTCAGCCAAGTGAATAGAACTAAGCTGCAATTCTAGACCCACCCTGGACAAAGGTGGTACTGTTTCTGTAATAAAATGTAGACCTTTGTGTTCTAATCTGATAAAATTACTTTATCTTTTCCTTCACCACACCCTTGCCTTCTCCAATTTTACATAAGACGACTATCGCCTAAGCGATCGTTCAGTACGAACGATCATTCCTGACCGCTAACTGGTGTAAACATGCCCAGCAATCAAACAACAAAAGCTTGTGTGTTGCTTTAGCACATCTTTTATGCGAGCGTAACAATTATAGTTTGTCAGCAGCACATAAAGCAGACAATAATGTAAAGTGTACGAGAGGGAATGTGATCTAACGATCACACAAACGATTGTTCATATGAACCCCCTTTCGATCATTGCTATTTTATAATTACGGGCAGTTTATCCATCCATGTAAAAGGATCCTAACGGAGGCTATATGACTTATTTCTTCTACCACATCCTATTTGTATAACACACATTTTTGTTTTTAATTTAGATTTTGATTGTTACTATATGTAATATTATTAGTTTCAGAAAATCATGGATCTGTAAATGTTGTAAAGATTTTCAGTACTTCCCTCATAATAATAATAATAATAATTATTATTAAAATAGGCAATTGTTTAGATATTTTTACTTTACCACTTTAAGACAGTCCTATTTTTTAGTAGTCCAACTATGGCTCAAGAAAAACTATGAAAATTCACTCTACGTTCTGTCAATGGATGTGCTTTTGTTCAAAAAAAGCATTTATGGAATATGACATTATCTGTCATTTGTATTGTACGTCAATCTTCTGCCATTTTTCAAGCAAACCATTTATGCCATGACTGAAGCGACAAAATCTCCAAGGTTTTGTTAAGTACCTGCTTACTTTTTTGTCTTTTGTGATAATGAAGCAGAATTGTACCTTTTTAATCCTCTGTAGCACACACGGAATAGAATGATATAGTCTTTAGGAAATCATAATGACATATTTGGGTCAACTTTTTGCTTTGCGTCTACCCGAACTATAGAACCTTAGATTTGTCTTTAGAAAAAATGTTTTATTTAAAAATAAAACTATAGCTTGGCCTAAGTTGTTATGTATGCTAAAACCAATATTATGCATTGGTATCCTTTTTAATAAATGGGTTCCTACTCCTGAAAATAGGAAGTATGAACAAAATGTAGGAGATTCTCGGCACCAAGAAATGCGCTAGTAAAAAAAATAATCCATAAATCCATGAACTTCAACCTATTAACCTGCAGTCTTGAGCCAGAGGAAGGCAAAACAACCCTATGAGGTAGTATCCAATTATTCTAATTTTAGGGGAGAATATAATAGGAAATGTAGCTACCCTGCCTAGATGATAAAAGTATAATACCAGACCATCCATTGGGCTATGGTGATAAACTAGGCCCGCCAGGAAGGGAGTGAGTCATTTCACTACCCTCTATGTAAAGTAATTTGATTGCATGATTTATTCTTTTACTTGGATCATGCATTGATTGAATGATTCTAATGTCCTATTTTTCTGTATCCCCATTCATTCCTTCTCTCTACATTAAAGATAACAGATTATTATATTCTATGCTCTTATCCCGTCCTCTAGATTCTCTAAATAAGTAAACATGAATGATTTTTTTCTTCCAAAACTGTTAAATATGTTTGCATAATTTTTAAAGCCTTATACGTTCAGTAGATTCCTTTGCCGACCACAGCTAATACTGTATACCCAATGCATGAAAGAAAAAAAAAATCAAAGGGTTTACCTTGGAGTACTTCAATAGGTCTCGACAATTCCTTAGAACTTACACCTCAGTCTACAATGTATTATATTTGTCCTTTTATGTATTTGTTTACTCCTAAATGTTATACAATATTGTGATGCACCATGGAAGATGAAGGCACTTTATAATAATAATAAAATAATAATATTAGCAGCAGCATTACTTGTTTATAATTATCATTGTTATTAGTATTATCAGCATTTTTTATATTAGGACTTTAAATAATAGTATTATTATTATTATTATTATTATTATTATTATTATTTTATTATTATTATTATTACTATTAGCAGTACGTATTTATAATGTTGCAATCTTCAGCTTTAAACTCCCCCAGCATAGCTACAAATTTTTTTTCCACTCTTTTCATGAAAGGAGCAATCCTTGCTTCCCATACTCAATTCTCTTCTTCTTTCTGCCCCTCATGAATACACTGAACTTATAAGCATGAGCCCGTTTTACATTTTTTCTTATCAGCTTTTATGCAAACAGCACAATATAAGTTTGGGTTGTTTCGTATTATCGTTCAGCGGGACTGTAATTTGAACCCCTTCCCGCCGTAGCCCTTTTTCAGATTTTCATTTTTATTTTTTCCTCCCCACCTTCCAAAAGCCATAACGTTTTTATTTTTCCATCAATACAGTTCTATGAGGGCTTGATTTTTGCGGGACAAGTTGTAGCTTTTCGTAGCACCCTTTAGTTTGCCATATAATGTACTAGAAAATGGGGAAAAAATTATTTGTGGGGTAGAAAATTAAAAAAACAGCGATTCCTCCATGGTTTTTTGTGCGCCGTTTTTACGGAATTCACTGTGCAATTAAAACAACATGTTATCGTTATTCTGTGGGTCAATACGATTACGGAGATACCAGATATATATAGTTTTTCTATATTTTACTACTTTTACAAGTCAAAACCTAAGTGTAAAAAAGAAAATGTATTTTGTGTCGCCAAATTCCGAGAGCCATAACTTTTTTATTTTTCCGTCGATTAAGTGGTATGAGGGCTTATTTTTTGCAGGATAAGCTGTAGGTTTTAATAATACCATTTTGGTGTACATTTGACGGTTTGATCACTTTTTATTACATTTCATTTTTTTGTGGGAGATTAGATGACGTTCACCGTGCGGGTTAAATAATGATATATTCTAATAGTTCTAACTTTTACAGACGCGGCGATACCAATTATGTTTATTTATTTATTTTTTTTACTATGGGAAAAGGGTTTTTTTTTTAACTTTTAATTTAAATTATTTGTTTTTTTCACACAAAAAAAAAACTTGAACTCATTTTTACTAGGGGACTTCAACCAGCGGTCGTTAGATCGCTTGCACAACATACTGCAATACTAATGTATTGAAGTATATCATACTTCTGACAGGCATCGTGATTATGCACAAATATGGCGGACCTGGGGGCCTTCATTAGGCCAGCAGGCAGACATAGCAACCATCGCCCCCCAGCGATTGCATTGCGGGGGGCGCGATGAGCTGTTAGAATGGGTTGCCCCCCACTTACTAACGATTTAAATGCTGCGGTCGCTATTGACCGCAGCATTTAACGAGTTAAACAAGCGGGTTCGCAATCGAGCGCAATGCCGCTCATTACTCTGAAGTGTTGGCTGTAACAAACAGCCGACACCCGCATCGTATGGAGCGGGTTCACTCTGTGAGCCTGCTCCATACTTTCCCCTACCCGACTTTGGCGTATGGAAATGTCGGGAAGGGGTTAAGACAATGCCCTCAATGGGGCCATTTCATGAAAACAGTCTCTTTTTCATGCGATGAAGCTGGCCCAGCAATAAAATACTAACCAGGTCTGCCTTATGAAATTGGGGGATTCAATTGTTTTTTCATTGCAGATGTTGCAGCCAGCCATACATTTCCCCTGAAGTGACTGCTGCAGGGTAAATGCAGGGCCGGCCTTAGGGGTGTGTGACCTGTGCAAGTGCATGGGGCGCTGCACCCTCCCAGCATGTAGAGGGTGCCACTGGGCCCTGTCTCTGCTCTGTGGTCTGCTCTTGGTTACACACAGAGGAAACAAGAGCTGAGGCAGCAGAGAAGAGGAGGAAGCTCTGCCCACAGCCCGTCCCTGCAAGAAGCCTTTGAGCCTGTCAGCAAGGAGAGATGTTAAGTGCCTATGTGTGTCTATGTGTCTGTATTTCTATGTGTATATGTTCCAGTATGTGTGTGTGAAACCTATGGTTTCCGTTTGTGTCTGTCAGGGCTCTGCTCCGATGGAAAGCTCAGATGGAACGTCGGAATGGAGCCCTATTGCAGATGTGAACAAAGCCTAACACATTATTTGTACTCAGAGTTATCACTGTGTTATCTCTGGTGTTACATAGGCATCCAGGTAACACTACTACATTATCTGTATTTAGAGAGTTATCACTGTGCTATCTGTAGTGTTACGTAGGACTGCAGATAACATCCAATACACTATCCATACCTCCCAACCATTCCGGATTCAGCGGGAGAGTCGCGGATTTCGGGTGGTGTCCAGCTGTCCCAGGCAGCCGGATGTCCCGGACTCACGGTGTCAAATGTACAGTTGAACCCAATGCCAAAGCAGGGAACCTTTAGCTCTCTGCTTCAGCATTAGTACAGAGCACTCTCGACACTACATTAAGCGCTGAGCCCGGGGAAGCCCTTGACGTCACTGTCACTATATGGACAGTGAAGTCAGTACGGGGCAGCTATTTGGAATTAAACTGTGTGGGAGGCGCTGTAACGTCCGTGGTCGCTGACTCCTTCCATTCGGTCGACAGCCTTCTCTCCAGTGATGTCTGCACATGCGGCCATCCTGTTCCACAGTGACCACCAGGGTGTGCTCGCGAGCACACAGCGCACACAGGTAGGAGATTGAGCTGATTGCTCCCAGAGCACCCTGGACTATAAGAAGGGCTGTGCCCCTCTCTGCAATGCCTGAGCCTTGTTGTCGTTATCCTAGGATGTCTATGCAAATGGTCCCCTAAGTGTTTTCCAGTTCCCAGTGTTCCCCATTCCTGTAACCTGTATTCCGTGCTATACTGGTCAAGTGCCGTGTCGAGCTGAAGTCGCTGTGCTGCGTACCATGCCTGTCCTGCTATGCTACGCCATGCCTGGCACCTGCCTGCTGCCTAGTCCCAGCCGAGCCTGTCTTGCTACTGTCTGAGCTACCACAGGTTCACAATACGAACTATAGACTGTGACCTGTGTCCTGTTGGCCAGCTGCCATACCGTGAAGGCGGTACGGCCCAGTGGGTCTACATACCCAACGTGACAGGCGCTATGGGAGGATGATACTATGTGGGCTGAACCAGGTCTGTATGGGCAGGGATTGGTTCCGGATTACAGACGTGGCTTAAAAGGAAATAAAGTTGTCCCTCTTTGCGTTACTTGATAGTTGATCAAAGAGTTATCACTGTGTTATCTCTGTTGTTACATAGGACCTCAGGTAACACTTCCACTTTATCTGTATTCTGAGAGTTTATTTGTTTTGTTACATAGGACTGCAAGTGACATCTGCTGAATTATCTGTACTGTTACTGTATACCCCTGTGTGGGTATATATGCGTCTGTATGTGTCTGTGTGCGTGTATTTATGTGCCTTTTATGTATTTTTATATGTGCCTGTCTGTGTATTTATGTGTGTGTGTGTATATATGTCTGTATGTCTATATATCTACCTTTATGTATCCATATATTCCATCATGTGTGTGTATATATATATATTTGCCTATTAGTCGAAATATCTGTCTTTATGAATGTACAGTATATATGTTCCAGTATGTGCGTGTCTATATATGTGGTTAATTTTTGGTTTGTGGAGGGCAGCAATAGAGAGTCCCGCAAAGAGCGCCATCCAACCTAAGGCCAGCCCTGGGTAAATGTAATATTACATGGTGGCCATTCAAATGAAGGGGTTAGGTCCTCCATAGAGGGAGACACTTATAATTAGCGTCTCTCTGCTCTGGTTCATAAAGGGGATTATCAAGTGGGGGATCCGCTTCTATGATGTCCATATGCTCGAATAGGACTAATGGAAAGGGGTTTTCTTAGTGAGTGAACCCTACTAACTAGGACAGCATATTTTAATAACAGATCCGTTTTAAATGTTAACTACTTTTAACAAACCTACATACTTTGACACGTGGACACGTATCCTTGCAGTGCCTTTAAGTGATTGTACAAGCAAAAACAGTAGATGATCTGCTTTATATAGGACGCTCATTTTACTGACACCAGTATTGTGTGTACTGTTCTCAAAATTTTCTCAAGTAAAATCCTTTAAATACACATCCATAACCTATTTGACTTTTTTTTAACAGATATTCCCAGTTGCGGAGGAAAAAACAAACTTTGGAAATATTGTTTACATTTGGAGAAGTTCTAGAGATGATTAATGTATGATGTTCTCTTCAGCTTCTATCGCTAGGAAAAAATACATGTGTGTCTACAACAAAAGATGATTAAATAATTTAATCACCCCTATTCAGCGTTTAGATGTAATTTTAATGAGAGAGGAAAACATAACTTACAAGGAAAAATGGTCTTGAAGTTAACAGGAGTGAAATTATTTTGCCTTCTCCATACTCCTGTGGATCAGTCGGTGCACTTATGCATCTCTTGGGTTCCTTACTACAGTACAATATGATGTCGTATTATGAAAAATATGCACAAACAAGAACAGTTTCAGAGCAAAAGATATATACATTTATGTTGTGAATAAACAAAGTGCATTATTTTTTTACACATTTTAAGAGTATGTTCACACAGGGCAAATAGACTGCGTAAAAGCACACAGCGTATATCTGCCATGGGCGCCGCAGGGAATTCCGGACAAAAAACCGCACCAAATTGTGGTTCAGTTCTTCTGTCGTAATGTCCACTGCGGAAAACTGCACATATAAAAAATGTAGTCTGATTCTTACGTAGCCATGGCATCGCGTCCCTCAATTTCTGAGCGTTTTTTCCGCGCATTATTTATGCAGCATGTGGATGAGGTTTGTTCAAATCTCATCCACTTTGCTGCCACTGTATTATGCTGCGGATTTTCCGCAACAAAATCTGTTGCGGAAAATCTGCAGTATTTACGCTACGTGTAAACTTGTCAGTACCGACTGCAACATTTAAGTTGTTTACAGAGGGAGGTAGCTCCCTCTCTCACCCATCGGCGGCCTGCGAATGCAATCGCGGGCCTCCGATGGCGTGTGTTTTACAGCTAACACCCGAGACTAACAACCGGGAACAGCGATCGTGCTGTTCCTGGCAGTTTAACCCCTTAGATGCTACGATCAAGCATGATCACAGCATCCAAGAAGTTACAAACAGGGGGACTCCGCCCCCTCTGATAGCTCATCTTGTCATGGTAGCCAAGGGGCCTAATGAAGGCCTCCAGGATTGCCTTTCTGCCTCTCCTGTTAAGCCGTGTCTCTGGCAGGGCTTAACAGGAGCCTGTAAAAACGACAATATACTGCAATACACTAGTATTGAATACCTATAAAGATACAGACCAAACGATAAACGCTTATAATAAACGTCCACACATATCAAAAGAGAAATGAAGAATGAATACCCATAACTGTACGTGTGGACAAATCACACATCCAAACAGGAATAAATACAACAAGTACACATTTGTACCTTGTAATAATGACAATAATTTATTCAAATGCACATAAAAACATATTGGCCATCAAGACCTAAAATAAGACACAATTTAAAATGCATAAATGTGGAGCACATAGAGGCTATTGTGAGTAGAATATACTCAGTAGATAACAACATCAAAGTATATAGAGGGTAACTCGGGAAGGCATATACAAATGAAAGGATTCAAATACCACAAGTGTTACTTACACCCAAGCCTTCACAAGAAATCAATTAAGCCAAAACGTGCGTCGGGGCTTGCAGTGTGGTGTTCATATCTAAGCGCAACATGTCATATACTGGTTGGTATAGTTTTTTGGGATTAGGCTTCATTATGGCTACTCTTTGTTGATATCTTTACACTCACACGTATACCAGCGTGTGGTGTGCCTTCCCCTGTCTATACTTATCCTGGCTTAATTGATTTCTTGTGAAGGCTTGGGTGTAAGTAACACACTTGTGGTATTTGAATCCTTTCATTTGTATATGCCTTCCCGAGTTACCCTCTATATATTTTGATGTTGTTATCTACTGAGTATATTCTACTCACAATAGCCTTTATGTGCTCCACATTTATGCATTTTAAATTGTGTGTCTTATTTTAGGTCTTGATGGCCAATATGTTTTTATGTGCATTTGAATAAAGTATTGTCATTATTACAAGGTACAAATGTGTACTTGTTGTATTTATTCCTGTTTGGGTGTGTGATTTGTCCACACGTACAGTTATGGGTATTCATTCACAATACACTAGTATTGCAGTATATTTTACCAACGATCTAATGCTCGATGGTTCAAGTCCCCCAATGGGAATAATATAATATGTAAAAAATATGTAAAATATGTAAAAAAAAGTAATGTAAAAAATAAAAAAAAGTCTAAATCGGTATCGCTGTGTCTGTAAAAGTATGAACTATTACACTATAGCATTATTTAATGTGCACAACGAATGCTGTAAAAATAAAAAAATATAAAAAGCCAGAATCGCTGTTTTCTGGTCACTTTATATCTCAAAATTTTTTTAATAAACAGTGATCAAAAATCCTCATGTATCGTAGCCCAAAATTGTACCAGTAGAAACCACCGCTCGCCTCGCAAAAAATAAGCCCTCATACTGCTCAATCGATGGAAAAATAAAAAAGTTCTGACTCTCAGAATGTGGCGACAAAACACAAATTGTATTTTTAACAATGTTTCTTTCTTGTGAAAGTAGTAAAACATTAAAAAAAAACTATATAAATTTGGTATTGCCGTAATCATATTAGCCGCCAGAATAAAGTTAACATGACATTTTACCGTATGGTGAAAGCCGTAAAAACGAAACCCCTGAAAAGATTGACGAATCACTGTTTCTTCCTATTCCACCCCACAAATAATTATTTTCCAGTTTCCCAGTATATTATATTGTGCAACAAATTGTACCGTTAAAAACTACAACTTGTCCCGCAAAAAAACAAGCCCACATGTGGCTATATTGACGGAAAAATAAAAAGAGGTATGGCTTTTGGAAGGTGTTTTGTTGTGCTGGGAGCACTTGGTTGCTTCCATAAGGTGTTTAAATCTTTAGCAAATACTTACGCTATTGTAGCCGATCCAGCTCATTATGATCCCACCCAAGGTCAGCGACCTGTGAACCAGTTCAACTCTGTTACCATGGTATTAACGGATATCCAATCTTCTGTTGGCAACTCTACTTTCCAAGATATTTTATAGAATTCTGAGAATTCAATAAACAAATATATTTCATTCATTCAAAAAACCTTTTCGATGTATACATCTACTCATCTTGGATTGTGCACCTTAATCTTGTGTTGAGAAATCCTTTGTTGTGTTTTTTTTTTACAATTGATCATTAGCAAAAAGAGGGAAAAAAGAGAATAAAAGAAATACTGTTCGTAATTTTTAATGAAGGCAATTTTCTCTGCTTTTATTGTTCCCACTTCTACTCTACGAGGGTAACTGTTATATTATATTTTTTTATTTTTTTTTTTATCAGATTTAACCACTTTTTTCATATCAGTTTTTATCATAGTCGATCTAGTTTTCTGCAATCGTTTGAAATGTCTGTGACCTGTGAACCAGCAGGCCACACACCAATGATCAATTGATTGCTCCTCTCCATTTTAGTCTGTGATTTAAACTGCATGCATCACCAATTGTTTTATCCCTTGTACTTGACCTGAGGAAGAAGCCAGTTTGGCTTCGAAACGCGTTGTTTTATGTACAAAATATTAATAAACCATCTATAAACATTACGAAGTTCCAATATCTATTTCTTCGGATATCAGAATTTATTGAAGTCGGCTGTGCCAGGGCAACTATCCGGATTTTCTCCTCTTCTCTTTTTAATCAGGGTTTTATATTCCGGCCCTAACATTTTGGAGTCCATATGGTAAATACCAAATCAAGGAGAAAGCAAATGTCATTTTTGTTGAGATATATATATAACACATCATGACTAGCTTAGTAACGCCACACCAAATCAATGTGTTCATCACAATTACTCTTTATAGGAGATCTCCTCTATAAATTATCTTATGAGGTGACGTTTTTAACGATATGAGAAACTGCCAGACATCTGTTCAATATGACGGTGACATTTACACACAGTTTTCCAGTGATTTGTAGACAAAATTTCCTTCTGTAAATATAAGTGCTGCAGCCGCTTTCTATCTTTCGACAAGATTTTTGGTTCAATTTTCCGTTGCATTGTATAGTTTGTCACTGGAATCTGTCTTCCTCAAATATCTTAGTTCTGCTTTTATCTTTCTGTCCTAGTGTGACTTTAAATACAATATTCTCTATTAAGAAGAGCCACATGTTCAGTTTTCATTAATCATAGTTAAAAAAAAATTACAAATTCCTGTCAAATAGAGAGTCTTGTAAACTCAGACATATTTTGTAGAATAGTTATTATAATAATTTTTGGAATAATATTTATTTGTGTATCAACTGGCGCACTATACATAGAATAAAGAGCATATACACCATAGAGGCAGACTAGGCAGCTACTAAGGGACCCTTGTAGAGAGGGGGACCCAGCCCTGGTTGGTTATATTCTCTTTGATACTGCATGGCAATAACCAGTGTGTCACAATCTAGGGGTATATGGACACACTTGGCCGCTCTGCTGTAGCAGAGTTGCAGCTGGCCAAGCAACAGTCTATACAGTCTATGTAAAGTCCTTAGCACGAGAGTACCTGAGAGTCCAGAAAGTAGCAGAGGCTTTGGCACAGGTGGAACTTGACGTGGCAGATGATGCCACACATGGCAGATGATATCAGACATGGTATAAGGCACCAGGTGTGGTAGATGACAGCAGACATGGCAGATGACACCAGATGTAGAAGATGACTCCAGGTGGCAGATGTGGCAGATGATACACATGACTCAAACTAAAGGCTTAGGTACAGGAGAAAATACAGTACCGGGATACGGTAACACTGGGAGCAGGATACAACTAAGGGACCATTTGCAATACGAACATGGATAGACAACAACAATGCTCAGGCAAGGAGTGGAAGGGCGGATCCCTTTTTATAGTGCAGGGTGATGGGGGGTTGGGTAGGGAACACTTAGTATGCGCGCTGGCCCTTTAAGGTCAGGGACGAGTGTGCGTGCTCACCCTACCACACAGTCCAAGACAGGATGGCTGTGCAAGCTAGCATCTCTGAGGAGGGAGACTAAGTTGGTTACTGGCTGAAGGTTGAGCATGGGTAGATTGGTAGGTAGAAATAAGAGCAGAGATGTAGGAAGGTGCAGCACTATAGAGAACTTTGTAGATGAGTTACCTCTCTTTGAATTTTATTTAGTGTTTTTGATAGTTTCTTATAGGCGGGGTATACAACAGATGATTGAATGATGGTGATAAGAGAGTGATGATGAGGAGAGTGGTTGTTTAAGGCTTTTCTGGGAATTAGAGTTCAGTGTCAGGAGGCTGCATTAGATGTTTATGATTATTTTAAACCATTTCTTACCTTTTCTTCTCCAAAATCTCTTTCCTCAAAGAAGTTTGCAACTCAACGAACAATACCATTGCAGTAGATATTTTATTAACTATTACATAGTTATAAAATGGTAATAAATCACTGTTAAACAAGCCAGGGATAGGCAGGAGGCTTATGGGGGCTTCATACTGAGAGCACTGATTGTGTCTGGTAAGTGCATGTACTTCGTGCATCGGTGTTTGCATTTTTTGGTACGTATACTTGAATTTCTTTGCTTTTGTAAATCACTTGACAAAATTCTGCATATTCCAATGACTGGCGGACATTTTGTTTCCTCTCTTCATTTAAAAAAATGTGATCACGTGACCAAAGCCCGGAACAGAGAGTCTAACAGTAAAATATAGTGCCCAGTAAGGGGGAAAACATCGCTACCTTTCACTTAATCACATTTTCAAACAATTGGAGGAAATTGATTCTTTCATTATATTTGGTGAGGTAACTCATAATGCTTCTTAAGGCAATTTTAACCACTTTTATATTCTTGGTTACATTTATTTATAATATGTTGTGTTGTTGTGGTGTGCACTCCCTATGTGTGTGTTTGCAAATATAATCAATGCCTCTTACTGATCCATGTACATTACATCAGCTGGGGATCCCTGTAGTAAACATTGCCAATTTGCTACCCCATTAAAGCCTATCCTTGAATGGGACAGTGTTACAATACCTTTTGCAGCTGCTTTAAAAGTAATGGCAAACAGGAAACTAAAGAAGAGGCCATACAAGCGTCGCGGCCCCTTCTAAGCGGCGGGGCTCCACCAATCTACTATTGATGGCCTATCCTAAGGATAGGCCCTCAATTTTAAAGACGAAGATTACCGCTTTGGTAACATAGAAACCATTATTCCAAGGGGACCAGGAAGACCCCTGAAAAACAGTTATAGTTTTGTTGAACATTTTTTAACTTTTTCAATCAAGTGTACTGAAGAAAAAAAATAAGGAGGGGGGACCAAATAATAAACCAGGATATTCAGAACATATCAAATTTAAAAACTGGAATGCAGGTTCAATAAGTAATACAAAATTGATATTTCATAAAATCAGCGGATGTCTAGGGTCATGGAACCATCTCCAATAGGAGAACTGTCACAATCTAGGGGTATGTGGACCCACTAAGCTGCTTTCCCATAGCGTAGTGGCAGCTGGCCAAACAACAGTCTATATAAAAGTCTATGCAAAGTCCAAGCTCAAGAGTACCTGTAAGTGTCCAGACAGTAGCAGAGGCTTTAGCACGGATGTTGCCAGATGTCCCGGATGACACCAGATGTGGCAGATGACACCAGACATGGCAGATTATACACTCAACTCCAACGTAAGGTTTAGGCTCAGGAAACGGATACAGGATATTCGAAGCAGGAAACGGGAACACTCGGAGCAGGAAACAACTAAGGGGCCATTTGCAGTATGAACATGGGTAGACCACAACACTTAGGCAAGAAGTGGAAGGGCAGGGAACTTTTTATAGTCCAAGGGGATCTGGGGATTGGTTAGGGAACTTTTAGTATGCGCGCACTGGCCCTTTAAGGCCAGGAACGAACGTGTGTGCGCACCAGAGAAGACAGTCCAGGGCAGAACGACTGCGCGAGCTGGCTTCTCGAGGAGGGAGATGCTGGCAGGAGGCCAGGAGTCTGAGGTCGAGGCCGTCTGACAGTGAGGAATGGCGGTGGTCCGCGACTGCAGCCGTTTGAATAGCAGCCAAGCTAAATTTCCATGGCTAGCATTCCGACCCAGGCAATCAAGTCTCAGATCCACCACCCGGAATGAGGATACTGCAAGGGTTGTCATGTGGAATAGAGATATATCTCCATCGAAGGGGCATTGGTAATAGATGGATGCCTACATATTCATAGTAGTACAACACATTGTAAAAAGAAAGAGCAAAAAAAATAAAATAAAAAAGGGGGGAGAGGAGATGGGGTCTGGACACCCAGACTTCACTCAGAGTTTTTTATTTACCTGTCTTGTCTCAATGCCCTGTGGTCATGGATTGGTATAATTTTAGTGGTTAGAATTCTTCATATGTGCCCCTCACTATTATAGTGATGCCATTCCATTGCTGTCAGGGAGGCATCAGCTAATAGTTGATCGAGTGAGAACTCACATTTGTTTGTTTTTTTGTTCTTTATGTTATAACGGTGAGGTTGCTGTAGGCTATTTCTAAGACCGTAAGCATAAAAAATTCCTGGCTGTGCTCCCGAGTATTCTAGGACTTTGGCCCCTGCTCCTCACGTCCCTTTGCTGCATAGCAAAAAGCAGGGGGATCAATATAATAAAATTAACAACCTCTTCGAGTAAAGTTAAAATTATTTGCAGGTCACCACAATTGCCCTTTATACCTGGGGAATCCTTAATGGATTATTCTCAGTTGTACATGCATGTGGATGTATGAGCTCTTTTGACATTTGAGTAGTATGTTACTATAATACGCACCCTTTAGAATAAAATTCAGTAGTGCGAGATTAATTATTGCTCATTTCTGAATGGTTAATTGGAAGGATTGAGATACAATTTATGCACAAATCTATTAATGCGATGTAACAAACGCTGACATGAAAATCCACTTTTTATAATTTTTTTCCTTCTTGTTCTATGCCTACGGTGCAAACCTTAATTAAATGAAATTTGTAAATGGTAATCTATCATAACAGAAGGACAGCCTTTGTATCAGAAAACAAAAAGTATTGTATAGTATTCAAGAAGTGGTGCGACAAAAATCTATTCAAACAATATCTCTTACTCAAATACAGCAGTGAAGGTTACATTTCTTTATCTGTTTTATGGAAGTAAAGTGTTGCCTAGAAACACTTTTCAGCTCAACCAAGACCCATTTATATTACTAATTCATATTAATACATAGCATTTATGACTATGGTCCGAAGACAAGATGATGACCCCTACCACCATTGAATTGTTATATGTTTATATAGTGAAAGCCTTTAAATTTTATCTAAAAGGCACCCCAAACCTATTGGGATTGAGACATATTGAACAGATACGTGTTCCAGTTATTTATTAGAACTATCTTATGTGGTAAAACATAATTATAAGTTTTCACATATTTTCGAGTACATATGCATCGACATGGAATGGAGTCAAGAACTATCAAGGTGGAAAATTAGCAAACCAACATTTCTCCTAAACTACAAATTTAAGGAGAGGTATGAGTCTCTTCATCAGGAGACTGTTCTATTAGCCAAGTACAGAAAGTCATTGCAGATAGCAGGATACTGGGTAACCGAGTGTTTCTAGTCAAATCAATGGTTGGCCTTTTTCCCTGAAGCAATAAGCGTTGACCACAGGTCTCCACTGGATCAGCTAGTATAAGAGGTTTTCCAACCCAGACAACCCTTTGTCTTTTCCTGGGTCAAGGCCACACTACTGATTGAGGTTTGGATTCAGATAACTAAGCAAACGATATATGATGCAAATACCTTCTCTCGTAAGCACTCATACCAATGTATAAAAAAGAAAATTCTGGGTGAGCTACTCTATAAAGTTATTTGTACGTTTTTTTTGTTACATAAGAATCCGGTATATTGGACACATCTATGGGTAAATTAACCACCTCCAACTTTCCACATTTCCGATTGTAGCACCAATCTATTATCTTTGCCCATATCTGAGAAGACATCTTTTCGGTAATCCTTAACAGGGTTATTTAGTAGGCTAAACTAGAAGTGAATGAAGCCGGACCATTCATTACCACGAGAACTGGTAGTTCAGGTGGGTACTTTCAAATTACATCTCCATTTGCTATACCAGTGGTTGTGTGATACACAATTATCCAATCACAAGACAGTGATAAATACTTTTATCAGCAAGTATATGCTATTGTTGGAGTCCAACAGAAGAATCTACAACAGATATTGTTTTGCCTAAGTTTTTGCTTCGATGCTCCAGATTTATCAATAGTGTCATAGATGAATTATATAACATGAAAATGGCACAACTTAGCACATTATTTGTGAAAATGGCGCAAGTGGTAAAAAAAAGTGTCATAATCACATTAAAAAAATGGGCAGAACATGTCTATTTTACGATGGGATTTGTGATAAAGTTCTAGAACACTCTGCTTAGTAAATCTGCCCCAATGTTCTATGGCCAAGACTGGGAGTTACAGATCTGGAATGAAGGAACTTCGAGCAGTCATTTAATTTACTATTAATGACTCACAGATTTTTTTTTTTACAAAGTTAAAAGGCAATATATTTCTTCATTATTTAGTCTGTAATAGTTTAGGTGGACCCATAAGTAAGATTTCTTGAAAATCTTTTCTTAATTATTTAACAATGAAGAGGATTATTCGCTATGCAAGGTCTATTTCAAGAACAATTTAACTCTAAAATACACAATGTGATGGCTATACAGTATGTCTAATAATGTGTGACTACCAGGGGAGTAACTAGGAAAGACTGAGCCCCATAGCAAACTTTTGACTGGGCCCCCCTCCCCTGGGTGCTACACACAGCCCCCATGTAAATAGTGCCACACACCTCCCCCTTGTAGATAATTCCATACAACCCCCTTTGTAGATAGCGCCCCCACCCCCTCTTGTAGATAGTGCCATACAGCCACCCATACATAGCGCCATACAGCCCCCCCTGCAGATAGTGCCACACAGCCCCCACTTGTAGATAGCACCCCCAACTCACCATTGTATGGCCACACAGCCCCCCTGTAGATAGTGCCATACAGCCCCCTGTAGATAGTGCCATACAGCCCCCCGTAAATTATGCCATAGTGCCCCCTGTAGATAGTGCCACACCTCCCCCCTTGTTGATAGCGCCATACAGCCCCCATTGTAGATAGCGCCATACAGCCCCCTCATTAGATAGCGCCAAACAGCCCCCTGTGAATAGTGCTACACGGTCCCATGTAGAGAGCGCCATACAGCCCCCTTGTAGATACCACCAAACAAACAAAACTTTATACTCACCTAGGCCCCTTTCCGAATGGAGCTGCTCCAAAGCATCAACGCAGATGGGATCACTGCGTAGGCCGGCGTGAACCAGTGACGTTATAACGCTGGCCTAATTATGCCACTGGTGACTACGGAATAGTAGTTCTATGTGTTTATAGAAATATTTTTGGGAGAAAATGCAAATATCACAGAATTAACATGAAAGGATTACAGATTTAAAAGACAGATAGTTGCATATCAACAAAGGGAGGGTTTTCCTTTGTCCCCCAATCGTCAAATTTGGTGATCACTGACGATGATTTTAAGGGACAGCTCAGGGCTATCAAAGGTCCCCAGGGCTGTCAAGAGGCCCTTTTACATGGGCCAATTATCGGACAAATGAGCGCTCATGTAAACGCCCATTCCCGATCATTCTCCCATGTATACAGGGTAACGATCAGCCGATGAACGAACAAATGCTCATTCATTGTATCATTTATGCAGCTGAAAATATTATTGTGGTCGGTAGCACATCTCCCTGAATGTGGAATGTGTTGCTGACATGATAGAAACGTATGAGGATGAGTTATTGTATGTTATTGTTATGAGTTATTGTTATGAGTTATTGTAGTAACTTTACATTACTGATCATTGCTTCTTGTGAAAGGAGCAAAGAAGCTGCGATCAACGAGCTGTCTCGTTGATTGGTGCTCGGTCACAAGGACCATGTCGGGCCGTGTAAAGCGACCCTTAATCCCTGTTAGGGCATATTATAGTTATAGTCAAATTAATTGGAATACACAGATATCGTAAAATATTTTAATAAATACAATTAATTGTAAAATCTCCTAATGGGATAAAAAAAAAAGCAAAAAAAGAAATTATTAAATATAGAATGCCGGTATACATAGGACCAAAGTCTTTCAAACAGGGTTTTCAAATTTAATTTCACCATTTAGAAGTATTTACAATATTATTTACAACATGTCTTACTTTATACCAACCCAGCCCCCGATTTTTTATTAATTCATTATAGGCATTACAGTTCGTAATAGCTGCAAGGTATAACCAGTGCATGGGTGCTCGGCAGGGTGAATAATTTTGGGAGCACTACTGTTTGAAACAATTCAGAGGCTTTTAGGCTCACATAACGGGATTATCTTAACTAGAGTAAGTTATTGATATATGGCCAGGATAATAAAGGGTGGGGATAGAGGGGATCATACATCTCAAACTTTGCTGGGGCACCTTCTTTTATGTTTCCATGAGTGAGACTTCCAAAGGGAGGTAAGTTGGACACCCTTGCTCTATAAAGCATGAATGAAAACAATAACTTTTTATGAAGTAACCGTTTCAGCATATCACTTGGCATCATATCACATTCGAGATGTCTTCTAAATCATGAACAGACAGTGGGATAGAGTAGCGAATTTCTATGGAGAAAGAGTCCTTAAGACAGAATTGTCATCATTAAAACCATATCAATATAAAATGATGGTTCACGGCTCTCTGTCTGTTACGTATAAAAGCCCCATGCTGATTATGTCAAGAGAACTGACATGCAGGATATATAGGTTTAGTTACCGGTAGCTATGAATCTAGGACGTTTCAACATGATCCATTGTATATCCAAAGACCGCAGCCTATATTTTATCTTGGACATTTCTGTATATTACTCTGACAATATGACAATCCTTGAACTGTCAAGAAAGAGTTTACACAAAAAAAAAAAGCTAAAACTGATCATTAGGTTACAAAAACAGATTTGACATTCTTAGATGTTCCCCAGTAGACAAACTCCATCTGTTCTACTAAAAGAAACGTATTTCCTAATTATTGAAAAGTTATGGGTATACATATTTTTTCTCATAATGTCGCCCGGCTTTAGTGACTTTTATTCTACATCCCAATTAATGACAATGCCATTTATTTGGGCTTTTGGAAAATACTCATAGTGACCAAAATGTATTGACCCTTAATTTCCACCAGTAATTCTTCTCTCCCTTGTATTCATCCCCAATCTGACGTTACTGTCTTGAGGTCGTTTTCCACTTCTAGGTCTACCCATCGCTTCTTCGGCTGACTGCTTTTCTGCTCTCCTTTTGGTTTTCCATTATGAATGAATTTGCCTTCTAGGGCTCTTTATGGTCTGTTTATTAAATCAACATAATCTACATAAACCAAATTAATTGATTGAACAAAGAAACATCTAATTAAGGGGTTTTCCAAGATGTCAATATTGTTTATTAGGGTCTGGAAATTAAATAAGTAAACTAAAAATGAAATACTTACCTACCTACTCCCGGCGATCCAGCGCTGAGGCTCCTGCAGCACTCCCGGAGGTTGTTTACATGCGCGTAGCATGTAGCTGCTGCATCCAATCAGAGGGTTAACAGTCAATAGCTTGATTGGATGCATGGGCACAAAACACAGAAGCCGCCCCAGAAACGAGACATCATCACTGACGTGTCATATACCCTCCGAGGTCTCTCTGATCCGAGACCATGTGATGTGTATAGGACACGTCAGTGGAGGAGGCTCAAAACTTGACATCGGAGTTCATGTGTTGAGCAGGCAGCGCAGAGAACAGAAGCCACATTTCAATGGTAAGTATATGGACATATTATAAAGATGTGCAATATGAAATAAAAGTTTAAAAAAAATATATCTCCGAAAATCCCTTTAAGGCAAATAGAAAAGCAGAGAGGATAGGACAACCTGGGACATCATTCTAAAAACAAAAGTGCCAATGCTACATGTTTGAAGAACTATCCGTTGTGCAGAATATATTTGTGGGTGTGCTCTTCTAAATAAAGGCTGTCATTATGCAAATAGAGACTGCTGTAAGGTATTGCATCACTTCTAGGCTATACATTTATGCAAAAAAAACAAAAAGTTACAGAAATTGAGGAGCCTGCTGCTAACAGGTTATTAGGATATAAAACTATATGACTATAAAAATATATTTTATGTTTCATCTATTCACCCAAGGACTGAGCAAGTACTCTGCTTGAATATGACTGATGGTAATAGTTATCAAATATTAATTGTATGTGTAGGGGCATTGCTCGGGTCTTAAAAGATCAAGACACAAGCCCCAAGGCATATGCCCCCCCACCCTAAAAAAAAAGAAAAACGTGTCTGGAAACTGTATCCATAGATGTTCTGCCCCCAAATAATTTGCCCTGTCATAAAACTAATCTATGATAGCCTACCTCTAAATAATACAGTCATACAATTACTATATAATACCCTAATATCACCAAATCATGACTATATATTACAACCATGTAGTGTATGAACAATACTACCAGTCTGTTACTGAATAAAAAATACTATACAAAGACCAATATTACCACCATACAATGACCATATAGTGGTAGATGCCAGTTCTATACTCTGCAGGCCATATGAATGAATACACTTTTAAATCCACGTCTTCTTTGATTGGAGTCATTCATAGTTTTTCTTCTCCGTCTGACCCAGCCCGCCATGATGACTTCTCCCAACCACACCTCGCCTCTGCAGAGTTTGCTGCCCAGACATTTATGGCTCTTTGCTTATTCAGCCCCCTTTACACCTATTCCCCACCCTTTACAATAACCTCCCATCATGTCGCTATTTAACAGTACCATCCTGCTGCCCCCCTAATACTGTGGCAGCTCCTGCCCAAGATGCTCACATTATTGTCCCTGCTGTGTAGTAAATTGCTCACAAACACTGTACTTTAGAAATAAAGATGCCATAACTCTAGTTACCCACCAAAAAAACAATAGTGCTAAATAGAGATTGCCCTAGACCATAACAGTTCCCTACACAGTAATGTGCCCGTCTTAGCATCTCCAACACAGTAATTATGCCCCTACACAATAATAGTGGCTCCTTGCTTCTGCTACACAGTAATAATGCCCCCGTACTGCCTTTTTGAAGTAATAGTGCACTCTTAGTGCCCCTGCTTAGTAAAAGTTTCCACTTAGTGGTCTCTATACATTAGTTTATTAGTGACCCCATATAGTAATAGTGCCCCCTAAGTAGGTTCAAACACAGTAAACATACCCTTTTAATGCCTGCACATAAGAACAGAGCCCCTTAAGTGAGCCCTAGCACATTTAAATTTCTCCTTTAGTGCCACTGCCCCCATCAGGGTTGGACTGGGCTAGGGGGCATGTACCCCTTGGGGCATTCCCCAGTAGACTTTGAGGGCCATCTGGCACTTTGGTGATGCCTCATACTGAGAAAGCAGCAGCAGACAACTCCTATGATATAGGGCTGATGTTGCTATTCCAGTCAGGCTCTGTAGAGTCCCCTTCTCCTTTATCAGCGGACGCCCTCTCCCTGTAACTCCTCACCCTCTGCTCTGACCTCTGTCTCCATTCTGCAGCATCGGCACACAGGAGCAATGTGCTGTGCCTGAGGAGAGTCCAGCGCTAAAGAATCCTGGAAACTGCCCCATTTCACATTCTGCTCCTGAGCCCTACCTTCATTGTTCGTTTATTCACAGGCTATGCTGGGACTTGTAGTACCTCTGCTTTGCAGTATACATTTATTTACTTTTAGGTTATGCTGGGACTTGTAGTACCTAATTTTCTCATTGCCCTACCTTCATTGTGCGTTATTCACAGGCTGTGCTGGGACTTGTAGTACCTCTACTTTGCAGTGTACATTTATTTACTTTTAGGTTATACTGGGACTTATAGTACCTAATTATCGCATTGCGTATTTATTCACTACTAGGTTATGTTGGGACTTGTAATACCTCAGTGTTGCAGTGTGCATTTGTTCATTTCTAGTTTATTCTGGGACATGTGGTGCCTCAGTGTCATTGTGTGCATTTGTTCACTTCTAGGCTATGCTGGAACTTGTAGTACCTCAGTGTTGAACCGTGCATTTATTCACTACTATGCTATGATGGGACTGCACTGTTGTATTTCTTTGGCGCTTATGGAAAGATATTTTATTCACCACTGTGGTATATGATGCTGCTAGGGGGTATTATGTATGCTGCGCTGCGGTATTTGTTCGCCTCTTCTGAGGAGATATTTTGTGCTGCACTAAGGTATTTGGTACTGCTAGGGGGTATTAGGTGAGCTGTATGGTGGTATTTACTTGGTGCCTCTGGGAGTAATATGGGCGCTGAACGGTTGTATATGTTTGGCGCTGCTATGGAGGTAATATTGGAGGTCTGCTGACATTTTTTTTTTGCCTTTAGGATGCTGCGTCATATTTTTCTGTTTTTGACCGCATTCGGAGAGTCATAACTGTTTTTATTTTTTTGCCGAAATTGTTGTGTGAGGTCTTGTTTTTTTCATTTTGGATATATTGTCTTTTATATAAAAACACTTTAAATTACTTGTTACATTTATAGAACAGGTTATACTAATTCAATAGGCAGCTAACGTGTATTTATTTTTTATGACTTTAATATAATTAAGGCTATTTTAACCCCATAATGACCAGCCTATTTTAGATTTTAATGACCAAGCCATTTTTACGTTTTTCCATTGTCTCATTCCAAGAGCTATAACTTTTTTATTTTTGTGTCGACATAGCTGTATAAGGTCTTGTTTTTTGCGGGACAAGTTGTAATTTTTAATAGCACCATTTTGGGGTACATAGAATTTATTCATTAACTTTTATTAAAATTTTTTTGGGGGGGGGATAGAAAAAAACATGCAATTTTGCCACACTTTTTTGCATCCTAAATTTACGTCGTTTACTGTGTGGTATAAATATCACAATAACTTTATTCAGTGGGTTGTTGCGATTGCAACGATACCAAATTTGTATAGTTTTTGTATGTTTTACTACTTTTACACAGTAAAAACGCTTTTTTTTCAAAATTATTTGTTTTTGTGTCTCCATATTTGAAGAGCCATAACTTTTTTATTTTTTCGCCGATGCAGTTGTATGAGAGCATTTTTTTGCGGGACGACTTGTAGTTTTTATCGGTACAATTTTGGAGTAGATGCGACTTTTTCATCACTTTTTATCTCATTTTTAAGGCAGGATTCACAGAAAGCAGCAATTTTTGCATGTTTTTTTATTTTATTTTTTACGACGTTCACCGTGCGGGTTAAATGATGTAATAAGTTTATAGTCGGGGTCGTTACGGATGCGGCGATACCAAATATGTGTAACTTTTTTACTTTATTTCGTTTTTTAATAAAGCAGTTTGTAAGGGGGAAAAGTTGGTTTTTCATTTTTTTTTTTCACTTTTTTTTTTTTTCACTTTTTATTAAACTTTTTTTTTTTACTAGTCCCACTAGGTGACTTCAATATGCGATCCTCCGATCGCATTTATAATACACTGCAATACTTCTGTATTGCAGCGTATTATGCCTGTCCATGTAAAACGGACAGGCATCTGCTAGATCATGCCAGAGGCATGACCTAAGCAGGCATACACTACAGGCAGACCTGGGGGCCTTTATTAGGCAGCTGAGAGCAGGGAGATTTGACAGCTCCCTGCTCTGTTTACTTATTCCGATGCAGTGCCGTAGAAAGGCAATTGCATCGGAATAAAGCCCGTTAGTGGCCGACGTAAAAACACTATGGGGCAGTCACTAACGGGTTAAAAATAAATAAAACACTTTTTTGTTACATTTTGAGATTTGTTTTAACAATTATTAATTTAAACTTTAATTTTTGTTTTGTCTCTCTGTGCGGTCACCTTTTTTTTGTTGTTTTTTACGGTTACCTTTTTTTTATATTATAATGTATTGGAATAACGATACATTACAATACATTACAGCATATGCATATAAAATGAACAGGCAACTATTTAGGCCTACTTCAAGTATGACCGGACAGGGATTATCTCAAGATAGCCATGAGGCCTTTGTTAGGAAAGCCATACATCTACTGAACAGGGCAGGAAAGGGTTTAGCGTAGTAGTAGAAATACAGTTGGGCCACTTATACCTTTCTAGAACTTTGGTCGACCACCATTTACAGTTTAGAAAAATATCACGTGACCTCAGGTGGGCTGCCCCATAATGCCTTGCAGGCAGCCGTTCACAGTGTTATTCAATAAAGGAAACCGATTGACGTGGCTGTCACATGCCCCTTCAACAGTGGCCAGGTTCAGAATAGGAGCGCGGTACAGTCCATGGAGAAGGCTGTACTAACAAGGGGGTGGTATTTCACAGATAAATACATCGATGCTGATCTTCTAATAACTATGTATGAGTAAGTGACACATAATGCAGTTTCCCACACATTAGTAAAAATAAGCATAATGTGGCCAACCCCTTGAGTCCTAGAAGACATCAGAGCAATCAGCTTTCAGGGCAATCGGGTGAACTTGCGATTCTCTGCAAATTTTTTTAGACCAAATTGAAGGACTGAGTCGGTTGAATCAGATCCGAATCTAATTTTGGTAAATTTGCTTACATCTTGTCCTGGGACAAAATCCTGCACCATAACAAGGGGCCCATTTTAATCTTTAGGGTATGTTCACACACACTGTTTTCAGACGTAATTCGGGCATTTTACGCCTCGAATTACGCTTGAAAAGACGGCTCCATTATGACTACAGACATCTGCCCATTGCTTTCAAAGGGTGTTATGATGTTCTGTTCCCATGAGGTGTAATTTGACGCGTCGCTGTCAAAAGACGACACATAAAAAGATGCCCGCGTCAAAGAAGTGCATGTCACTTCTTGGGATGTTTTTGGAGCCGTTTTTCATTGACTCCATTGAAAAAGAGCTCCAATAACGTCCGTAAAATACGCTGCGAAAAACGCGAGTTGTTAAAAAACATCTGAAAATCAGGAGCTGTTTTCAGGCGAAAACAGCTCCGTCATTTCAGACGTATTTTGCTACTGCGTGTGCACATACCCTTACAATGTGGCTCCCTCACTTCTGTATATTCCACTGCTACAAGACTATTTCATTTCTGCACTATTCATGCACTATATACCCTCTTTATAACACAATAGTAAAAATAAAAACAAAAATATATATATATTAGTAAATCAGAAATTGGAGAAGGAGCCAAAGTTTGGTAATTATGTTTTCCTTCCTTATGGAGATAAAAAAAATAATAAATCTCTGTCATGTCCATTGTTGTATGGCGCTTTCTCCATAGGCTTCAAAGGTCTTCAAAAACGGCAGGAAAAATGCATGTACAGTACAAAATTACACTAAAAAAGCACAATAATAGAATGTAAAAATGCCAATAAATGCTTAAAATGCGTGTGAAGAAGGACTAAAGGGTCTGTTGATATAATTAAAGATGTCTGGATATTGATGTCTTTTCTATAGAGGTCATACATGTGTGTGCTCGATTATTGCTTGTTGCTTATTTCCTCATTTGAATTCTCCTATTAACATGGTGATCTTGCCAAAAATGTCTTCTTTTCCATGCTTATTTCCTTATAGGTGCCTTATTTATGAATCTTCACCCACTATTGCCTTTTTCACACTCGCCTTCATATCACTTGTGACATACAGACATAATTTTCCACCTTACTTATTTGCCCTGTCTTTCCAAAACATTGTAAAACCCTGAAGATTTACCGCCAGAGGCATAGTTAGCAGAGGAATAGGGGGTGGGGGCGGTGACGGTGACCCCAGGCCCACTGAGAAGGTGGAGCCCACGGTCGATTCCCCAGCGGTGGCATGTACCGGTTTCAACTGGATCTGCGTTCTCAAGATGCAGATACAGTTGAATCAAATGCTGGATCAGGGAGCTGATGGCTCCTTGCACCAGCATTCACTGTAATGCCAGCTGTGAGGAGCTCGGCGCAGACAAGCGCAATGTATTGATGTCATCGCGCCTGTGTGTGCCAAGCCACAAGCTGCACAGACCATGGGAGCAGAGGGATCTCCTCCACTCATCGTGGGAACAGGGATAGATGAGTATTTATCTGCTATCAGGGCATTATACTGTATGAGGGCAACTATGGGGGCATTATACTGTATGAGGGCAGCTATTGGGGCATTATACTCTATGGGGTCATCTATCGGGGGATTATACTGTGTGGGGACAGCTAGCTGGCATTAGACTGTATAGGCAGCTATGGGGACTTTATACTGCAGGGGCACTAATGGATCATTATACTGTGGAGGGCAGCTATGGGGGCATTATTATGTGTATAGAGGCATTATTCTGTGTGTGGAGGCACTATAGGGGAATTATACCATGTGGGGAGGCACTTATATTTGCCCCCACACAGTATAATGCCCTTATAGCTGCCCCCATACAGTGTAATGCCACAGGGGCATTACACTGTGTGGGGGCAGCTATAGGGGCATTATACTGTGTGGGGGCAAATATAAGTGCATATCCTGTGTGGAGGCAGCTATAAGGGCTATAAGTTTTGTGACTAAGGAGTCACAATACTGTGTGGGGGACCCACTGGGTTGGGGCCCACTCAGATATGTTTCGTCCCCTGTGCTAAACCCCTAGCTACACCTCGGTTTAGAATCCAGATATATGAAGAATCTAGTAGTGTTTCAGCAACACCAACTATATTGATATGTTCCTTTAGTACCAAGGCCTCACGCTACCCCCTTTTGCTCGCTAGACTTCAGGCATTTGTGAACATACACTTTAAGTCGCCTTCCAACTTTTCACATCCAGTATAATGAATGTGATTTTTTTAAATCGTAGTGGCTGCTACGGGGCCCGCGGCATGAGGACTGGACAACCCCTTTAATGTGAGGTTCCAGGTGAACAATATGCTCACAAGTCCTTAATTCTTTCTTAGTCTTCTTTTATTTTATACATTTTGGTTTCTCTTCTCTCCTTTTTCCCCCATAATTTATGCATATTAGAGAAAATTATCACCTTTCATTACTTGACTATTGTCTGCTAGGTGAATGAATAATCACATGTATGAATTAATAATTACCATAGCTTAATTGGCCTTGTCATGTTAACGTGTATGTCTAAATGTTTTCATTATGAATATTTATATGTTCCTAGTCAATTTAAGTCAGGAAAGTCAAATCTAATTTCAATGTTTGCTGTTGTGTCATGTTCTTAGTGTCAGCATAAGACAGTATCTTGAATGTAAGGTTTGTTATTGTATGGACGCTTGTAAAACCGGAATATCCCAGGTTTTTATTTTATTGAGCATTGTCTTATAGAATCCAGACTAATACGACTTTTTTTTTCAAATATTTAATGGTATACCACATTTTGAAAACTCATAAAACTGTACACATACATTCAATAATAAAATTTACAGATACAATTAAATATATCAACTATATTTGACTTTCATGGAGAAAATGTGTAAAATATACTGTAAAGCCACGGGACCATGTTAAAAAAAAAACTAAAATAGAGCAATTCTGAGATAAAAAGTCAGAACTCGGGGGCAATTACAACAGTGTTTTGAGTTAAAAGGTCTAAATTTTTATCTAAAGGGTGTCACGGTCACAGGGTATGTGGACCCACTAGGCCGCTTCGCCGTAGCGGAGAGGCAGCTGACCAGGTCACAGTTTATATGAAAGTCAATAGTAGATAGTACCGCTTGGGTACCTGAACTAGTCCAGACGGTGGCTGTGGCTTCAGCACGGATGGAGGCCAGTGCAGCAGGTAGCGCCAGACATGGCGGGCAGTATCCGATGTGGCAGAAGACACTGGACATGACAGAAGACACTGGACGTGGCAGAAGAAACGACGTGGCACATACAGGAACAGGTAACAGGGCACGGGTAACAACTGGAATGGGAAACACTAAGGGACCATTTGCAAGACAGACTGGGATAAACTAATAATGCTCAGGCAAGGATCAGAAGGCCTGGGGCCTTCTTATAGACTAGGAAATCATGGCAGTTGATGATGATGACGATTTCCTTTGTGCGCGCGCTGGCCCTTTAAGGCTGGGCATGAGCGTGTGCGCGCACCCTAAGGGACACAGCAGAACAGAGCGGAAGTGAGCGCTGGCGTCTCCTAGGAAGGAGATGGGGACCAGCGCTCACGGATCCATGGCTGCGGGCGTCAGGAGGTGAGTAAACCCGATGGCCCGTGGCAATGGACACTACAAAGGGTAACTAAACATTCAACAAACTTCTGACATGTCATAGTGACATGTCAGAAGTTTTGATTGGTATGAGCACTGAGACCCCCACCAATCGCTAAAACGAAGCGGCAGAGGGCTCGTGTGAGCGCTCAGCCGCTTCGTTTCTGTTTGGCTTTTTCCACAAAGCCGATGTATCAGAGTACGGGCTCATAGACTTTCTACTGATCCCGTACTCCGATACATTGATTTCCAAAAAAAGCTGAACAGAAATGAAGCGACTGAGCGCTCACACGAGCCCTTCTGCCGCTTCGTTTTATTTACTTTTATTTTTTGCTTGTATAAGTCTAGGCTCACATCTGCGCTAAGAATTTTATTATTCTGTTCCATCATAGGAGCAGAAAAATGGAATTCAATGCAGTGACGGATCCGTCACATGATTGAAAACAATACAAAAAAAATTTAGAGCAGCATTTGTATGGCAAAAAGTAGTGGTGTTTATTAACACATCCAAAATCTATAAATGACAAGGCTACGTTTCGACCCCACTGGAGTCTTTTTCACGCAAGCACCGCAAGAAGGTAGTTATACTGCTTCAGCAAGGTCTCTCCCAGGCAAAAATGTAAATGCAGACCAGGATTTCAAGATGTGCAGATGCACAAAGAACGGGCAGCTCAGATGTAGTGGTCGACCAAGAAAACTGTGCAGCAGATCACACAAGACAAGTGCAGCAGATAACACAAGACACATCATGCTTACTTCCCCTCGAAATCAGAAGATGTCCAGCAGTGCTCAGAACTGGCAGAAACCAGTGAGACCCAGGACACCCATCTACTGTTAGGAGAAGTCTGGCCAGAAGTGGTCTTCATGGAAGAATTGTGCCTAAAAAGCCATAACTTCGACATGGCAACAAGGCCAAGCGACACAACTACGCACAAAAACATAGGAACTGGGCTGCAGAAAAATTACAGCAGGTGCTCTGGACTGATGAGTCAAAATGTGAAATATTTGGATGTTACAGAAGGCAATTTGTTTTCTGAAGGGCTGGAGATAGGTGCAATAATTAGTGTCTGTAGGCAACAGTGAAGCATGGTGGAGGTTACTTGCAAGTTTGGGGCTGCATTTCAGAAAATGGATTCGGGGATTTGGTCAGGATTAATGGTGTCCTCAATGCTTAGAAATACAGGCAGATACTTATCCATCATGCAATACCATCAGGGAGGCATCTGATTGACTCCAAATTTATTCTGCAGCAGGACAATGACCCCAAACATACAGCCAATGTCATTAAGAACTATCTTCAGCGTAAAGAAGAACAAGGAACCCTGGAAGTGATGATATTCCCCCCCCCCCTTCCCCCCACAGAGACCTGATCTCTACATCATCGAGTCTATCTCTGGGATTACATGAAGACACAGAAGGATTTGAGGAAGCCTATATCCACAGAAGATCTATGGTTAGTTCTCCAAGATGTTTGGAACAACCTCCCTGCCGAGTTCCTTCAAAAACTGTGTGCAAGTGTACCTGGAAGAATTTATGCTGTTTTGTAGGCAAAGGGTGGTCACACCAAATATTGATTTGATTTTGATTCCTCTTCTGTTAATTCATTTTGCCAACACTTCTATTTTTAAAAGCATTCTTACTTAAAAGTGAAAAACGGATTAGTCAACAATTGAATAGAACCGTGAATTTATTTCATTACATGATTCACATCTTGTAAGAAAGGGGATATACATTTACTATATGGATGATTCTAACTGAAGCATAGAAATACTGAAAAGAAATTACGGAACAAATAAATGTGCAAATAAGGCCAGTTAAATCAGAAAAAAAAAGGAATTGAAATGTAAAGCATTCACATGGTACATTTGCATATATATATTCACTAAAACCACTGAAAGGTGAAGTGAATAACATTGATTATCTTGGTACAATGGCGCCTATCAAGGGGTGGGATATATTACACAGCAAGCGAATAGTCAATGCTTAAAGTGGATGTGTTAGAAACAAGAATAATGGGCAAGCATAAGGATCTAAGCCACTTTGACAAGGGCCATGGCTGGATGACTGAGCCAGAGCATATCCCAGGTGACAGGTCTTGTGGGGTGTTCCGAGTATTCAGCGGTTAATACCTACCATAAGTCCAAGGAAGGATAACCAGTGAACCGAGGACAGGGTCATGGGTACGAAAGGCTCATTGATGCGGGAGCGAAGGCTAGCCCTCTGGTCCGCTCTCACAGAAGGGCTACTGAAGCACAAATTAACAAAGTTAATGCTTTTTATGATAGAAAGGTGTCAGAACACACAATGCAATGCAGTCCGGTCCATACTGAACCCTGTCCACCGCAGAAAGTGCCTACAATTGGCACATGAGCATCAGAATTGTACCATTAAACAATGGAAGAAATTGGCCTGTCTGATGAATCACGGTATCTTTATATCATGTTGACGGCTGGGTGCATGTGCATTGCTTACCTGGGAAGAAATGGCACCAGTATGTACTATGGGAAGAAGGCAAGCCAGTAAAAGCAGTGAGATGCTCTGGGCAATGTTCTGCTCGGAAACCTTATGTACTGGCATTCATGTATATGTTACTTTGACACGTAGCACGCACCTACCTAAACATTGTTACAGACAAAGTACACTCCTTATGGCAACTGTATTCTCTAATGACAGTGGCCTCTTTCAGAAGGATAATGTGCCTTTCCACATTGCAAAGATTGTTCAGGAATGTTTTGAGGAACATGGCAAAGAGTTCCTCAGATCTTAATCCAATTGGGCTATCTGTGGGAAGTGCTGGAAAAGCAAGGCTGATCAATGGAGGCCCCATCTCACAACTTACAGGACTTAAATGGACACTTACTTTTCAAACAACTTCTGCTAATCAAATAGTATACCTGATATATAAACTTTGTTTTTCTACTTGCCATTTAAATTGAGTTGTTTTATCCATGCAAATTATGTGTAAATGTAATGCGACTAGGTGTCTCCCTTCCTATAATCTGAGGCACCTTCCCCTGTTGTCAAGCAAAATCCATACCTAGTTACAGAGCAGAGCACATGGACTGCAGGAAGTGGGGGTGTTTTTTTTTTCCACTGCCTTCCAATTGAAGTCTATGGAGAGGGGAGGGGAGCAGGAGGAGGGAGCAGACATGCTGCCCAAACAAGTCTATAAAGAGGGGGAGTAGGAGCAGAGTGAGGAAGACACACACAGACATGCAGCAGCTTCTGGTAAGAGTTATATATCACCCAATTGCTGGATTTGCAGCTACACTGCTCATTACTGCTGTATAATCTCCTTCATGCTGCTGCAGCTTCTATATGTATGTGATAGCTGGAGATAGGAGTGCAGGATTCTCCTCTTCTCTGTGTGTGGTACAGTGAAGACATGATAGCCATTAGGCTCCATCCACTAGCCCAGAGAAAACTGAGAATTATAAATAGAGCCTGCAGAATCGGAGAACTGCTAACAAATGCAGAATAGAAGTCATATAATGGCCATAAATAGTGTTATTCCTCATCTACACACATATGACAGCTTATTCTGAAAATCTTTACAGTAGTTTGTAGAGGATAGCACACATCTCCACTGTGTTCCAAATATATTTATTGATCAAACATCCATAGCAAAAGTGCAACGTTTCGACCCATCAACATAGCATTGTATTTCTCAAGCATGCTTGAGAAAGATCCTGAATTGTTGATCGGTTGAAAGGTTGCAATTTTGCTAAGGATGTTTGATCAATAAATATTTTTGGAATAACGCTATTTCTGGCCCATAACCGGTCTCTGTGCTGATTCATGTCTGAACTGTTTTTGATCTAATTCTGAAAAATCACCTGAAAAGTTAGGTGCTCTTAAAAGGATCTGCTGCTACCGTCTTGCTACCAGATACCACAGGACACCTTCAGAGGTACATACCTCGACAGGTGAAAGCTGTTTTAGTGGCATGAGGGGGGCCTACGCAATATTAGGCAGGTGGTTTTAATTTTATGGCTGAGCGATGTGTGTGTGTATATATATATACACAGTGAAGGAAATAAGTATTTGATCCCTTGCTGATTTTGTAAGTTTGCCCACTGTCAAAGACATGAACAGTCTAGAATTTTTAGGCTAGGTTAATTTTACCAGTGAGAGATAGATTATATAAAAAAAAAAACAGAAAATCACATTGTCAAAATTATATATATATTTATTTGCATTGTGCACAGAGAAATAAGTATTTGATCCCTTTGGCAAGCACAGCAGTCAGACTTTTTTGTAGTTGATGATGAGGTTTGCACACATGTTAGATGGAATTTTGGCCCACTCCTCTTTGCAGATCATCTGTAAATCATTAAGATTTTGAGGCTGTCGCTTGGCAACTCAGATCTTCAGCTCCCTCCATAAATTTTCGATGGGATTAAGGTCTGGAGACTGGCTAGGCCACTCCATGACCTTAATGTGCTTCTATTTGAGCCACTCCTTTGTTGCCTTGGCTGTATGTTTCGGGTCATTGTCGTGCTGGAAGACCCAGCCAAGAGCCATTTTTAATGTCCTGGTGGAGGGAAGGAGGTTGTCACTCAGGATTTGACGGTACATGGCTCCATCCATTCTCCCATTGATGCGGTGAAGTAGTCCTGTGCCCTTAGCACAGAAACACCCCCAAAACATAATGTTTCCACCTCCATGCTTGACAGTGGGGACGGTGTTCTTTGGGTCATAGGCAGCATTTCTCTTCCTCCAAACACGGCGAGTTGAGTTAATGCCAAAGAGCTCAATTTTAGTCTCATCTGACCACAGCACCTTCTCCCAATCACTCTGAGAATCATCCAGATGTTCATTTGCAAACTTCAGACGGGCCTGTACATGTGCCTTCTTGAGCAGGGGGACCTTGCGGGTACTGCAGGATTTTAATCCATTACGGCGTAATGTGTTACCAATGGTTTTCTTGGTGACTGTGGTCCCAGCTGCCTTGAGGTCATTAACAAGTTCCCCCCATGTAGTTTTTGGCTGAGCTCTCACCATCCTCAGGATCAAGGATACCCCACGAGGTGAGATTTTGCATGTAGCCCCAGATCGATGTCGATTGACAGTCATTTTGTATGTCTTCCATTTTCTTACTATTGTACCAACAGTTGTCTCCTTCTCACCCAACGTCTTACTTATGGTTTTGTAGCCCATTCCAGCCTTGTGCAGGTCTATGATCTTGTCCCTGACATCCTTAGAAAGCTCTTTGGTCTTGCCCATGTTGTAGAGGTTAGAGTCAGACTGATTAATTGAGTCTGTGGACAGGAGTCTTTTATACAGGTGACCATGTAAGACAGCTGTCTTTAATGCAGGCACCAAGTTGATTTGGAGCATGTAACTGGTCTGGAGGAGGCTGAACTCTTAATGGTTGGTAGGGGATCAAATACTTATTTCTCTGTGCACAACGCAAATAAATATATATAATTTTGACTATGTGATTTTCTTTTTTTTTTTTATATATAATCTATCTCTCACTGGTAAAATTAACCTAGCCTAAAAATTCTAGACTGTTCATGACTTTGACAGGGGGCAAACTTACAAAATCAGCAAGGGATCAAATACTTAGTTCCTTCACTGTATATATATATATATATATATATATATATATATATATATATATATATATATATATATATATATATAATTACACACACACACACACACACACACACACACACACACACACACACATATATATTGTAAACAGTCGGTCGGAAGAGTGGTGGAGGGCAGGTATGTGCCACTGAGATTTCTTATCTCAGTAGTTATCTCGGAGAAGTTTGTTGCTCAGCAAAGTTAGTTGGTGAGCAGGGTTTTTGAGCTGGATTTCAGGGTCTGGGATTTAGGAATGGCTGTAGAGATTCTGGGTGGGATGGCCATTCCCATACCCAGGGGCAAACTTTTGACTGGGGCCCCCCTCCGCTGGGTATCACACAACCCCCCCTTGTAGATAGTGCCTCCCTATAGATTCCACCACACAGCGCCCCCCTATAGATAGCACCATACACAGCCCCCTGTAGATAGCGCCATACACAGTCCCCTGTAGATAACGCCATACAGCCCCCCCTGTAGATAACTCCATACAGAGTCCCCCCTGTAGATAACGCCTTATAGAGTCCCCCTGTAGATAACGCCTTACAGAGTCCTCCCTGTAGATAACGCATTACAGAATCCCTTTTGTAGATAACGCCATACAGACCCCCCTGTAGATAATGCCATACAGACTCCCCCTGTAGATAATGCCATACAGACCCCGCCTGTAGATAACGCCATACAGAGTCCCCCCTGTAGATAACTCCTTACAAAGTCCCCCCTGTAGATAACGCCATACAGACCCCCCTGTAGATAACGCCATACAGACCCCCCTGTAGATAACGCCATACAGACCCCCCCTGTAGATAACGCCATACAGACCCCCCCTGTAGATAACGCCATACAGAACCCCCCCCCCCCCCCCAAAAAAAAAAAAAACTGCCTATAGTTTGTCCTACAAAAGATATGTATCCCCTATCCACAGGATAGAGTATACATGTGTGATCGCTGGCAGCGATAAGGAGAACGGGGGACCGAAAGTCCCCCGAAGTTCTCCATGACAAACCTCGGACTTCCGGAGTCTGCGCAGTTCAATAAAAATGAAAGGAGCGCTGGTCACGCATGCGCACAAGCACGACCGGTGCGCAAGTCATTTCTATGGAGCTGCAGACAGACCCCGGAAGTCCGAGGTTTGTCATGACTTTCGGTTCCCCGTTCTCCTTATCGCTGGGCGTCCCAGCGATCACACATGTATCCCCTATCCTGTGAATAGGGGATGCATGTCTTTTGTAGGAACAACCCCTTCAGTGGCGTCGCACTGTAGCAGCCATAGCAGCTGCTAGCAGAGCCTCCGGCCATGGGAGGGGGGCCCTGTGCCGGCGGGTGGCACGGGTCCCCTCATGCTGCAGGCCCCGTAGCAGCCGCTACAGCTGCTATAGCGGTAGTTACGCCACTGCCCATACCTCCACTCCAGGTTTTGGTTCTAGAAGTTCTGATTCTCAGCTGGCCCTGATTAAAAGGGAAACTGACAGTGTGGTGGAGTAAAGTGTGACGGAGAGTAAGGAGGAAGGAGAGTGGTTTTCCTCCTGGGAGACTCTGCTTCCAACGAACACCTAACAAAGGACACTGGTACGCTCAGGTGGCGGCTGCTACAGGGTCAGGACTTTACACATTGTTGTTCCACAAGTTATATTGCTTTGTTTGTTTTGCTATAGCCGGTGGAGACAAGCTCTGTGCAGAAGGATCTGTTTATTTGGTGCAAATAAAATGTACCCGCTGCTGCGTTCACCCCGTTTTCATGTGTGTGACTGCCCAATACAGCAGCCCAAGTGGGACGTGGCCTCACAATAAATATATATATATATATATATATATATATATATATATATATATATATATATATATATATATATATAGAGAGAGAGAGAGACAAACTTAAATTGAATAACATCTTAAAAAAAATAGATAGATATTATATTGTATTTGTTATAGCGTATTATATTGTATGATCCAGTGTCGATCTGGAATTCCTTGGCTCGACAGATAAAACGATTGTCCATCTTTACAGAACATGGGCACATGTATTATATTATATACAGCTGTGCTTGTAAAAACTTCAGAGTATCGCTATCAAACACCAACAGGATGTAACAATACAATTAAAACAACACTTGCTCCAAGCAAGAAATAATCACATAAGTCATTACCAAGTAAGCACAACATCAAATTTCCACTCCAATAGCTTGTTTCTAAGTTCCACTCCAATAGCTTGTTGCAGTGGCCCTCAAGCCATTTCTTATGTCATTTCTTTCCATGTAAACTATTCTGCTCTGCAGGTTATGTGCTGTTCAATACCATACATATTCCTGAAAACCAATATTATAATGCTTTTTAAAGGCTATGTACACCTTTTAAAATCATTTTATTAAAAAATATTCTGCATACAGAGCAGCTGTATCTAGCGCTGAAACCTGTATCCGTCAGGTCAGCGGGACTGACGGGTTCAGTGACAGCGGGTCCTGCTTGCCTCTGACACGCAGGATCGAGCTGTTGTCGATCACATCTATGTTCATAACTTAGACATGATCAAATACAGGTGGATCCTGCGTATCAGAGACAGGCACGAACTGCTGACACTGAACCCGTCAGTCCCACTGACTTGACAGATACAGGTTTCAGCGCTAGATACAGCTGCTCTGTATACAGAATACAAAGCAGCTGTATCTGGACCTTCTTTTATGACCTGACAAGAAACCGCTTGATGTGTTTGCTCTACAATAGTCTGTACTTGCATTTACTTGGGATGGTTGAGCATGAAATGTTTTCAGTAGTAGTCATTTAGACACACCTGCACCTGTGCACGGGGAGCATTGGTGGGGGTTGTTGTCTCTGAACTTTCACCATCTTCTGACTTTTCAAAATTATAAATTTAGAAAATACTGGGCATGCATGGATTATACACGCTTGCAACCGTTTTCTTTATTGTTCCAACGCATCTAAAATACAGCGAGCAACTTTGCAAATAATGTTTGTTAAAAATATCCTAGTAGAAAAAAATTACGTGTGAGTGCCTGGCAAATGGTCGATGCATGCACAATCTTCAAGGAGTTGCTAGCAAGGAGGGATTTTTGGGCTGAAGTGCTCGTCTGAATTACCTCCACCATGTTTCCCCAACCTGGAGCTTTGCAGTAGCTTTAAGAAGATGCTGGGAAGAAAGAAACGGCAGAGTTTATTTATTCAGCGTGGGGCCTTTTGGGAGCAATTCATATAATAAGATGATATTCGGTAGTTGAGGTTTATGCAGTTCTGTACTGTAATCTTTAAAGTTTCTCCAGAGGTGGAACTTCCCTTTAATTTTCTATATGAATGGAGTTGTGGCCACTAGGGGGCAATTGTTTTTAAATTGCATACATTTGCCTGTCACCAAAACACAATAGTCTTGATCAGAGAAAACACAATTTTCTTGAAAACAATTGTAAATTCTGTTCATCTTACAAATTTACTTTTTCATTCCCTTTATTACATATCCCAATTAAATTAACCCCTAAATGACTATGATCTGTATATTTATATGCTAGCTGCAGATGTCTCAAAGCTATATAGAACGTAAATATAAGTTATCTACTTTAGCCATTTAGTGACGTCGGATAACCAAGGGTTAACCAACGGCACCAAGTAAAAAAACAAAACACAAACTCATTGATCCTGGCTTACTAATGCAATTCGATCATTTATCACCTTAAAAAATAAATTGATATGTCCGTACCATACCATCGATATATCGACATAAATGTTGTCAGACTTCTGGGTTGTAGACACGAGATTGTGCTGGTTGTTTGCTCTTTTCCTACATGTCCCATCATGCATTGCTGGCCTCTCTAAATGATAAAAGAAAAGCATAAAAAAAGGACTGATATGTCTCCAATCTTTTGTTTGTGCCCTTAATACCGCACCAGAACTTGAATGCGTGTCTCTAGCGTAAGATCAACAAAATTTGAAATTGTTTTCCAGAAAATTAGGCTCTTTCTAGCCCAGAACAACAAGGTTTTGACTAGTAAATTTATTAATTTAAGAACAGATGCCCTCTAGTGGCTACAGTTTAATTTATTAAGTAAAATTATGCTATTAGGCCTAGTTCGCACATTGCGTAAATACTGCAGTTTTTCCCGCAATGTATTTTGTGGCGAAAAATCTGCAGTATAATACAGTAGCAGCAGAGAAATCTCATCCACACGCTGCGTAAATGATAAACAGAAAACAAAAGCTCAGAAATTAACCTGTGGTGCGTTGTTTTGATTCCCAGCATGTCAATTCAATTCGCGTAATCGCTGCTTTTTTCTTGTGGGTATTCCTCATTGAATTCAATGCGGGGTAAAACCTGCAAAAAATAGCAGATGCTTCTGCGGTCACATGGGATGAATAGTCATCCCAGGGCTGCAGAACATCAGGACGTCGGAGGGACACGTCGCCATGGTAGGTATTGCCGTTTTTTTTTCATTGCAGAATTTCCGCAGCGGATATTCCGGGCGAAAAACTGCATCACAATTTGGTGTGGTTTTTCGGCCAGAATTCACTCCGGGCAACAGGGCAAATACGCTGTGTACCTTTACACAGCGTATCCATCCTGTGTGAACTTATCCTTAAAGTGCCATTCTAACTTTGAAGCCGATTATGATGATAGAAGAGAATTGCATAAACAGTAATTCCATAATATAATGTTACCATTATTCCCGGGAACGTTCTAATAAACGGGCTACAGAGCTGTGGGGAAGCAATTCTCAACAGACCATTCTAAGGCTGGATTCACACGAGCATGTTCGGTCCATAAAGGACGGAACGTATTTCGGCCGCAAGTCCCAGACCGAACACACTGCAGGGAGCCGGGCTCCTAGCATCATAGTTATGTATGATGCTAGGAGTCCCTGCCTCGCTGCGGGACAACTGTCCCGTACTGAACACATGATTACAGTACGGGACAGTAGTTCTACAGAGAGGCAGGGACTCCTGGCGTCGTACATAACTATGATGCTAGGAGCCCGGCTCCCTGCAGTGTGTTCGGTCCGAGACTTGCGGCCGAAATACGTTCCGTCCTTTACGGACCGAACATGCTCATGTGAATCCATCCTTAAAAAGCAGATTGAAAATTACATAAGCTGCAATTCCCACAGGGTTGTCACCCAGCCTTCCCAGACTTCTGAATAGCACATTGGTCTTTTCTCCAATATCGTTACACAACTAAGACAATTTTTTATTTAGAAAACTATAAAAGCCAGGTGACACCTGTGGGATCTATAATGGGGACAAGAAAGTCAATAATCCAGCTTTTTTCTGGAAGACACCATTTTTAAAAATTACAGCTCAAGGACATACATTTAGTTTGAAATCATACACTGCATTTAATTGCGTTTTTGGTGGCCAATTTTTTAAGCTTTTTTTTTTTTTGCTGAAAAACCCTGCAGCCAGATGAGGCTAGATTCACACACAGCTTTAACCAGAGTTTTCGATGGCGTTTTTTTTTTTTAGCTTTTTTGCTGAAATATAGAAAGCACTACATACAAATGTTTGAGGCGTTTTTTTTAGCTAGTGGCATTTTCTTCAAATTGCAGCATGCTCTTGGTATGGTGTTTTTTTTCTGGCATTTTTTTCCATATGCTTATCTGTAGGCTCTCCTATCTCTATCTCTATCAGCAGCATGGAGGAGACTATTCAGCAGTAATGAGCGGTGTAGCTGAGAATCTAGCACTGGAGTGAGAAATAACACTTACCCGAAAGCTGCAGCACATCTGTGCATTTCTTTCTCACTCTGCTCCTGCTGCCTCCTCCCCTCTCCATAGATTTTCATGGGCAGCATTCGTGTATTGCTTACTCTGCTCCCTCCTCCTGCTCTCAAGAACCCTTTCCATAGATTTGTATGGGCAGAGTGTCTGTGTCTTTCTCTCCCTGCTTCCTCCTCCTTCTCCCCTCCCCACTAGATAGACTTATATTGGCAGGCAGTGAAGAGACACACCCCTACTTTCTACAGTCTATCAATTATTTTCTGTAGCTGGGGACAGATTTTGCTTGACAACAGTGGGTAGACCGCAAATTACAAGAAGGGGGACACCTACTGGCAGTAACTTCACACAGAATAGGCATGGCTAAAACAACAACATTTTAACAGTAAGTAAACTACAAAGTTGATACATGTCAGACATACTATTAACCTGTTGCTACTTTGTGCATTGGGACAAGTATTCTCGTCCTGTGTGACAGCCGTCTGTTCGCCATCGAGAGTAGGGGCAACGCAACGGCTGTAATATACAGCCACAGCCCCGCTCTAACAGCGGAGAGAAGAGAAACATCCTCTCTCCACCGTTAACCCCTTGAATGCCATGATAAAAGCTGATTGCGGCGTTCAAGGAGGTGGGACTACACTTTGATCGCGTCTCAGAAGATAACTGTGACGCGATCAAAGCCCATAACTTGTACGGCCAGACAGCCCAGGGTCCATTGAAGGACCCCAGGGCTGTCTGAACATATTTCCTGGGTGTTAGAGCATACTGAGGTATGCCCTAACAACTGCTTGTGTACAATCAGTGCACAGGCTAATGTACTGGTATATACAGGGTGGGCCATTTATATGGATACACCTAAATAAAATGGGAATGGTTAGTGATATTAACCCCTTCGCGCTCAGGTCAGTAATAGTACGTCCTGCTAAGTAGAACGTTCGCGCTCAGGTCAGTACTATTACTGACCTGAGTAAACACGGCGCCATTTAATCCCGGCGCGTGTCTGAGCTGTGATACCTGCTGTTTCCGACAGCAGGCTATCACAGCTTAGTGTGCAGGGACCGATCGCGGTGGTCCCCGCCGATTAACCCCTTAGAAGCCGCGTTCAATAGCGATCGCGGCTTCTTAGGGGTTAAGCTGCCATCGCCAGCCTGCTACACGATAGCGGGCCGTGATGGCTACTATGGCAACCAGAATCCTAACAATGGACTCTGGCTACGCCATCGACGGAAGCCTAGTGGGTCCCGACAAAATCAGGACCCACTATGCTTGCTGTCAGCGAACAGCTGACAGCTCTAATACACTGCACTACGCATGTAGTGCAGTGTATTAGAATAGCGATCAGAGCCTCCTGCCCTCATGTCCCCTAGTGGGACAAAGTAAAAAAAGTGTAAAAAAGTAAAAAAAAGTTGTGTAAAAATAAGAAAATAAAAGATTTAAAAGTAATAAAAGTAAAAGTCCCCCTTTTTCCCTTATCAGTTCTTTATTATTAATAAAAATATATAAATAAACAAATAAACTATACATAATTGGTATCGCCGCGTCCGTAACGGCCTGAATTACAAAACGATGTCGTTATTTATCCCGCGCGGTGAACGGCGTAAGAGAAAATAATAATAAACCGTACCACAATCACAATTGTTTGGTCACTTCACTTCCCAAAAAATTGAATAAAAAGAGATCAAAAAGTCGCATGTACCGAAAAATGGTACTGATCGAAACTACAGTTCGTTACGCAAAAAATAAGTCCTCGCACGACTTTCCTGATGGAAAAATAAAACAGTTATGGCTCTTAGAATAAGGTAACACAAAAAATTATCGCCCCGCAGAATAAAGTGAATATGTCATTTATAGCGCACGGTGAACGCTGTAAAAAAAATTGAATAAAAAACAATAGTAAAATTGCTGTTTTTTTAGTCACCACGCCACCTAAAAATAGAATAAAAACTGATCAAAAAGTCGCATGCACCCCAAGAAAACTGCAATAAATTCATCAAGGTCTCTAGTTTCCAAAAAGGGGTCACTTTTGGGGGGTTTCCACTGTTTTAGCACCACAAGACCTCTTCAAACCGGACATGGTGCCTAATAAATTAAATTAAATTAATTAAATGTCACCTCTACTTTGCTCTAAATTCCTGTGAAACGCCTAAAGGGTTAATAAACTTTTTAAATGCTGTTGTGAATACTTTGAGGGGTCTAGTTTCTGAAATGGGGTGTTTGATAGGGGTGTCTAATATATGGGCCCCTCAAAGCAACTTCAGAACTGAGCTGGAAACTAAAAAATAAAATAAAAATGAGGCAATACTTCGCTTCTTACATTATACTCATAATGAGCCGTGCCCACCCCGAGATGACCCCAGTTTTGACCGTTTGTATAAACGGAGACCCCTATTAGACCGTTTCAGTGCCCGGTTTGCCCAAGCATACACCCCCGAGAAGTGTATTTCTATTGATGAGTCCTTGGTACATTTGAAAGGGAGGCTTCAATTCCGCGAGTACCTGCCGGGTAAGAGGGCAAGGTATGGCGTGAAGATGTATAAGCTGTGCGAGAGTGCATCCGGGTATACCTACAAATTTAGGATATATGAAGGGAAGGACACCAGTTCTCAGCCCCCAGAATGCCCCCCCTTACTGGGAGTTAATACAAAAATTTTGTGGGATTTGGTGCACCCACTGCTGGACCAGGGTTACCACCTCTACCTGGATAATTTTTATACCAGCGTCCCACTCTTCAACTGCCTCGCTTCCAGAAGTCCTGCGGCATGCGGCACTGCTAGAAGAAACCTGAGAGGCCTCCCTACGACTCTGCTTGGGCAAACACTCAGAAGGGGTGAGAGCAGGGCACAATCTAGCAGCAACATATTGTGTGTCAAGTACAAGACCAGGGAGATGCCACACCAGTACCCATGTACCTGTACGAGGTACCAGTACAGGGACCCCCAAACTAGACTGCATCCTGGACTACAATAGGTACATGGGAGGGGTGGACTTGTCAGATCAAGTCCTGAAGCCTTACAGTACTTCTGGAAGCGGGGCCACAGGCATCGTACCAGGGCAACACTTTTTAGGAGAAGTTCCCCAAACTGGCAAGAAGGGAAAAAGTCAAAAGAGGTGCAGAGTCTGCTATAAGAGGGGGATAAGGAAGGACACAATATATCAATGTGACACGTGTCCCGAAAAACCAGAGCTCTGTATGAAAGAGTGTTTTCAAATTTATCATCCATCCCTTTATTTTTAATTTACCCCAGTTTTACTCACTCTTATCCACTTCGCACAGCTTACCCCTCCTCATCTTTCCCCTCTGAGCCCTGCTGCGTGCCCAGGCAGCTGATAACAGCCACATGTAGGGTATTGCCGTACCCGGGAGAGCCAACATTACAGTTTATGAGGTGTATATCTCCGGTGGCGCATGCTGGGCACAATATATCGGACACTGAATTGGCATATATGTATAGAAAATTGCAAATTTCACTCTGCACCAACTGCTGCACATTATCTTTTACACAATACCTGTGGGGTCAAAATGCTCACTACACCTCTAGATGAATTCCTTAAGGGGTGTCGTTTTTAAAACGGGGTCACTTCTCGGGGGTTTCAACTGTACTGATACCTCAGGGGCTTCTGCACACACGACTTAGCACCAGAAAATTCCCAGTAGGCCACATGGTGGTCCTTTCCTTCTGAGCCCTCCCATGGGCCCAAACGGCAGTTTATCACCACAAATAGGGTATTGCCACACTCAGGACAAATTGGGCAACAAAATGCGGTATTTTATTCCTTGTGAAAATAAGAAATTTTGAGCCAAAACTACCTCTTATTGGAAAAAATTACATTTTTTTGAATTCACAGCCCAATTCAAATAAATTCTGTGAAAAAACTGTGGGGTCTAAATGGTCACAACACCCATAAATAAATTCTTTGAGGAGTGTAGTTTCCAAAATGGGGTGACTTCTGGTGGGTTTCCATTGCTTTGATACCTTTGGGGCTCTGCAAATGCGACATGGCACCCGAAAACCAATCCAGCAAAATGTGGGCTCCAAAGAACACATAGCGCTCCTTTCCTTCTGAGGCCTCCCATGGGCCCAAACGGCAGTTTATCACCACAAATGGGGTATTGCCGCACTCAGGACAAATTGGGCAACAAATTGGGGTATTTTATTCCTTGTGAAAATAAGAAATTTTGAGCCAAAACTACCTCTTATTGGAAAAAATTACATTTTTTTGAATTCACAGCCCAATTCAAATAAATTCTGTGAAAAAACTGTGGAGTCTATGGGGTCACTTCTGGTGGGTTTCCATTGCTTTGATACCTTTGGGGCTCTGCAAATGCGACATGGCACCCGAAAACCAATCCAGCAAAATCTGTGCTCCAAAGAACACATAGCGCTCCTTTCCTTCTAATACCTCCCATGGGCCCAAACGGCAGTTTATGGCCACAAATAGGGTATTGCCGCACTCAGGACAAATTTGGCAACAAAATGGGGTATTTTATTCGTTGTGAAAATAAGACATTTTGAGCCAAAACTACATCTTATTGGAAAAAAGTTTTTTTTTTTTAATTCACAGCCCAATTCAAATAAGTTCTGTGAAAAAACTGTGGGGTCTAAATGGTCACAACACCCATAAATAAATTCCTTGAGGGGTTTTGTTTCCAAAATGGGGTCACTTTTGGTGGGTTTCCATTGCTTTGATACCTCTGAGGCTCTGCAAATGCGACATGGCACCCGAAAACCAATCCAGCAAAATCTGGACTCCAACAAACACATAGCGCTCCTTTCCTTCTGAGGCCTCCCATGGGCCCAAACAGCAGTTTATCACCACAAATGGGGTATTGCCGCACTCAGGACAAATTGGGCAACAAAATGGGGCATTTTGTTCCCTGTGAAAATAAGAAATTCTTATCAAAAATGACATCTTATTGGAAAAATTGTCATTCTTTTAATTTCACAGCCCAATTCAAATACGTGCTGTGAAAAAACTACGGGGTCAAAATGGTAACAATAACCATAAATTAATTCCTTGAGGGGTGCAGTTTCCAAAATGGGGTCAGTTTTGGGGGATTCCTACTGTTTTGGCACCTCAACACCTCTCCAAACCTGGCATGCTGCCTAAAATATATGCTAATAAAAAAGCACCACCAAAATGCACTAGGTGCTTCTTTGCTTCTGGGGCTTGTGTTTTAGTCCACGAGCGCAGTAGAGCCACATGTGGGACATTTCTAAAAACTGCAGAATCTGGACAATACATATTTAGTAGTGTTTCTCTGCTAAAACCTTCTGTGTTACAGAAAAAAAATAGAATAAAATTGAAATTCAGAAATAAAAACGAAATTTGCAAATTTCACCTCCACTTTGCTTTAATTCCTGTGAAATGCCTGAAGGGTTAAAAAACTTTCTAAATGCTGTTTTGAATACTTTGAGGGGTCTAGTTTTTAAAATGGGGTGCTTTATGGGGGTTTCTAATACATAGGCCCCTCAAAGCCACTTCAGAACTGAACAGGTACCTTAAAAAAAAGGCTTTTGAAATTTTCTTAAAAATATGAGAAATTGCTGTTTATGTTCTAAGCCTTGTAACGTCCAAGAAAAATAAAATAATGTTCAAAAAACGATGCCAATCTAAAGTAGACATATGGGAAATGTGAACTAGTGACCATTGTGGGTGGTATAACCGTCTGTTTTTCAAGCAGATGCATTTAAATTCTGAAAAATTCTATTTTTTCTAAATTTTCTCTAAATTTTGCAATTTTTCTCAAATAATGACTGAATATATCGACCAAATTTTACCACGAACATGAAGCCCAAAGTGTCACGAGAAAACAATCTCGGAATCGCTTGGATAGGTTTAAGCATTCCGACGTTATTACCACATAAAGTGAAATATGTCAGATTTGAAAAATGGGCTCTGAGCCTTAAGGCCCAAACTAGGCTGCGTCCTTAAGGGGTTAACTTCCTGTTTGTGGCACATTAGTATATGGGAGGGGGGAAACTTTTCAAGCTGGGTGTTGACCATGGCGGCCATTTTGAAGTCGGACATTTTGTATCCAACTTTCGTTTTTTCAATGGGAAGAGGGTCATGTGACATCAAACTTATCGAGAATTTCACAAGAAAAACAATGGTCTGCTTGGTTTTAACGTTACTTTATTCTTTCATTAGTTATTTACAAGCTTCTCTTTGTTTACAGCCATTGACATGTCGCAGAGGTTAACACGTGAGGAGCGGATAGAAATTGTGCTGATGGCCTTACGTCGAAGATTTTTTATTTATTTTTAGGTTACTTATGTAATATTAGCTATAATTAGAAGTCTATATTGAATATCTACCATATCGTAAATAATGTAATAAATCTATGGTGGAGTGGAGGATTGTGGCAATGTTTTGTCTATTTAAAAATAAAACTATCCTTCTACACATCTGTTTATGTGCTTCAGAAAAGTTTTCCCATGTGGGAAATAACTGTGGCTGGCCGATAGGCTCCTTCTTTTCACGTCAATAGAAAACAGTTAATTGGTCATGAATCTGCTATTGTTTATTGACTGACAGCTTTTTAAAAATGAGTTAAATGTTAATATGACAGGAAGAAGTAGAGTGCCATGATACGGAGCATAGGTCATCTGAGTGTCATTGTTTTCTCCAGCTCTGTAATTTAGAGTTTGTCCCTGATTAAATGTCATAATCATTATTCTTTTCCACAAAAAATAAAGTCAAATAAGAAAATTTTGTCTGCTAGTAAATAATGATGTATTTAAAAGATATAGATTTTTTAATACAAAAATTACTATAAATAATAACTAAAAAAGTATTATTGTTATTACTGATAATTCAAAATAATTGATTCACATGGTAATTCAGAAAGAAGGTGATTTCTTTGGCGGATGCCTTGGCCAGCCATGCAGGAAATGTATTATAACATTGAGGGCCATTCAGTTGAGTGGCTTTCCATGTAATGCATTGATGCTTTTAGTCAACCAGAACGGGAACTGCTCTTACGGAGGGGGACACAATGATGCCAATGAGCCCTAATAAGCCATATACATAGGGGTTGTCTGAATGACACAACTTCTTGAATTCTTTTTTGTTCGTCCCTCTGCCGAGTTTGCTGTCCAGACATCTTCCTCACTTTTCAGTCAGCTTTTCAACACAAACGCCCTATACTGGTACCCTGACAATGTTATCCTGCTAATACCTCTAATACTGGGACTGCTGTGCTGTCCAGTGCCATTAAATACTGTACTGAAGAAATATTAGTGCCATACAGATGGTCCCTCAAAAATAGTACTACAAAAATAGTGCCCCCTTCCATAATTAGTGCCACACAGTGCCCTAAACTAATAATTGTGCCCAGAAAATAGTGCCTCTGACCGTATTAGTGCCATAGCTATAGTATCCACAAACAATAATTGTGCCAACTTCTTCCCCTGACCGTAATAATGCCCACTAATTGTCACGTTGGGTTCATGGACCCACTGGGCCGTACCGCCTTGGCGGTATGGCAGCTGGCCAACAGGGCGCAGGTTATAGTCTATAGATCGTATAGGGTACCTGTGACAGCTCGGACAGTAGCAAGCCAGGCTTGGCTGGGACTAGTCAGTGGGTAGACGTCAAGCGTGGTGTAGCAGGACAGGCGTGGAATACAGCACAGCACGACTACAGCTCAGCACGGCACTTGACCAGGATAGCACAGGATACAGGAACAGGGAACACTGGAACTGGAAAACACTAGGAGACCATTTGCTTAGACAAACTAGGATATGACAAACAATGATCAGAAGGGCAGAGGCCTTCTTATAGTCCAGGAAATCATGTGAGTTGATTGTTTTCATGTGTGCGCGCTGGCCCTTTAAGAGCGGGCACGAGCGTGCGCGCGCACCCTACGGGACACAGCGGACCAGAGCGGAAGTGAGCGCTGGCGTCTCCAAGGAAGGAGATGGGGACCAGCGCTCACAGATACATGGCTGCGGGCGCGCAACGTAAGTAAACCAGACGGCCCGCAGCCATGGACTCTACACTAATTCCCCTGAAAAATCATTTTGGCAAGTAGTTACTGCCCCTGACAAGAATGCTCAAAAATGTAGTGATTCTAAAACAAATTTTGCAAAGCAGAGTTCCCCCTTACATAATAGTGCTTCTCTAGAGAGCACATTAGCAATAGCGCCCCAATAGTAATAATGCTGGCCCAGTGCCCCCATTAGTAATAGTGCTCCCCACAGTGCCCTCAATAAAATAAGTTCTCCTCCACAGTACTCCCATTAGTAACAGTGCCTCCCATAGTGCCCCCAATGTAATAATGCTCCCCCAAAGTGCCCCTATTAAAAAATAGGGCTCCCATTAGAAATAGTTCTCTGTCACAGTGTCCTCATTAGTAACAGTGCCTCCCATAGTGCCCTCAATTGTAAAAATGCCCCTCTAGAGTGCCCCATTAGTAATAGTGGCTACCAATAGTAAGAATGCTCACCCATATTGCCTTATTAGTAAGTGTCCCCCACTAGTACCCTCAATAGTAAAAGTTCCCCATAGTAATAATGCTCCCTAACAGTGCCCCAATTAGTAATAGTGGTCCACAATAGTAATAATGCTAGTCCATAATTCCCCCATTAGTAACAATGCTCCCCAGAGTGCCCCATTAATAAAAGTTGCTCCCAATATTGCCCAGATTGCCCCCTCTAGTGCCCCCCATAGTAAAAGTGCACCATAGTAATAATGCTCCCTAACCGTGATCCCATTAGTAATAGTGTCCCCCACTAGTGCCCTCAATAGTAAAAGTTCCCCATAGTAATAATGCTCCCTAGAGTGCCCCCATTAGTAATAGTGGCTACCAATAGTAAGAATGCTCACCCATATTGCCTTATTAGTAAGTGTCCCCCACTAGTACCCTCAATAGTAAAAGTTCCCCATAGTAATAATGCTCCCTAACAGTGCCCCAATTAGTAATAGTGGTCCACAATAGTAATAATGCTAGCCCATAATTCCCCCATTAGTAACAATGCTCCCCAGAGTGTCCCATTAATAAAAGTGGCTCCCAATATTGCCCAGATTGCCCCCTCTAGTGCCCTTTATAGTAAAAGTGCACCATAGTAATAATGCTCCCTAACCGTGATCCCATTAGTAATAGTGCTCCCCACAGTGCCCCCAATTATAACAGTGCTGCCCCACAGTGCCCTATTAGAAATAGTGCTCCCTGCAGTGCCCCATTATTAACACTGCCTCCCACTGTATCACATTAGTAATCGCACTCCCCCACAGTTCCCTCATTATAAATAATGCTCCCCAAGAGTGTACCTAATAGTAGTCAACAATACTATTAATGCATTGTGATAGTTTCCTTAATAGTAATAGTGTCCCATAGTAATAATGCTCCTCCACGGTGTCTTCATTAGTAAGAGTGCTCCCTCACAGTGCCCCATTATTAAGTGCTCCATAGGGCCCTCTTTAGTAATTGTGCTCGCCAATAGTAATAGTACTCTCCCACATGGCCCCTATTAATAATAGTGTTTCCCTACATTTTCCCCATTAGTAATAGTGCACTCCACAGTACCCCCATTATTAACCGTGCCCTCCATAGTGCCCTTAATTGTAATAATGCTTCCTTAGAGTGCATGAGTTAGTAATAGTGTCCCAAAAGTTTAGTGTACCAAAGAGGGGGGAAAAAAGGAAATGCCCCAGTTCCATGTCGCCTTCAGCGGTGGAGTCCGGTCTATTCCCAAACTCCTTTTCTGTAGTTCCAGTGTGTGGATGCGTACACGCACAGAACTCGGCTCCATGGCAACCCGGTCAGTGTTCAGTCCGTTTTGTAGAATAAAATTTATTTTGTAATACTGATTGAGCATCTGGCCGCAATCTACTCTGCACTGTCGTCGATCAACCTGTCTGTCGTGAATGACCGGTTGCCAAACCCTGCCCTAACAGAATTTATCTCAGGACAGCCCTAGGGGCTTTTGTTAGGCCAAGGGCTATCACTATAAAACCGGCCAAATAGAGAAAGTGAGCAGCACAGTAGTACAACAACCTCCGGGAATCCGACTTTAGAGTACCCAGATATCAGGCAATGAATAGAAATAGAGGCAGCACTCCAATGGTCAAAAAAGGGATTTTTATTCACCCATCTGTTCAATAGAATGCAACGTTTCAGCTGCTCAAGGCAGCCTTTGTCAAGCTTGTCAACGCCTGTGATTGCAGTGCTTAGCCTGATGATGGGGTATCAAAGGGTCATAAGGGATCACTATTGGTTACGGCATCTCTGGGGTTAAACTGCTAAGTTTTGAGTTTTCTCTAATCCTGACTGTTGCCGCAAGGTGCTGGCTGTCAATCAAAACCACCTCCACCCCCAATGAATGATAGGTCAAGATAATTTCTGTGCTTGGGTGATCACAGCACCATCAATGTATGTTACCAGTTCTACTACTACTATTACTACAAAAGGATTTCTATAGTTTATTGCAATTATGCAAAAAATAGCATCATTTACTTGATTGTATGTTCTGTTGCTAGCAAAGTGAGAAGCTTTTTTATTGAATTTTTGTAATCTCGTACAAACAATGAAGATAATATTTGAGGTGGTCTAAATTAAGCCCCACAACTCCAATTTTAGATATGGATATGTTCATTGACAAAATGATTCTGTTCTCTAATGTCTATTACTACGTTTGTATTATGCCTATGAAAATTATTTAATGGGTGCGCAGAAGGATTTCTAATGATCATAGGCAATTTTACCTCTGGTAAATCTTTATTGTAATTTAAAATCACTGCGTAATAAGAATTCTAATCCGAGAAGGAACAATTTTGTAATTGCTTCAAAGATCATTCTGTGAATATGAGAAGCAATTATTAAGTAGAAAAACATTACAGGAATATTCTATATAATAGGTAACTGTCAAAAAATGTAAATAGTATAAAAAAGTAAAGACTAAATATTTATGGCCTTTAAAATTTATTTGAATATCGGATAGAATATCACTTTGCAGTTCTTAAAGGGGTTGTCCATGCACAGACAACTGATGACCTATCCACAGGATAGGTCATCAGTATGTGATTGGGGAGGATCCGACACCCGGACCCCGCACCGATCAGCTGCTCCGGCTGCATCTGGGCGCAAGATGTTATGTAGGGTATGCAGTAGATGGATCTGGAAGCAGGTGGCATCCGTCTACTGCATAGCAGTACTGCAGCTCTGCCTTTATTCCTTGACCGGAGCCATCTGCTTTCGGCATGGACATCCGGTGCCCAGAGGCATCCGGAGCAGTTGCTCGGTGCAGGGTCCGTGTGTTGGACCCCACCGATCATATACTGATGACCTATCCTGTGGATAGGGAATCAGTTGTCCGTGGATGGACAACCCTTTTATGGACAAATATGGAAAACAAAACCTTATAATTGTAAATGAAACTAGACCGGCAAATCAAAAACATTTCGAAACTCTTCTCATCTGTATTTATGGACCACTAGATGTTAGGAAGATCCATATAGTTCTGCATTTATAGATAATATAATCAATTTTTTTTTCTATCTGGATTATAAATATACTTTATAGAATATGTAATTATTAACTGGGTTTTTTTTTTTGTTACTGAAGATGGTATTTATTCTTAATTTATCTAATTATTTTTTTTAAATTAGTCATTATCCACTTCCAAACTGTCCCTCTTTATGTATTTATATATTTTTTTTCTGATAGATTGCGGCTGGATTCACACACACTTGTTGCAGATTTTTGAGTCAAAGTCAAAAGGGGATCTTGGCGGAAGAAGTAGAAGGCCAGGACCACACACACAGTTTTGATGCAGTTTATGGCTCTTTTTTTTTTTTTAACAAAACACCGGAGAGGACACAAAAGAAAAGAGATGTATTGGGCTATGTTCACACGCTGTATTTTCAGAAGTTTTTCGGGGCGCAAACGTCTTGAAAAAAAACCTGAAGAAACGGAACCTGAACGCCTACAAACATCTGCCCATTGATTTCAATGGGAAAAACAGCGTTTCGTTCAGACTGGGCGTTTTTTACGGGCCGTTTGAAAAAACGGTGTGTAAAAAAACACCCCATAAAAAGAAGTGCATGTCACTTCTTGAGCTGTTTTTGGAGCCGTTTTTCATTGTGTCAATAGAAAAAAAACGCTTCAAAAACGACTCCAAAAAAACGTTTTATGCTTTAAAAACAGCTGAACATCAGAGTCTGTTTTCCCTTGAAAACCGCTCCATATTTTACAGCCTTTTTTTACTTTAGCATGTGAACATAGCCTTAGTCTTTCCTTTATATCTTGCCTGCCTGTTGGATCCACTTCTGGCTTTGGCTAACAAAACTGAGCCAAAAACTGCACCAAATATTGTGTGTGTGGTCCTGGCCTAAGGTCCTCCATTATATTTCCCATTCCTTTTGAAACTTTTTCTGGGTTTGGCTAAAAAATCTGCATCAAAATCTGCAACCACGTCTGCCACAAATTCGCCATGTGTGACTCCAGACTGTAGGGTTATCCACATGGATACTTAAATACTATTTAGGAGTCGACCATATCTCTGGTTAGTTAAGGTGGTTTTACGCGGGCAGATATCGCCCGTGTTTACCACTTCTAAAAAGAGCGCCTATCGACAATACAGCTTACTTTTAAATGGAGCAATGATCGTTTAGTATGGGGACGAATAATCATAACTACTATCGCTTGTCCCCACGCAATTGCATCAGGTCGGCAGCATTGTACACAGGGAGATGTGCTTTCGACTAGCGATAATTTTTTTCAGCTGCATAAGCAATACAATCCGCCAATGAACGAGTGTTTCCCCTTTTATGGGCTGATTGTTGCCCTTTTTACACAAGGTAATAATCAGGAAAGAGCGTTCATGTGAATGCTATTTATCCAATTCATTGGCCCATGTAAAAGGGCCTTTAGGCTGGGGCTACAGATAAAAAAAGAAATTTTGTTATGTGATTTTCCAATTTTTACTATTGAGCTACAGCTACACTCTCGTAAAATACATTGAAGATTAAAGTGCAAAATAAAAAAAAAGAAATGCTCTTTAAAAGGCTATCGTGATTGAGAAGGGGACAATTTAACCCCTTCCTGACATTAGTTGTACAGTTACGGCGCAGTGATGTTGCAGGCTCAGAATCTGGGCCTGCACCATCACCAGCGGGTGTCAGCTGTATACTTCTGTAACTGCCATGATCTAATCTAGCTTTTATCCCAGCCATTTAACCCCTTAGATGCAATAGCAACTGCGGCATCTAAGTGTTTAAAATATCAATGGCGCCCCCGTGACGCGATTGTTGGGGTGCCGGTGAAAGCTATAGCAACCAGTGGTCGAACTAAAAAAATGTAAGTTTCAAGTTCAGGAATCACCTTTTTTCACCATAAGTAGTCTTAATCGTACTGATCTGCCTAATAAAGTTAACATGTAATATACACCACATGGTTAACGCCATAAATACATTGTCACTATTTCTGTGCTTTAGTCACCCTGCCTCCCAAAAAGTGGAATAAAAAGTCACATGTACCCCAAAAATGGTACCAATAAAAAATGACCGCTCTTTCCGCAAAAAAAAAACCTTGATGGAAAAAAAAAAAATTGGGGCTCTTATAAGAGGAGGATGAAAATACATCCTGATGTGCAGGCCAATGGGGAACAGTGCTTCAGTTTCAAGAGATGGTGGAATAAGTACAAACATCACAATATAATGTATTACGGAGAATTTTTACGGTCGTGTGCATGGGGCCTTAGGGAATGTTCACACGGAGGAAATTTGCGGATTTAGGTGCAAAATTCCGCCCAACATTCATTTCAATGGGAGTCAGACGCTTCTTTTTCCCGCTAGCTGATTTTTTCAGCTAGTGGGAAAAAGAAGTGTCCTGCTCGATCTTCAGGGGGATTCCGCCCGAACCTCCTTTTGAAGTCAATGAGAGGAGGATTATACCTGCCAACGGCTGGAATAAATCTACAGCGGATTTTGCGGTGTAACTTGCCACAAAAAATCCGCCATGTGAAGAGGGCCTTTCTTTCTTTTTTTTTAGAATCTAATCTATTATTAGTTTTCAAAATATACAAAGAGGATAAAACAAAATATCCATATACAAGAGGATTTCATAAATTTAATCTATTTACACATGATTACTTTACGTGCCCAGTAAAGCAATTTCATCACCACCAAACGAAGACCTAATCCAGTGGTCTTAACCCCATTATAGCGCAGAATACATATTACTGGATCCATTGATAGGTCAACCCTATACAACTCAATGAAACATTGAGCAACGTCTTCCCAGTATTTTTGCATTCGCCTACAGGACTAGAGAAAATGCAACAGGTCTCCCTTTTCTCCTCTGCATTTTAAACACACCAGGTCCCGTTCCCTTTACATTTTAGCTACGGTAATCTACCCGGAGTATAATATGCTCTATTTACAGTAAAAAAAATTGTGTAATACGAAACTGTGGACTAAATGAGTCTTTGCACATTTAGCTTTTACGCGTTCCCATTTCGCCTAGTCTATCATTCCTAACTCTGAGCTCCATTTATCAAGCACTGATGTATGCAACGTCCCATACTTTTCCTTATTAAGCACCTTATACATTTTAGACAACTTGGGCCTCTTTTTTTTTTTTTTTTTTTTCAGAATTCTCCATAACTTTCAGTATCGTTACCACAGGGTTTTCACTAGATATTATGTTTGCTTCCTTCAACTTATTTTCCAGGGCATGCCTAAGCGGAAAGTATAGAAAAAGTCTCCTTCCTATTAATTCCATATTTTTCCATTGATTTAGAGAATAGCTTAATAGGGTTTTGACCATTCATGCACACGACCGTAAATTTCGACTGTAATTACGGTCCCATTCATTTCTATGGCCGACGGGCACCTTCCAGTATATTTATGGGAAGGTGTCCGGGCCGTAGAAAGGCTCCGTAAAAAATAGGACATGTCCTATTTTTGGCTTTTTACGAACCGTGCTCCCATACTTTATATGGGAGCACGGCCTGCAAATGCGGATGGCTGTCTGCGGCCGTCAGTGTGCTCGGTCGTGTGCATGGGGCCTAATTGTAAGTAATTGAGATAATGAGCACTATACTTACAGTACCTTTTACATCTATGTATTACTTGAGAAAGGTCCTATGGAGTAGGGTAAAAACATAGCACGGAGGGGTGAAGAAAGAATTCAGCGTTTTTCATGGAAGTAATTTTTACCACTTTTTGCTGTTTTGTTTTATTTGGATGTCGAGTCGAGTTCCTAAAACATTTCTCTTTTCCGATCAATATCTGTAATTTTTAAGCCTGAAAACGAGTACTATACTTATTTAACTTTTTGTTTCTAAGCCTCTTGTTCAAAAACACAGTTGAACAAAACAGTTTTATTTGAACTCGACACTTTAAAACATTGTATTCATGTGCAGAATGGCATGTAAACCTCTATAACGGGCTATAATGCTTGACGGTTGTCAGGCACCTATGTTGTGCACAGCATGGTCAATCTCCAATAACCATTCACATTTTTGTATGAGTAAGGAGTTAATTTATTTGTTCTGAATCTGAGTGAGTCTCTACAATGTAAGCGCTGATTTTATTAACACTCTGCTGGGACCAAGCTGTTTAGCACAGTTTCATAACTACCATGTGTACTATTATTTTGCTAGAAATTGTAATCCATTTGTAAGGAAATCTATATTTAAAGGGAACCTATCATCCACATTATGCTACTCTCACTGAGGGCAGCATAATGTAGTGACAGTCACGTTGGTTTCAGTGCCCTGTCATTTATGTATTAACGTGAACCCTTTTTTGAGAACTTACATTCAAAACCTTACATTTAATTCATAGGCTTCCACTAGCTCTACCCACTCGCTGCTAGCTCCACCCACACTTCGCTGATTGACCGATTTCTCTCGAATTTTACTATGCATCATCGGTCATGCATTTTTGAGTGGAAGATAGGTTCTATTTAACACAGTTCTAAAAAAAAATATTATCATTATTCACCCATTTTACGAGCTTGCCGTCTAAATTAATATGACACGTTTTACCTACACAACAGCATCTACGGTCTACATTTATCAAAGCCAATGAAAATTAGTATGGACCATCTTAGGTGGCATGTTAAGCACAAAGTGTTCTTTTCTGTATAGTCTCTCTTTAGACACATCTATTCTGGTCCTTCTCTGTTTAACCCCTACCCATACCTTGTCGTAAAATCATCTCCAGGTCCTAGGTAGTTTGGCCACATTAATATACTATTATGTAAAGTGGACGCACATTCACCAACCGGAGCACATTTGTGATACAAAACTGTGCCCCTGTTGCCAACTACGGAGTCTGGAAAAAAAACTCTGATCTTGGTAGTCATCACTTCATTTTTGCAATTAAAACTTATTGCAAGTGGTTCGAGAAAGGACAACCAGAGAACCGGTGGCGCGGTCATGGGCGCTCAAGACTTATTGATGCATGTGGGGAGCGAAAGTCAGCCCATCCGATTCAATCCCACAGAAGAGCTACTGTAGCACAGATTGCTGAAAAGTTACTGCTGGCTATGATTGAAAGGTGTCAAACACACCGTGCATCACAGCTTGCTGCATTTGGAGCTGCATAGACCGGTCACAGTGCTCATGCTGACCCCTTCTACTGCCGAAATCGACTACAATGGGCATTTGAGCATAGAGAAGAAGATGGCCTGGTCTGATAAATCACGTTTTCTTTTGCACCTGGGGAAGAAATGGCACAAAGATGCACCATGGGAAGAAGGTAAGCCGGCGGACGCAGTGTGATGATCTGTGAAATGTTCTGCTGGACACCTTAGGTCCTGGCATTCATGTGGATTTTACAGCGACACTTACCACCTACCTAAAGATTGCTGCAGACCATCTACACCTCTTCATTGCAACAGTATTTCCTAATGGCATTAGTAGAAAGAAGGAAAAGGCTGGCACTGTTGAACCAGTATCAATTTGTAGTTGGAGTGTTTCAATGGCTTTGTTTCCTAATGGATATCAACAGTTAAGTTGCCCCGGAGGTGCTCATCGACAAGTGCAGCACAAACCAACTTGATATAAACACATAGAAAGTATCGAGGCACTCACCGGACTTGCAACAAACTTCTTTATTCAAAGATCTTGGTCAGGATGTGGAATTAGCCTACGGTCGTTTCGCGTGCGTACACGCTTTTTCAAGGCCCTGGCGTCACTTCCTTTACCTGCCCTTTTTATTCACAAATCGATATTGATTGTTACGTAACAAAAAATAATCAAAGACCGGAAAATACACAATATACAATATTGGATGATACACCATAATTATATCAAGCTAAAATAACGATATATTTATATTTATTCGTTACATTATTTTAAAACAACAAGGTTTATGATATAAAGGCACTTAGGTTGTTTTGGTCATTGAGACCGAGAGGTCCTAGTGCCCCTGTCTGTGAGATTATCTCTGCCTCTTTTTGCAACATAGTTCTATGTCTATCTCCTCCAGACAATAACGGCTTAATGTGAACTATGCCCACAAACCGCATACATCGTGCGTTACTTGCATTCTTTCCCTGCATGTGTTGTAACAACCTAGGGCATCCCTCACCTGTAATTAATGATCTTATATGTTCACGGAATATTATATACATTGATCGTATCGTTTTTCCTATGTAAAATCTACCACAATTACAGATTACTGGATATACCACGTATTGAGTTTTACAGGTTATCAGCTCATTAATTTCAAACGCACAGCCCCTTAAATTAAGGTTCCTAGTGCGTATAATGGAATTGAAATAATTGCATTGTCCACATTTATGATTCCCTTTCAGTCCTATAGCTGATAGCCAGTTCTCATTTGCCTTTTCTCTTTGGGAAAAATGGCCTTTGACCAATATGTCTTTTAAATTCCTACATCTACGAAAAAATATTATTGGTTTTCTAACTGCGACCTCCATTAATAATGGGTCATTTTCAACTAGATTCCAATTCTTTCTAATGCTTGTTTGAATCACATCACTCATTGGACTATAACCAAAGGATAAAATGAACCTTTTGTCCTCTTTAACATTAAATTTTTTCCTCTTTTTATTGTGTTGTAATAGAGAAATCTTTTTGCTATTACTTGCCTTATTCAAAGCTTCCCCTACCAGTTCTAACGGATATCCCCTTAATTCCAATCGTTTTCTCATATCATCTGCCTGTTCATAAAATGTCATATCACTGCTATTAATTATTCTTAAATGTAGAAATTGAGCGTATGGTAAGGATTGGGTTGGTTACATGTCTCGGGTGATAACTATCATATCGTAAAAGTCTATAGGTGGCTGTAGGTTTTCAATATCCTTTTGTCTGTACCACATCCCCTTCTATTGTTACATGTACATCTAGAAATTCAATTTCCTGATTACCAAACTTGTACGTAAAACTCATATTCATTGTGTTTTTATTCAAATATTTTACAAATTGAAAAAATTCCTCCTGCGTACCAGACCACACTATAAAAATGTTGTCTATATAACGCAAATATAACTGCAAATGTTTAGCATAGGGATTAGATAGGTTATAAATCATTTGTTCTTCGAAATCAGCTAGAAATAAGTTGGCAAAAGTTGGGGCCACTGGGGTACCCATCGCTGTTCCGGATTTTTGATGATACCAAGTATCATCAAACAGAAAAGAATTATGACTTAACACATAAACACATATTGCAGTGCTTCACAAATGAAATCAATGAACATGGGATCACCTTTAGTATATTGTAATTGTCGTCTAACTGCCTGTACACCCGCATCCTGTGGGATGCGGGTGTATAGGCTTTCGACGTCAATACTAGCTAGTTTAAAGTCCTGCTGCCAACTGAAACCCATCAAAATTTACAGGAAATCCTGAGTATCTTGTAAATATGAAGGAATATTTCTTAATAATGTGCACATAACCCAATCCAAGTAGCGTGAAAGTGGCTCAGTAACTGACCCAATTCCTGCTACGATTGGGCATCCCGGGGGAAATTCAATAGCTATATGTACCTTTGGGATTAAATACCAATATGGTCTTTTTGGGAATGGTGTAATAAATTTTTCTGCGAAACTTTACAAGAAAAAGCCACCCTCAACTCCCTTTCTTAATAATGATCTCAATAAACTTAAGCAGGTCACAGGTTGTTGGTGGCATCAAGCCACTCTGTAGAGAAAACCGAACGGCGAATCTAGTACCTGCAGCTGAAACACAGCAGTCTCCGGTTTACACACCCTGAGTAGGCCTCCACTTTGAGGGTACGAGGCATTTGTCCCTAAACGGTATAGTGTTAAGATGGATTTCGGATTCGAAGGCTGTAGGGCAGTGTTAGTAAAAACCTCTGAAGATGCAGTTAGAAAGCAGGTCTCGGATCCAGGAAAATCGAGGTCTCAACTGGGCCGATGCTGTCAATCCCACCAAAATGAGAAAAATAACCTCGCCAAAGGTTGCAGAGGGCCAGGGGATAATTCAAATAAGTCTTTTGTGCGAAATGGGCTCTTTTAGATAGCGATGGCAGCGGATATCAAACATTTAGGAGAGAGATAAGAGAAGTTGCATCCACTCAGGCTCACAGTCAGCCACCCATTTTAGTTTTTTTGATCAGTCACACATTTTATAGATCCTGTAATTATTTTCTCTTTACATGGAACTTAATATATTTGTGTTTGAACATAGAATAGGAAAAAAATTGTATGATCTATGTCTTGTTTCAAGATGTGTCTCAATGATTATTCTAAATTGACAGAAGAATAAAGGCAATTTAAAATTCAAAGAGAAAAATATTGCTTTGCCTCATGTTCTTAACGGCTTGGTCTCCTGCAGTGTTTCTCCTGTCCAGCAGCAATATATACATTTCCTGTAATCTCTCTCAATTGTACTCCTAATTGAAGGACTATACCAGCCGGCATCTCCTCTAATTAGCTGTAAATATTGCACTTCACTACAGAAAAAAAATTCTCTCAAGGTTTCCTCGCTAAAGCAGATGAGGAGACCAGCTTAATAAAGACACTATATCAGCCATATAGTCCTGTTGTATTTTATGGCAAATTTCAATGTAATGACCATGTACTGGGGTATATTAACTTGCAATGGGCTATTTTTCGACGAAGCTGTATAAGGGCTTATTTTCTGTGAGATGAGTTGAAGTTTCGATTGGTACCATTCTGGAGTACATACAAATCCTTATTGTTTTTTTTTGGAGACAAGATGCCCAAAAAAAGGAATACTGCCATTGTTTAATAGTTTTTTTTAAAATTTATAGTACAGGTCGTTACGGTTGTGGCGATACCAATTTTATATAGTTTTTTTTAATTTTCAGAGAATACTCCCTTAATAAAGCATTTAGTTAGGGTGACAAAAAAACTATTTTTGTTGTTTTTCTTGGTCTTTTATTTTATTTTTTTCTGTATATTTTATTAAGCTTTTTTTAATTTCCCTTTTTTTAGTACCTCTATGGGATTTTAATATGCTATTCCCTGATCGCATCTATTAGGCTAGTTTCACACGATCATGGGGAAACTCAGACGTGATAAACGTGAAGTTTTTTATGTCCGAAGTGCCCCCGTGAGGGTTGCATTTTCACGGATTCCCAAAGACTTGAGTGTATGGAGGGATCGGTGAAAACGGAACAAAATAAGACATGTTCTACTTTTCAACGGAACCTTCACATGGTCTGTGAAACAAAGGCCATGTGAACGGCCCCATTGAATTACATAGGTCTGTGTGATGGCTGTTGTTTCAACGGCCATCGCACGGACGTATTGAACGCTCGTGTGAATCAGGTGTAATATATTGCAATTCTCCTGTAGTGCAATGTATTATGCCTGTCCGTGTTAATTTCCCCATACACATAAGATTATTGCCCATACACATTTCCGTTATTTCAGCTGACCATTCGCGACGACTGGCAGTAGACTTATGTCTGACAAAAAGTGTAATTGTCATTTTGGAAAATGGTCTGCCAAGACTGCAAGTGTATGGCAGGATTGACCAAATTCTGATGATCATTTTCCACTTTGCGCTAGCCCCAGGGAGTGAATTGTTTTAAGAATTTACTCCCTGATTTTTTTTGTCATGTTGCTGGTTGCATAGTTCGTACATATGATCCCGCGGACAATTGATCATCCGCATCCTGGCCAATCAAAGTCCTGAATGTATGGCTAGCTTTACACTGACTGGCCGATGTATAATCCAGCCAGCACCTACAAGTAACGGGAGGGGCTCAGCTTCTGAGCCCGTGCCATCACTAATAGTCCGACAGCTCCTGGAAAGGACCAGCTCACTGCGACTTACTATTTTTTGCCATTCAGCAACACATATTTTGGTCTTCCACGTTCTGACAACCAGAACTTTTTTCAGATTTTGCTGTTTTATTTTGGGACGAGTTGTAGATATTCTATGAATCATTTCGGGGTACATATTAGTTTAGTTTATTTTCATATTTTAAAGAGGTGTTTTTTTGTTTTGTTTTTTGTTACGCAGTTCACCATACACCAAATATATATATATATATATGTTTTACTATTCAATGTCCCAAGAAGATATAATTAAAAGAGGCAGCTATAATTAAAAGGCAGCTTTTCTAGTGTAGATTTGAGTAATCAATACTGATCATGGCATCAAAGTAGTGTAAATAAAAGAGGAGGCTCCCCTTGTTTCACTCCCGTCAGCACCGGCATTGCAACTGCAGGAACTGATGGGTATGCATTAAAATTATTTTATGTGAAACTTCTATATTTTGTAGCTATATAGAAGTCCATTCTACTATACTCTACAATTTTGGTTACAGCTGCACTCTTTCCCCCCACCCAGAGAGTGAACTCTCATCTGCCCAATAAATGGCCACTGTAAAACCCACTTAACTGTCCTACTGCCTTATCAGAGCTCAACTTGTCTGACAACAAGTCTTCTGACGGTTTCTAATGATAACTAGCAGAATTGTGAATGCAGCTTCATAATTGGATTATAATAAAGGGTGCAACTCGGGATTAGTACGAGATGCAATGTATGTACTATTTTGCTCTCAATTTTATGTAATTAAATCTATATCTAAGCCATAAAGTTGTGCTGAGATGCGAACTTGCCTTTTAGTCAGTATAAAAATAACAAAAAATAAATAAAAAAAATAAATATATATATATATATATATATATATATATATATATATATATATATATATATATATAGGAATATATTGTATATACATTAGAACAAAATCAGTCCCCATGTACAGCCAAATACTAGAGGAATTGTTTGCTTTTTTGTCATTTCATTAAAAATTAAATGACAGGTTTTGCTGACCAGGCAATAAGCCAGCAAGAAATTCTTGTCTAAAAATAATTCCAAAGCCTGTGAATATCATTGCAATTATTTCCATATACCCTCCGGCCACAACCAAGCTTCTGTGTGTGGAGACTTTAATATGAGTCCTTTGACACAGAGCTGACATTTAATGGAAAAGTTGACTAATACACATTTCAGAACAAGAACTAGAAGCTTTAGAATGTTTCTCCGTGGGCCTAATTCTGTGGTTAGAGTGGGCAAATTGACAGTGCTTTTTGAAAGCAATTCCTTCTGAAAGCATGCAAGAGGTGGAACACTGCTAAGCCATTATAAACAAATATGTAGGACATAGAAATATAGTAGGTAATGTTCACTTCTCAAGGGTTTATGAAGCACGTTCGCTGCATAAAAAGGTCTTTCCAAATTGGATATTTCGACAATCTTCCCAATTCCAACTTCGGAATGGTCATATTTTTCGATTGTTGTAGTGAAAAGTGTTCGACATGAAGTCGGTCACTGATGTTTTTCATCTCGAAAAGAAAATGTGCTGTTTTGTGTAATATATTGTTAAGTTGATTGTACCCGTACTGCAAGAGTTACTATTAATACAAATGATGAGTTGCTTGTTAAAACACAGAGGAATACATGCTGGAAACTAAAGGACTCTAGCTACATATAAGTCGAAGACAGAGGCCTATTAAAATTTTGGCACAATTCAATAGTGATTGCATCGGCCATTTGAAACACAGTGAATTTAATCGGCACGTTGACAAAAGACCCTTTTACATCGGGCAAAAGCTCGTTCATAGAAAGCTTGTTGCCCATAATTGTCCTGTGTAAACAGGGCAGCGATCAGCAGATGAACAAGCAAACGCTCAATCATCTGCTGATCGTTTCGTTTTAAAACTGAAAAATATTATCGTTGTCGGCAGCACATCTCCCTATGTAAACAGGGAGACAAACTGCCGATATTATGATAATGTATGGGGACGAGTGATCGTAATAAACAAGCGCTAGTCCCCATACTAGCTCCTTATGATAGGAGCAAACGAGCACCGATCAACAAGCTGTCTTAATATAGAGAATGTTTTAATATATATTTTTTTATGTTTTAATTTTCTTTACAGGAAAGTAGAGACAAGTAAGAGAGACAGACCTTTCGTATAGCCTTATAAGTCAGCATATGTTTAAAAAAGAGCACGGTTTGTTTTGTTAAACTTTCATTCATAGTCCTCTCAAATCCGACGGATTTCATGGATCTTTTCAGTTTGTAAAATGATGCAAACAAAAAGCATTACTTTTCAAATATATGCTGAATCTAAGATCAGTTACGGAAATAAGCAACATGTATTTTCCATATAAGATTTTTTTAAAAATGCAATTTTTTTTTTTTTTTATTTAAAATAAAAATAAATTCCATTCTAAAACCAACACAAACAGAATATTTGTAATGGCTTGAGCTGGCCATACATTAGTGGTTTCAGGCAACCGTCTTATAAACAACTTTTTCATAGTTAGACTGTGAAGGTTGTCGTCTTGGAAGAAAACGCCATAAATTAAAACGAAAAAAAAAAAGCGATTGATAATTTGTCTGGGCTTCGACTGGTGGGATGCAAATCAGTAATTCGGCATGAATGACTTTCCAACAACTACACCCGAAAACAACTGAAAAATCTAACGCAACAGATCAACTTTTCCACAGATATCTGCATTCTGTTGGCATTTGTAATTATCGAAGTAACAGAAAGGCCGCGACAGTGTAACGGTGCTCCCTTCCTCCACTGAATACTTACCTCTCTACAGCGTCCACTGGCTCCTGGCCACCACCGTGCAGCTCCATCAATTAAAGCTAGATGAGTTCTCCATCACCACCGCTCTTGTTATTTACTTCCTTTACCCAGCTTTCCAGTGTATAAAAGGTACCTCCTTTTTTCCATCTTTGTCTGAACCATTAGGTTCCTTTCTATAGATACCATGCGTTGTACTTAGTTTGGGTTTCCTGTCATTGACCTCCTTGCCTGCCCTAACCTCTAGCTTGTGACACATGACAAACTTCTGCCACCTGCCCTGACCTTTAACTCAACCAATCGTGAGTGCCCATCTGTCAGCTGCCCTGACTTATGCTATACCGGACCTCGCAATCTCGGTGCTGATTTTGTACTATGCCTGTTAACATTGGCCATTGCCTAGGGAGACTACTCTGGGGGTAGCGACCCGGGGTTCCCCAGCAGTTAGGTCTAGATCCCTGTATACGGGTTAACAGTTGAATACCTTGGAATCCCTCGGTGACACAATTGGTTCACACTATATTCTGAAGTCCTTGTCACAGTTTAATTTCTTATGAGCCCCATGATGGACAGTCAGCAAAAAATGGTCTAAATCAGTCTTTTTGGCTGTCCAAAATCTCCAGTGTATGGTCTGCTATAAACCGAAAAATACAATAAAGGCATCACAAAGAAATAATCAATGGCTAGAAAAAAAATCTAATTTGCATCAGCACATCTCTGTCAGTCCCATAGATAGAGATTGGATCTGAGGCGTGCATGCTCAACTGCTGCTTCATTCACATGGAGAAACGGGACCCCAGTAAAGGCAATTTGTGGGAACACCAGCAGTTGAACCTTCATTAATCTATCCAGTGGATAAGTAAAAACTGGTTGTAACTCATTACAACTGGAATACCCCTTTGAACAAATTCAGACAAGCCTTTGGGTTACCACCAAACTGGGGGATCCGCACAGATCCCGCACAGGTACTGGAGCAGCTAGGAATGAAAACGATCTATAGAGGGGACAATTATTGCAACTTCTGGATGATTTTTTCATGGTTAATATGATGTTGTTGAAGTTAAACTCTGGAAATATAACACAACAAGGACGTCTGGTTTACTATTGAACTAGGCCTAGGGCTAGATTTGAGAGTAGAGTCTAAGCCTAGTTGCATATGACCGAGTGCCGATTTTTCACGCCATCCGAGTGGCACCCAATAGTTTTCACAGAACTATTCACTTTAGCGGGTGACTGGGGTCCATGAAAACCGACCCGAATTTACGATCCGTGCTAAGGTAGATGTCCTATCTTTCCACGGATCACGGACGGGATTCTGGCGGCACACACTGTTGTGTGCATTAGGCGTAAGTGATTGTGGATATAACATATCAGTAGTTCACACTAGAGGTTTGGGACCTGGGATTCCCACAAATGTCACCAGTAAATGCTTTATAGTATGGGTTTTCAACAAGCATTGACATTTCTCCTCTGAAATCAAGTAATGTGGCTTGTTATTACAGAACATTAGTGACGTTAATAAATAATATTTAAAAAAAATCGGCACAAAAAATGCGACTAAGACCTTATTTACATATTGCATTTCTCTTGCAAATTTGTGTATTTATTTTTATTTTTTGTCTAAACCAGGTTTGTATACTAAAAAGATGAAAAGATTAAAGAAATTATATACGTCCCCTCTCTTTAATGTGCGCACACTTGTACCTGTTATACCCGCCTTTTATCGAAGAGGTCAGATTTTCCATCACCATTATGTCATTAGTCCTTGCACTCTATTGTGATAAAGTCGGAGCTATATTTTTCTTCCACAATAGTGGAAAACATTGATGTGCCACTGCTATAAGAGAGCAATGTAGTGAGCATTTATATGCTTTGATTGAAACATCACATTGGTGGAGAAGGAACAATGCCGGATCCAAGTGAATAATTGTTCCTGTTACCTCAATCACTATATCCCCTCCCAAAAAGAGGATAAATTTGGACAAGTCCAGAATATATGTAGATCCGTGCCCTCCACCCCATTACATCTCCAACAGTTGGAGGGTATCTCTGGAAAAATAGAGTGCAGCCGGGAGGGAACGCTGTACCATCCGGTCAGCAGTTTGTAATTAGTTTTCCGATATCGGGAACAGATAGGGGTCTTACGTGCTAGAGTAAGAATACGAGTCTGTTGTATAGGAGACAGATAAAGCCCTAAATCTGCTTCTCAGATAAGTATGATGGAGGAGGTTGATCTGGAGAATTCTGAAGAAGCTAATAAACCGTGGACAGAGTACGTCTTAATGGGCCCAACCACTGTCCCCTCCAAATCTTATTGCAAAAAGTGTTTTGCATTTATCACGAACATTACTATAGTGAGACCTCGATAATATGCATAATAAAAGCTCTTTTTCAAGTACAAGTCAAGGTGTTTTTTTTCTTCAAAGAAATGTCTGTCTGCTCAGCAGAATACTTTATATTTTTATGTGAGTGGAATATTGTGGGGTTTTTTTTCTTCATTTTTTGCATTGTTGTTTTCTGTATTGGGGTATGTTCACACGCTGAGCAAAAAATTTCTGAAAAAAAACGTCTAAAAAATAGCTCCTGATTTTCAGATGTTTTAAACAAACTCGCGTTTTTCACGGCCGTTTTTGGAGCTCTTTTTCTATAGAGTTAATGAAAAACTGCTACAAAAACGGCCGCGTAAAGAAATGGCCCATCGAAACAGAACACCGTTTTTTCCATTGAAATCAATGGGCAGATGTTTGGCGGCATTCTGATTCTGATTTTTTTATTTTTGCATCAATGGGGCAGTGTAAATGCTTATGTTTTGCGGGAAGAGTTGTAGTTTCTACTGACATCATTTAAAGATAAAATGTACTTGGAACGTTTACCGTGTGGTCAAAACGTTCACTTAACTTTATTTTTCTGGTCAATACAATTACGGCGATACCAAATTTATATAGTTTTAGTTTAATTTTTATCTTTTTACTACTTTTAGAAAGAAAAAAATATTTGTTAAAAAAAATGGTGTGTCTTCCCGTTCTGAAAGCCATACGTTTTTGATTGTTTTTGTAGATGAAACTGTGTGAGGTCTTATTTGTGAGACGAGATGTAGATTTCATCGGTTTCATTTTTTGGTACATACGACTATTTGATCACTTTTGTTTTTAGTGCTAAAGTGACCAAAAAATAGCGATTCCGGCGGTTTTATATATTTTTTATTTTTTTGCAGCGTTCAACATGCGGGTTAACTAATGTTATATTGTAGTAGTTCAGACTTTTATGGATGTAGTGATACCAATTTTGTTTATTTTTTACCTTACTTTAGAGGAAAAATGGGAAAAGGTTTTTCTTTAACTTTTTAATATTTTTTTTATTTTTTTAACTTTAATGAAACTTTTTTTTTTACACCTTTTACTACTCCCCCCTATGGGATTTGATGATCGCTGGTACAATACACTTAACAGTAGAAGAAGAAAGCAAGACCTGTGGGCCTTCATTAGACCCCCGGGCTGCCATGTCAATTATGGGCAACCTGCGATCGCTTTGCGGACGGGTTAGGTGACGGGCTGTTGGAGGGGGCCATCCCTCTCTTTCTAACAGCTTAGATGGCGCGGTCGCTATTGACCACGGCATCTATGTGGTTAAACGCCCAGCAACAGCACATTCGCTATTCCTGCCCATTGGAGTGAGGTATCAGCTGTAATACACAGTGACACCTGCAGTGCGTAAGCTCGCTCCATGCTTGAGCCCCCGCAACCATGACGTGCAGCTACGTTATGGTCCGTTAAGGGGGTTAATATTATTATTATTTTTAAGTTGATCTGTGATTGTCCTAAAGCTGATGATGCTGTATGTGTGTCGGAGAAGTCTATAGCCACAGATGTTTAGCCTTGTTTAGGCCTCATTCACATCGCATTATTTTGGTCAGTATTTTGCCTCCGTATTTATAAGACAAAACCAGAAGTGGAAACTACACAGAGGAAAAGTATGAAGGAAACATTTGCACCTCTTCCATTCACTGAGTTAGCAGCTATGAGTATGAGAAACATTATTTATTATTAGTAATACTATTCATTTTTTTAATTAAATTTTTTTAATTTTTCCAGCATCTTCCATGACAGGTGCCAGTTTAATGTACAGCGTTGCCAGTAGTTGATCTTACCCTTGGCATTGGGGTTTGCTTGTTAATAATTTTTAGGTTTGTAGAGGTGGAGATTTGACATCATTATTTTTTCTCTACAGGCATGAAAACTCTTTGGAGCCTTAATAGCTAAAAAAAAAAAAAAAAAAACTGTTTGGCCATGTATTTAATCTATTGCTTCAAGTATTTCTATAAGCATTGTAATATAAATGTAACAAATCTTTTCTGCTTGATTTTACTGGACGCCATGTAATACACAGGAAGAATGTGTACTCAATTACTAGGCGTTCCAACAAAGAAACCCCTTCTCCTCCTTTATGATCAGCTGTACACCATGGATATGTCCAAAGTGCTCGACCCCTTTATTTACTCATAACACTGGAGTCATTGCTTTTATTGGACAAATACATTATTTACTCATTTTGTATTCTTCCCACGTACAAATGGGTTTCTTTTGGGCAGCAGTTTCCACCCATACATATGTTTCACTTATTTGTATCCAAAAAAAAGTTTTCTTTAGTAACATTAGAATTAAAGGCGATGTAAACCCTTGGAAACTTTTTTATATAAAAATGTGTATCAGTGTGTTTGGTGCGACATTCTCATTTCTTTTTATCAAAAATATTTTTTTCTTTTTGAGATACAGCTACTTAGTATCCTGTATACAGTGTAGCTGTATCTAGCGCTGAAACCTAAATCCGTCAGGTCCGGGGGAATGACTGTTTCAGTGACAGTGGGTCCTGTGTGTCTCTGACACGCAGGATCGAGCTGTTATGGATCACATCTAAGTTCATAACTTAAATGTGATCGATAACAGGTGGATCCTGCGACTCGTTGACACTGAACCTGTCAGTGCCGCTGACCTAATGGATTTAGGTTTCAGTGCAAGATACAGCTGCTCTGTATATGGGATACAAAGCAGCTATATCTCAAAAATTAATATTTTTTATAAAAAGTAATTAGAAAGTTTATTTATATCTGTTACTTATATAGCGCCAACATATTCCGCAGTGCTGTACAGAGGTCCTCTTTTTATTTTTTTTATTTTTTTTACTGTCCCCATAAGGACTCACAATCTAAATTCCCGATCGGTATGTTTTTTGGTGTGTTTGTGCGTGTGTGTGTGTGCGTGTGTATGTATATATGTGTGTGTGTACATATGTATATGTATGTAAGTGTATGTATGTGTGTACATATATATATATGTATATATATATATATATATATATACATTTGTGTGTTTTCAAAGGCGTACGTAAGTAATACAGTAAATAGAAGACAGAAAAGAGAGGGTGCAGCTGCAATGTTTCGGTTTGTGTCTGTGAGACTGCGTGCTGTAAGAGGAGGGAGAGTAGAAGTGGGGAGACATCTGATTGGTCAGAGCACTAGACTGACAGCAGGAAGAGCCTGAACACTTCGCAGGCACTTATGTATCTTCAAAAAACTTTAAAGGGGTTGTTCATCCAGGAATAATTATTTATATAATAACAAAGTCATACTCACCTCACCGATCCCCTGCCGCTTCCCACGTTCCCCATTTGTCTGCGCTTCCTGCTCTAGAAATGATGTCCCGACATGGACATGTAACTGCTGCAGCCAATCACCGGCTAAATACAACATGATTATTAAAGGGGTAAATTCACTTAAAGGTACAGAGGGGGAATAAATGACCCTACTTCCATTTTTCAACTACTGTAATTATTTTGGAAATAATAGAGCAAAAAACAACTGCAGTTTGTCCCTTGATATGATGAACAGTTTCTCACGGCCGACTTTCACCTGTACGCAACCCGTTTTTACCGATCCCTCATAGACTTGATTCTATTGAGAGACCGGGAAAACGGGCAATCACACGGCCGATTATCCCTGTCATCTGAATAGGTTCCAATACTCACAATACTAAAGTTGTTTGCATGTCCGATTGTTTTAGCACTAACTATGAAGCACACTAACATATAAGTGTTCATCCCTCCTAAATGGTGTGAACCTCTGTAATTATATTATGCGGCCCCAGTACCTATATAACTGGTTTTCTAATATAGACACATTCTCTGTGCTGCTGCCTTGACAGCCATGGGACAGGGCCGTTTGTGTACTGGTTGCTGTGGTTAACGTGTTGTGACGTGGCCACGTAGTCTACATGGTCATGTGACTGACTTGAGAAGCTTTGGGTCACCTGAGCCTTTTCTCGATGGCGTTAAGGTATACATGTGGGACATGCACCATCAATCACAGGATTCACGTTTGATTGCCGCTTCCTTCCATTTTTAGATCTAAATACTCTTTTCTCCTGACGCAAGTGTGTGATACAGTGAAACGTGCGTTGAGGTAGCTCCTCCGATGTTGCACACCACGGTCGTTATGTCTAGGGGTGAGACTTCTATATACTTTATTATATTTCGTCCTTTAGTGCCATTTTGTTTATATGGGCTTAGCGTTGTAGAATTCGAGCATTCATTATCTACTAGTATCTAGGATGATTAATTTGTATTATACTTACTTATGTATTATATATACTGTTTCTTCTATGCACATAATGACTCGTATTGGCTATACTCTATACTGTTCAGGTTACATTGATACTCTTTTTAAACTATTTGTATGTAGTGTATGGTCTGTTTTCGTGGCAGTGTTACTATTGGTCTCTGCCCCTTTTTCCATTTGATTATTATTTTATCGCTGGGTAATTTAACTATGTGTTTTATAGGCGATATATGCCACTTTTTTGCTCTTCCTTATTAAAGTGGTTGTCCGATTTAGATATGTATATGGGCACTCATTACACACTCTCCCTCTGAACAAACTTCTAATTTACTCATTTCCAAAAGTGCTTCTGTTTTAGGCTCTGTCCACTCCTCACGTGACTTATGATGTCAAGTTTTCTGCATCCTCCAGGGACATGGCGTGTACGGATCACACAGACTAGAAGGCGTTGTTGGTGCTAGACCAGTATACGGCACGTCACAAGTGACATTTCATTTGTTGGACATTTTCTTCCACAACGATGACCGCATATGCGCGCTACCAAGCTACTACGACAGCGATCCTGTGCCGAATACCCACTGAGCCCCATCATTGGCTGCAGGGATCACGTAGTTATATGGGCACACAATCACTGCAGCCTTGTCAACCAACCGCATCAGCGAGCACCGGAGCATCTATTCTGGAACAACGAAGGATCTATTAGGTGAGTAATGCTTCTTTTTTTGTTTTATTGTTTATAAAAACTTTTTTATTAACTGGGAAAACTTCTTTAATGTCAAGTGACCTACTGCCGTCCGTGGACTGTGCAATCATATTTCCGATTCTAAATAGTTTTTTTCTTGCTCTATTATCTCTAAAATAACTTTGAGACATTTTTATCGAATTGTATTTACGAATAAAGACTTCTATTTTTCCTATTTTTGGGGCCCTTGTTTGTTTGTAGGTCTGTAATTTGTACAATCTGATAATCGTAAGTATTTTTATTTGTTTTGCAGGTGATGTATTACATTTCGGTTTGGTTTGTCCAAAAAAATTTTAAAAAAATATTAAAATCGTAACTGATTCCATTGGGAGACAGGACTCTGAAAAGAATATGACAGCACTAAGGTCTGTTGGTGCCCCCATGAGGACTGTAGAGATCACTGAATTCAGCCTTTCCTTGTTAATGTACATTTCCGTATAAACCTGACAGCAACAAAAAAAAAATAAGGCTTAAGGGTACGCTATTGAAGGAAAACAGATAAATGGATAGATGAAATTTTTTTTTTCCTTACAGTGAACAGATTACTAATGGTACAAAAGGACTTTTTGTCATTTCCATTTTCTGCTTGTGATATTGTGGGCGCTGCTTTATAGAGAGCCTGTTTGTTTGCTCATCAGCATTCTGCGTGATTGCTGTGTCGTTTTATTTGGATTTCAGCTCCAGCAGATTTAAGATACACAGCAATTTTAGATTTCCAGTATTGTCTGTGTATCTGTTATTGTAAAAAGTCAAACACCTACACAGCTTCCTCAACATAAATAATTTATATGTAACCCACATGCATCCCTGGGAGAGTGCGGGAGAAAAGCCAGAAAGCAATGATTTTTTTTATTTATTTTTTTGCTTCCTTGAGTTATATCTATTTTTACTGCTGCTTGTTCCATTTCGAGGGACCAGTGGCTGGTGACAGTACAGAGACTTCAGCTTTATTAGAAAGGAAGGATAATCAATTTCTGCAGATGCAACCTGAATCTCTTGATGACTCCACATATCTCTGTCTGTAGGAGAATCCACCGAGCTTTGGGTCATTTTTTTTTTACACGTCTTTCTAATATATTAGCACTTTGGTATAAAATGAGATAAAGAATTTAAGAATATACTTGATGTAACAATAAAGATGAGACTTACACAGAGCAAAGCAAATAAGAGAAGACCGCAGAAAACTTCGTATCGAAAAAAAATAATGGATTTTGTTATGAATAATAGGTTATATTGGACTTATCCTGGATAAATATCATGATATGTAGATTTTACATATACTGTTTCGTAGTTTTTCATATTTGTATATGCTTAACCCCTTAATGACCAGCCTATTTTAGGACTTCATGACCAAGCTATTTTTCACGTTTTTTCCATAGTCTCATTCAATGAGCTTTAACTTTTTTTATTTTTGCGTCGACATAGCTGTATAAGGTCTTGTTTTTTTGCGGGACAAGTTGTCATTTTTAAGAGCACCATTTTGGGGTACATAGAACTTTTGTATTTCAGTGTATTAGTGCCTGTCCGTTTAGGGAAAGGTGTTGGACCATACATGATGGGCGCATGCACGCTATCTCAGACGAGATTTCGACATTCAGGGCGGGCCAGTTTTCGGCAGTGGGCAGGCATGAGGAGGGGAACGAACCAGACTGCCAGATTATTACCATGAAAGTCGCAAAATGTTTGCAGACCATTATTTACCGTCTGAGGAGTTTAGGGGAGGGGATAACGGTAATGAATTTTTGACAGCAGCGGCCAGTAAATAGAGTTCAAGAGGTGAAATGCTGGTGACAGGTTCCCTTTGAAAGCAGACCCTTTTTTCTTATCCAGAACAATTAGTTAACTGTTACAACGTTTTCAAAAAGGAGTACATTTTTTAATTTCTGTGTATATTATAGGGGTTCTCTCACAAAAAACATGTATCACCTATCCACAGGATAGGTGATAAATGTATGATCATTGAGGGTCCCACCGCTGATCGCTGAAATGGGGATTCCTAGTACCTTGTTTCTTCTCATCCATATCAGCATGTTGAAGAGGAATTTGGATGATGTGGTGTTCAAGAATACGCTCTACTCACTTTATTGGACTGATGGAAACAGTGTGGGTTCCACTGATATAAAGGGTACACCAGTATCTCCTTCTGTGCAGCGTGCAATCAAAGTATCAAGCTTGTTTATCAATCTACCACATTATTATGGCGTTTTTTTAAAACTTCTCTAAGTAGAAAGGTGACTGACAAATATTTTAAATAAATTAGTTGCACTTGGTTCAACTATGAAACCGCCCCCCCCCCCCCCCTTTGACACATTCACATAAGTAAGAAAAAGGAGATTCCTAAAAATAATACAGCTTGAAAGCCATATTTTTCAATGTATTTACGCCAAAAAGCTGTCATGTTTTAATGTGTTAATTATTATATTTCTTTTTAGTCCAGAGGGTGAATTGTTACATTATAATTGATTAAAAAATAATCGCAAATTCTTTTGATATTACACAGACAGCCTTGATCAGTAAACACGATAAATATCCTGGCATATCCAGTCTTTTTTTAACAATACCTTTTTATAGTCACAAGACTTTAAAATTGGAAGCACTAAAATTCATATAAAATTGAAAATGATTAGACAAAGACATGAGACAAAGGACACTTCTGTCCCGAGGCACCCACTGTATTATAGTCTGAAGCGGGACTCAGTGCTGGCTAAAGGATAAATGCATTGATTAAAGCCATGGAGGTCAAGGTCAAGCTTACTTCTTTTTGTAGGTATGGATAGTAGGAATGTACGAGTCATACAGAATTAGGGTGTAGAATGATTTAATGAAATACAGGATTATTTGCATTACAGTCGGTAAAAAAGTAAAAGTTGTGCAATTGATGTATTCTTGTTTTATAGTAATATTAGAATTAGTGCACATTAATAGTAATGACTTTAAAGTGTACCTAACCTGTCAAGGGGCTTTTCAGAATAAGCTGTCGTGTGTGTGTGCGTGCGTGCATGCATGTGTGTGTGTGTGTGCGTGCCTCCGTGCGTGCGTGCGCGTGCGCTATTTCTGGTCATTACATGACATATGTATTCTGTATTTTTTCCTCTCTGACGGCACTATCTCTCACAATTCTCCCTGAGCTAGTGGACGTAGCTTAACTGCTATCATGTCTTCTATACACCTCACACATAGAGATAGAAGAGAAGATTCCTGCTCTCCTATCTATCACATATGTAGAAACTCCAGCAGCATGAAGGAGATTATACAGCCGTAGTGAGCAGTGTAGCTGGGAATCCAGCACTGGAGTTGCATAGAAATCTCACCATCACATCTGTGTCTCTGTCACTCCCTCTTACACACCTACTCACTGTGCCTACTTCCCCTCCTTCTACATAGACTTCTAGTTATCTTTGCAATAGAATATAATAAGAAGGGAAAATGAAATGTGGACCGTATTAGAGGCGATTTATAAACCAGATGGATTCAAAATACTGTAGGGAGCTATTCTAAGGTAAAAGGCTTTGTTATAAACTAACTATAGCATTCTCTAGCCATCCATAATCCTTTAAAAGTCCTTAATGAATGGCAAGGGGCAAGTTTGTCAGTCAGGCTCAGCCCCCAAAGTCTTGATCTCAAGCTCTGGAAGCTCAAAGCAACTAATACTTCCATACTAGCATTTTTCAGAGGAAGATGACCACCATTGCCATCAAAACTCTAGTGCTAGTTCATGTCTGTCTGTGAATGTAAAATCAATGTGTCTTGAAGTACCTGTAGGTTACACTGCAGGCGAAACACATTGAGACTCTGTTACATACGGTTGGATGTACTTAATAATCTGGGAACAGCAGTGGCACTAACTGTCTTATCATAGGTGTCAGTTTGGTGCAGCTAGGTGTAGACAGTTTCCATATACAGTGTAATACTGTGGGTCTCCTATATTAGGGTTATCACTGAATCCCGAACAATTCATCAGTAAATTTAGCCCGGTTTCACACAGACAGTGTTTTAGGTGCAATTGGATGCTTAGCAGCAACAAAGTATTTTAATATATATCAAATAAAAGTAAAGTCTTAGAATAGTATATATTAGTCCACTGGAGAGCCAGTGATAATTTGTTAAAGATAGGTTGATGAGGATATCAGTAATCTTTCTGGATCGCCTTAAAGAGTGGTATGTGGGTTAAAAAAAAGTCTATAGCCTGAACATGGCTAAACCAAGTTTTCCAAAAAGAAGCACAAAATGCAGACTAAAGGCCAAGCACACTGGACAACCCCTACTCAAAAAGAAGACACTCAGTGATCTTCTGAGTTCCGTAGCAGTCAGCTGTTGGTGACTGAGGGGAAACTGCTGTCGGGCACCCATTTTTCCTTTTACATGGCGCCCTTCAAAATAATACATGGTCCTGCTGAGTCTGCAAGAGTTGGAGTGATTATTTTCAGCAGCTCTTCACTCTGGCTAATAGAGAGGTATCATGAGTGGGTGACCCCCCTGATCCCTGAAAGAGCATATGGACTACCACAGATATAATCCATTTTGGAAAACCCCTTTAAGGCCAGGGTCACGCACATAGTTTAGATGCAGTTTTTGCCTCTTTTTTTTCCAGCCAGACACAGAAGTAGACACAAAGGAAAGGAGATTCATCAGTCTTGTATTTATACCTTTCCTTCCTTTTTGATCCACTTCTGGCTTTGGCTCAAAAAATTGAGCCAAAAACTGCCACAAAGATTGACGGCAAGGTCGCATGTACCGAGTGGTGCATTTTACAGGATATTGACACAGTTTTGTGTTGTGAATTTTGGCTGCACCGTTTCTACCAGGTGAAACAGGTTCCTTTAACTTGCTTCACCTGATAGAAGCCGTGCGGCCAAAATACACAGCGTTAAACCACGGAAGTTCACTGTAAAACGTGTGAGGATTTGAGGAGCACACAATCGCACAGCAAAAAGATTATGCCATTGGGCACGTGTAAAGTTACGGGTACGTGCAATAATTAGACAACACACAGTAAACACATATTTATGATACTCTATCCAATGAGTAACCACACAGATTTCATTTTATAGCCATTCTATTATTCTCTAGCTGCTTTTGTGCTACAATGTATTCTTTAGGGATATGATTTTTTTTTTTATTCTGTAGATATGTATTACTAAAATGTATGCCTTATTGGCTTAATAATCAAATTAATGTCAAAATAAGGCCTAATTATGTATCAGGAAGAATTAGAAAGAAATAGGTGATTGAAAATTAGTCAAATTAATTTATTTTGGTTAAATGAGCTGAATGGCATTAGCAATAAAGTAAAAAAAGGTTTGTTTATTACATAATTTCCTCACAATGTGAAAAAATCTATTGCATAATTTGCCCTCTCCTAAAAAAAACCCATTATTTTAAGGGATACTTTTGAGAAGAGTTTTGTATAAAGTGCTTTATTTATTGTGTATTAAATTTTTTTCAATTGTTTCATATTTTGTGAGCCAAAGCCCAAGCTGCACTAGTAAAAAAGACTTTGACAACATGCCACGTTCTGTTTTCTGCCAGGGTCTCAAAATTCTTATTGGGTGGGTTCAAACCCAATGTTTACACATATACATGCACGGATTTGCATATAGATAATAATTGGATCCATGCAAAGGCTCAATGACAATCAACACGTGAAAGGAATGAGAAATTTAGCTAAAAGTAGGATATTATAAAACCGTTTTTTTTTTTTTTTAGATCTTTAAGGTAGAGTACATGTAAATTCCAATTAAGCATCTGCAGATCTCATACTTAAATATTTTGTGAACTAAAATATATTTAAATGTGGTGTATCATCAGACAATGACATTATTTAACTCAGGTTTTTATCATAATCATATTTTAAAAATGTGGTGTTTTTTTATTTTATTTTCTTATGTGACCATTCATAAAAAATATACTTATTTTCACACCAGCCACAGGAGCACATACACAATAGGCTGCCAATTCCTGTTTTGTGATGCTTACTTTAAGCTTTGCTGTGTAGACTTGGACAGAATTCGCAGCAGAGTCATCTCATCACTCTATTATGCTGTTGTAGGCTTAGATAAGGCAGTATAGACATTCTTTACACCACACACATGCTTTGTATGCTTATCCCCTGCCACTTCCCTGTCTCTCCGGAACAAGACTATATTAGTCTACTAATACTTTTCGGATCATTAGCTCCCATTCATTGCAGATGCCTATGACACTCTGCTTCCACTCGATTTACTCAATTTAAAAAATTAAATATTGCATAACTATGGATGTGTATATGTACTGTATGTATAAACTTCCACTGCCATCTCCTAGAAGCCCCGTCAACAGCTGTATATATTGAGTTATTAATACTATGTCTTCTGCTAGTGTCTTGCCTGTGAGGGTCATCAATGGAAGACTGTAATAATGTAAAGATGTGAGACTATCATTACTGTAGATAAAACTTATATAGAACGCTCTGAACAACAGATGTTGATTTGATTTTGCTCACAGCAATTTAACATCCATATAATACGAGGAAAGAACAGCAGGGAACGCGCTGTGCAACACAACCGCCCATACACAACACATCACTAGTGACGTGCCGTATACTGGTCATATTTCAGGTATACGGCACATAAGCAGAGCAGACCAAGATCGTGATGTCACCAGTCGTGTCCCGCTGCATCGGGAAACGGGGACACTTTGAAGATAGTAAGTGTGTTACAAATGTGATTTGATAAGGAAGTTATAAGCAGTGCCAACTTAAGATTCTAACTTGGAAACCCCCTTTAAGGAACCAGGCTTTTTTTTGGTTTTCATCCCCGCATTCCAAGAGCCATAACTCTTTGATCACTTTTTATTCATTTTTTCGGGGGGGGGGGGGGGGGGGAGCATGGGGACTAAAAATAAGTATTGCTTTTTTGTAATTTCAATTTAATTTAATTTTTTACAGCGTTCACTCTGCAAGATAAATGTTATATTTTAATAATTCAGATGATTATGGCTGTGGCGATACCAATTATGTTAACTTTTTATTGTTTACATTATTTTTTTAGATTTGTTGTTTAGATTTTTTTTTCACTTTGTTAAAAACTTTATTAAGATACTTTTCACGATTATTTTTAAGTTCCACTAGGGCACTTAAACATATGATCGTTTGATTGCTTGCACAATCACGGCAAGTATTGCGGTGTATTGTGCATTTTATGATCTCCTATTAACCCTAAAAAAGAGGACCAAGATTTCAGACCTGGGGGCCTTGTTGAGGCCCCCAGCTACTTGATAACCCATCACAACCCCGCTATAGCGTCGTGGGAGGCAATGGAATGACAGATGGAGCCCCCTGACTGAGCCTGCTGCATAATTCTGCTCTCCTGCTAGGATATATATATATATATATATATATATATATATATATATATATATATACATCCTTTTTTTGCGTGAAAGAATTAAGAAGGTAAATAATTGTCTCATTATATTTAAATATTACCTATTTTTGAAAAAAAGCATAAAGATGTTTTTAAGGAACTTTTCATTCCAAGGAACTGCCTCAAAACATTAGGACCAAAAGATTAGATTTTTTTTTTTAATCCATATTTTCCCCCAAAGAATGCTTGCAGGAAAATGTTGATGGAAAAATCATGAATGATAAAAGAAATATTAAGTAAAAAGGAAAATCACATCAATGAAAAAGATGCTATTGATAACTGCTACACCATAGAACCTCCGTGCTATAAGGCAAATTTAGATTGGTCTTAAGATCAAATAGAAATATATTCTAAGTCCAGAGAAATATATTGCACACAACTGATGAAGAATCAATCAAGTTTTGATAAATTATATCAACACTTCTTAGAAACCACTTAAAGGTTGACAGATTGAGAAAAGTCTGTTTTTATCTCAAAGCCAAAGTAGACGTAGAAACTAAAGTAAAAAATATTGTACAATTTCCCTTATATCACATACAAGTAAAATAAAATACCAGATAATTCAAAGCAGACTATAGCCAAACATTGATTTAGTATTGGCAGAGATACACACTTGAATTTAGTAGAGGTAGAGGAACAAGAGAAGTCATGAAATACAAGAGCAAAAACAACAAGGGCTTTATTGACTACAGTAAAACCTTTGGACTGTGTCTACTATGTAAAATTATTGAATGTCCTAAGGGTGTGTCGGAACATCACATTGTTCTTATAACCCCAACCAGCCACAGCCATGACAGAGAATGGAAATCCTCACATACGGTACATAATGAAAGAAAAAGCATGACTGGAGAAAATGAATAATATTTCAAGATGTGAAAATTTCCCAAAATTTGTTTCCAGCCCGATTTCGGTCGAACCAGCCGTCCGATAAGATTTGGTCTAAATAAATTTGTTGCGAATCAAAGTGCCCCAATTGCCCTGAAAAGTTGTGTGTGTAATTCTGAGGTCTTCTAGGACTAAATACAACCCCTTTCAAGCTCTTTAACACGAAAAAAGCTTTAGTAATGTCAAAGTGACAGCAACATATATGGCTATGTGTAAACGGATTGTAGCTGGAGGTAACAACAGCCTGTTTAAAAACACACTGCACGGTCATATATTTTTATGCTTTTTAAAATAAAAAAACGGTCCAAAAACTATCCATTTTTGGGGCAGATTCCTGCAGGTGTTTATACACACAGTGGTATCAGCTGCAAGTGCCACTACTACCACCACCAATGGCGGATCATCATTGGGCGTTTTGGACGGCTTCCTGAGCACCGAGTCTCCCAAGGGGGCCCATGTTCGCCCCATGTACAATGCGTTTTTTCCCACGATTTTGCCGCGGGTCTGGTCTGGGGTCTGTATTTAGGAGGTCTGGGGTCTGTATATTTAGGGGGTCTGGTCTGGGATCTGTATTAGTTTATAGGGGTCTGTATTTAGGGGGTCTGGGTTCTGTGTTAGTTTAGAGAGTCAGGTATGGGGTCTGTATTTAGGGGGCCTGGTCTGAGGTCTGTATTAGTTTAAGGGGTCAGGTCTGGGATCTGTATTTATGGGTCTGGTCCGAGGTCTGTATTTAGGATGCTTGTTCTGAGTCTGTATTTGTTTAGGATGCTTTTTCTGGGGTCTGTATTTGCTTAGGGGGGTGGTCTGGTCTAGGGACGGCAATAGTTTAGAAGGTCTGTGGTCTGTATGCATTCTAATTTATTAGTCTGAGTAAAAGGGGTTGTCCGGGCACATCGATAGGTCATCAGTATGAATAACCGGTTCGTGCCTGGACAACCCCTTTAATGTATGGTCCTGGGCCTTGGTGTCTGAATTTTTGTGTTTCCATAGAGGCTGGAAATGGCTGCAGAAGCGAGGAGCAAGATGTCTCATCAGGAGAAGTTCCCATACCTGTCTGTGTCAGATGGAGAGGAAAAGAGAACGACTTCCATCAGAGAAGACGTCACTTGTGAGTCACTGGATCTATAAAGGTTCTGTCCCCTCTCCTGACATGTCTGTTGTAAGAAATCTTTGTATTCCACATAAAGTCTTTGTGTACCCAGAACTAATACACAAATGTGTGTTGCCATTCCCATTGTAGGTGGATGTGTTCCTACACAGTGTGATACAGTCAGCGATAGTTGGAGACTGTCATGATTCCTCTTGTCAAAGGGCTGTGTCCCTACATACTAACACCCATATGTCAATAGTAAAGAAATATTCGGCACACAAGGTGATGATTTTAGCAAATCTTTCAGTTTTATTTTATCAAAAGTTGATGCCAGAGGTTTAGTGCGACGTTTCAGTCATATATTAGACCTTCATCAGGCTCTTGTACCTCCTGGTGTCTGGTTCATCCAGTCGTTGGTGCTGCGTATATTAGTAGCAGTTTACTGCTTTCTTATGGCGCCATAAGAAAGCAGGAGGTAGACACCAGGAGGTACAAGTGCCTGATGAAGGTCTAATATACGACCAAAACGTCGCACTAAACCTCTGGCATCAACTTTTGTGCCGAGTATTTCTTTACTACGTAAATTGGGTTGGGACCCTATTCGTGCACCTACCGGATCTTGTGCGCTCTGAACCACTACATACCCATTTGTCAATGCTCACACAAAAAGGTGGTGTTCACTATAGACACAGCAGAGCGGCGATGGGGAAGGGGGGGCCCAAGTTTGTGGAACAGCCCAGGGCCTATGGTCCACTTAATCCACCACTGACCACCACCGCCAACACAGCTTTGCATTTTGACCATACATTTTATTTTTAAATGAGGCAACACTGAGTCTGCACTGGTTATTCTGACCACAAGGCATCTGCCACAGCCACTGTTACCTTTCAGTCTTCGTGTTACTCAATTATTATCTATACTCTTTATCTTCTTGCCTATATGAAACCCTATTCTATCCCTGAATCCCATTCTGTACCCTAATTACCTAAACCCCATTTTTGTGTACGTTTATTATTGTATATTGGCACCTCTAGACTGGTCTATATTTGACCTGTTCTTGCCTTATCCTTGGTTCTTTGTTGGTACTTTGATACTTTGTTGCTCATATGTTGCCAACTTCCAGGTAGTCTGACTATTGATTTATGTCTGCTGATTTTCTGCTACAGCAGAACTTGCCTACCCTGAAAATTAATTTTAACCAAAGAAAATTCTATAAATTGTATTATCTTTACACACTCAGACTATAATAATGTGCTACATTTGGGTGTTCATTAAGACTCTAAAATAAACATATTAATTTTTTTTATCTAGTTTTTATTTTTCCAGTGGATTAAATTGGACGCGAATTTTCACTAAAGGGAACCTGTCACCAGCATTTCACCTATTAAACCAGCAATACCTGGTGGTAGTGGGTGAAAAATCATTTCTATATAACCTATAATAGTCTTCTTAGTCGGCTCTGTAGATTTAGTATTCAGTTTTTGAGTGTTCCCTCACCGTATGCTAATGAGCATAACAGAGTCAAATCTTTGTTTGAAAAGAGTCAAATCTTCATTCCTCAAGTCTTTCGGAGTTTACCCCGCCTCTTTACTTTTGATTGACAGGTCCTCGCCTTCCCCAGCACACAAAATCCCGCACTTGTACATTGATGTCCTCTTCTGGGGTGTGCGCACAAAGGGACACCGGATTATTGCGATAAAAGGCGCAAAATGTTTGCAGAACATTATTTACAGTCGGAGGAGGAGTTTAAGAGAGGGGATAACGGCAATGAACTTTTTATAGCAGCGGCCAGTGAGGGATAAGTAAAGTTCAATAGGTGAAATGCTGGTGACAGGTTCCCGATAAGTATAATTCAGAGTACCTAAAGTATCTGAAAACTTCATATAAGTGTATATAATTATGTACACTTAAATGTAACTGCCATAATTTATATTTTCTTACTCTGGAAAAGTTACATTTTGAAAGTCAATAACTGTACAGTTAGAGGGGTAACGCTCTCCAAACTTGAGAAAGTTTTGAAATGTTTTGAATAATAATCAAGATATCTGTAAAAATGTGTAAAATAGACTTTAAAAGATGTACAGTATGTGTTACTCACCTTTCGAAATTAATATCTGTCCACAAGGTTTACATTCTCACTTAATCTACTCGCCATACTGAAGATTTTTTAAGGAGAATGCATGATAGGGGAGATGCATACAGTATTATCTGTGTGTCTACCCAACTTCTCTATACAGCAAAGCTGATAAGTAAACTCTATATATGATGTATTTTTGCCAGCTTTGTGCACAGAATATATTCTTTTGCAAAGCAATGAGTGAAATCCGTAAAAATTCCATAGCAGAATCTGCCATGTGCGAATCCAGCCTAAACGTGGCATAGCTAGCCAATATATAAATTTTCTGTATTATGTCCAGGAAGTACAACCGAAAAAGAATCGCCCATTGTGCTCCTACATGGCACTCTCTTTCCTGTTCTCTTTCACCACCTGTCAGTGCTGACAAGGAGGGTGCAACAATGTCGTGCACTGGCGTGAGTTGAAGGGAGGGGGTGTTTGTACTGCCATATATGTACCAGCTATTCCTTATCTACAGAGGCTATGAGGACAAGTGTGCCGCAGTCTGGGGTCAGTAATTTTTAGTTTATTTCAAACTTTTCGTGTTCATTAAGAAAATTGCACCTGCTTGCATAGCCATGCTCCTACCCATGATGTGGGATTGCCTCTATCCACTAATTTCACTGACTATATATTACAGGACTGCCTCTATAAAGATTTCCCTACTTGGAACACTGGCAGAGGGCTAATAGACTGTCAACTCTGAGATAATAGCAGGATACTATATATCTGGACACTTTATGCACTTTTTATCTGGTCATTGTGAACCTTCAATATCTGGATGGTTTATGGACACAATTTATCTGGATTCTGTTATCACTATTTATCTGGTTACTGTATAATACTATTAAGGCTTCGTTCACATCTGCGTCAGGGCTCCGTTCATGGGTGCCATTGGAGCTTTCCATCAGGGAACCCAGGAACGGAACCCAAACTGAAACAAATGCGCTATTCATGACTGACCGCGCTATTTATTTCATCAAAACGACGAAACACTTAAACAACGGGGACAAACCGAAACTATTTGCACCGCATCCGTCACCATTGAATTCAATGGTGATAAACAGAAACCTATGGTTTCCGTTTGTTTGTCAGGGTTCCGTTCATGGGTTCCCCTGACCGAAAGCTTTGACGGAACCCATAAACGAAGTCCCGACTCAGATGTGAACGAAGCCTAACCTGGCCATCAATAGGCAATGTCTTCAGAGAGAAATCCAAGGTGAAAATGTGTCAGTTATATGGACATTGTATAGTATTATATTTAGGCACTATATTTCAGTAAAATTAAATCAGTGTTAGAAAGTTTCAACCATATATAAAGTGGTGGCCAACTTATTGTGGTAAGGGCAGAGCCATATTTCGTCCTGGATTTTTTTTTACAATGTTGGTAACTATGATATGGCAGCTTACCAGAAAACATTATGTAACGTCCGAGGTTACCGACATTCGTCTTCATGTAGCCTAAGGGGTTAATAGCCTAAAGTCCTATTTATTTTCTTGAAAAAAGATGATACTCTTGTGCTTTTTTTCCTAGTTCATCCATGTGAATATTCTCCTTAAAATACAAATTGTACATAGTCAGCTATTTGTTTTTCTTTCAGCTTTATACAAAGGTCTCAGACGTCATTAGTGGGCAGATGAGATAAGATGATTAGTTATTGCACTTCACGATGACAGGCCACAGGGAAGAGGTGCGGTACTTTCCTTGCCTTATTAAAGAACATGCGTTATTTGTCATCCGCTAAATACCTCTTTCTATTTTTTACTAGACAATAATAACATGAGAACCGTCATTTTCTGTTAACATTATTAATCTTTTTATATTATGCTGGTCCTAAAAATGTACTCTTCAGTATTGCTTTTATTAAAAGAATAATACAGAATCCCACTATTGTCTGAACAGGCAAACTGAGATTCACAGAACATGCCATGTACATTGTCAACATTCACGCAAACCATGTCACATTTGCATTTTTTTTAAATATATATATATAGAGGTTGTTCAATGTAGAAGGGCCCCCCAACAAAAAGCTGATCACAGGGTGTCTTTGCTGCTGGGGGGCCCAGTGATTAGCTCTAAACAGTAGAGGAACCTGGCAGCAAGAATTTAGTTGAAAAATGAAGCATAACACAATAATGCACGACATGCTAAGTCCTCCAGAGACACTCTTTGTAGTCACTCTCAATTCAGGCTAATAGATGAGGGTCTTGAATGTGGAATGTGGAACCCCTCAGAATTACCAAATACAGTGAAACCTCTCTGAGCCAACCACCCAAAATTGTACAGAAAATTTTTATTTTATGGGGGTGGTCCTCTCAAAGAAAAAAGAACACAGAAAGCAGCTTAAAGTGTACAATGCAGTCCTCTCATTCCTATTCCCTATTATGGCTCCCCTTTGATTCCTAGTCCCCAGGATGGCTTCCCTCTCATTCCTAGTCCCCAGCATGGCCTTCTTCCATTCCTAGTTCTCAGGATGACTACCCTCTAAATCTTGTTCCCCAGCATGGTTCCCCTCTTGATCCCCAACATGGCTTCCCTATTATTCCTAGTCCCCATTAGGGCTTCCCCTCTCGTTCATAGTACCCAGCATGGCTCCCCCTCTCATTCTTATACAGTACAGTACACCAGCATGGTTCCTCTTATTCTTAGACCCAGTCATGCTCTGCTCTCTAAATTCCCCCTCAATGCTAATCTTGACACCCCAGGGGCAGTCTGAAGTCTTTCCAGTCCAGCATGACGTGTGCTGCACACTCCCCTTCTTTGACAGCCTTCCTCCTCCTACATTCTCCTGTCCTCCTCCCTCCTCCTCCCTCCTCCTCCTCTTTTCTCCTTTTCTGTGATGCTTTGTGGTGTTTTATATGCTCCTCCTCCTTCTCCCTCTGCACCAATGATGCGGTGTGATGGTAGCAGCTTCTCTCCCCTGATGTGCCAAACAAGTCTCCTCCTCCCCTAAGCAGTGCAGAGCACACCCACACCCGAATGATTTACAGCACATGTAAGTCCATTTTGTGGACTTTTCAAAGGGGTTTCCATTGAAAAATGTGTTTAAAAAAAAAAAGTGGTGTTTGGTCGAACTAGTCTGCTTATAGAGGGGCATTTTCCATAGACTATAATGGTGGGGAAAATTATTTTACAGAGGAATTCTGTCTAGATGTTGGGGAGGTCTTTTCAAAGAGGTGTCCTCTAGGGAGGTTTCACTATAGGTTATTTGAAAATGAGTTTTCTAAACCAAACCACTCTCAATGACTTATATCTAATAACTAATATCTTTGTGATTCAACTTGATGCCTTAGGGCTCATGCACACAACCGTAGTTTTCTTCAGTGCTCTATGCGTATTTTTCTTGCGAGTCTGCTTCTACACCTGTTCCAGACATTCCTACAGCGCACCTGCTGACAATTGGTGACTACCCTGAGAACTAGGGTGAAGACGGGGAGCTTCCTTAGACCCCGCACCTTGGTTTATCCAGCGTCAAAACAATTGCAGTTTACAGATCCACTTCACTGGTTGTTTAGGGCTCATCCTGTACGAAACCACTATTTGTGTCGTCATATAGTGCCTCCATGAAAACTGTGTATTACCTCTGTAACATGGCATGCAATGGGCCCATAGAAATTTATAGGCCCTATATTATGTATCTTTAGCTCAAAATACGTGGCTTTCATGATTTTGGATGGGTTTCTTCTGGCTATTTCGGTTTCCTACTTATAGGCCAATTGGCCCAAGTATGGGATAAAGAATCTCTTGAATATATCAATGCTATGTTAATAGTAAAGAAATCAAAAGTAAAACGTCATAGTGTCCCTATATCAAGTGTGAACATACACTACCGTTCAAAAGTTTAGGGTCACTTAGGAATTTCCTTATTTTTGAAAGAAAAGCACAGTTTTTTTCAATGAAGATAACATTAAATTAATCAGAAATACATTCTATACATTGTTAATGTGCTAAATGACTATTCTAGCTGCAAACGTCTGGTTTTTAATGCAATATCTACATAGGTGTATAGAGGCCCATTTCCAGCAACCATCACTCCAGTGTTCTAATGGTACATTGTGTTTGCTAACTGTGTTAGAAGGCTAATGGATGATTAGAAAACACTTGAAAACCCTTGTGCAATTATGTTAGCACCGCTGTAAACAGTTTTGCTGTTTAGAGGAGCTATAAAACTGACCTTCCTTTGAGCTAGTTGAGAATCTGGAGCATTACATTTGTGGGTTCGATTAAACTCTCAAAATGGCTAGAAAAAGAGAGCTTTCATGTGAAACTCGACGGTCTATTCTTGTTCTTAGAAATAGACGCCTCACAGGTCCTCAACTGGCAGCTTCATTAAATAGTACCCGCAAAACGCCAGTGTCAACGTCTACAGTGAAGAGGCGACTCCGGGATGCTGGCCTTCAGGGCAGAGTGGCAAAGAAAAAGCCATATCTGAGACTGGCTAATAAAAGGAAAAGATTAATATGGGCAAAAGCACACAGACATTTGACAGAGGAGGATTGCAAAAAAGTGTTATGGACAGATGAATCGAAGTTTGAGGTGTTTGGATCACACAGAAGAACATTTGTGAGATGCAGAACAACTGAAAAGATGCTGGAAGAGTACCTGACGCCATTTGTCAAGCATGGTGGAGGTAATGTGATGTTCTGAGGTTGCTTTGGTGCTGGTAAAGTGGGAGATTTCTACAAGGTAAAAGGGATTTTGAATAAGGAAGGCTATCACTCCATTTTGCAACGCCATGCCATACCCTGTGGACAGCGCTTGATTGGAGCCAATTTCATCCTACAACAGGACAATGACCCAAAGCACACCTCCAAATTATGCAAGAACTATTTAGGGAAGAAGCAGGCAGCTGGTATTCTATCTGTAATGGAGTGGCCAGCGCAGTCACCAGATCTCAACCCCATAAAGCTGTTGTGGGAGCAGCTTGACTGTATGGTACGCAAGAAGTGCCCATCAAGCCAATCCAACTTGTGGGAGGGGCTTCTGGAAGCATGGGGTGAAATTTCTCCCGATTACCTCAGCAAATTAACAGCAAGTATGCCAAAGGTCTGCAATGCTGTAATTGATGCAAATGGAGCATTCTTTGACGAAAGCAAAGTTTGAAGGAGAATATTATTATTTCAAATAAAAATCATTATTTCTAACCTTGTCAATGTCTTGACTATATTTTCTAGTCATTTTGCAACTCATTTGATAAATATAAGTGTGAGTTTTCATGGAAAACACAAAATTGTCTGGGTGACCCCAAACTTTTGAACGGTAGTGTATCTCAAAACTTTTTGATTGGGATTATACCAGAAACCTTGTTCGACCGTAGACTTAAGAAAACAAAGCATATACTGTATGTATTGAACATTGGTTGAGTGACATATCTTTTTCTCCTAAAACTGCCTATATTTCGAGCTAGTTTGTTTCCTTTACCATTAACTGAATTATTTTGATTATTACTCTAAAACTATTCGTAAAAAAAAATATGATGTCAGGAAGACGGAAGCCATCACCTATAATGGCTTGCCTTTTTAATTATTATAAAGCGTAGTTCTTGTTGCATTAGTGCCTCCTTATAATAAACCTGACCTAGACGATAATTGTTCAAATTTTCTTTTGCATATCAGCAGTAAAGTGAGAGATTGCAGAAAATGGCTCCATAAGTTTTTGCCTTGTTTTTCACAGGAGGAAATCCCTTTTGAAAAGATTTTTAATGCAGGCGAACAAAAGATTAGGCTCATATTGCTTTATATTTTACAACCCTGTTAAAGTTTACGAGATGGGAGGAAAATTTGGCATTATTGTTGGAATCTTTTTTTCTTTCTGCAACATATAGCCTTACTCTCCGTGAAGTAACTCACGCCTTGTAAAGGCAGCTCAAATGATTTGGCTTTTTGTCCATTTGGCCTTTTCTTATATTGCTAACCATTTAATATTTCTTTCTCAACCACTTACTATTGTGATTTGTACTCAAGATAGTGAATAGATAATGCACCTTTTTAACTCGGAAGCTAAAATGAAAATGTGTTGTATTATATTCCGATAATTTACGATGAGGTGTACCTCTTGCACAGATAATTAAGGTAAATGTAATTATTTTAGTACCATCCATATATTAGCATAGGCATGTTTTTCAAAGCTTTTAAGTAAAGGCAACCTCCTGGTTTAATGAGACATTTCTAAAAATCCCAGTATTGCTTACTGCAGTACAGCACGGATGCATTATGCTTTCTCTACTTGAGTCTATGGAGATCCATGTGTCACCCATCACTGGCTTCAGCAGTTCCTGTATCACACTAGTTTTACACAGGGGGGGACAGAAACTTCTATCATCAGCTCCCACTGATACTTAGACAGGTTCCTGTCACACAGGTATAATGTAGAAGAATATAGTGTAGCCTACCTGTCTGTATAATTATGGTTTCTCAGCTGATTTAGGAGAATATAGAGAGAATGATAATCATAGTGTCCCCCAGCATGCAGAAATGGTATGGTCTTTATCTGGTCATGTGATGCTGTGCTGAAGCATCATGCGATTTATAGCAAAGCAGAGAGGAAGAGAAAGCTGGGTAATATAAGAATCAAGATGGAGGCTTTTTTAAAGCACAGATCAGGCAGCAGTTCAAAAAGTAAGTAGAGTATACATAAAAGAAGTGTAGAGCGTGGTATACAGTCAGGTGGGGAATGCAGACATGGAAGGTTGTGTTTCCACTGGAGGTCTTCCCAGAATCTTAGATAGGTTGTACTTTGTGTATTATTAATAACGTGTACCTTTTTGCAGACCCAATCAAGGCGTTATTTCCGTTTTCACTCATTCTTGTATACTTAATTTTTACAAGGTAAACCATTTAATGTTTTTCAATTCAGCTATTGCACAGAGCAACAATTTTGTCACCCTTTCTTATTAAAATTGTGATCCTTTATGCTAATGTTGAGTCACAGTCATTGGGAAAAATAGGAAAGTAGAAGGAAAAACCCAGATAATCCGCCTGGCGCAACCAAATATGAAGATATACTGGTCGTCGTTCCAAAGGAATAGATAGATCCCACGATGTGAGCAAACTATTATTGTACACAAAGACAACGCATTTCGAGGCCGTACCTGCCTTTTCCTCAGGTCAAGTACAAGTAGTAAGAAAGCTGTACATGCATGCTTTTTATATACAAAGAAGGCTGAGACTAAGATAGTTGATCTAGCTCAATCCTGATGTGTAGATGCAAAATTCAAAGGTCACAGACATCAGGTTGGATGGTGGATGAGAAAATCGGCCTCAATGTCCAATGTCTGAAGCGATAAAATGTCTTCAAAAACAATAACAATTTAAAACATTTTATCGCTTCAGACATTTGACCTTCTTTGTACATAAAAAGCATGCATGTACATCTTCCTCGTTACTTGTACTTGACCTCAGGAAGAGGCCACTATGGCCTCAAAACGCGTTGTCTTTGTGTACAGTAATAAATAGTTTGCTCACATCGTGGGATCTGTCAGTTTCTTCGGAACGACGACCAGTATAGCTTCATATTTGGCCGCGACAAGGAAGATTATCCAGGTTTTTTCCTTCTACTTTCCTATGCCAATACTGGACAAATCTTGATCCAGACCAGAACCAAGGCTGCAGCTCACATCTACTAAGGCCCCATCTCATCTGCATGATTTTGGATGTTGTGCTCCCAGCACAACATTAGCAGGTCAACATATTTGCCCACTTTGATCCTCTTCATCCCCTTATTGTTTGATACACTATGTGCGCTCTGTGTCTTCTCTTTTTCTATGAGGAAAAATAGGTTAGAGCTGTCCCTGGCAGACTATGGTACAGGGCTGGAACATAACCGTGACTCAATCAGGGTTAACTAAGAGGTCTCGCATTTGGCATCACCATCTATTAGCCAAAGGGGAAATCTGCTAAGAGTATACAAAAAGTTGTATATTCTGTGAAGGGCAATGTGTATTCCACCAGTGGAAATACAAAAAGCCCTGTACTGATGGGAAAAAATAAATGTTAGTGCAATACATAGAGAATTAGTGCTAATTTAACCATTGCTCAATAATAGTGACCATATGACGATCAATGATGCTGGAAGGAGTAGGATATTAAACCATTGGTGTCATTTGCTATATATGTACGATCGCTAGTTGCTGATGGGCCATGGCAACTGGGGGCCTAATAAAGGACCAGAGTACTAACATCACAGGCCCTAATAAAAACTGAAATAGTATCACTGCATCCGTAACAACCTAAAGTATAAAAAATATCATGCTACTTAGTCTGCAGGGTGAACGCCACAAAAAAATAATTCTGATTTTTAGTCCCCTCGTCTCCCCCAAAAAATAGAATAAAAAGTGATCAACTAGTCGAATGTAACTCATCGTACCAATAAAAACTATGGCTCACCTGTAAAAAAAAAAAAAAAAAACAAGCCCCCACATACCTCCATCAGTGGAAAAATAAAAAAAGGTTGTCTTAGAATATGGTGGCAGAAAACTATTATTTTTAAAGGTGTTCTTTACTTTGTATGAGTAGTAAAACAGAAAAAAACCTTATCAATTTGGAATCGCCGCAATCATACTGACCCGTAGAATAAAGTTAACTTGCCATTTTTACTGCATGGTGAGCATTGTAAAAACAAAATCCCAAAAACAATTCTAGAATTGCAGTTCTTTTTCTTTTCCACCCCAACAAAATTGTTTTTTTGAAGGGCTATGTTGATGGAAAAATAAAAAAGTTACAGCTATTGGAAGGCGGGGATGAAAAAAAGAAAATGTAAAAAAACAAACTATTTGGCTATTGTCTTCTTGTTAGACAGTAGGAATTAGTTATTCTAGTTATGCAGTGCAAAGGGATGGACTAAAAGATAAAAAGTGCCCATGCTACTTTTTACGGTCAATATTTTATAAGATCAGCGTGATGCTTAGATTCTACAATGTTCCTAATCAAAAAGGAGAATTCAAATAATAAAAAATGGATTTTCAAATTCAGAAAATATTGACACTGACTTTCAATAGGATAATGAATTTACTGTTTTCTTCTAAAAACATAACTTTTATTCTATATTTTTCTATATTTTGTTAGACATGTTAAATAATGTCTGCCTATCAATCCATAAGATGGGTTATTTAACTTAAAATACTCTACTTATTCAATTGCTTGCATGGAAACCAATAGCACACTCCTTACACAGTCATGCATTATGTATTTTTTTAATACATACATTTTTGAAGATGAAAGGCAAGAAAACATCAGTAGTCTAGAAATCTTACTATGGTTTCATTACAACAATTATCTCAGCCAGAATATTTGATGCTCATTAGTTGAGATTTCCTCTTTGTTTGGCCAAAGTAACAAGACACTTGAGGATTATGTTCATACATCTGAAATGCATAAAAAGTCCGAATTCTGCATATGTTCCTATACTCCTGGGTATAGGACTCAAGGTAATGTATATGCATACAACAGGATAAGCAGTAGAACTAATTTTACATGTAAAGATGTCTTTTAGCTAATTTTATTATGGATAAAACGGAAAAATAAAAGTTTCAATGTAAATATATTTCTATAGGGATTAAAGGTATACTAATAACTTTTATTTTATTAAATTAAAGGGTAACTAAACGTTCAACAAACTTCTGACATGGACAAACCTACAAACGAAGAGACCAATAATCACACAAAAAGTAATAAGTGGTAAAAAAAAACAACACTTTATTGAGGGATAGATACAAAACATTTAAAAACAATGTAAGAAACATAGCGTCAACCTATGCAGGACACAATGCGGTAATAGCAAACCATGTACATATAAGATCTAAAGGACTATAGGCACACGGGTAAGTAAGAGACCGCTGTCTATGCCTATTGTGAACCAAATGAAAGATATATGTGCAACTAGAAGTGCAGTATAAAGTGCTGATGCAGGTAACAGAAAGGCACTGCAGTGCACAAATATATCAAGAGGGTACAAGACATGGACAGCAGATCTTAAAGCATGAAGAAAACGGCTGATAAAAGCCTAAGAACTGTACAACAAATGCTTTACAGGTAAAAATACATACCAAAATTCATGGTCCTGCACAGCGATACCCGACGCGCATTTCGGCGGATGCTTTCGTCCGATGGTGGCGTCAGCCTGGCAGGACACTCCTCTTCCATAGTCAAATTGACACAGGCAGGTACCAATAAGAGGATCCCATCGGAGGGAGATGGAAAGGCGACAAGCAAGGGGTACAAAGATGGCTGCCACCCCAATTCCAGTCCACGTTATCAGAGGATGTAGCGCGATGATGTCTGACATCGCCTCCCCCTTCCAACCCCGATTGAAGACAGAGGATGAAAGGTGCGTATGCCACTGCCCCCTCCGCGCACAAGTGCACTGTCCCTCCCACGGGATCCACAGGTGGCGCAGACATAGGGAACAAAGGATGTGAGAATTTGCATATATAGTAAAACAAGTGTAAAGGTATCTAGGACAACAGGTTTGCATCTTCACATGTAGAAAGTGATGATACAATACCAAAAAATAAAATGACAGATTATACAGTGAAGGAAATAAGTATTTGATCCCTTGCTGATTTTGTAAGTTTGCCCACTGTCAAAGACATGAACAGTCTAGAATTTTTAGGCTAGGTTAATTTTATTAGTGAGAGATAGATTATATTTAAAAAAAAAACAGAAAATCACATTGTCAAAATTATATATATTTATTTGCATTGTGCACAGAGAAATAAGTATTTGATCCCTTTGGCAAACAAGACGTAATACTTGGTGGCAAAACCCTTGTTGGCAAGCACAGCAGTCAGACGTTTTTTGTAGTTGATGATGAGGTTTGCACACATGTTAGATGGAATTTTGGCCCACTCCTCTTTGCAGATCATCTGTAAATCATTAAGATTTCGAGGCTGTCGCTTGGCAACTTGGATCTTCAGCTCCCTCCATAAGTTTTCGATGGGATTAAGGTCTGGAGACTGGCTAGGCCACTCCATGACCTTAATGTGCTTCTTTTTGAGCCACTCCTTTTGTTGCCTTCGCTGTATGTTTCGGGTCATTGTCGTGCTGGAAGACCCAGCCACGAGCCATTTTTAATGTCCTCGTGGAGGGAAGGAGGTTGTCACTCAGGATTTGACGGTACATAGCTCCATCCCTTCTCCCATTGATGCGGTGAAGTAGTCCTGTGCCCTTAGCAGAGAAACACCCCCAAAACATAATGTTTCCACCTCCATGCTTGACAGTGGGGACGGTGTTCTTTGGGTCATAGGCAGCATTTCTCTTCCTCCAAACACGGCGAGTTGAGTTAATGCCAAAGAGCTCAATTTTAGTCTCATCTGACCACAGCACCTTCTCCCAATCACTCTCAGAATCATCCAGATGTTCATTTGCAAACTTCAGACGGGCCTGTACATGTGCCTTCTTGAGCAGGGGGACCCTGCGGGCACTGCAGGATTTTAATCCATTATGGCGTAATGTGTTACCAATGGTTTTCTTGGTGACTGTGGTCCCAGCTGCCTTGAGATCATTAACATGTTCCCCCCGTGTAGTTTTTGGCTGAGCTCTCACCTTCCTCAGTATCAAGGATACCCCACAAGGTGAGATTTTCCATGGAGCCCCAGATCGATGTCGATTGACAGTTATTTTGTATGTCTTCCATTTTCTTACTATTGCACCAACAGTTGTCTCCTTCTCACCCAGCGTCTTACTTTATGGTTTTGTAGCCCATTTCAGCCTTGTGCAGGTCTATGATCATGTCCCTGACATCCTTAGAAAGCTCTTTGGTCTTGCCCATGTTGTAGAGGTTAGAGTCAGACTGATTCATTGAGTCTGTGGACAGGAGTCTTTTATACAGGTGACCATGTAAGACAGCTGTCTTTAATGCAGGCACCAAGTTGATTTGGAGCATGTAACTGGTCTGGAGGAGGCTGAACTCTTAACCCCTTAACGCTCCATGACCTACTATTAGGTCATGCTAACTGTAGCGTTCGCGCTCAGTGACCTAATAGTAGGTCATGGAGTAAACACGGCGCCGTTCGCGCGGGGCGCGTTCATGAGCTGTGATAGCTGCTGTTTCCGACAGCAGACTATCACTGCTCAATGTGCCGGGACCGATCGCGGAGCTCCCCCGCCGATTAACCCCTCAGAAGCCGCGTTCAATAGCGATCGCGGCTTCTTAGGGGTTAATCCGCCATCGCCGGCCTGCTACACGATAGCGGCCGGCGATGGTGACTATGGCAACCGGACACCAAACAATGGCGTCCGGCTATGCCATAGACGGAAGCCTAGTGGGTCCTGACAACGTCAGGACCCACTATGCTTGCTGTCAGTGAGTAGCTGACAGCTCTAATACACTGCACTACGCATGTAGTGCAGTGTATTAGAATAGCGATCAGGGCCTCCTGCCCTCAAGTCCCCTAGTGGGACAAAGTAATAAAGTAAAAAAAAAGTTAAAAAAAGATGTGTAAAAATAAGAAAATAAAAGTTTTAAAAGTAATAAAAGTAAAAGTCCCACTTTTTCCCTTATCAGTCATTTATAATTAATTTAAATATATAAACAAACAAATAAACTATACATAATTGGTATCGCCGCGTCCGTAACGGCCTGAACTACAAAATTATTTTGTTATTTATCCCGCACGGTGAACGCCGTAAAAAAATATATTAATAAACCGTACCACAATCACAATTGTTTGGTCACTTCACCTCCCAAAAAATGGAATAAAAAGAGATCAAAAAGTCGCATGTACCGAAAAATGGTACTGATCGAAACTACAGTTCGTTACGCAAAAAATAAGTCCTCGCACGGCTTTATTGATTGAAAAATAAAAACGTTCTGGCTCTTAGAATAAGGTAACACAAAAAGTGAATGATTGTTTACAAAACGTATTTTATTGTGCAAACGCCATAAGACATCAAAAAAACCTATAAACATCTGGTATCAACGTAATCGTATCGCCCCGCAGAATAAAGTGAATGTGTCATTTATAGCGCACGGTGAACGCTGTAAAAAAAAAAGTATACAAAAACAATAGTAGAATTGCTGTTTATTAGTCACCACGCCACCTAAAAATGGAATAAAAACTGATCAAAAAGCCGCATGCACCCCAAGAAAACTACAATGGATTCCTCAAGGGGTCTAGTTTCAAAATTGGGGTAACTTTTGGGGGGTTTCCAATGTTTTGGCACCACAAGACCTCTTCAAACCGGACATGGTGCCTAATAAAAAAGAGGGCTCAAAATCCGCTAGGTGCTCCTTTGCTTCGGAGGCCGGTGCTTCAGTCCATTACCGCACTAGGGCCACATGTGGGATATTTCTCTAAACTGCAGAATCTGGGCAATACGTATTAAGTTGCGTTTCTCTGATAAATCATTTTGTGTTATTAAAAAAATGGTATAAAAAGAGTAAATTTCACCTCTACTTTGCTCTAAATTTCTGTGAAACACCTAAAGGGTTCATAAACTTTCTAAATGCTGTTGTGAATACTTTGAGGGGTCTAGTTTCTAAAATGGGGTGTTTGATAGGGGTTTCTAATATATGGGCCCCTCAAAGCAACTTCAGAAATGAACTGGAACCTAAAAAAATAAATAAATGAGGCAATACTTCGCTTCTTACATTATACTGATAATGAGCCGTGCCCACCCCGAGATTACCCCAGTTTTGACCGTTTGTATAAACGGAGACCCCTATTAGACCGTTTCAGTGCCCGGTTTTCCCAAGCATACACCCCCGAGAAGTGTTTTTCTATTGATGAGTCCCTGGTACATTTTAAAGCGAGGGTTCAATTCCGCGAGTACCTGCCGGGTAAGAGGGCAAGGTATGGCGTGAAGATGTATAAGCTGTGCGAGAGTGCATCAGGGTATACCTACAGATTTAGGATATATGAAGGAAAGGCCACCCGCAAACCAGACTGCATCCTGGACTACAATAGGTACATGGGAGGGATGGATTTGTCAAATCAAGTCCTGAAGCCCTACAGCGCCATGCGGTGTGGTATAAGAAGCTGGCCGGGCACATCATACAGATGGCTTTGTACAATGCGTACGTGCTACGTCGATGTGCAGGCCAGAGGGGAACTTTCCTGGAATTTCAAGATCTAATCTTTAGGGACCAGGAAGGGGGGGCACCCAGTACTTCTGGAAGCGAGGCCACACGCATCGTACCAGGGCAACACTTTCCAGGAGAAGTTCCCCAAACCGGTGGAAAGGGAAAGAGTCAAAAGAGGTGCAGAGTCTGCTATAAGAGGGGGATAAGGAAGAACACAATATACCAATGTGACACGTGTCCCGAAAAACCAGAGCTCTGTATAAAAGATTGTTTTAAAATGTATCATACATCCCTTGATTTTTAATTTACCCTGATGCACTCCGCACAGCTTACCCCCCTCATCTTTCCCTTCTGAGCCCTGCCGTATGCCCAGGCAGCTGATAACAGCCACATGTAGGGTATTGCCGTACCCAGGAGAACCCACATTACAATTTAAGGGGTGTATATCTCCGGTGGCGCATGCTGGGCACAATATATTGGACACTGAAATGGCATATATATATATAAAATTGCAAATCTCACACTGCACCATCTGCTGCGCATTATCTTTTACACAGTACCTGTGGGGTCAAAATGCTTACTACACCTCTAGATGAATGTCTTAAGGGGTGTAGTTTTTAAAATGGGGTCACTTCTCGGGGGTTTCAACTGTACTGGTACCTCAGGGGCTTCTGCATACATGACTTAGCACCAGAAAAGCTCCAGTAGGCCAAATGGTGGTCCTTTTCTTCTGAGCCCTCCCATGGGCCCAAACGGCAGTTTATCACCACAAATGGGGTATTGCCGCACTAAGGACAAATTGGGCAACAAAATGGGGTATGTTGTTCCTTGTGAAAATAAGAAATTTTGATCAAAAATGACATCTTATTGGAAAAAATATCATTTTTTTCATTTCACAGCCCAATTCAAATAGGTGCTGTGAAACAACTGTGCGGTCAAAATGATAACAAAAACCATAAATGAATTCCTTGAGGGGTGTAGTTTCCAAAATGGGGTCACTTCTGGTGGGTTTCCATTGCTTTGATACCTCTGGGGCTCTGCAAATGCGACATGGCACCCGAAAACCAATCCAGCAAAATCTGGACTCCAACAAACACATAGCGTTCCTTTCCTTCTGAGCCCTCCCATGGGCCCAAACGGCAGTTTATCACCACAAATGGGGTATTGCCGCACTAAGGACAAATTGGGCAACAAAATGGGGTATGTTGTTCCCTGTGAAAATAAGAAATTTTGATCAAAAATGACATCTTATTGGAAAAAATATCATTTTTTTCATTTCACAGCCCAATTCAAATAGGTGCTGTGAAACAACTGTGCGGTCAAAATGATAACAAAAACCATAAATGAATTCCTTGAGGGGTGTAGTTTCCAAAATGGGGTCACTTCTGGTTGGTTTCCATTGCTTTGATACCTCTGGGCCTCTGCAAATGCGACATGGCACCCGAAAACCAATCCAGCAAAATCTGGACTCCAACAAACACATAGCGCTCCTTTCCGTCTGAGCCCTCCCATGGGCCCAAACGGCAGTTTATCACCACAAATGGGGTATTGCCGCACTAAGGACAAATTGGGCAACAAAATGGGGTATGTTGTTCCCTGTGAAAATAAGAAATTTTGATCAAAAATGACATCTTATTGGAAAAAATATCATTTTTTTCATTTCACAGCCCAATTCAAATAGGTGCTGTGAAAAAACTGTGCGGTCAAAATGATAACAAAAACCATAAATGAATTCCTTGAGGGGTGTAATTTCCAAAATGGGGTCACTTCTGGTGGGTTTCCATTGTTTTGATACCTCAACACCTCTTCAAACCTGGCATGCTGCCTAAAATATATTCTAATAAAAAAGAGGCCTCAAAATGCACTAGGTGCTTCTTTGCTTCTAGGGCTTGTGTTTTAGTCCACGAGCGCACTAGAGGCACATTTGGGACATTTCTAAAAACTGCAGAATCTGGACAATACATATTTAGTAGTATTTCTCTGGTAAAACCTTCTCTGTTACTAACAAAAAATTGAATAAAATTGAAATTCAGCAGAAAAAATGCAATTTGCAAATTTCATTTCCACTTTGCTTTAATTCCTGTGAAATGCCTGAAGGGTTAAAAAACTTTCTATATGCTGTTTTGAATACTTTGAGGGGTCTAGTTTTTAAAATGGGGTGTTTTATGGGGGTTTCTAATACATAGGCCCCTCATATCCACTTCAGAACTGAACTGGCACCTTCAAAAAAAGGCTTTTGAAATTTTCTTAAGAATTTGAGAAATTGCTGTTTATGTTCTAAGCCTTGTAACGTCCAAGAAAAATAAAATAATGTTCAAAAAACGATGCCAATCTAAAGTAGACATATGGGAAATGTGAACTAGTAACTATTTTGGGTGGTATAACCGTCTGTTTTTCAAGCAGATACATTTAAATTCTGAAAAATGCTATTTTTTGTAAATTTTCTCAAAATTTTGCAATTTTTCACAAATAAAGACTGAATATATCGACCAAATTTTACCACAAACATGAAGCCCAAAGTGTCACGAGAAAACAATCTCAGAATCGCTTGGATAGGTTTAAGCATTCCGACGTTATTACCACATAAAGTGAAATATGTCAGATTTGAAAAATGGGCTCTGAGCCTTAAGGCCCAAACTAGGCTGCGTCCTTAAGGGGTTAATGGTTGGTAGGGGATCAAATACTTATTTCTCTGTGCACAATGCAAAAAAAATATATATAATTTTGACTACGTGATTTTCTTTTTTTTTTTTATATAATCTATCTCTCACTGGTAAAATTAACCTAGCCTAAAAATTCTAGACTGTTCATGACTTTGACAGTGGGCAAACTTACAAAATCAGCAAGGGATCAAATACTTATTTCCTTCATTGTATGTATGTATGTATGTAGGGGCATGATGTGATAAACAATATATGGAAATAAAGAAAATGAAAAAACCAGATGACACAGAGAACCGAGCTGAAAGGGAAGCTAGGGAACATGTGAAGTGAAATAATGTGGAATAAAAAGGAAGACGGTCCGGATAAAAAAGGAAGATGGGTGGTGCAAAAAAAATGAATTGATAAAACCATACTAATAACCATCTAAAGATGTAGGAAAAATAATATCCTAAATATATGTTAAATACGTGTATGTGTCCATGCATGTGTGAACACGCACGTGTGGAGATGACAAAATAAAATGTGTGCATTTGTCCGTGCATACGTAAACACGTATGCCAGGACACATGGACACAGATGGTATGGCAAGTGAGGTGTAATCATAAATATTAAGTGTAAATGGTGAAGTGAAAGAAAGAGGGAGGGAGAGGGGGGAGGGGGAGGTAACCGAGGAATGCAATGAATAACAAACACTACCGTTCAAAAGTTTAGGGTCACTTAGAAATTTCCTTATTTTTTAAAGAAAAGCACAGTTTTTTTCAATGAAGATAACATTAAATTAATCAGAAATACACTCTATACATTGTTAATGTGCTAAATGACTATTCTAGCTGCAAACATCTGGTTTTTAATGCAATATCTACATAGGTGTATAGAGGCCCATTTCCAGCAACCATCACTCCAGTGTTCTAATGGTACATTGTGTTTGCTAACTGTGTTAGAAGGCTAATGGATGATTAGAAAACACTTGAAAACCCTTGTGCAATTATGTTAGCACCGCTGTAAACAGTTTTGCTGTTTAGAGGAGCTATAAAACTGACCTTCCTTTGAGCTAGTTGAGAATCTGGAGCATTACATTTGTGGGTTCGATTAAACTCTCAAAATGGCTAGAAAAAGAGAGCTTTCATGTGAAACTCGACAGTCTATTCTTGTTCTTAGAAATGAAGGCTATTCCATGCGAGAAATTGCCAAGAAACTGAAGATTTCCTACAATGGTGTGTACTACTCCCTTCAGAGGACAACACACACAGGCTCTAACGAGAGTAGAAAGAGAAGTGGGAGGCCCCGCTGCACAACTGAGCAACAAGACAAGTACATTAGAGTCTCTAGTTTGAGAAATAGACGCCTCACAGGTCCTCAACTGGCAGCTTCATTAATTAGTACCCGCAAAACGCCAGTGTCAATGTCTACAGTGAAGAGGCGACTCCGGGATGCTGGCCTTCACAGCAGAGTAGCAAAGAAAAAGCCATATCTGAGACTGGCTAATAAAAGGAAAAGATTAATATGGGCAAAAGCACACAGACATTGGACAGAGGAAGATTGGAAAAAAGTGTTATGGACAGACGAATCGAAGTTTGAGGTGTTTGGATCACTCAGAAGAACATTTGTGAGACGCAGAACAACTGAAAAGATGCTGGAAGAGTGCCTGACGCCATCTGTCAAGCATGGTGGAGGTAATGTGATGGTCTGGGGTTGCTTTGGTGCTGATAAAGTGGGAGATTTGTACAAGGTAAAATTGATTTTGAATAAGGAAGGCTATCACTCCATTTTGCAACGCCACGCCATACCTTGTGGACAGCGCTTGATTGGAGCCAATTTCATCCTACAACAGGACAATGACCCAAAGCACACCTCCAAATTATGCAAGAACTATTTAGGGAAGAAGCCGGCAGCTGGTATTCTATCTGTAATGGAGTGGCCAGCGCAGTCACCAGATCTCAACCCCATAGAGCTGTTGTGGGAGCAGCTTGACCGTATGGTACGCAAGAAGTGCCCATCAAGCCAATCCAACTTGTGGGAGGGGCTTCTGGAAGCATGGGGTGAAATTTTTCCCGATTACCTAAGCAAATTAACAGCTAGAATGCCAAAGGTCTGCAATTCTGTAATTGCTGCAAATGAAGCATTCTTTGACGAAAGCAAAGTTTGAAGGAGAAAATTATTATTTCAAATAAAAATCATTATTTCTAACCTTGTCAATGTTTTGACTATATTTTCTAGTCATTTTGCAACTCATTTGATAAATATAAGTGTGAGTTTTCATGGAAAACATAAAATTGTCTGGGTGACCCCAAACTTTTGAACGGTAGTGTACATGGTGAAGCATGGTCGCAGGAAACTAATACATCACTGCACCATTAAAATAACAAAAAAGAAAGCGGGCGAGAATGCACAATAATAGTGCTACAATGTACATCAACATGCCCATCATATATATACAACCTGAATCTAAAGAAACATAAATTGGCCATCCATTCTGTTCTGTATATAAATGGTCACATGCAGATTTTGTAGCTTATTATGCTGCAGATTCAATGCAGATTTCACCTTATACATTGAAAGGATGAAATCCGCTGTGAAAATCTACTGATTTGAAAATCTGCAACATACTCATATTCAGAATTGATTTGCTATGTGTGGACGGGGTTTTGAGTTCCTCAACATTATGTATTGTACTGTACATTGTCGCGGATTTGCGGTGCGGAATCTGCACCGCAAATCAATGCAAATTCACCAAGTTTGAACATGGAGCTCATTAGTGTACCAGAGCACGGTCTCACTGGAGGATTTTGTGCTATTCTGGTTCTACCTTGAAGAGAGTCATACAATAGGGAATGGGAAATAAAACATAGGTATTATGCCATATAGATCCTGCCCGTGATCCTATACTGATGACGTATCCTGTGGATGGGTCATCAGTTGTCCGTGCCTGATTAGTATATGAATGCCTTAAGCCCCATGCACACGACCGTATTTTCATCTATCCGTAAATGCGGATCCATAGTCATCCGTAATTCATCCGTATATACGGAAGGGTAAATACGGTCCGTATTGCATCCATATTTAATGTGTGTATATATGGATCCGTAAAAAGAGGAGGGAGGCTGCAAATGATGTCACCAACATGTTGCATAGCAACGCTTCTGTAAATACGGATGTACATGCGTAGCCGTCCGTATTTACGGAAGCTCCCGTAGGCTTCTATGGCAGAGTCTGTGCCGTAATTACGAACAAGAATAGGACAGGTTCTATAATTGTTTCAAGACGGACACCCATCAGTAAAAATACTGAAAGGTGTCCGTGGCCAATAGAAATGAATGGGTCTGAAATTACGGACGAAATATACGGTCGTGTGCATGGGGCCTTATAATGTACTTAGCAACTGGTATTGTAACTTTGATTTTTTTTTTCAAAAAGGACTAATAATCTCCTTTATGTTGCAAGTTCATAATATTTTGTTGGGAAGTCAAATATTTCCACCTTCTCAAGATTTGCTGATGAAATATTGATTTATTATTTGCAATTCTTTGAGAAAGTCGTTTCCATTGTTTATGATACAGTTAGTTGGGTTTTACATATCTTTTCAACTGAGGAAAATTGATCAGCCTTCAACAGCTGAATAGGATTTTCGGCAAATTCTTTTCCACAGTCTCCTGGAGCTGATAAATGGAGAAATAAAAGGAGCACTTAGCAAAATATGCCGGGTCCAGCAAATTAACCTTACTATAAACTATGCTTGCTTGCTTTGTAGTGTTTATTTGGGTCACCGAGCGGAAAACTTTTTAATAAAAAAGCAAAACAATGATATCACTGGACTGCGGGCACTAAAAAAGACCAAGCAAAAGCTTATTAACCCTTTCACTGTAACTGAACATGGAATAAGATAGGTATTTTTGTCTTACTTATGTTCACACTTAAAGGTAAACAGTGTATCCGCCCTGACGCCGGCAGGAAATTCCAGCCAAAAAACCTCTTAAAAATTGTGGTGCAGTTTTTCAGTTTTTCTCCTGGAATGTCCGCTGCGGAAATCCTTCAATGAAAAAAAAAAAAGCCTATACTTACTATGGCGACGCGTTCTTCTTACGTACTGATGTTCTGCAGCGCTGAGATGACGTTTCATCCCATGTAACCGCTGCCGCCTGTGATTGGCTGCAGCGGTCACATGGGATGAACCGTCATCCCAGGTGGACGGCCCGGACGAAGAAGCACATAATTCTGAGTTAGGGTATGTTCAGATGTGGTGGAATTCTGCAGACACTGTTCGCATCAATGCCGCACATAATCTGCGTTGCAGATTCCGTTGCGCCTTTGCCTAAAATGTGAAGTAAAATGCTGTCTTTTAAAACATTCCATCTCAGTCTGGCTATAGACCTCGAAACACATAGGTCCAGCCAGAATGATCAAATATCCTGTTCGTGAAAGCAATCCGCAACGCAACACACATAACATCTGCAGATTTCATTGCAGAATTTTTCAACTCCATTGAAGTCAATGGAGAAATTACACCACAAGTACGCATCAAGTCCGCAACACCAAATTCCGCACCGCAGCCTATGGTCCGCAGCGGAGTTGTCCGCAACGTCTGTACGAAGATAACTGATCTCAATGGTGACGGAAACATCGCTAATGGCTTCCGTTCGTCACCATTCCGGCTGGTTTTCGGACGGAATCAATAGCGTAGTCGACTGCGCTAATGGTGACGGAAACGGAAGCTGTGCTGTTACTTTCACTTTTCGTTGCGGGGTTCACCCGACGGAAACCTCAGACGGAACCCCGGAACGGAAGCTAACGGTGATGTGAACAGGCCCTAACACAAAAGTGTTGTATTTTTTTTAAGCTGGTTCACAAAAAAAAATAATTCCAAATTCTACTGGACCAACTGCCTATTTAGAGACCGGCAGCAGCTCCAGGAGCGACATCATAAGGGACACACTAGGCGGATATGCTGAGTAAAACTACACAGCTTATCTGCCCCAGTAGCCGCAGGGAATTCCGACAGCAAAACCGCACCAAATAGTGGCGCAGGTTTCGTGAGGCATGTCCGCTGGGGGAATCCTGCAGGGAAAAAAAAAGTTTAGACTTGCCCCGGCCGTAGTCCTGGTGACTCATCTCTCTTTTCTGAACGTAGCCCCGCCTCCTGGGATGATGCTGTAGACCATGTGACCGCTGCAGCAGTCACATGGTATGAAACGTCGTGACAGGAGGCGGTGCTGCGCTAAGAATAGAGGATCGCGTCACCAGGACTACGGCCGGGGGAAGTCTAAACTTTTTTATCAATTTAAAAAAGTACCTTTTTTTTTTCTCATTTGTGATTTTTGCGGCAGAACCGCAGCATTTCCGCAACAGAGGAGCAGCGATTCCACAGAATAAATTGACATGCTGCGGCTTAAGAAGCCACACTGCAGATCAATTTTTTTTGCAGCGTGTGAATGAGATTTGTTCACATCTCATCCACTCTGCTGCAACTGTAATACGCTGCGGATTTTCCACAATAAAATGTGTTGCATAAAATCCGCAGTGTTCATGCCTAGTGTGTCCCTACCCTAAGGCCGGATTTACACAAGCGTGTGCTTTTTGCGCGCACAAAAAACGTGGTATTTTGCGCATGCAAACGGTCCATGACAGCTCCATGTGTCAGCAGCGTATGATGCGTGGCTGAGTGATTTTCGCACAGCCGCCATCATTATGACACTCTGTTTGTATGTTTGTAGCACGTGGTGCTTTTCTGTTTTCATTCATAGTTTATACTGCTGCGGAAGTGCTGGGCGTGATTTTCACGCACCCATTTACTTCAATGGGTGCGTGATGCGCCAACAACGCACAAATATCGGACATGTCGTGAGTTTTACGCAGCGGACACACGGACACACGCTGCGTGAAAATCAGACAGTCTGCACGGCCCCATAGGGTAACATAGGTCCGTGCGAGGCGCGTGAAAATCACACGCGTTGCACGGACGTATTACACGTTCGTCTGAATAAGCCCTAACAATAAGGCCCAGTTCACAGAGTTTTTGGGCCTTGATATTGACTCGGACACTGTGTCAGAATCAGCACCCAAAAACTTCCAAAACCGCCTCCCATTGATTTAATCTGAAATCAATAGGAGCCAGTCGCGGAAAAAAGAAAAAGCAGCACGTCCTTTCTTGCCGCGGTTCTGCCTCTGACTGATTTTTCACTGCATTTTTTGTCTGCTGTCCTCAATCGCCGCGGGCAAAAAATGCGGCAAGATAGTGTGGGCAGGTCAAAATCTGCCTCAAAATTCGGTGCGTGGTTCCAGTCGGTCGCCGGTGCGCGGGCGGGCAGTCGCGGGTGCGCGCTCGCGGACGCATGCGCTGTCGGTCGCGGCTGCGTGCGGTCGCCGGTGGACGCTTGCGAGTGCACACATTCGGGAGTTTGCGAGTGCGCACGCGTGGGAGTTTGCGGGTGCGCGCGATCGGTCGCGCAGACGGTGTTTGACGGCCCCCATGACGAGAGGGGGGGCCCCGCAGCTCATGACATTCTCTTGGTGAAAAAAACGGGCCCATTGCAGGGGCCTGTTTTTTTTCTACCAAAGGCAAGTCGCGGCAGTTGCCGGGCCCCCCTATCAATTAGGTTTGGCCGGGCCCCTCACATCAGTACCCCTAACACCCCTCTGATGGCGGCCCTGGGTAGCATGATATAGTGCTGGATGGAGTACCGTTAACAGGCGGTGCCACGGTAGGGGGGCCCAGAAAATTTAGCTGTATGGGGCCCTGAAATTCCTGAAATTCCTGTGTGTGTGTGTGTGCGTATATATATATATATATATATATATATATATATATATATATATATATATATACATATATATATATATATATATATACACACACACCTACACTACCGTTCAAATGTTTGGGGTCACCCAGACAATTTTGTGTTTTCCATGAAAACTCACACTTATATTTATCAAATGAGTTGCAAAGTGACTAGAAAATATAGTCAAGACATTGACAAGGTTAGAAATAATGATTTTTATTTGAAATAATAATTTTCTCCTTCAAACTTTGCTTTCGTCAAAGAATGCTCTATTTGCAGCAATTACAGCATTGCAGACCTTTGGCATTCTAGCTGTTAATTTGCTGAGGTAATCGGGAGAAATTTCACCCCATGCTTCCAGAAGCCCCTCCCACAAGTTGGATTGGCTTGATGGGCACTTCTTGCGTACCATACGGTCAAGCTGCTCCCACAACAGATCTATGGGGTTGAGATCTGGTGACTGCGCTGGCCACTCCATTACAGATTGAATACCAGCTGCCTGCTTCTTCCCTAAATAGTTCTTGCATCATTTTGAGGTGTGCTTTGGGTCATTGTCCCGTTGTAGGATGAAATTGGCTCCAATCAAGCGCTGTCCACAGGGTATGGCATGGCGTTGCAAAATGGAGTGATAGCCTTCCTTATTCAAAATCCCTTTTACCTTGTTCAAATCTCCCACTTTACCAGCACCAAAGCAACCCCAGACCATCACATTACCTCCACCATGCTTGACAGATGGCGTCAGGCACTCTTCCAGCATCTTTTCAGTTGTTCTGCGTCTCACAAATGTTCTTCTGTGTGATCCAAACACCTCAAACTTCGATTCGTCTGTCCATAACACTTTTTTCCAATCTTCCTCTGTCCAATGTCTGTGTGCTTTTTCCCATATTAATCTTTTCCTTTTATTAGCCAGTCTCAGATATGGCTTTTTCTTTGCCACTCTGCCCTGAAGGCCAGCATCCCGGAGTCGCCTCTTCACTGTAGACATTGACACTGGCGTTTTGCGGCTTGTGAGGCGTCTATTTCTCAAACTAGAGACTCTAATGTACTTGTCTTGTTGCTCAGTCGTGCAGCGGGGCCTCCCACTTCTCTTTCTACTATGGTTAGAGCCTGTTTGTGCTGTCCTCTGAAGGGAGTAGTACACACCGTTGTAGGAAATCTTCAGTTTCTTGGCAATTTCTCGCATGGAATAGCCTTCATTTCTAAGAACAATAATAGACTGTCGAGTTTCACATGAACGCTCTCTTTTTCTAGCCATTTTGAGAGTTTAATCGAACCCACAAATGTAATGCTCCAGATTCTCAACTAGCTCAAAGGAAGGTCAGTCTTATAGCTCCTCTAAACAGCAAAACTGTTTACAGCGGTGCTAACATAATTGCACAAGGGTTTTCAAATGTTTTCAAATCATAAATTAGCCTTCTAACACAGTTAGCAAACACAATGTACCATTAGAACACTGGAGTCATGGTTGCTGGAAATGGGCCTCTATACACCTATGTAGATATTGCATTAAAAAACAGACGTTTGCAGCTAGAATAGTCATTTAGCACATTAACAATGTATAGAGTGTATTTCTGATTAATTTAATGTTATCTTCATTGAAAAAAACTGTGCTTTTCTTGCAAAAATAAGGAAATTTCTAAGTGACCCTAAACTTTTGAACGGTAGTGTATACACACACACATAGGAGGGGTCGTGTTAGAGGAGAGACAAGGCGGCCAGGCAGCGCAGAAAATCCTAGAGTGAAGGAAGAGGAGGTGTGTACGACGAGATAAGAGGAGGGGGCTGTGTTCTATTATTGATGACGCTCCGTGTCTTTGCTAGGACAGCACTTCCGACTGTGTAGAGACACGGCGCGTCATCCACTACCTTTAGGCTCTATTCACACGACCGGGTCCGAGTGTCGGCCATTAAAAACGGCGGTTTTTGTCCGTTTCTCTGCCGTTTTGCATCCGTTCCGTTCCAGGCCATGCTTCCGTTTTTAACGGTCAATTTTAACCCGTTTTGGATCTGTTTTTTTCCTTGCCCGTTTTGAAAACGTATGAATTTCATTTGTCAATTTTCTGCCGCACACTGCCCTCTGTAGATAATGCCGCACACTACCCTCTGTAGATAATGTCACACACTACCTTCTATAGATACTGCCACAGCCCCCCTGTAGGTAATGTCACACAGCCCCCTGTACCCTGTAGGTAATGCCACACAGCCCCCCTGTAGGTAATGCCACACAGCCTGTGTCACACAGCAATGCCACACAGCCCCCCTTTTAGGTAGTGCCACACAGTCCCCCTGTAGGTAGTGCCACACAGCCCCCTGTAGGTAATGCCACACAGCCCCCCTTTAAGCAATGCCACACAGCCCCCATGTAGATAGTGCCACACATCCCCCTGTAGTTAGTGCCACACAGCCCCCCTGTAGGTGGTGCCACACAGACCCCCTGTAGGTAGTGCCACACAGCCCCCTGTAGGTAATGCCACACAGCCAGCCACCCTGTAGGTAATGCCACACAGCCAGCCACCCTGTAGGTAATGCCACACAGCCCCCCTTTAGGTAATGCCACACAGCCCCCCTGTAGGTAATGCCACATAGTCCCCTGTAGGTAGTACTACACAGCCCCCTTGTAAATAGTCACCCCCATAGATGGCACCCACCCTACTTTCCTGTAGGGGACTGCTCAAGGAGAAATCCCTTACTTCACTGTCCATATATGGACAGTGAAGTGAGGGACTTCTCCTGGAGTGGAATCCCCGGCCACATCGCCGGGGATTCCGCTTCAGATGTCCCTGACGTCACTATGTTCATATATGGACACCGTGAAGTCAGGGACTTCTCCTGGAGCGGAATCCCCAATCCCCGGCCACAGCATAGCCGAAGCTGTGGCCGGGGAATGGGGATTCCGCTCCTACAGGGAGCAAAAAAACACCCTCCTCCTCCTCACATGCACTTCGCACTGTGGGGAGGAGATGGAGAGAGCGAGCGATGGAAGACACGGCCGTCACACTACACACCAACACCAAATAGTTCAAATGTGCGCATGCACAATGGAAAATAAACGGCTGCTAAAGACGCAGCCATATCATTTAACAGAGCATGCGTGGTGTTGTGTGTGTCAACCACGCATGCTCTAAGCAGATGGGGAAACACGTGGTACAGTTACGTCATTTGTGACGTAACCGTACATTGTGAAAGCCGGAAACAGGAAGTTAGCTAGCGGAGCGAATGGACTGGTCTGCACAGGAAGTGCAAATTTTGGATTACCAAGCGGTCACGTGACGGAAGATGGGATACGCCGCTACATTCATCTGATCAAATGAAAGTACATTGCAAAGTTATATGTTTTCCATTGTTTAGTTTAAATGTAATTTTTTGCTTCTGGAAAACCCCTTTAAATAACCTTATTTGTGTTCCTCTTTAAGAGCACTGTACTTTAAATTGTCACTAACTTTTAAACTCTGTATAAATTAATAGTACAAGCGAATATAAGAAATTTTGTCATATATTTTATTAGGGAAAAATGCCTCTTTCTCCACTTATCAGGTATCTTTTCGCCTGTCCCCCTTTCCTAACCGTTCACTTACACTGAAATTACAGATTTTTCCACTCACTGAAGGATCAGGTTACAAATGCCCATAGCCTATAGAGAAGGGGAGGAGGGAGCAGAGTGAGAGAGACATAGACAAAGAAATGCTACTGCTGCTTCGAGTAAGTGTTATATCTTACTCCAGAATTGGATTCACATCTACACTGCTCATTACTGCTGTATAATCTCCTCCGCTGCTTCTTTATATGTGATAGATAGAAATAGGAGAGCAGGATTCTCATCTTCTCTGTGTGAAATTAATAGAAGACATTCACAGAGGCCTCCACCCATCTAGCTCAGGGAAAACTGGAAATTAGAAATAGAGCCTGCAGAGGGGGAAAACTGATAAAATAAAAAGGATACAAGTCCCATAATGGGCAGAAATAGTGTTATTCCTTATGTACACAAATATGACAGCTTGTTCTGAAAAGTCATCTCAAAGTGTAGGCACGCATTAAGAGGAAGGTTTTTTTTCTTCTATTTTTTTCTTTTTTTCTTGTTATTGCATGAAATAACAATGCTTTATCCTGGCTGTGTAGATCCACAAACTAAATTCAAGGGCATAATGATACTTCCATAATATACTTTAGCAAAAGTATGTACTGCACCTAAAAAGAATAACCCTAAAGCAGATGGATGACTTCAATTACAGCAAGCCTATGGTAAGCAAATAGAGGTTGGGAACACTTAAGAGAGCCATATGAATCTACAAATAGCGTAGACAACCTTCAAAGCCTTGGCGAAAGATTTGGCTAAACTACAATATTTACCTAACACTGTAAAGTTTCACATGAGCTATTACTCAATATGAGGTTTCACTTGATTTAACAGAGCACTACAGCATTGGAGTTTAAGTACATTTATTTTTATGAAACTTTGCAGTGCACTTGTCAAGGCAGAGAGACCGGCAGTAACAGATTCTATAAAATGTGTAATGGTTATATCTAGAGAAGATCCTATAAAATGCATTTGTATGTGTTTTGTGTAAATTGAAGAAAGATTTATGATAGATGTGGGATATACAAGCGAGTATGCATTCAAATTGCCATAGAGAGATTTTAGCTGGGAAATAATTAAGCTTGCTGCCACATTTTTCACTTAGTGATTGTCTAAAATTGCAACGCTATAAGGGACTAGAGCGAAATATACAGGGGTAGATAGGAATAGGGAATGCAGATGCAATCGCGTCCCTTTATCTCGTGGTCGAAAGGCCCCATACAGTTCAACAGTAGTGTTAGGGTATGTTCACTCGACCAAGTTTTAGACGTAATTTGGGCGTTTTACGCCCCGAATGACGCCTGAAAAAATGACTCTATTATGCCGATAAACATCTGCCCATTACTTTCAATGACTTTTACGATGTACTGAGCCGACGACCCGTCATTTTACGCGTCGCTGTCAAAAGACGGCGCGTAAAAAAGACGGCTCGTCAAAAAGAAGTGCAGGACACTTCTTGGGACATAATTGGAGCCATTTTTCATTGACTCCATTGAAAAACAGCTCCAATTACGTCCGTAATGGACCCTGCGAAAAACGCGAGTACGAGCAATTACGTCTGAAATTCAGGAGCTGTTTTCGCCTGAAAACAGCTCCGTAATTTCAGACGTATTTGCCGTTGTCGTGTGCACATACCCTTACAAATGGGAGGTGCAGAGACATTGACGTATAATGCTACTTGCAAATTACTTCATGCTAGACTCTGCCGTGTCTCTCTCTGCAAGTAAAATTTGACCTATTATAGTATATATTAATCTTACACAGTGTGATGTCATCATGATAATGTTAAAAGTTAAAGTGGTTGTCCAAAAGGAAGCTGCCCATGCGATCTGATGATCGCCATGGCTCTGGCTACAGAAACCCCTGTTGATCAGGTGATATTCTCATGGACTATTGCAGGGAAGTACACATTTCCCTAGCAGGAGCTATTTGGTGTTAGGTGCTATATAATATATGGCCCTTGCTGAGTTTGCCAGTACGGGACCAGCTCTTTCCAGTAACACTCCAGTAAATCGGTCCCAAGTAGAGGAATCTTTTGCATCTTATACATGCCCTTATAGTGCATATGAACGGGGATCGAAACAGCAGAGCCTAGGAGTTTCTGGATATGTTTTTGAATACCCATTTTTGGTCAACTAATTATTGGCAGATCACTAACCTCTAGCACATCTTGCCTAGTTTACATTAGAACCAGTTAACACCAACTAATACAATAGGGCCAATAACCACGCATGTACAATACACGGTTCTGTGCGTTACCTAAACATAACCACCTAAAAAGAACCACACAGGGGCCTTACCACCAACTCTAACAATTATTTATTAGAATTTCATAAATATAAAAAGCATACAATAGAAATCACACATCACCCACGAAAATGGATCCCCTCATTGACCAGGTCCTAAAACCCCATATTATAATAAAGTGGAAGTAGTGCAATAGACTGATAAGTCATGTCAATGCATGTAAATAGTTGATAATACATTCCACAATCGTGAGTAGAGAATAATTGTTAGGAACCAAGTCAAATAAAATGAGGCATACAGACCAGAACAATGGGGGGATCCAAACCCCAACACGTGTCTCGCCCATAGCTTCTTCTATATAGCTTCTTTGATATAGCTCCCGGAAGAAGCTATGTGTGAAACGCGTGTTTGGGTTTGGATCCCCCCATTGTTTTGGTCTATATGCCTCATTTTTTTTTTACTAGGTTCTTAACCATTGTTATAACCATTGGCATCAACTATTTATGTGTATTGACATGACTTATCAGTCTATTGCACTACTTGAACTTTATTATAATATTGGGTTTTAGGACATGGTCAATGATGGGATCCATTTTCGTGGGTAATGTGTATTTTTTATTGTATGCTTTTTATATGTATGGATTTATAATAAATAATTGTTAGATTTGGTGGCAAGGTTCCTGTGTGGTTCTTTGAAGGTGGTTATATTAGAACCAGTTAAGTAAACCCATACCAAGCTGTATTTGTGTATTAGTAGTAAGTCAGATAATCGATTCATACAGGTCTAATGAGGTCATAAATTGAGAATCGTCCTGCTGGGATTCATTAACTTTGTATAAGAAAATGCCACACTATTTATCTTACAGTGTATGCCTGTAAGTGTAGTATAGTGTCTCATACGGGACAAATATGGGAGCGTTGGTTAAATTATGATAAATTAACCAACAAATGATCAGCTTCATAAATGCTCATTCATCTATAAATCAATAGTATTTAATTTTTCAAAGCCACTTTTCATGCATCCGAGCAGTTCTTCTTACTCCGAATGCACATGACCATATGTGCCGCTCGAGTCACGTCCGTGATCCGTGGAAAGATAAGACATGTCCTATCTTTCCACGGATCGGAAAGTCTGGTCCTTTTCTATGGACCCGATTCACTCACTAAACTGAAAGGGTCCGTAAAAACGATCAGGTGCCCCTCAGATGCCGTGAAAAATGGCCCAAGTGGCAGCCGGTCGTGTGCAATTGCCATTAGTGTAACTGGGGACAAGAAGCTGTAACCATGATAAACCATTTAAGAGTTATGTTTCTGAATCTTCTGATCTCCAAGTCAATCACCTGCATTCAAGAATACAGATAGACCTTTCCCGCTTATTCCTTCCTCTTTTCTCTCCATCTTTTTCAGTCTTACACAAAAACACCCACATAAGAAGGGAGAAAACAAATATAAAATGCGGACATTTAATTTCCAAGGGGATTTAAAGTACCCTGGCTCACGGTGCTTATATTGCCTTTTGGTTGGCATATTTGACATATGCTAGAACATTACAGAAGATAACAATCAGTACATATAAAGCCTTCATAGGATTAAATAAAATGTAAAAAATATAGCCATGTTCATAATATAGACATAGTTGATATTCTGTGTATGTTTTCCCCTCCTCTCCATGGTCCCACCCTTTTCTTTTTTTTTCCCATAAATTCAGTTCCTCTGGAAGGGGGAGTCCTGAAAAGGTTTTCTCCATCCACTAGCAAAGGGGACAGGCCCAAGGCTGGGTACTCTCTCTCTCTCTAAGGGCCCCATGGTCTTCCTCTACTTACGTATGTCATTGTTATCAACATGTGCAGTAAATACATTTATAAATCCATGTGAATTTATGTTGACTGTCTAAGACAAAAAATTGTTCAAGTTCTCAAGGAGTTAAAAATAAGTGGACATTAAATTTTTTTCAATCACTTCAAGAGAATTTATAAGATGTTCATAGTAATGTGAATCATAGGGAGATATTGAACTGTAGTGCGCATCATTTGCCTATTACGGTTCATCCTGGTAGCTGGGACCACATAGTACCTCTTGGCCATTGAGGCTGAGTAATCAGCATACAATACACACTTTTGAACGGCGCCCTGAAAGGAGAGTCCGAGGAGCCACCTGGTACCCACTGAATCACATTACGATGAGCTTCTTATACATGTCCTTTTTTACAGGGGTCTGCCTAGTGACAGGTTCCCCTTCCTGCACCTGGATGTGCCATTACGTGCGGGGGGTGATGTTTGTAGAGCGCACCATATGCAGCGGGTGTCAGCTAAGATTTACAGCTGACACCCGGGACTAACAGCCAGGAACAGCGATCGAGCTGATCCTGGCTGTTTAACCCCTCAAATGCTGTGATCAATCGCAACCGCAGCAACTGGGTCGTTCAAAAGAGGGGGGCAGCCCCCTTCGACAGCTCACCCCCCCCCTCAGTAACGAGTTGCGGGGTGACGACTGTTGTCATGGCAGCCCAGGAGCCTAATGAAGGCCCCCAGAAGCCTGTAAAAATACCAATACACTGCAATACATTAGTATTGCAGTGTATTGTACCAGCGATCCAACAATCGCTGGTTCAAGTCCCCTATAAAGTGTGTAAAATGAAATTGAGTTTTTAGTACTGAAAAAAAATAATTAATAGTTAAAAAAAAAAAACTTTTCCCATTTTTCCTCTAAAGTAATGTAAAAAATAAAAAAAGTAAACAAAATGTGTATCGCTGTGTCTATAAAAGTCTGAACTATTACAATATAGTGGTATTTAAGGCGCACAGTGAACGCCGTAAAAATAAAACATTTCAACCACAAAAATCGCTGTTTTTTGTTCAACATAGCTCTTACAAATTTTTGATCACTTTTTATAATAAAAAATGATGTACGAAAAAATTGTACCGATAAAAACTACAGCTCGTTCTCAAAAACAAGATCTAATACAGCTCAAACGACAAAAAAATAAAAAAGTTATTGCTCTCAGAATGTGGTGAAACAAATCATTTTTAATTTTTTTTAACAAAGTTTTTTGTCTTTAAAAGTAGTAAAATATAAAAAAACCTATATACATTTTGTATGACCGTAATCGTATTGAGCCACAAAATAAAATTAAGTTGTCATTTTTACCGCACGGTGAAAGCTGTAAAAACAAACTTAAATAACAATAGAAGAATCACAGTTTTTTCCAATTTCAGCCCACAAATAGTTTTTTTTTCAGTTTCCCACTACATTATATGGTACTGGAAATGCTACCAATAGAAACCACAACTTAAAAATAAGCCATCACATCACTATTTTGATGGAAAAATAAAAAAGTTATGGTTCTTGGAAGGCGGGGAGTGAAAAACGAAAAGGAAAAATCAAAAACTGGCTCAGTCCTGAAGGGGTTAATGCATAACCGATTGTACATGTTAGTAGACATTATTAGTAGCAACTGCTTTCGTTTTTTCATTAACTTGCTTGGTAAATGTATATTAAAATAAAGCTTATATGTCTTATATAGTTATATGCGAGACCTAATACTGGTGAAATATCATCGAGAAAAAAATAATAATCCAGTTCCTGAAATATTTATTATAATAAGTTTAAAATGTTAGTGGAGCCCTTTCCTGACACCAGGCACATCTCCATAATTCTGTAAGAAGGTGACATCTGCTAGAAATTTCCCCTTAATGCCTCTGCTCTGATGCTTTTCAAAAATATATTTGGTAGATACATATTTTTAGACCTTATTGCTTTAGATACCACCCATTATATTTATATAAGTGCAGGGGTACTGATTTCCATATTGACCTATTATTAAACATGAAACTGGTAATATGGTGTGGTAGATCAGCAGCAATCTCTGTATATAACTTTACATGCCTGCTTCTAAGAATCGTTTCCAGGGAGATTTGAGATTCTGCACTTTCCACACTGCAAAAATTAGGGGTTATGGGGGGACCAAAATGTATTATCAGTGTAGTCAGTGCAGTATGTGAGTACAATCGCTAATATATATTCCGGTCCCCCGTCGTGCTGATTATGAGATTTTCATAGATTTGCTGCCGAAGGATTGGAAGTCTAGTTACACAGTCTTCTTTAATGACGATTCGACTCGTCGTCATGTGACCAGTCCCGTTGTACGCTATGTACAAACACTAGCTGTAGTACAGCAAGTATAGAGAGTACAACAGGGCCTGTCACATGACGAGAAGTCATATCTTCATCAAGGATGGCTGTGCAACTAGACTTCTGGTCCCCCGGCAGCGCTATAAAAATCTCTGAAAACCTCAGAATTGGCATGACGGAGGATCGGAATGTATATTAGCGAGTGTACTCGCATACTGCAGTGACTACACTGATCATCATTTTTGGTCCCCACATAACCCTTTTAACGACACACAAAGTGCCTCCATTAACAGTGCAACATTCTTAAAGGCCTACTGGCATGGTTGTGTTGGATCCGCCCAGCTTCTGTTTCTCATGCTTAAGTCCTCTGTGTCAGGTCTTCCGGGTATACTATTCACTTTGAGAACGCAGGGAATGTACAGCGCACACACCGGTCAGAAAAAGCACAGGAAGGTAATGGTGACGGAAGGGGGAAAGGGGAGGAGTTGGGCAGTGATAGATGCTGAGAACAGGAGAACTTGCCAGGATTGGGACCACCCACATGGCCATTTTAAACTCATTTACATACAGCTATAAAGTGCGTTATATCAGAAAAGAAGATACTAGGAAAGCAGAAAAAGGATGTATGCACATGGTTTAAAGTGGCCTACAAAATACTCAGACTCGTTTGGTAGGGAAAATTGTGATGACAGGTTCCCTTTAATGCCCGGACCTTTGGAACGGCAGCTGTATAGGATACAGCTTCATTCCCTAGTTTATTGATTGGGCAGTGATTATTGTACACGGCATGATTTATATTATTTGGGCACTACATGGTAACTCGCAAGGGGTCCGTCCAGAGAAGGTTCTGTATATGAATAGATATTATCCATTTGTGCACTTTTTGTGCCCACTTTTTGCGGCTCTACATTGATTTTTATGAGATATACAATTGGCTTTATTTTTTGGTAATTTTCTGCGGAAAACTCAACGTGTGCCCCAAATACAACATTAATCTGGCCAATTGAAAGCGGCAGATTAAAGAAGTCAAAAGACAATCAATAACTTAATTAGAAGATCAATTTACTCAGTTATTTGACTGTCACTTACTAAACGCTGGCAACAGTATCAGCAAACTACTCATTAGGAATACAATTTATTGTGTCCTGTCAACATGAAAGATGTGATAAATAGTAGATTTAGTTGACCATGTCTAATATAAGAACATCACTGTTTGGCGTATAGTTCTAAAATAAATCAATCAATCATAGGCAGGCGCTATGGTTTCTAATGGAGCTGTGAGACGGGCACATGGCTGTTAAAAAATGAAAACCCATAAATGCCAGTTTGATCCATAAGATGTCCCTGCTCTACTGCTCTGTTTAGAAAATGTGAATACTTTACGGCCTGGTGACGACTCCTTTTTTTTAAATTATTTTTCTAAAAAATATAAAGGTGCTGAACTGAATGTATTTGTGAGTAACATTGGTGCATTGCAAAAATAAATATTCAAAATTCAAGGGGTTTTTCCGAGGTATTCCAAAAAGTAGGAGGGCTGCATTAAAAAAAAAAAGTCACTACTCGCTTCACGGATTACCAATGATCCATTGTTGCCGCTATGTTCCTCCCCGCCGTTTTTTATTGACATGGCTGCAGCAATGATGTGCTTGTATACCCACAGGATTGCTGCAGCCAATCACTGGCCTCAGTGTGTATACGGCACAGAATTGCTGAGGCCAGTGATTGGCTGCAGCGATCACGTGGGTATACGGGCGTTGCAGGGTAATTGATCACTAAGGCCTCATGCACACGACCGTGCATTTGTGCCTGTGTACTACTATAGTATAAAACACATGTTAACCTATGGGCTGTGTGCATAAGGCCTTAGGGTAAAATTAGGTCCAGAATTATTTGGACAGTGACACAATCTTCATGATTTGGGATATGCTGCCGCCACATTGGATTTTAAATGAAACAATTGAGATGCAATTGAAGTTTAGACTTTCAGGTTTAATTCAAGGGGTTGAACAAAAATATTCTGTGAAACGTTTAGGAATTGCAACCATTTTTCTACACGGTCTCCTCATTTCAGGGGCTCAAAAGTAATTGGAAAAATTAACATTACCATAAATAAAATGTTTTTTTTTTTTTTTTTTAATACTTTGTAGAGAATCCTGTGCAGGCAATGACTGCCTGAAGTCTGGATCCCATGGACATCACCTAACGCTGGGTTTCCTCCTTTGTGATGCTTTGCCCGGCCTTTACTGCAGCGTCTTTGCTTGTTTGTGGTTCTTTCTACCTTAAGTTTTGTCTTAAGCAAGTGAAATGCAGCTCGATCGGGTTGAGATCTGGTGATTGACTTGGCCATTGCAGAATATTCCACTTCTTTGCCTTATAATCTCCGGGGTTGCTTTCGCCGTATGTTTTGGGTCATTGTCCATCTGTACTGTGAAGCAACGTCCAATCAACCTTGCTGCATGTGGTGGAATTTGAGCAGAAAGTAAATCCCTGAACACTTCAGAATTTATCCGGCTGCTTCTGTCTTCAGTCACATCATCAATAAACCCTTGTGACCCAGTGCCTTTGGCAGCCATGCATGCCCATGACATCACACGGCCTCCACCATGACATCACACGGCCTCCACAATGTTTTACAGAGGATGTGGTGTGCTTTGGATCATGAGCCGTTCCAAGCCTTCTCCATACTTTCTTCCTCCCATCATTCTGGTCCAGGTTGTTCTTAGTTTCATGCTGTTCCAGAACTGGGCGGCTTCTTTACATGTTGTTTGGCAAAGTCTGATCTGGCCTTTCTATTTTTAAGGCTGATTAATGGTTTGCACCTTGTGGTGAACCCTCTGTATTTGCTGTCATGAAGTCTTCTCTTTATGGTAGACTTAGATACTGATACACCTACATCCAGGAAAGTGTTCTTCACTTGGGTAGATGTTGTGAAGGGGCTTTTTTTCACCATGGATCATCTGCGATCATCCACCAGTGTTGTCCTCCAAGGACATCCAGGCCTTTTGGAGTTCACGAGATCACCAGTGTGCTCTTAATTTTCAAGATTGTACCAAACTGTTGATTTGGCTGCTCCTAACATTTGTGCTATCTCTCTGATGGATTTCTTCATTTTTTAAAGCCTAACGATGGTCTGTTTCACTTGCATTAAGAGCTCCTTTGACCTCATGTTATGGGTTCACAGCAACAGCTTCCAAATGCAAATGCCACACCTGGATTCACCTCCAGACCTTTTACCTGTTTAATAGATGATGGGTTAACAAGGGAATAGCGCATGCAGCCCATTAAATAGCTTTTGAGATAATTATACAATTTCCTTTTGGTCCCTTGATTTGGAGGCAGCTACATATTAAAGAGCTGTAATTCCTAAACCCTTCCTCAAATTAGGATGTGAATACCCTCAAATTAAAGCTGAGAGTCCGCACTTTAAGCCCATATTGATTATATAACTGTATATTCAATATGTTTTGGTAAACCGCTAAAATGCCAAAACTTGTCACCGTCCAAATAATTTTGGACCTAACTGTATATCCACAAGTAGCGTAAACACTTCTGATTTTCCACAATGGATTTCATTGCGGAAAATCTGCAGCGTATTACAGTAGCAGCAGAATGGATGAGATTTGAAAAAATTTCATCCACATGCTGCATAAAAAATAAGCCCAAAAATGTTCATAAATTGACCTCCAGTGCGTTTTTTTATCCGCTGAATGCCAATTCATGTTGTGGAATCGCTGTTGCGGGTTTTCCCCCTTGAATTCAATGGGGAGCTAAAACCTGCAACATATAACAGATGTTGTGATTTTTGCGGCGGAAAAGCTGCGCTGCAAAAATCAAAACTAAAAATAAATAAATAAGCTTATACTTACCCAGATCTCTGTTTCATCCCATGTGACCTCTCCAACCAATCACAGGCTGTGGCTCTCACATGGGATGAAATATCGTTCCAGGAGGCCGGGCTGCAGGACATCAGAGGGACGTGTCGCCATTACTACGGGTACGTATCCACGTCTTTTTTTCTTTGGTGGGGTTTTTCAGTCGGAATTCCCTGCGGGATCCATGGCAGATACGCTGTGTACTTTCCTGACCGATAACAGCTGATCACTTGGGATCCCTGTAAATGGGATACTTTGTGATCAGCTTTTTGTCAAGGGGGACTTCTAACAATGAGGGATTGTCAAAGTTGAATATTTTACTTATTTTTAATAAAGTTTTCTCAAATACCGTTAATATATATTTTTCATATTAAAATTGTAGGATGGGCATGACATTTACACAATTGCTTCTAACACCTGTCTTGTTTACAAGTATGCACCCAGAATTGCTGAATATTACATTATGTCCAGGAAAAACACCTCGTTTGCTCATTTGGCATATTGAACATAGCATGCTAACTTAATTTTTTTCTTACCTCTCATAAACCTGAAGGTCCCATTCATGTGGCCGTGTTATGACTCCTGTAACACGGCACCCATAGACTTTTAGGTTGTAACTAGTAGATATTCTGTAAACGTCCTTTCATAGAAAACCCCTTTATCTGCTAGAGCTCTAAATAAAAGGAAAATGTTCCTACTTGATATCGATATTGGTAGAATTTTTTATGTAATTGCAAACAAAAAAAAAAATCTTACATTTTTTTTTCTTCCCAAAAACAGTGCCACATTTGTTTTATGGGTTGTTTCTGATATTGCAGCTCATCCCCATTCAAGTGACTGAGACTGAACTGCTATACCAGACACAAGAGTGGCGCTGTTAACAAAATTAAAAAGACAAACCCTATTTCTAATGCCAACCAATTTAACTATACATTTTGCTGCGCTTCTGTACGCAAGGTTCTAACACATTTCTGAAAATGTGCTGAACATTTTTAAAAACAGTATGTTGAAATATTGATTATGAGATTTTCATAGTTTTTATAGCACTGGCGGAGCACCGGAAGTCTAGTTGCACAGCCTTCTTTGATGACGATATGACTCTTCGTCATGTGACCGGCCCCGCTGTAATCTATATACAAGCCGGAGCAATAGTACAGCGATTACATGGAGTACAGCAGGGCCGGTCACATGACAGAGAGTCGTTTCATCATCAAAGAAGACTGTGCCACTAGACTTCCGGTCCCCCGGAAGCGCTATAAAAACTATGAAAATCTCAGAATCAGCGTGACGGGGGACCGGAATGTATATTAGCGAGTGTATCACATACTGCAGTGACTACACTGATAATTTTTGGTCCCCACGTAGCCCCTTTAAATGTGTTGTACAGCAGTTTTCTAATAAATTGGATAGGCTGATACCATCTACTGCTCTGCACCTTAATTTATTTAGCCAGTACAAATTTACTGCAACAACATATTCCTGGGCCATGTGTAAATGTCATATTTAATGCGCGCTCTATCATGAATCCACTTGTACGATATAATTAAAATTGGCATACCCAGTCTGTTCATTCTACTGATCAGGAAAGCAAACCTGAAAGATCAAGAAACCTGACAGTCCATTTTAGCTGCAAAAGAATGGCATATTAGCTCTGATATACGAGTCCATGAATGTGAACTAGTAACGGCATTGGAAAAACTGCGCCGTACGAATAAGCCCGGCTTACCAAAGGGAAGCAATATGGCAAATTGTATGAGTTTTTAGAAGGAAATGATAGTCATTATAGGCAAATGGTTGAGTACTGTGAAATCTGTTCTGAATGCAGAGAGCAAGGCAGTCTAATGCCCCAGGAGGAAAGAGATTCCACTTACATTATCCCGGTACGAAATCTGCACGTCTACATAGGGAACAATAATATACTATAGCTGCGCTGGGCACTTATAATATACTATCTGTCTCATACTCAGAGGATTATTATAATTATTCCTGTTATATTTACAGACATTTATGGCACTGCATGCCCATTGAAAAGACTGATCTTTATTCCAGAAGGCACTTGTTTTCTTTATCAGATAAGTCGTCTCTGTTGAGGGTTTCTCCTGTTGTATAAACTATAAATCTAGCTGTCTTCGAGACTGTTTACATTTTATCTACTTACGCTTTTCATCTTCAAAGTTTACTGAGCTGCAATACCAGACACAGCCAATGGAGAAGGTTGGCGCTGTTTCTGGAAAAAAATAATAATAAAGCCGTTTTCTAATCTCATAAAACTCTCTTTTAATATCCAGGTGTTTAAAAAAGAGAAAAACTTTTTAAAAGGTATGGAGCAAACCATGTTCAGCAAAAATAAGTAGAAGACAAAGCCAAGTATTAACCTTAAGGCCCAGTTCACATATTGCATAAATAATGTGGTTTTTCCGCAACATATTTCACTGCAAAAAATCTGCAGCATAACAGAGTAAAAGCAGAGTGGATGATATTTGAAAAAATCTCATCCACACGCGTAAATGATAAGCGGAAAAAAAACGCTCAGAAATTTAACTGCGGGGCATTTTTTTAATCCGCAGCATGTTAATTGTATTTGTGTAATTGCTGTTTTTTTGTTGCAGGTTTTCCCCATTGAAATATATGGGGAGGTAAAACCCGCAGCAAATAGCAGATGTTGCGATTTTTGCGGTGGAAAAGCTGCGATTCCGCCACAAAATCACAACTCAGGAAAAAAAAAGATCTTATACTTAACCAAGAATTATGTGCTTCTTCATCCAGGCCGACCTCCAAGGATGATGTTTCAACCCATGTGATCGCTGCAGCCAATCACAGGCTGCTGCGGTCACATGGGATGAATTGTCTATCCAGGGCTGCAGAACAACAGAATGTCAGGAGGTCGGAGGGACACACCGCTATGGTAAGTATAGACATTTTTTTTTTTCATTGCAGTATTTCCGCAGCGGACATTCTGGGCGAAAAACTGCACCACAATTTGGTCTGTTTTTTTCCGGCTGGAATTCCCTCCTGGCAACAGGGTGGATATTCTGTGTACCTTAAGCAGCGCATCCAACCTGTGTGAACGTACCCTAAATGTTTAGTCATTTGGAGTTCACAATAATGCTCATTGTTAACAACTGCACACTTAAAGGGGTTGTCCCATCAAAATAACCCCTTTTGTGGATAATAGGCAATCAGCTGTTGTCACTGGGGGAAGCTGGGTGTGCCCGCAAATTTCCCTTACAAAGGTCGTAATACAATGTCACCACAAGTCTTCCAGAGTGGTAAGTACTCTTGGCTCCTCTGACTAATAGAAGGAACGAGGAAACCCTGTAAATGTAATAGAGCATATAGAAAAGGGTTGTCCTGATTATTGCAAATAAATTTTTATTTGCAAGGGATCATTAAGTCCAGTAGGTTTGTGACAATTACATGATGTTCATCTTTTTCTCACTAGTGGTTTAGAAATAAGTTCTTATTAGAAATCCTCTGTCCATACGCTGCCTGTGGTGAGCTTGTGACTATACAGAGAAGCCAATCGGAAGAAGAAGAGCTGCAGTGGGATAGGAGAGAGCAGCAGCCTGAACCAATGATTAGACAGGAGGTGGATTTCAGACTACCTCAGGTTGAGTGTAGGTACTATAGATAAGCTGTAGTCACATAATGTAGCTGAGCTAAACATTTGATTTAAAATTATGCTCACTACTGGACAGTGACTTTAAAGGGGTTTTCCCATGAGGGACATTTATGACAAATCCACAGGATATGTTGTAAATGTAAGATAGATGCGGGTCCTGTCTGAATTTTTATATATTTATTTATTTTTTTAAAACGTTTTTTACATTTTTTTTACCCCCCCCCCCCAGGGGGCTTGAACCTGCGATCATTAGATCGCTTTTGCCATAGACTACAATATCACAGTATTGCAGTCTATAGCAAAATTTGTGCATTGCTATTGAGACCTGCCACAACATTCGGAAGGCTCCCAGCTGCTAAAGGAATACATTGGCTCCCGTTATCTCGCCACACGGGAGCCGGCGACCCGCCTGAAGTGAAAGGGGCAGTAAAAACCTCTAATGCTGGTAGTCACATATGGCACCGGCATCTGAGGGGTTAAACGCGTCTGATGAGAAATTTTTCTGATCGCAACCATTGCCACTGGGTCCCTGCTGTGCAACACAGCAGAGACCCAGCAGCTATGGCGCCTGATTTGCTTCTGAGTGGGCGCCATATTTTAATACCCTTTTACGACGTAAATCTAAAGATCTGCAACATGAAAGGGTTAATGGTATTATTTTAATGGATACGTCATGAAAAGCTATTGGAAAGCTCATGAGGTGTCTGTTTAATGGATGCATGTGACGGGTGACATATAGTGGCATCAGTCACTCACAGGCTACCAGGTTAAAAAAAAAACGTATAGGCTTAACATATATGTTTTTCTACTGTACTCTGCGCGGTGGAATCACTTAATCTACTATATTCCATAGCTATTTTATGCAGTTTACTGGCGTATACCGGCAAAATAGAGGCCAAAAGGAGTCCCTTTTGGCCTCTGTCTGACAATAGATCCTTATTGACCTATTTAGTCTTTTTCCGTCGAGAACTTTCTCGATGTATATACTAAACATAAACAAAACGTGATGTGAACAGGACCTGAACCCCTTAATGACCAGCTAAATTTTTTTATTTTTTCATTGACTGGGCTGTATCAGGCCTTGTTTTATGCGGGATAAAAAAAAAATGTCTGCATTCTTTGGGGGCAGAAAAAATGTACTGTGTACGTTTTATATAATTTATTTTTGTTTTTTTATCCCATTTACGTTTCTTCAGGCTATTACAGCCGTGTAGATACCTATTTTTTTGTTTTTATGTAATGTATGGGCAGTAAAATATATGTTATGCAAAATGAATTTTTTGGGGGTACTTTTTTCACTTATTTATTTGTTCCATTTTTTTTTCATCCTTTGTTTTTTTACAACTTTATTTTATACAGGCTTGTACTAGAGCAACACATAGTGCGAACTAACAGCAGGCATACTGAAGAGACAGACCTGTGGTCCTTTCAAGTTCAAGTTTCTGGTGATACAATCAGAGAGGGGAGTCCCCTTTGATGATCATGCCGTGGTCATGGACCACAGCGATCAAAGGGTTAAACGGCTGGGGTCTGATTTAAAAAAAAAAAAAAATTCCGATCCCAGCTGTACTCATAGGCTTATTTAAGTTCAGGAGCTGTAAGGGTATGTTCACACGCAAACGCAAAATACGTCTGAAATTACCGAGCTGTTTTCAGGCGAAAACAGCTCCTGAATTTCAGACATTTTGGAAGTACTCGTGTTTTTCGCAGCGTCTTTTACAGACGTAATTGGAGCTGGTTTTCATTGGAGTCAATGAAAAACTGCTCCAAAAACGTCCCAAGAAGTGTCCTGCACTTCTTTGTCACGGGCGTATTTTTAGACACCATCTTTTGACAGCGACCCGTAAAATTACACCTCATCTGAACAGAACATCGTAAAATCCATTGCAAGCAATGGGCAGATGTTTACCGACGTATTGCAGCCATCTTTTCAGACGTAATTCGAGATGTAAAACGCCTGAATTACGTCTGAAAATAGGTCGTGTGCACATACCCTAAGTAACAGCTCCTGCTTAGTGGAAGAGCACTCACAGGGGCGCCCATCAGCTTTTTCTACATTGGTGCCAAAAGATGTCGCTGTAAACTGGGGATCTGCACCGCCTGCTGTGAAAAGACAGTGGGTGGTCAGGAAAGGGCTACAGTATGCAAATATGTGAATACATCACGATGCTGAAAAATTAGGTTTTTAAAATTGAAGAATTACTTACCAGCAAGGTTGGCAAAATTTGAAACATTTATTAAGGGGCCGAAGCAGTCTCTTGTTTAGGAATTATATATATATATATATATATATATATATATATATATATATATTTATATACATATATATATATATGTTTCATGACAGATGGTAATACCGCACTTGTCTGTCAGTAATCCGAGCTGTTTTTTGTTCTCTTCGGCACTGAGATGTATTAACATTCATAAAAACGGCCCTATGCAGAGGGAACCCGGCAAAGTGACAAGGCTGCAGCTGGCAATATATACCAATGGCTTCAATAGGTGATGTGCCCTGTGCACAACACCATAAGGTAAGCAGAAACCCAAGAGAATACGTTCCTACGAAGTCTCCCCTTCTGTTATATCTTTTTCCATATTTCTCCTGTCTTTGCCCTATGAAGTGCTCCCCCGTCCTTTCTTAAGGATTCAATCCGTATGCAAATTTGACACACAGTTGCATATATTTTTTGCATACAGTTAAGTATATTTTTTTTTTTACTCCCTTTCAGGTAATTATTATGGAACTTGCATTTTGGCGACCAAAGTAAAAGAATTAACCACTTCCGCTGTCACCAAAGCCGTCCGTCCCCATGACCTCACAGATTTGGATTTGAGTGCAAAATACAGCTTCTATGTATGCAGGATACATAGAAGCTGTATCTCAAAAGTATTTTTTTTTTAAAATAAAAAACAATTAAAAAGTGAAAAATCCTCCTAACAAGTTGTTTTATAAAAAAAAAAATTGTGCTTAATGGTTTACATAGCCTTTAACTATAGAAATATTCTGTAAAAGAACTTGAGCTCTGGCACTTTGCTTGTATATAATCAGTAACAATTATTGTAATTTACAACTAGGTCGGGCCCAGACACTATGGATTTGCTGCGGATTTGCAGTGCGGATTCCACACCACAAATCCGCAACAATTTACAGTACGAGTGGATCAAGTTTTCAAAACTTTTGCAATGCATAGGGTGAAATCTGTGGGAAAATCCGCAAAAAAATGTAACACATGCAGATTTTTCACAGATTAGTCACGGACCCGGCCCAAAAAGTTATATTGTCTCATATATAATACAACATCTCTATATATATAAATTTACCTATAATATATTCTTTACTATGGCTCCAAAGATGAAGCTTCACTTTAAGGTAATCTAACATATCCCATAAGCTCACCTTAATAGGAATATACTGATGACTATGCAGATTTACCAATTTGTTGAGTTTTTGTTTATTTTCATTTATACATTTTTAGCTTCCTTAGTTTTGCCAGGAAGAAGCACACGGAATACAAATGGTTTTCATAATGAACTCTTAGCATTATTTATATATCTGCTTTCTATATTAGTTTTAATTGGGTGTTTTGTGCATAGTAAATTACCTTAATTAATTAGGGTCTTTTTTTTTTCAAGTAACACAAAACAGCTAATTGCTGGTCTAATTTGTTTTTGTGGGCGAAGGGCGATGAGGTATAATGGCAGTGATTTGAAATACATTGCCATCGGCAGAGCTACTGGAGAGGACAGATAACCGTAAAAATAATATAAACTAGTTAATATATATCAAAGCTTGTGATAAACTCAGCAAAGCCCTAAACTAAAATTTACTGGTATTTATAATTACTTACCTGTATTGTCTATAATGTCGGAGATATCAGTCTGCTAAGTACTGCTACTACATCTCATTATTATTATTATGGCTATTTGATCATTATATAATGTATATAAGGAACATGCTTCTCTGTTTAATGTATAGGGCATCTATATACAGATAATGCTAAGTACTTGCACCGTCGCAGCCTACATGTGAGAAGTTATTTGCTGTCCATCAATACAATACATACAATGCAGCACTCAGCCGACACCGTTTGTAGGCTGAGTACATCTGTTATGCAGAGAAAAAAATATAGTTTGTCAGCAGCACATCTTCTCGTGTTAGCAGGGGATGTGCTACCGACAAGATGACGAATGTATGGGGACAAACGATCATATTAACCCATGTTTATTGCTCCATGTAAATGGAGCAATTGAGCGCCGAACGAGATACTATTATTGTCGATAGGCGCTCGATACTGGACAGGAAATCTGCCCATGTAAAAGGGCGGCAACTACTGTTGAAAATACTGAAGTAGTCATATAATTGTTAACACCAAGGATCACTATGGATAGCTTTGTACTGAATTTTATTTTCTTCCAAAATAGTCTTCATTAAAAACTGCAGTTCCGGTATATAGCTGTCTGTGGTGGTGACATAGATCCAACAGCACACTGCTTCTCCTGGCTGAGTCGGCTCTCTTTGATTTCCCTTCTCTTAGTGTTAGAGATAGCAGCAGGGAGGTAGAGGAGGTTGTACAAGGCAGGTTAGAGTGTGGAGAGAGGGGAAAGCATCCAAGCCTTTAGGAAAAGCAAATTACACAGGCTGAACTGTATCAGAGGTTAGATAGGAAGAGAAGCACATGAGGGGATTATTCACACAGGCTGTTTATTAAATGAAAGAGAGAGAAGCGCACCCATGGCAGATTATGCAGGGGGACGGGGAATCATACAAACCTCAACATCAGTTTGTCAGCACAAGGGAGAAAAAAATCTCCCATTGGCTATAGAAGGAAAATCAGTACAGGAATAAGCTGTGTGGATACATGACAGTTAGGGATGGCAGGAGTATCCTGAACACAGAGGAAAGAAGATTGAAGTCTGAAACTTAGTGCAACTTTTATAACATATATATTATTTCCTATAGAGAAGCAGATTAATTAACTTTTTCCTAAACATCTTCTCTAAAGAGTTTTTTTTATTTTTTTAATAAAAGGGGTTGCTGTCTCACAATGACAACACTTTTTTTTCTACATGCCTATGACCCCCCTCTATGTGAAAATGGAGAAGGGTTGTATATGATCCGCTATTGCTCTTTAATATTTGGTCCTTCCATGTATTACATGGTCAACCATTCATTTGGCCAGCAAAAATACTACACAGTGGGGAAATGTCCGGCTAGTTTTAATCCAGAAACGTTTCTATTAAAAAAAGAAAATGACGCTGACTTGAAATGTGGTAATTCTACAGTTTCATGTCCCAGCACGATTTAAACATATAGTATAAACCCTGCCTTCGGGATTATATCTAATATATCTCTACTTTTTGTAAGTTTGCTCTATGTCTACACCTTTTAAATTAATTGTATAACTATAAATAATCAAGTTATGTCTATAACATGTGACAATCTTAGTGATGCAAGATGAATTTGTCTTTGGTATTTTCTAACAACTTTAGGACACTATCACAATGGTAGGAAGGGTCTAAAAAGGGATAAAGGACTTCCAGACCTGACTGGGCTTAATATGCTTAATTGTGTTTTTGTTTTTTTTTGTTTGTTTTCTGCTCATCTTAAAGGGTAACTAAACTTTCAAAAAAATTCTGACCTGTCATAGTGACGTGTCAGAAGTTTTGATCGGTGGGGGTCTGAGCACTGAGACCCCCACCAATGAAAACGAAGCGGGTAAGCGCTGAGCCACTTGGTACCTGATTGGCTTTTCTCGGAAAGCTGAGCAATTGGTGTACGGGCTCAATAGAAAGTCGTTTTAGCAATTGGTGGTGGTCTCCATGTTCAGACCCCCACCGATCAAAACTTCTGACATGTCTTTTTTAAAAGTTTAAACTTTAAACTTTTTAAAAGAATAAAGAAAAATGTTTCTTGCACTGTTTTTTTATTCTGTCCTTGCTGTTTTTTGTTTGTTATTTTTATTCCTGCCCCCTTCTGTATTTTGTAATTATTATGTTTTCTATAAAACAAAATGGATAGCAGTAAGGCTATGTTCACACGGAGTATTTTGCCGAGTTTTTTGACGCGGAAACCGCGTCGCAAAACTCGGCAAAAACGGCCCGAGAACGCCTCCCATTGATTTCAATGGGAGGCGTCGGCGTCTTTTTCCCGCGAGCAGTAAAACTGCCTCGCGGGAAAAAGAAGCGACATGCCCTATCTTCGGGCGCTTCCGCCTCTGACCTCCCATTGACTTCAATGGGAGGCAGAGAAAGCGTACTTCGCGCTGTTTTATGCCCGCGGCGCTCAATGGCCGTGGGCGAAAAACGGCGTGAAAATTCGGCGTGCAGGGAGAGGAAAATCTGCCTCAAAGTTCCAAACGGAATTTTGAGGCAGATATTCCTCCCCCAAAATACTCCGTGTGAACATAGCCTAAAGGGGGGAAAGGGTACGTATGTAAATAGCCTAATGTGCATTTACTTTAGGTCAATTTTTACAGGGCCATCCAGACGATAGGACTATTAGGGCATGTTCAGACGTGGCAGAAATGATCCACTTTGGATTTTGCCACAAATTTGCGGCAAGTGCGCAACGAACCTGCTGCAAATTCCTTAGATTTCACACACACGTGGAAGATTACGTAAGCGGACTTGTCACAGGTTTGAAACTTTGCATTGCAAAGGCTGAAATCTGGAGTGAATATCTGCTGCTTCTCTACAATAGCCATTTTCCGCAATTATTTTCTGCAACTATGTACAGTAAGCTAAAAAGCTAAAGAAACCAAAGAAAGAAAAGTCTGCTGTGAATCATGAACATAGATGTGATAGTTATTAGGTGGATCCTGGGTGCCAGAGACACACAGGACCAGCTTTCAGTTGACCTCACGGATTCGGCTTTGACGGCACGATACAGCTTCCATGTATACACAATATATAGAGGATGTATCTTAAAAAGTAAAAAAAAAAAAATATTTTAAAGTTAATCTAAAAGTTGCTTTAAATCACCTAAAACATTGTTTAATTTAAAAAATATATATATTTTACGTTCAAGGCTGTACATAGCCTTTAAAACTCTATAGACCACTAAGGGTATTATTATTAACCCTTAAATCCTCAATGCATAAATATACAGTATAGTAGTTATTACACTGTATTACCATTTATGTCTACATAATAGTGATGTGAACACATAGTATAGACCAAGTCCGTATAGTGATTGGTGCCGATGTATTTACTCTCCGTGGACATACTGACAGCAATGGACAAGATCCTGATCTATCAAAGGTTCTAAACTTTCTTACAAATTGGACATAACAAATACTGAACCTTCATATCCTTTGATAATCTTGGGACTATATACTTTACATGTCACTGTTTTATTCAGAAATTCTTGAAAGCTTCTCCTCTTAAAATAAATGTCACATTTTGACAGTCCCTTTTAAACTGCATCAATACTGCATTCAGCATCTCGATTGATTTATGCACTGTGTATAATAGCTGACATTTTCACACAATTATGGATTGGCTAATGCTGTCTGACATTTGCCAGATGTACAATACTAAGATAGTTGGCCTAAGAATTATTTCTCAGACTAGACCTAAAAGTCAATTCATTTTATAAATTGAAAAATAGATCAATTAACCTCAAAAACAATATAAATCTGCATCTATTTGGAAGTGTACGTGTCTGTATGTACATATCTTGTTAATACACTTGATAACCCATATACACTTTAGTACACTATTATTTAACCCCTTATTACTGCGGCCAGTTTTGACCTTCCTGGCAGAGCCTCGTTTTTTAAATTTGACATGTCACTTTATGTGGTAATAACTTTGGAATGTTTTTGCTTATCCAAGCAATTCTGAGATTGTTTTGTCGGGACACATCGGACTTTATAACTAGAAAGAAGTATTCGGCACACAAGTTTAAAGATGAGAAAATCTTATGTTTATTTTAATGGCAGTGGCTTGGTGTGACGTTTCGGTCACAATTGACCTTCATCAGGCTCTAAGCCGTGCTGGGGACTGGTGTATTCTGCCAAACGTTGCTATATGGAAAATGGCGACTGACCAATAGTATGCCGCCAGGCTAATTGTCAGTATTTCATGAGCTTTGCTCGAGAAGGGGGGTACTGCCTGCTGTGATATTCTCCCACACTAAGGAAAACTGCACCCTGTCCTAGCCCATAATTCTGTGCCTGCTTCCTATTAACTAGCTGAGGGTTCTGATCAGTTTCCTAGCTCCCCATGTCATCACAGCCTCAATACTGCGATCAATCACCAGCTCCTTAATGACGCATGAGAACTGTCAGTCTGTCTACAGATCTTGTTCCCTGTCTCACAAACACAGTAGTAGCAGTGGGCTTAGGACACTGTAAGATATTACTGTATGGCCCGCAGGTTGTGGACGGTGGACCCACTGGGCTACTCCACCAGTTTGTCTTAAGGCTGATTTGAGGGGCGTTATCTAAGTAGCCTCCCCGTTCTTTACCGTGTGGTATAAATAACATAATAACTGTATTCAGCGCGTCGTTACGATTGCGATGATACTAAATGTATATATATATTTTTATGTTTTACTACTTTTACACATTAAAAACACTTATTTTTCAAAATTATTTGTTTTTGTGTCTCCATATTTGAAAAGCCATAACGTTTTTATTTTTCAGACGATGCAGCTGTATGAGGGCTTTTCTTTTTGCGGGACAACTTGTAACTTTTATTGGCACCATTTTGGAGTAGATGTGACTTTTTGATCACTTTTTATTTTTAAGGCAGGATGAACACAGGATGAACACAGGATGTTTTACAGCGCTTGCCATACAGGTTAAATAACATGATCGCTTTATAGTTGGGGTCGTTACGGATGTGGCGATACCGACTATGTGCAACTTTTTAACAGTTTTCTTGGTTTTTCAAAATAAAGTGGGTTTTTAATTTTTTTTTACTTGGGATTTTTATTTATTTTAACTTTTTTAAACTTTTTTTTAGTCTCACTTGGGGACTTTACTGTGCGATCATTTGATCTCTTTTATAATACACAGCAATACTTTTGTATTGCAGTGTATTATTGCATGTCCATTTAAAACTGACATGCATCTGGCCTAACAGGCATTAACTAGAGGCACACCTGGGGGCCTTTGTTAGGCTCCACCCTGCCATAGAAGCCAACGGCACTCTGTGACCGCATCACGGGGTGCCGGTGGGTGAAAAAGAGAGCCCCCCCCTCCAAAACCACTCAGATGTGGCTCTCGCTATTGAGTGCCGCATCTAAGGGGTTAAACGGGCGGACTTGGATCCACCTGCTCAAGCAGCGCTGCTCTAAACCCTCTGCTAAGTCCAGTAGCTGAGAGCAGGGAAATGTAACTGCTCTCGGCGTCGCTCTTTTATTATGATGCAGCGCCGTGAAAAGGCGTATGCATCAGAATAAAGCCCATTAGTGGCCGCTGTTGGCGGTCACTAACGGGTTAAGTGGTAGCTTGATTATTTATATAGTTAAAGCATATCTGTCATCAAACTATACTGCCGTCATGTTGTGTCATTTGGCCCCCCGAAGCTCTCCCCGCCTCCTCAGCAGTGATTGACGGCTGGCTGCTTTGTATTTAAATACACAGCAGTCCATAAATCAATGTGAGAATGGCGATGGAATAGCTCCTATGAGCCAAACCACACCATTATTTTTGTGCCGTTTTGGCTAATCGGAAAGCATGTGCTTTAATAGTGTAGGAAAGTTTGCTAAGAACCAATCAACTGCATCTTCAAACTTGTTCCAAGACCAAACTAGGAATTGGTCTTCGGTTAATAAGTTCTAGTCGTTCCTGCATCTCTAAAATATATTGTTGTAACCTCCAAAACGCATAGGAAACCTGTGATAGCTTTACAACAGCCATTACAATTTCCTGCATACTATGGCAAAATCTCTAACAATGCTTATGTATTATGCCTCACATCCAAACATAACACTATCATTTAAAATATTCACCATATAACATGGCCATCAATTTTAGTGCTCCATTATCTTCTGTGACCAAAGCAAGAGAAGTCAGTGATTTAGGTATAGATAGTAATGCCCTTCACATCCCCATTAGCACATAAATCAATGCCGTGGATTATTACAGAATTAAGTAAATAAATACTGAATTATTAAAATAAAATGGAAACCTGTATGAGTTAGACAACATGCATTTACCTATTGAAACACAAGGGAGAATTAATATAATGTACATAGAGTGCTCCTGTCAATGGAAGCTTGACAACCAGGATTAGAAACCTTATTAATAAAAGCCACGATACCGAACAGTAATAATCATGATAAAAATAATGATAATAATAATACAATTTATTTTTTATTGTACAAGAATCTAATTGGGGTCAAATCTTTTATAACAATTAGCATTGAACAGTAAACATGTTTTAAAAATTTGCAATATAAAAACCTGTAATACTATATAATTGCTAGAAATATGTTCTATTTTCTAATCCTGTTATGTTCCTCCCAATCCATCTATCCATCCATCCAAACATGCAGTCCATCCATCCATCCATTCATCCATTCATCCATTCATCCATTCATCCATTCATCCATTCATCCAAATATTCAGCCATTCAGCAAATCCATCCATCCATCCATGCATCCATGCATCCATGCATCCATCCAATCATGCAGTCAGCCATCCATTCATTTATCCATCCATGCATCCATGCAGTCATCCATCCATTCATCCATAGTCATCCATCCATTCATCCATCCATCCATCCATCCAATCATGCATCCATTTATCGATCCATGCAAATATTCAGCCATTCAGCCATCCATCCATCCATCCATCCAATAAAATCATGCAGTCAGCCATCCATTCTTTTATTTATTTATCTATCCATCCATCCATGCATCCATCCATCCATCCAATCATGCGGTCAGCCATCCATTCTTTCATTTATTTATTTATTTATCCATCCATCCATCCATCCATCCAATCATGCAGTAATCCATCCATTCATCCATCCATCCAGCCAATCATGCAGTCATCCATCCATTAATCCATCCATTCATCTATCCATCCAAATATGCAGCCATTCATCCATCCACCAATCCATTCATGCAGCTAGCCAGCCATCCATCCAGCCATCTACTGTAGGGGTTTTCCAGTCCCAAAAATTGGATGGCCTATCCTCACGAGCGCAGCTTTACCTTAATTTCTACTTGCTCACTGTGAATCGTTGACACACTAGTTGCGGCGGTTCACAGTATTACAGTCTTCTCCCATTGACTTCAATGTAATACTGTGAACCTCCACTATAAGTGTGTCTGCAATTCACAGTGAGAGCAGTAAAGGGAATAAAGGAGAAGCAGCGCTTGTACAGCTGATCGGTGGGGGTGCAGGAAGTCGGACACCCACCGATCACATATTGATGGCCTATCCTGAGGATAGGCCATCCATTTATTTGGGACTGGAAAAACCCTTTAATACTATTTAATTCTATTATTAGTTTCAAATATATACGATTGTTGTTCAATGTAGCAAAAAACTAGCACAAAAACGTTATAAAAAAATACAAGCAATTAAAATCCCTTTTGTAGCTACGTTTCCAGAGGAATAAGGGACCATTTTCCAATCAAACTCGTCACGGTCATATCAGATCTTGCTAATAACTGGGTGACGTGGAAAGAAATGTTGGTTCTTCCTAATTGGTGGAAATTACTATAACCCTGAAGACGCATCGCTATTTTTCTCTGCTCATTCTCACTCTGATAACCATCCTGTAGTGTGGGATCTGTTCAGCCCCTTTAGTACTAAGACTATTTTAGAGTTAGGAAGTATTTTGTTTTTGCGACTCTGCATTAAGAGAGCCATAACTTTTTCATTTTTCTGTTGACATAGCTGTATTAGGGCTTGTTTTTTTGCACGATGAGTGTTTTTTTTTTTTTTTACAATTGTACCATTTATGGGGTACATATAACTTACTGATTAATTTTTTTTTAACCTCTTCCCGACATTTGACGTAGCCATACAACATCGCCGAGTAGGGGAAGTATGGAATGCGTTTACAGAGTGAACCCGCTCCATACAATGCAGATGTTGGCTGTATGTTACAGCCGAAACTTCACAGTAACGAGCGCGATCCCGCTCGTTTAACCCGTTAAATGCCATGGTCAATAGTGACCGCGGCATTTAAATCGTTAGAAAGAGGGGGCGACTCCCTATAGCAGATCATTGCGCCCCCCGCAATGCAATTGTGTGGTAGCGATTGTTGCTATGGAACCCTGGGGGCCCAATGAAGGCCCCCAGGTGCGCCATCTTTGTGCTCCTATTAAGCCCTGCCTCTGCTTAATAGAAGCCTGTCAGAAAGACGATATACTGCAATACATTAGTATTGCAGTATATAGTGCAAGCGATCCAACGATCGCTGGTTGAAGTCCCCTAGGGGGACTAGTAAAAAAAGAAAGTAAAAATTTGTAAAATAAAGTTGTTTTTTTAATCAAAAAAAAAATAATATATATATATATATATATATATATTAATTAAAAGTTAAAAAAAAACCCTCTTCCCATTTCCCCCCTAGAGCATGGTAAAAAAATAAATAAACATAATTGGTATCGCCGCATCCGTAAAAGTCTGAACTATAACAATATATCATTATTTAACTTGCACGGTTTACGCCATAAAAAAAAATGTAGATGCCAGAATCTCTATTTTTTGGTCACCTAATCTCCCACAAAAAAATTAATAAGATGTGATCAAAACCTTGCATGTACCCCAAAATTGTATCATTAAAAACTACAGCTTATTCCGCAAAAAATAATCCCTCATACCACTTAATAGACAGAAAAATAAAAAAGTTATGGCTCTCGGAATTTGGCAACACAAAATAAATGTAATTTTTAAACTGAATTTTTACTTGTAAAAGTAGTAAAATATAGATAAAAACTCTATATATTTGGTATCGCCGTAATCGTATTGACCCACAGAATAAAGTTAACACATTGTTTTAATTGCAGAGTGAATTCTGTAAAACTAAGCGCAAAAAACAATGGAGGAATGGCTGTTTTTTTTTCATTCTCTACCTTACAAATATTTTTTTTCAGTTTCCCAGTACATTATATGGTACAATAAATGGCTTTACGAAAACCTACAACTCGTTCCGCAAAAATCAAGCCCTCACAGGACTATATAGACGGAAAAATAAAAAAGTTATGGCTTTTGGAAGGTGGGGAGGAAAAAATGAAATTGAAAATCTGAAAGATGGCTGCGGCAGGAAGGGGTTAATTCTAAATATGTATAGCTTTTTTTTTATGTTCTACTTACTTTGCCCAATAAAACAGTTTTCAAAAATATAATTTGCTTTAGTATCGCTGCATTCCAAGATCTATAACTTTTTTTTATTTTTCCATCGATGTAGCCATATGTGGGTTGTTTTTTTTTTGTGAGACGAGATGTGGTTTTTTATTTTTAGGGGAAATGGAAAAAAAAAACTTTTGCCATAGTTTTTGTGCTTCCTTTGTACACTGTTTACTATGTGATATTTTTTTTTTTTTACTGTGCACTTTTTCTTTTTAATAACCTTTTTCTTTTCACTTTATTGAATTACTTTTTTAGCTCCCCTAGGGGACTTCACAATTCGATCGTTGATATAATGCTTTCATATACTTGGTATACCGAAGCATTACTGTCTGTTAGGGCTTATTCAGACGAACGGGATATACGTCCGTGCATCGCGCGTGATTTTCACGCGCGTCCCACGGACCTATATTAGTCTATGGGGCCGTGCAGACATGTGCGTTATTTTTACGCAGCGTTGGTCCGCTGTGTCAAAGTCACGACATGTCCGTTCTTTGAGCGTTTTTCGCGCATCACGCACCCATTGAAGTCAATGGGTGCGTGAAAAGCACGCATGCCACACGGAAGCACTTCCGTGCGACCAGCATGATTTGCGCAACAGCTGTGAAAAGGATGAATGAAAACAGAAAAGCACCATGTGCTTTTCTGTTTACAAACATCCAAACGGAGTGTGATAATGATGGCGGCTGCGCGAAAATCACACAGCCGCGCATCATACGGGGCTGACACACGCAGCTGTCAAGTGCCTTTTGCGCGCGAAAAAACGCAGTATTTTTTGCACGCACAAACGCACACGCTCGTGTGAATCCGGCCTTAGTGTTAAATTGACAGGCAGTCTATTAGGCCGTGACTCTAGCAGGCCTAAAAGGCAAGCAGGTATGGCAAACCTGGGGCCTTTGTTAGGGCAATTGTGCCACTCTCAAACCACTTAAATGCAGCGGTCGATATTGATTGCGGCATTTAAGGGGTTAAACAAACGGGATCAGAGTTATCTCTAGAATGTGAAGGGGCGCAGAAGGGGTAACCTTCATATTTAAAAAAGGATTTTCTGTAATCTATTGGATTAAACCAATAGACAACGGCCTGTTTACTTACCCCACTTGCTCTTGGCCCCTTCAAAGTAAGCACCCGATGAAGGGATGGTCTAGAGCTGAAGAGGAGCTGGAAGTTAAGAGGGCAAGTATATGTTCTAAACTGATGTCTGATTTGTTTTTTGGTCTGATCTGGAGTCTAAATTTAAGTAAGGGGTCTGGTCTAGGGTCAAAATATATTTAGGGGGTCTGAAGTCTGAAATTAATTTAGAGGTCTGGTCTGGGATCTGAATTAAAAGGGTTGACCGGGATCAGAAAAACATGGCTGCTCGAAACAGCACCACACTTGTCCACAGGTATTGTAGCTCAGTCCTATTTACTTCAATGGAGCTGAGAAACAATACCAGACACAACCCATGGACAGGTGGGGTGTAGTTTTTGAAAGAAATCAGCCATGTTTTTCTAATCCTGGACACCCCCTTTTAGTTAGGGGTCTGGTTTGAGCTTTGAATATATTTAGAGGTCTGCTCTGAGGTCTGAAATAATGTAGGGATCTAGTTTGGGGTCTGAATTAATTTAGGGGTCTAGTTTAGTTACTTTAAATTTTATCGGAATGAGGCCACACAAATTTTGTTAAATTCTAGGTGTGTGAATACATCTCGGTGTGCGTGTACATTTCCTTTATTTTTCACCCCAAAATTTAAAGGGAATAACTATTTGATTTTACTTTTGGGATGGTGTCTTGTTCATGTTGTTATTTATGTAAAAATGTGATAAGTAGATAATGAGCCTGAAAAGGTCAACTACCTAAAATGAGGATAAAACGAGGCTAAAACACTTAAATAGTTTGAGATTAACAACTTGCGAAATTACATACCTCATGATAGCAATCAAGCATCCCTAATTTTAATTACTATTTTATAGTATCTGATAATGAATAAAAATATTATTTTACAAAAATTCTTAATGTATTTTGATGTAATATTTACATTTTGGACTGTGAAATACATATTTTTGGTAAATAGACCAAAAGCGAGAAAGACGTTCTTTTTTTTAAAGATTATCTTTGTAAGAGATATTATGGCGTAATTAATGGGGCCACTACCTTGTTTTATGAACTAATAATCCAGATGCCTTGCCAGGATAAACGATTCTGTCCTTGGCTTTCTTTATGCACCTTGAAATGTGTAATTGCTAATAAAACCATGCTGTTATTGCTTTAATAAAATATTGTTAGTGTCCACTGATCTAAAAATTTTGTATTCTGTCTCCATCCCACCTATTTCTAGAGTATATACAAAATTAAAAATTCAAAAACTTTTAATATACATAATGTATGCAAAATGTGAAGACGTTCAAACCTATAAAGAAGGATGCTTTTTGCCTAAATTTAAAACATTTTCATGTTGTTTTTTTGCCTAAGCCCTGCCCCTAAAATATTTGATCACACCCACTAGACACTACTGTGTCTCTAAGCCTACAGTTGCCCTTTAATCAGACCAGTAATGTCCAGACATAGTATTAGGGACACATAGCACATACAGAATTGGGCAAAGTGATTCTTCTTCTATTAATTTCAAAATCTTTCAGATATTTTAGAATATTTTCACAATTAAAGGGATACTGCCGTGTGGCACAAGTCAAAGTCAGTCACAAAGATCCTATAATGGTGACCGCTACAGTGACCCCATAGAAGAACCAGCCAAACTGCTCCCTAAACTAAGTCCATAAAAAATGCCGATTTTGCAGAGGCTTGTGCTGCGAATTCACTGTGGATTTCCCCCTATGAATTGAAAGTGGGTAATCTGCGGTGACATGCTGCAAATGTGAAAAAATGAATTGCCGCAGATTTATGGTACGGATTCCACATCGCCAATCCACTGCAAAGGCCGTGAGACATTTAAGGAAGGGGGACACATCTCCCGAAAAATAACCTGGCTTGTTTGTTGTATGTAAGGAACTCGGCTGGCTGTTATTTATATCTTGAAGATTATTCTATTTGTCAGAAGTGGACTAAATACGTAATATATTTGTGGTATTCTATATATTTGTTACATGAATGATGATCGCATCTCAGAAGCAATATGTTTATAAAGTACAGACGCCAATTAAGAACATCGAATTAACAGTCATTTTGAAAAGTCTCATTTTGTGACCGTCCCTTAACACTAACGGTCTTAGTGTTCCAATAGCAGCGTCAATGGCAGTATTGTCATTCCACTGACAGCCATAGAATTACCATGGCAAAACCAGACACGGTGGTCCACATTTACATCCGCATGCCGTTTCAGCAAGCCACACTTTTTCCTGCTAAGCCACTTCCCCTTTTCGGGAACACTTTCAAAATGTGTCTAGTGAGATGCACCAAAATGTGCAAATTTGCACCAAATTTTGTCAAATTTGCACCAAATTTTGTCAAATTTGCACCAAATTTTGTCAAATTTGCACTAAATTGTCACATTTTTTTCAACACTTTCATAAATAAAGATGTCAGCCACATTACTCCCCTTAATAGAGTCTATAGTACCCCATAATAGTGACATCCACAGATCCCCCCAAAAAACGCCAAAGGGTTCAAATAATGTAGTTACATCCTTAGGATCACCCTTTATTAAAAAAAAAATATTTTACCTCTAGAGTTGAACTTCTTATCTTTCTTCTTTACTAACTTCCAGTATAAGACTAAGAACCTACCCTACAAGTTTGACCACATAATAAACCTGAATCTGATTTATTAATACAATTTCAATGTTCTATATTTTCAACACTGCTGCTGGAGGGTGTTGTACCAGGCAGATTAAATTAATAAGAAAATCACTTTGACTAATGGTCCTTTTACAGCGACCAATTTTGGCCGTATCAACGAGACCGTTCATTGATCGGCGCTTTTTTGCTCCTTTCACAAGGAGCAATGATTGGTTATGTATGGGGACAGGCAGTCATTACTACGATCACTCGTCCTTATACATTTCTATCATGTTGTCAGCATTTACCACTTTTTACCCATTGAGATGTGCTGCCGACAACGATAATATTTTCTGCAGCATAAATGATATGATCAGCCAATGAACGAGCGTTTGCACAATATTTGGCCCGCGTAAAAGGGCCCTTACACACTGGAAAAACTGAAACTTATCTGATGTGCTTCATTGTCATATTATAGGACTGGCTGACGCTATAGGTTACATCAGGGGTCTCAAATACGCGGCATGTGGGCTGCATGCCACCCCTGAGCTGCATGCCACCCCTGAGGCTGTCATCTGTGGTCTGCGGGGCACTGTAGCTCCCTTGGGAAAGGAGAGAGCAGGCTGAAGCAGGAGTGCGCCGCCGCTCCTTCATGACGTCCCATAGCAGAGATTATACTCGCAATCTGCTCCGAGACTCCTGCTCTGAGGAAGCCCCTGACACGCTGTCCATATATGGACAGTGATGTCAGGAGCAGAGATCAAGTCCCAGGCAGAGTGCTAGTAGTGCTATGCCTGGGATTCCGGGTCCGGGGTTGCCCCAGACATCGCTGTACATATATGGAAAGCGATGTCAGGAGAGCTGGGGTCCCAGGCAGAGCACTAGTAGCGCTCTACCCGCGACCCCTGCTCTGGGCTTGCCCCTGACATCACTGTCCATATATGGACAGTGATGTAAGGAGCAGAGCTGGAGTCTCAGGCAGATGGCTAGTAGCGCTCTGCCCGGGACTCCTGCTCTGGGCTGGCCCCTGACATCACTGTCCATATATGGACAGTGATGTTAGGGGCTTTCCCAGAGTTCCGGAGCAGAGCCTATGTTAGTGCTCTGCTCTGGGACTCCTGCCCTGGGGATGCCCCTTACATCACATTCCGGTCCAGGAGTATCCCTTGACGTCACTGTCTTAGAACAGTGACGTCAGGGGCTCCTCCACCAGAATGTGAGTGTGTGTCTGTGGCATTATTTACAAAGGGCACTGTGGCATTATTTACGGAGAGCATTGTGGCATTATCTAGGGGGTGTGGCATTATCTACAGAGGGCACTGTGGCATTATCTAGGGGGTGTGGCATTATTTACAGAGGGCACTGTGGTGTTATCTATGGGTTGGTGTGTAGCAGTATCTACAGACGGCACTGTGACATAATCTACAAACACAAATTTCTGTTAAGTTTAAACCTAGCGGTATTATTATATTAATGTAGTATTATTATAGTTATGTAGTATTGTTAGAATAATGTAGTATTGTTATAGTAATGTAGTATTATAGTAATGTAGTATTGTTATAGTAATGTAGTATTGTTGTTATAGTAATGTAGTATTGTTGTTATAGTAATGTAGTATTGTTATAGTAGTTCCAATAACTAATTTATTAACAATACTTTTGTATTGTATAAAATTTTAAAGTAATGCGGCCGTCAACTTCAAATTTTTTTCTGTGTGGCCCATTTACAAGGACCGAGTTTGAGGCCCCTAGGTTACATACTCGCAGAAAGTGTCAGGGTGCAAAGCAGCACATGTGCTACACATTGCTGCCGTCTCGACCAATCAAAAAACTGCAACCACCATTTGATTTACTTTCTGAGACCTTAATGCTTCTGTCTTCCAATTTTGTTAAACTATATGATTGGTGTCAGCTTCCGCTTGCCAAACTATTATTCTGTCCTCCAATGGTGACTTAACTCCAACCACCATTGATGACTGCAGTAGACCGCTAAGCTTTTGCTCCGTTGTCATGCTCCTACTCTAGTAAGTGTTACGTTGCCTCAGTTCCTATCTATTTATCCAAAGAATTTATATGTATGTTCTGTATGTAAATGTGTGTATATATTTTATTTATTTATAAATTATTGGAAGCGTTTAGTAACCACAGCAACTCAGCCGCAAAGTGGCGACCATGTAAAGTTACAGAGCGGGGTCGCTGAGGCGCATAGTGCACAAAAGTTGCCAACGCTCTGATGACTCAATTACTGCAGAGTCCAAACCTCACCTGGCATTAACATCCGCATATAAACTATACACCAGGAGATTCATGGCATGGGTTTTCGATGGCCAAGCAGCCAAGTGTTGGATGGAGTGGTGTAAAGCAGCCGTCACTGGACTCTGGAGCAGTGGAAACGTGTTCTGTGGAGTGATGAATCACGCTTCTCTATCTGACAGTCTGATGGATGAGTCTGGGTTTGGTGAGTGCCAGGAGAACGTTACCTGCCTGACTGCATTGTGCCACCTGTAAAAGTTTGGTGGAGTAGAGATAATGCTATGGGGTTGTTTTTCAGGGGTCGACCCCTTAGTTCCAATGAAGGGAAATCTTACTGCTTCAGCATACAATGACTTTTTGGACAATTGTAGCTTCCAACTTTGTAAGAACGGTATGGGGTTCGGCCCTGTCTGTTCCAGCATAACTGTGCACCATTGAAAAATGCAAGTTCTATAAAGACATGATTTGGTGAGTTTGGTGTGTAAGAACTTGACTGACCCGCACAGAGCCTTGACCTTAACCCCATTGAACACCTTTGGGATGAATTAGAATGGAAATTGCTTGCCAGGCCCTCTCGTCTAATATTACTGTCTGACTTTACAAATGCTCTTCTGTATGAACGGGCAAAAATTCCCACAGACACACTCCAAAATCTTGTAGAAAGCCTTGCCAGAAGAGTGGAAGATGTTTTAGCTCCAACGGGGTGGAGCAACTCCATATTAATGCCTATGTGTCACGAAGGGTCTGTGGACCCACTGGGTCGTACCGCCTTGGTGGTAAGGCAGCTGGCCAACAGGGAGCAGGTGACTGTCTATAGTTCTATAGGTACCTGTGGCAGCTCAGACAGCCGCAGGGCAGGCTCGGCTTGGACTAGATAGCAGGCGGACGTCAGGCGAGGTGAAGCAGGTCAGACATGGATGTAGCGCAGCACGACTTTGGCACTGCTCCATGCTAGACCAGGAATGTATGGATTGCTAGGTACAGGAATTGGAAACAAGTATAGGTACAGGGACAGGGAATGGAACAGGGAACACACTAGGAGGCCATCACATAGACAAACTATAGGGAACACAACAATGCTCAGGCCTAGAAGTAGGGGGCTGGACCCTTCTTATAGTCCAGGGTACTCACGGGTCACAGTTCGTCCATGAGGTCCGGTGCACACGCTGCCCCTTTAAGAGCGGGCGCGCGCACCCTATGGGATCCGGCAGAGGTGAGTGGACACGAGCACTGGCGTCTCCTGAGGAGGAGGCTGGGACCAGCGCTTGCCGACTCGTGGCTGCGGCTGTCAGGGGGAGGTTGGAGCTGATAGACCGCAGCCACGGACATTACACTATGGATTTAGAATGAGATGTCATAAAAGCTCCTGTAGGTGTAAAGTGTGTGTGTCCCAATACTTTTGTCCATATAGTGTATATAAAATAACTGGGGATTGATGAGATGAGATGAGATGATGGGATTTTGAAAATTTTCTGAATTCTAAAACCAAATTTCATAATGATCACATGCAGGACGATATGAGAAATAAAATAAAAAATGTGAAAAACATCCGGAAATTCATTAAATGCAAATAAATTGCAATACAACTTTACATATTTCTACATTCTCTGATAGATGCATAATAACTCATTTTATATCCATGATAGAACTGTTCCAAATTTCTGAGCTGAGCATTAAACTGAGCTCTCTAGTAAAGTATAAGCCGTAGGCTCGAACCTTCTCCTGAACATGAGTTCAATCAGAGAACGTACATTACATAGAAACTACTGACACCGAAGCCACTTATAAACAGCCGTTAGCATATGCTGCAGTCATTCAATGCCACTCATTATTTAGTCACAAATGACGGCTAGCATAGACTTTTTCTGTGTGTATTGGCAGGGACTGTGAAAAACAGAACATTCTGGCTTATTGGTAGTCGAATAGAGAAGCTGTACTTCGCATTATGTGAACTACACGTTCTGCTAGGACTTTATGCCTAAAGAGAGGGTTATAGTATAATGTAATTTCTGATAAAAAAGAAGTCAATGAAACTGGTAGGAGTGTAAAATATATATATATATATATATATATATATATATATATCACCTAGACTTTGTTCCCCGTGGTTCCACTTGTGGCCTAACGTATCAGAAACGTATAGATTGTGGTTTATTGTCACTTTAGTGTTTGAGTGGAAATATAGATTGCGAGCCCTACTGGGAAATGGGACTGATGTGAGCAATGACAATATCTGTCAAGTGCTGGTGAGTGAGGACTCTAGCTGCACCCCTCCACCCCATTCACTTACACTGTGATTATGTCTAATAATTGGCACCAGTACAATCTCAGACTACCGCTTTTCCTAAATTGCAATAGCAGTAGTCTTGGATCGTGCAGACCTCTTTTAGCAAGTAGCGCGATGCTTAAAGGGGTATTCCGGTTACAGTCTGGTTTTTTTTCAAAAACCGCGACTAAGTTATTATACACCTGTAGGTTCTCTAAGGCAATGTGTGGCTCTTCTTTGATTCCTCTTTAGATTATTTTGCGCTCCAGCAGCGTTGTTGTTTCTTCATCAAGTATCATGGTGCCACCGCTGTTACCATGTGACCTGATCTCCTACATTTCCCATCATACACCGCTGCACAAATCAGTCTGTTTGCGCGTTCACAAGTTTCTCTGTTCACTCAGTGGTTAGGAGCAAAGAGTCTCATGACCTAAACCGTTATCGGCATCTCCTGCATCACATAGTGAAGATACACGCAACACGCATGCTCGACCGGAGCCTACAGGTCATAGCTATTAGTAACGAAGGCCAAACAACAAGATTCGGAGACCATAAAGGTCATTTGGTACTAAGAGGGAGATGCAAAATTGCTTATGATAACAAATTTGAGGCTTTTATATTGTTTAAAGATGTATGACAAAGGTTTATATTCAAGTAACTGGAATACCCCTTTAAGTAGAATATACAGACCGCCACCGTATATTTATGGCAGAGGTCAAAACAAAAAGCCGGCATGCCTGGGCACTAACTAAACTGCACGTTCCTTCACCTATGATAAATTATGAGTACAGTGTTCCTTGGTTCAGACTTTCCACGCTATCCTTGTGTGGATTCCCAGGCTCTGACACTGACACATTCAATTCAGCCCTAACTAGCCCAGTAAACAAACCTATCATGATTTGGGCTAATGGAAAACCCTGACTGGAGTAGGGAGGGGATGTCAAGTCCCTCTAACAATCCTACCTGCCATTCAATATAAATCCAGGCCCAGAAAAAAATTCATAAAAAATACATAAAAATCAAGATTCCTGGAATTCTAGTCTCACCCATCTTAACCCGTTAACGACCAGGACTATTTGGGCCTTGATCAAAACATTTTCTTTCATTTTTTTTCAACCTCACATTCCAAGAGCCAAAACTTTTTTTATTTTTCCAATTATATAGCTGTATGAGGGCCATTTTTTTTGCGAGAATAGTTTTACTTTTCAATGACACCATTTTGAGGTTTATATAATTTATTGATTTAGCTTTCATTCATTTTTTTGGAAGGAAATGCAAAAAAAACCCAACAATTCTGCCATTGTTTTTTGCAGGGTTTTGTTTTTCAACCGTTTATTGTGTGGTAAAAATAACATGCTAATTTCATTGTACAGGTTGGTAAATGCGGCGATACCAAATATGTATAGTCTTTTTTATGTTTCAGAACTTTTGCACAATAGAAAAAAAGTCATTTTTGTGTCGCCACATTCTAAGGGCCATAAGGTTTTAAATTGTATATTGATGTAGCCAAATGAAGGCTTGTTGTTTGCAGGATGAGTTGCAGTTTTTTTTTGCTACCATTTTGGGATACATATAACTTATTGATTAACTTTATTTTTTTAAATATAATTGAAATTATTTATATAAATTATTTTTTTTTTGAGGAAGGAATAAAAAGAAACCGCAATCCTGCCAATGATTTTTGTGCGTTTTCTTTTTTTTATAATCATGCGTTGTGCAGTATTACTAATAAGTTAAGGGTTTTTTTACGGGTCGTGATAATGGGTACCTAATATGATTTTTATTTTTTTTACAGTGACCTGTTTTTAATTAAATCTAATAATTTATCATGAAGAAAGGTTTTAACTTTATTTATTTATTGTGGGGTACATTTAAATTTTTATGAAACTTTATTGAACTTTAATATTTTTTTTTTGTTTCACTAGGAGATTTAATGCTTTGGGATACTTAGTATTCTAAAGCATTATTGCCTGTCAGTGTAAAACAGACAGGCAACCTATTAGAACATGTAGGGGTGCCACGAGGATAAAAAAAAGCCTGAGAGGGTGGGACCGCCAAGAGCAGCCGTACCAAAACAGCTGATCGCAGCACGTGGGCTGCAGCAGTGATCAGCTAGCAGATCACTGCTGCAGCCACCCAGGATACAGGGTGCAGTGATCAGCTGTCTTGATATGGCTGCTCTGCAATGCCCCCCGTTCCCTACCACATAATTGCGCCTGGGGCACATGCCCTGCCTGCCCCCTAGCTATTCCCCTGCTAATAGGCAGTTATTGATGGCAGACCTGTAGGCCCTTATTAGGCCCCCAGCTGCCATGGCAACACATAGGCGCCCTGCAATCACGTTAAACTGCTGGGATCTGAATTCTCTTTATTTCTGCCAGTTCTGGCAGGAGCCTGGCTGTGTATAACAGCCATCATCCTGCCACTGATCTGGAGGGTATAATGGCAGTACCCACGAGATCCGAGTGACTGATTTATCCATCACGATACAGGAATTAGTGCCCGCTCTTGACGGATAGATCTTCATTAAGGGGTTAACCAGTCAAGTGAGATATACACCCCTCTAGTACTTTTCAAGCCGAATGCTTGCACACCCCCACCTTTTCTCCAGAGCGGAGTACTGGGCGCTTGCTGCCATCAAACAGTGCACTCTCAGGAATGCATGAGTTTGTAGTTTACCCGGTCTGTGTTTCAAAACAAAATGAAAATTTTGGAGCAACGAGAACCATCTAGTCACCTTTGCATTTTTCTTCTTGTTTTGCTTTATCCATGCCAGGATGCATGGTTTGACAGCAATCTAAACTTTTTATCAAGGAGGTAATACTTCAGTCATTCAAGTGCCCACTTGACTGGCAAGCATTCCTGCTAAAAAATAGCATAATTTGTTTCAGCATGAGTCAATTTCCTATTCAAATTTATGACTGTGTATTCCTTCCCATTCCCCACTTGTTACAGTACTACATCTAAACCTGCATCAGAAGAATCCATCTAGACCAGAAACTACTTTAGAAAACCAGGGTTAATGAGCACTGACTGAAGGCATAGAGCAGACTTTAGGCTTTGAAAACCGTCCCTGCCTCTGGTGTCCACGCCACCATTACTGACTTCCCACCCTTTTGTTAATCCAGTTAATGGAGCGTCAATTGAGGCAAAATTTGGCACAAACCTACAACAGTAGCTGTAATGCTGAGAAAAGCTTTGACCTGTTCCATTGTCAGAGGTGTAGGACTGTTCTGTACTGCCTCAGTTTATTTAACCTGTGGCTTCAATAACCATCTGCCAATGACGTACCTATGGTAACTGGCTTCCTCTAACCCCAATGCGCAATTGTCAGGGTTTATTGTCAGACTGGCATCACTTATAGGATCGAGTGCGGCCTGAACTTTACATAGGTGACTTTTCCAATCCAATCTAAAAATGACCACATTGCCCAGGTAGCCAGCTGCATAGCCACGATGTGGCCGCAAAATCAGGTCCTTTAACCTCTGAAAAGTAGCAGGGGCTCTATGCAAACAAAACAGCATTGCTACATCATACTGGAACAACCCATCTGGGATTCAAAAGGCGGTCTTTTCTTTCGCCTCATCTGTTAATGGGATTTGCCAGTAACTCATTGTAAGAACAAGCATTGTTATAAATCTTGCTTTACCCAACCTATCAATTAAATTATAGACCATGGGCATGGCAAAAGCATCCAATTTTGAAAAATCATTCAGGTTTTGTTTTTTAAAAAAAAAAAAGGAAAATACAGCATTCAATGCTAAAATCAAATAGTATGCGTAGTTCAATTCTCAGTAGGGGCTCCATCCAACTGACTCTAGACTAACATCCAACATTCAAATAAAAAGTAGACAGGACTCACGTCTTGATGTTCAAAATACAGATGTTGCCAAGTTTATTCTGACTCTGATAACTTGCTGCAGTGTGATATCACACAACAAAAGCCATTGAAAAGTCATTAAAAAAAGTCAAGTTAAAGTTTCTTGCCACTGTTTATTTATCTAAGAGTCAAGATAAGGATGGCTACATCTGTAGATATAGTGGTATAAACATGTAAAAACAATTCCAGTGCAATACTTTTAGAGGCAGTGTTTCGTAAGAGCACGGCCCCAGGATAGCTAGTTGCATAATCCATAACAATGAAAATATATTGGTGTCTTCTGGCTGACTTGACTATGGGACTGACCAAATCTATAGCAATCCTCTCAAATGGTCACTCAATAATTGGAAGCGGGGCAAGAGGACTAGGAAAGTGCGACATTGGGGCATTTATCTGACATGTGGGGCACGACTTACAGTATTTCTTCACTTCCTTATTTACAATGATTAAAAAGTGTGTCCCAATACTTCTGTACATATGTTATATTACTTACAAGTTATTGGCCACACAAGAAATACATACTAATAACACATCATTCTATGTAAAAGCTTTATGTTGTCTGAATATCATGCCTGTCTCCAGTAAACTTGGCAGTCTTATATTATTACGGCCTTGAAGTCCTGGTAAGGAGGCTAACTGTTTGATATTCAGAGAATACTGTTTTATAACAAATCTTAACTAGCAAGATTATATCAAATACATTTCAGAGGCAAAATATACATAGCCAGAATACATATTTGTAACAAAGCTATAATGATGATTTTTCTTAATCAACACACAACAGTCATCTCATTATCATCACAGGTAGGATTACAATGAAAAGTACACCTCTATTATAAAGCTGGAGGAGATAACACAGGACCACACTATTAACAATATAAGGTAAAGATAGGTTACCTCCTCCCCTTCTTTAATTCCTCTCCTGTCACAGAGCATGCCCATAACTCTCTCCCAAAGAAGCTGTTCACAGCTCCGTTCAACAGCACAGGTAAGATGGCTGTCCCCATAACCATGTACAGAAAATAAAATTAAAAGATACAATCAGAAAGTAGAAACCGTTTTAGAATATGTTTGAAGGAAATAAATGACAAAAATAAAAAGAAAAAATATACATATTTTAGTATATAGATACACTGTGTGTGTGTGTGTGTGTGTGTGTGTGTGTGTGTGTGTGTGTGTGTGTATATATATATATATATATATATATGTGTGTGTGTGTGTGTGTGTGTGTGTGTGTGTGTGTGTGTGTGTGTGTGTGTGTGTGTGTATATATATATATATACAATGTGTGTGTGTGTGTGTGTGTGTGTGTGTGTGTGTGTTTTGAGAATGTTTCTAAGTAACAAATATTTCTTAAAGAAAATCCTATACATGTACAGCTTTAGATACTTATTACCATATAGAAATTGGTTTTATATGTGCCCATATTTATTTTTATATATATATAATTTTGTTATAATGTCTTAGGTCTCAAATTCTCAATGAAAATGTTGTGAATTAATGAGGATTAAGTTGCAAATATTTAAGACCTATATTATAAGTAAAAAAAAAACGTAAAAACGACTATATTCTGTAAACCCTCTTCAACCGACAATTTTTTAGCACGGATCAATCAATATTCATCGGCATTAAGCAAGATATTGCAATATTCATGAGTGAATGGAAATCTTCCCCAGCTCTCCTTTTGGAGATTAATATATATATGTTTCTACCATTTTTCTGATAGAGGATATGCAAAATAAGTTCTCAAATAAAACTTTATAGTTCATATTACTTGCCATGCTAATAGAGTGATATCACTTACAAGCACCTCTTAGGGCCTATTCACACAGCAGGGATAGTCGGCCGTGTGACGCCTGTTTATTTAACGGCCGTCACATGGCCGCAGTAAAAACAATAAACACCAAATGGGGCTATTCACACGGCTGATCTTTTGGAACATGTTCTAAATTGGAACATGTCCTATTTTGGGATGTTCTCACGGCCGCACGGCTTCCATAGAAGTCTATGGGTCCGTGTAGAACATGGCCCTCACTTGGATGTGATCCGAGTGACGGCCGTGCTTTCTACCACTAGCTCTCTATTCCTCACAGTCCGAAGTGCATGTGAGGAAGAGATTTTGTTTTGCTGTAGGTAGTGCCACAGACCCCTTGTGGATGGCACCCCCAGTAGATGGCACCCCACATCCTGTAGATAGCGCCACTGTAGCTCCCTGTAAGAGTGGAATCCCTCTGGCCGGGGATTCCGCTCCAAGGTTGAGCCCCTGACATCACTATTTATATATGGGCAGTGACATCAGGGCAACTCCTGAAGTGGAATCCCCGGCTACAGAGTTGCCGACGCTGTGGCTGGGGATTCCGCTCCAGGAGAAGTCCCTAATGTCACTATTCATATATGGATAGTGACATCAGGGGCAACTCCTGAAGCGGAATCCTTGGCCAAAGGGATTCTGCTCCTACAGGGAGCTACAGAGGCACTATCTACAGGGGGTGCCATCTACAAGGGGTGCTATCAACAAGGGGGCTGTGTGGCACTACCTACAGGGGGCTGTGTGGCACTACCTCCAGGGGGCTGGGTGGCACTACCTCCAGGGGGCTCTGTGGCACTACCTACAGAGGGCTCTGTGGCACTACCTACAGGGAGCACTGTGACACTAACTACAAGGGGCTGTGTGGCAGTATATTACAGGGGGCTGTGTGGCAGTATCTACAGGGGACAATTTGGCACTCTCTACAGGGGGCACTGTGGCACTCTTTACAGGGGGCTGTGTGGCAGTATCTACAGGGAGCACTGTGGCACCACCTACAGGCTGCACTCTCTACAGGGGGCACTGTGGTATTATCTACAGATGGCAGGGTGTGGCATTAAATTCATCCGTTTTTAAAACGGACAGGGAAAAAATTGATGCAAAACGGATCAAAATCGGTTGTTAAGAACTGAAACACGGCCCGGAAAGGAAACTGAACGGATACAAACTGATGAAAAACGGACCAATACGGCCCTTTTTATCGTCTGACACTCAGACTCTGTCGTGTGAATAAAGCCTTAAAGGAGCACAACCTAGAATAAAATAATAAGAGTAAATAGGAGATAAACAAACTCACAGTGCTTGCAAGTGATAAGGATATCTTGAACAAACTCTCATCTCACGGTGAAATAAAAAAAATAAGTTTATTAAAGAAGTAAAATTACAATAATAGAGAGAAAGCTAAGACATAAGAAAAACATGGCCACGGACATCCTCTCAAGAGTTAGACAGAAGATTTAAAGATTGTGCTGTGGAATCGCTACTTGAGCAATTACCAGGGTGGATGTTTAGGGAGTTGCTAGATGAGCGATTCACAAAAGGCTGCTGGAGACTGTCGGGAGTGATCAACAGAGTCTAAGGCTACTATATGGTGTTCAGCAGAGCCCACCGCAAAGCAGGATAGTTTTTGCTGCATAGAACCCAGGTTGTTTTAATAGAGTTCAGTTTTGGATAAGAGGGGCAATGCAGGCTATACCAGAACAGGTAACAAGACAGCCAGAGAGTAAACAGAAAGTCAATATCAATAAGGAAGTGGATGTCAGGAAAAGCAGAGGTCAGAACCAGCCAGGAGCAGAAAATCCAAATCCGCAAACAAGGGGTAATCCAGAGACAAGCCGAGGTCCAGTTCCAAGAAATCCAAGAAGTCAAAGGTATAGGGTATAGTCAGTAGCTTGATCAAAACACATGCAGACAGGAAAATTCACTAGCAAAGAAAAAGGGGAGGAAGCCAGGTATAAACACTCCAACCTTACACCTAACTGTAAGAAAGACAGAGAAGTGGGATAGGCCCAACAAGTAAAACCAGAACCGCCCAGAAACTAGACTAGTAGTCATGGCGACCTTAAAGGAACAGACGTTTCCTAACAGGTTGAATTTTAGATTAACCTTTTGAAGGTCTTTTCTGGCTAACTGAAATCAAGAAACCGCCTTACAAGTTATTAGTCACACAAGAAACGCATACTAATAACGCGTCATTCTATGTTCAAGCTTTATATTGTCTAGAATATCATGTCTGTCTCCAATAAATTTTGCAGTCTTATCTCAGAATGGCCTTGAATGCCTGGTAAGGAGGCCAGCAGTCTGACTCTCCGAGAATACAGTTTACTAACAAACCTTTGCCTCTAAAATGTATTTTATATACTCTTGCAAGCTAAGCGTACATGTGGACATGTCTCTTTTTTTCAACCGTACTATGTAACTATGTAACTATGTAGCATAAGCATATAATAATGGCAACTGATTATTATCAAAAGCTATAATGATTGTTTTTCTTTATCACAATTGTGCAGGGTATTCTGATCATATACTTTGATCATGTTTACACTTTGTTATATGCTCTGTTTTCATTATTTATAAGATAATATATGTTTCATATTTGCATGGGTTTACCCTTTGTCTCCTGGTAGTCATAGGACATATTTTTACTATAATTATCACCGTTTGCCTTGTTTTATGTATAATTTTCTGCTAGAAAACAGAATATGTGGTCTCAAGCCTTGTAGCCTAATGTGCTTAAAGTGCCTACCTGCATAGGCATCAATGAAAGAGAAGTAATTAGCATTAAATGTATTTTTACTTTACGTATTATACCTGCGTGACTTCTTTCACGTGCCTCTCCACCTGCTCCCGTTTGAGTGTCCACAACTGCTGCCTACTAATTATATATATATATATATATATATATATATATATTATAGTATGTTATGTCACTTTTTTCCAATTTTCTCTGTAATTGCCTGTAGTTTGACACCTTATTTTTTATTAACAAAAGAAAGATACATAATTTCCACAGATAACAAATCTAATGTTACCCAGTTTATCATTTTGCTTTTTTTTCGTACACAATTAAACAGTTCTATACAGATAAATTTCCCCACCAGATCTGACCATTTTTACTACTTATGTTATGTATGCCACCACTTATTTGTAGCTGGATGTTTATTCTTTTTGGCAATTATTACCATCCTATTCTTTTTCGCAGTAAATTATCTTCTTTGTATAACCCTTTAAAGTGTCATATAGTAAAACAATGATGTGTTTATTCATTATCAATTTGTTTTTGACACTCAGCAGGACTACGGAGTATTGTGTTTTTCGTCATATAGTAGACGCTCCAATATGCAACTGAGAAATATTTTTAATTTAGAGCACCATTGTTAGATGCATTGATCTCCGTAGAATACAAGGTCAGAATTAATCGAACGGGGTGATGGAAAAGAGTTTGAAAGCAGAGCATCATCACCTGTGCCTATTGTTTAGAATGCTGTTTAATTGGATGAGATTATAAAAAAAATTTATAATTTTTTTTCCCTCTATTCCAAGCAGCTGCTGCCAAAGCAAAGAAAATCATGGGATGCATAAAAAGAGGCATAGATGTACTTGACAAGAACTACGTTCTGCCTCTACACAAAACACTATTCAGACTAGACATAATATATTGAGGAAGCGATCATCGCGAAACAAGCGTCGGGGTCCGGGGTCCACACACAGACATCCAGACCATCAGGACGACCATTATGGGTAAGACTATCTGAGTCACCAATTGTTTGAGTTTTTGGCTATAGAAGGAACTTACTCTTGTTATCCGTTCTTAAAGGGGTATTCCGGAACTAAAAAATTACATTTATTTAAATAAAACAATGAAAAAGATATAACTTTCCAATGTACTTACGTTTCATCAGATGGCTGTAGCGTCGTATATCCTCCTCCGTCGCCGTCCCCTTAGCAATGCAAAATCTGCACTTCCTGTGCAGACCCGTCCATTTGGTCTTCTGCCTTGCTTCCGGTTTCCGGCTTTCACACTGTACGGTTACGTCAAAAATGACGTAACCGTACCACGTGCTTCTTTATTGAATTAGAGCATGCGTGGTGAACACACTCCACCGCGCATGCTCTGTGAAATTATGTGGCTGCGTCTTCAGCGGCCGTGTATATTACACTGCGCATGCGCAAGGTTGAAGGTGTGTAGCGGTGTGTATACGAAGTTGCAGGAATAACGGCCGTTTCGGCCGTCTTCCCGACAGGTGCAGGAGCTGTGACAGCTGCTGTCTCGTACAGCAGCTGCCGCAGCTCCTACAGCGGGGACCGATCGCTGTGTCCCCGCTGTCTAACCCCTTAAAAGCCGCGTTCTATAGAGATCGCGGGTTTTTAGGGGTTAAGTTACCATCGCCTGCCTGCTACACGATAGCGGCCGGCGATGGTTACTATGGCAACCGGACACCAAACAAAGGCGTCCGGCTATGCCATCGACGGAAGCCTAGTGGGTCCTGACAAAGTCAGGACCCACTATGCTTGCTGTCAGTGAATAGCTGACAGTTCTAATACACTGCACTACGGATGTAGTGCAGTGTATTAGAATAGCGATCAGGGCCTCCTGCCCTCAAGTCCCCTAGTGGGACAAAGTAATAAAGTAAAAAAAAAAGTTAAAAAAGATGTGTAAAAATAAGAAATTAAAAGTTAAAAAAATCCCCCTTTTTTTCCCTTATCAGTCCTTTTTTATTAATAAAAATATATAAATAAACGATACATAATTGGTATCGCCGCGTCCGTAACGGCCTGAACTACAAAATTATTTCGTTATTTATCCCGCGCGGTGAACGCCGTAAAAGAAAATAATAATATACCGTACCAAAATCACAATTGTTTGGTCACTTCACCTCCCAAAAAATGTATTAAAAATAGATCAAAAAGTTGCATTTACCGAAAAATGGTCCTGATCGAAACTACAGTTCGTTACGCAAAAAATAAGTCCTCGCACGGCTTTATTGATGGAAAAATTATAAAGTTCTGGCTCTTAGAATAAGGTAACAAAAAGTGAATGATTTTTTACAAAACGTATTTTATTGTGCAAACGCCATAAGACATAAAAAAACTATAAACATCTGGTGTCACCGTAAGGCCGAGTTTACACGAGCGTGTGCGTTTTGTGCAAGCAAAAAGCGCGGCGTTTTGCGTGCGCAAAAAGCACTTAACAGCTCCGTGTGTCAGCCCTTTATGATGCGCGGCTGGGTGCTTTTCGCGCAGCCGCCATCATTATGACACTCCGTTTGGATGTTTGTAAACAGAAAAGAACGTGGTGCTTTTCTGTTTTCATTCATCCTTTACAGTGCTGTTGCGTGAATCACGCGCGTCCCACGGAATTGCTTCCGTGCGACATGCGTGGTTTTCACACACCCATTGACTTCAATGGGTGCGTGATGCGCGAACAGCGCACAAATATAGGACGTCGTGCGTTTCACGCAGCGGACATACGCTGCGTGAAAATCACGTACCTGTCTGCACGGCCCCATAGAGTAACATAGGTCCCTGCGACGCGCGTTGCAAAAACGTATAATACGCTCGTGTAAATGAGCCCTAATCGTATCGCCCCATAGAATAAAGTGAATATGTCATTTATAGCGCACGGTGAACGCTGTAACAAAAATAGAATTAAAAAACAATAGAATTGCTGTTTTTTAGTCACCACGCCACTTAAAAATAGAATAAAAACTGATCAAAAAGCTGCATGCACCCCAAGAAAACTACAATGTATTCCTCAAGTGGTCTAGTTTCCAAAATGGGATCACCTTTTGGGGGTTTCCACTATTTTGGTACCACAAGACCTATTCAAACCGGACATGGTGCCTAATAAAAAGGCGGCCTCAAAATCCACTAGGTGCGCCTTTGCTTCTGAGGCCGGTGCTTCAGTCCATTACCGCCCGAGGGCCACATGTGGGATATTTCTACTGCAGAATCTGGACAATAAGTATTAAGTTGCGTTTCTCTGGTAAAACATTTTGTGCATAAACTTTCTAAATGCTGTTGTGAATACTTTGAGGGGTCTAGTTTCTAAAATGTCGTGTTTCATAGGGGTGTCTAATATATAGGCCCCTCAAAGCCACTTCAGAACTGAACTGGAAGCCCAAAAAAAATAATTAGGCAATACTTCGCTTCTATACGAACTAGTTAGCGATTCACAGTGTGATGAAGTAAGGGGAAGCAGCGCTTATACGAGCGGTGCACCCCCTTCAAACAGCCGATGACTTTTCAGTTCACAGGTAGCAGAGTTACATGATGGGGAATTTGTTTTCCTGTTGTGTAACTCTGCTACCTGTCAATGGAAAAATCAGCTGCCAGAGTGAAAAATGTTTCCACACAGAGGAGTACCGCAAAGAAACACCTGGGAATCAGACATGATGGACTAACATTTTTCCCTGTGGTGGATGACTTTTCAGTTGACAGGTAGCAGAGTTACATGAAGGGGAATTATTTTTCATCGATGGCTAGTTAGGAGCGCTGCTTCCCTTTAGTTTTTTCTTGCTCACTGTGAATCTCCGACACAGGATGCAGCGGCGATCCACAGGTATTGCTCCTTTTATCCCAATTCACATGTTAGAATTCAATTTTTTTTATTTTATATATATATATATATATATATATATATATATATATATATAAAATACAGTATTTAAAACTAAGACTGTATAAACAGTTAATATACATTTAGAAAACTTATAATTATAAAGACCAAACTTTACGTATCATCATATAGGGTCAGTGTTGTTTAAAAACGCAGATATCCAGTGATTTCAGCTTGTGCTAGCAGTAATAGAATGAGAGCACCAAAATGAAGACTGGGATTGCAGAAGTTAGTAGAGCTGGGTGTAGTAGGCGGAGCAAGTGCACTGCTGCATGCACATTGCATGCTGGGACTAGAGCAGTGCATGCAGGGAGGAGAAACACAGGAAGAGAAGAGGAATGAATTTACTGAGCAAAACAAACCTCTCCAGGTAAACAATAGGGAGTAATGTTACTAAAACCATTTATTATCAAGAAAAAGCTAGACAGAGTGCACTAATATATTAATAGAGGAACATTGCATTGATTTAAAAAATAAAAAAAAGTATTGGAAAACCCCTTTAACATTTCAGCCCGTACTCAACCACCTATGTTACATTTTGATAGCCCCTTTATCCTAGCTATATGTCCCTAATACAGGGTCTCTAGATGAATAGATATGATATACCTGGATCTGGTTCTTATCTGTGTGTACTATGTAGAGTCTCTCCCCTCATTTACCTTTTTAACATGTATGTTTTATATGTATTTAATAAAGATTTGTTATTCCTTCATATTATTTGGCATTAGACTCTGTTTCTGATCTGTTTATATATATATTAAGGAGTTGCCTTTCCATTACTTAGGTAAGTTAGTCAGTAGCGACTTTACCTAGCCCATTACCTACCTTGTATGTGGAATTATTGAGATTAGACATAATATATTGTGTATTGTTTCGGGCACCCGGTGAATCAGATAAAATAAAGATTTACTATGCTATTAGGCAGAGTTCACATGAGGCGGACACGCTGCATAAAGTTAGACTGTGTATCCACCCCGCTGGCTGCAGGGAATTTTGGACGAAAAACCGCACCAAAAGGTGGTGCAGTTTTTCGCCAGATATGTTAGCTGCGGAAAAAAACGCAACATTTATGACAACATTTGATGTTTCATTTCTTTTACATTTATGCAACATTTGACGTTTCATCCCAGGAGACCGCTGCAGCCTGTGAGTGGCTGCAGAGGCAGTCACGTGGGATGAAACATAATCCCACGAGGCCGGCCCTCTGACGTAAACCAGGCCGGCCTCCTGGGATGACGTTCCATCCCACGTGACCGCGACTACAGCCTGTGATTGGCTCCAGTGGTCACACGGGATGAAACGTCATCCCAGGAGGCTGTGCTGGAGGGAGGAACTCGGACTTCTGGGTAAGTATAAGATATATTTTTTTTTTAATGAGTTGCATTTTTTTGTTGCAGGATTGATTAGATTCTGCCGCAAAAACGCAACAATAATAATAATCTTTATTTATATAGCGCCAACATATTACGCGGCACTTTACAATTAGAGAACATGAAACGGACAATATCAGACATTAAATAGTGACAAAGTTAATTTACAATTCAAACAAGAGGAGTGAGCTTACAATCTATGAGGAAATAAGGGAGACACAAAGTGTAACATTGTTTGTTCTGTACAATAGTCTACCCCTTTTTATACACATGGGGTGGTAACATAAAGCTGCATGAGCCGGTCACCAGCCAGTATCCGTGTATGACGGACATGAAGAGAAGGAGTGTGAGGGAATCTAATTCTGATGACTAATCTAAAAGGAGGGCCATGGAAAGGAGTCAGAATGTTATAGGCCTGTCTAAAAATGTGTTTTCAGGGCACGTGGATATTGGAAATTAATCTGATTGTCTGGGGCAGAACATTCCAGAGGACGGGTGCAGCACGAGAAGCAGGTGTGTGTGTGTGTGTATGTGTGTGTATATGTACTGTATGTATGTATGTATGTATATATGTGTGTGTGTATATATATATATATATATATATATATGTCTATCCGTGTGATTGCTGCAACTTTAAAAATACTTTTTTATGAAAAATTATTTTTGATTTTTCATAACTAATTTTTTAAGGAACATCCCAGAAAATATTTGTTACAGACGCTGTCCTGCAAATGTGGGGGTGGAATTTTTTTTTTTTTAATTGGCCGTTAGCTCCTGGATTAATCCAATAGATAACGGGCCTATGGCTATACCCCTAAATTTATACAGACCCCACAACCGATCACTTAATTAATGCAGACCCCAAACCAGACCCATAAATTAATTCAGACCCCAGACCAGACCCCTAAACTCAGTCCTGAGATCGGACCCCTAAATTCTGACTCTAGATAAGAACCCTTTTGAATTCATTTTTTTTTTTTTTTTATAAAAAATGTGTATCAGTGTGTTTGGCGCGACTTTCTAAATACTTTTTATAAAAAATGCAAAATTATTTTAACTTTTTGAGATATAGCTGCTTTGTATCCTGTATACAAAGCGGCTGTACCTAGCGCTGAATCCTGTATCACTCAGGTCAGCGACACTGGGTCTTGTGTGTCTCTGACACGCAGGACCGATCTGCTATCGATCATATCTTAGTTAATAACTGAACCAATCATTCCCGCGGACCTGGCGGATTCAGGTCTTAGTGCCCGATACAGCTGATCTGTATACAGGATACAAAGCAGCTCTATCTCAAAAAGCAGCAATAATTTTTAATAAAAGTATTTTGAAAGTTGCACCAATCACACTGATAGACAATTTTAAAGATTTCAAATATGTACATAGCCTTTAATTTTATATCTAAATAGAAAAGGACCTACATGAATTCTACTGACAATGCAAAATAAATCTTAGACCTACAAATAATAAGCCCCTAAAGTAACAATTCACACTCATGACATAGTATTAATTGTTCTAAATTAATTCACATTTGCTTTACCAAGGACATGACATGCATTGGGCATTTTTATTGCTTAGCATAATGATACTAAATAAGTTAGATGAGAAATGGATTCTTGAAAGGACATTTTTATCATTACAGCAGATTAATGTGTCATGTGCCCTTCTTAGAGTCGTTTTATTTCTATTTGATACACTTTGAGATGGTCCTTGCTATCAAATATGTATAATCCAGAATTTTCCAATATTTTAGAGCTGAAGAGATTATTAATCAATTTTTTCTCCATAGTGATTTCTTCATTAGCAGAATTGTGAAAACATTTTCTCTAAATATAAAATACATATAAAGTACACTATTTCATCTCTCTTTATTGTATTTTAAAATTAAAAAAAAGCAACCAAACAAAATACTATCATGACTTGCCTTGATATCCAACTATTTCTAGTCCTGTTTAATATTTCAATCAATATTAAAAAATAAATATATCAATAAATACATTAATAAACACATAAACAATCTCCTATAGATTTAGCTAAGGTAGCTCACAGGGCCACCATCAGGGCAGTACCGGTTGACCTGCCGTATAGGGTGCCGACCATAAAAATAAAAGAGATAGCGATTGTCCACTGCCGCTATCCGCCGCTATAAACATTTTCCACAGTGGTAGTTTCTTTCGAAAAAGGAACGGGCCACATTATATTGCAGGGCCTGTTCTCTTCTCCAAACTAATTGCTGGGGCGCTGCTTTTCAGTGTCCTGATAGGACATTGTGTAGCGGCACATACCACGTCCTGACGTCAGGAGTCCATAGAGCAAGGCCCCGGTGTCACGATCAAGCTCCAAAAGTGAAGAGGTACCTGGCCTGAAGTGGATCCAAGAAGACCCGAGACTGGTAAGTACATAGGTGGTTGGTCTGGTGTCTGATTTTTTTTTCTCCGGTCTGGTCTGGGGTCTGTATTAATTTAGGGGGTCTGGTATGTGGTCTGTCTTTTATTTAGGGGTCTGTTCTAGTGTCTTTATTTATTTAGTGCTGTGGTCTGGGGTCTGTTTTAATTTAGAGTGCTGGTTTAGGGTCTGAATTAATAAAGGGGTCTGGTCTGGGTTCTGTAATTAGTGGTCTGGGGTCTGAATTAATTTAGGGGTCTGGTCAGGGGTCTGATATCGTTTAGGGGTCTTGCTGGGGTCTGTATTAATCTAGGAGTCTAGTCAGGGGTGTGAATTTTATAGGAATCTGGTCTGGGGTTCTGTATTAGTTTAGTGGGCCTGGTCTGTGGTCTGTATTTATTTAGGGGTCTGGTCTAGGGTCTGTATTATTTTAGAGTACTGGTCTATGCTTTGAATTAATTTAGGGGCCTGATATGTGGTCTGGTGTGGGTTCTGAATTAATTTAGGGAGTCTGGTCAGGGCTCTGAATTATTTGGGGGTCTGGTCTGTGGTCTGTATTAATTTAGAGAGTCTTGTCTGGGTTTTGAATTTATTTAGGGGTCTGGTCTGGGGTCTTTATTTATTTAGCGGGTCTGGTCTAGAGTCTGTATTTAATACAATAATGTATTTATAATGTATTGTATAACTTAAAATCCCAAAAATTGAACGGGGGTGGAAATTAACTGCAATTTCGCCACTGTTTTATGGGTTTCATTTTTAGGGAATTCAATCTGCCATATAAATGACATGTTAACTTTATTTTGCGGGCCAGTGCCATTACAGCAATACCAAAATGATATTTTTTTTATATTTGACTACTACTTTTTGACTACTTTTGCACAATAAATACACTTTTTACAATTTTTAAATTTTTTCATGTTGTTTCATTCCAAGATACATAACATTTTTATTTGTCTGTTGACATTTTTTTTTTGTGGAAAGAATTGTATTTTTTAAAGTCACCATTTTGGTATTTTATATATACCTGAGCAGGAAGGAGTTAAACAAAATAGGAACCAGAACTGATATACTTCACAGGTTACAAGACCTTCCTTTTGAGTTTACACCATTTACAACAACACTCTGTTTCCTGTCCTTTAGCCAAGCATTTATCCATTTCACTATCTTTGAGTCAGATCCAAGGATTTTCATTTTCTGAATAAATGTATTGTGGCATCCCTTGCTAAAATCCAAGTAAGCTAATATAATACAAACATAAAATAGCAAATTTTTCTAAAGTTATTGATTAATTTGTCAGCACAAATAAATCAGTATACATAACAATACTTTTATTATAAATTGGTATATTTTGGTACAAAAAAAAAAGTAGATTCTATTTACAAGAATGAATGGCCAAAGAATTTACTGTAGGAAGCAGGGAATACTCTGTAGAATCATACCGGCAGCTATGCCTGGCGAGTGAAAAGCCAATAGCTACACTAGAGGTATACAAATAGAAAACATAGAATTCATTTTCTCCTAGAGAATAAATACTACTTGTTGTTACAGTGACAAGTCGAGTAAAAAGCTTCCATCTTATATGAGTTTAAACAACTTCACCTTCTCAGGCACGACCTTGAAAACTTTATTTTCTACCACCATTTAATTCATTGCAGATGAAAGATTTTCTTTTCCTTCCTATTATTTGTTGTTTTCACATTGAAACTATAATATATGGAAATAATTATTTTATACCAAGTTTCCACTATAAAATAAAAAATAACATCACAATATATTATTCTGACTGTTATTTATTTGCTACATTGTCTTGTTCTCTTCTATTTTCTTTGTATATAGCCAGAACTTTTATATATGGATTAAGTATGCAGATGATATGCATGTTTTCAGGGAGTCTAACATCAAGGTTTAATAATTTTTGTAATAACTTAAAATAAATAGTATAAAATATGTAATGAATGTAATTTGCAAGGTTTTGGCTAATCAATGATTTCTGTTATCTCTGTGTTTGGGCATTGCTAGGCAATGTCTTTGGACTGAGTCTGGATTTGGTCATCATCTAGCTTTGCCTGGTTAATTTGGGTGGAGTACTTTTCTTGGACCTATATATAATTCAGGCCTGGATTACTCATGTGCTGGCTATACTGTTTGTGGCTTGTGCTAATTGCTTTCCAGATTCTTGTTTGTGACTTTATTCTTGTCTATGTGTTTGTTTGGTTGTTTGTTTGTTTGTTTGTTTGTTTGTTTGTTTATTTGTTTGTTTGTACTGTGGGACCTGTTTGTCCTCTGAGTGATCTAGTTTTTGTATAGTGGTTTTATGTGTATCCTGGGATCAGTGGTTCCACTAGTTTGCTTGCCTTTCCTGTGTTTGGTCTGCTGCCAAGCTGTTGCCTTAACCTGCTGAGGGATAGTATTCAGACCGGGTATGTGAGTGCTGTAAATTCTTGTCCACTGCATATATTTGTCTGTTAACTGCTTGTATGCTGTTCATCTGCCATCCACTCCATTTATGCATCGTCCTTTTTTCGTCTACCTTCAGTATTCAGTTCCACTCGTCTATTGGTGAGTTACGTGTGCCTTTTGTTCTCTGCCTGTGTTGATGCATGGTTCACTCATGTGATTTCGATTGTCTGGTGTTGCAGTCTTTAGCACCGCCAGCGGTGTAACATCTTGAAAACATTTTGCTGGTTACTTGTTAAACAGTTCATGTAGAATTGCCCCTCAGGATGCACTACTGAAAGTTGTGCATGGTACTTGTATTGTTTTGTCCAGGTGAAGCATCCCTCCAGTTTTTTCATAACTTGTTGAAAACTTTGTACAATTTTTTTTTAGAGGCGAGTATTTTCTGTGCCAGACACTAGAGGGGGATCCTGTTTGACAATAGAGGAGCTGTAGCTAACACTTGAGGGGTTTGTCAGGGGACTTTAGTTCGTTCTGGGGCTAACAACCAGCTTTGGACTTGAAATCTAGCTATATGAGGCTTTGGCTAGTACATGTGACAAATTCTGGCAGGCACTGGGGTTTATAGCGGGCAGTTGGGGGACATTTAGGTTAAAACTAGGAGATTTCTAAATGGAAATGGTGGGCATAGTTGCAGTTGGTGAGACACACTGTGGCTGGCATGGGGTGACAGACTGGTCAGTATTGTATGAAGTGCATCCTAGAGTTGGCACTGTATGGGCTGCACACTTTAGTCACACTGTAATACACACTTCAGCTGCTTCAAATCCTCATGATGTTCAATCAATGTTTTACATGTTTCTCCTGAATTCTCTTCAAAAATAAGTTTTGCAGCGACTGAAGTGTGCATTGTAATTTACTTTTGAAGGGGTTTCAGAGCATGGGATGTTTTTTCATACTGATGATCTATACGCAGGATAGGTCATCAGTATTTGATTGGTGGAGGTCCGACACCCGGACCCCACACCTCTCTCAGCTGTTCCGGCTGCCATCAGGCACAGGATGTTATGCACTGAATGCAGTGTTCGGTGGCTGAAGCAGTTGGCTCTTTAAACTGAGCAGTACTCCAGCACAGCCGCTATACTGTGACCGGAGCCATCTGCTTGCGGCACGGGCATCCGGTACCAGGAGGCAACCAGGGCAGCTGATCGGTGAGGGATGAGGGTGTCGGAACTTCACCGATCATATACTGAGGACCTATCCTGTGGATAGGTCATCAGTATTAAAAAACATCCCGTGCCCGGACAACCCCTTTCAATACTTAAGGATATTAGCTGTTGCCTTGAAATTCCATGACTGCACCCTCATGATTTTATATGATCACAATAATGCTTGGTGAATTATATTCTTATAGTTTACAGTATTGGAGACATCAGCCATGATCTTTAAGACGTCAACTCAAGGACCAAATATTTTACAAGGTGAGAACACTTTTAATAATCCTATTTAGGAAAACCAGAGACACTATACAATTGTAAATCCATCCTTCTTTTGTGAACTGTAGACTGCCTAGTAGTCATAAAATGCTTGTTCATTAGTGAGCTTGAATACATTTAAAACATCTTTGTCATTGAAGATACACAAACCTTGCTATAGAGGCACTAAGACTATTAGCCTCTTGGCGCCTCAGCCATTTTTTGTTTTTTTTGTTTTTTTTGTTTTTCACGAAAGAGCCATAACTTTTTTTTTATCCTCTTAATGGAGTGGTGGGAAGGCTTCTTTTTTGGGAGGAGTCGTAGTTTATATTGGCACTCTTTAAAGTGCCACATAATATAGTGGGAAACTAAAAAAATTCTTTGTGGGATGGAATTAGAAAAAAACTGTGATTCCTCCATTGTTATTTGGGTTTAGTTTTTATGGCGTTCATTGTTCAATAAAAACAACAGGTTAACTTCAATCTACGGGTAAATAAGATTACAGTGAAACCAAATTTGTATTGTTTTTTTTATGTTTTACTACTTTTGCAAAGAAAAAAATATTTGTTCAAAAAAGTGTGTTTTGTGTCGCCGTATTCTGAGAGCCACAACTATTTTTATTTTCCATTGAGCGGTGTGAGGGCTTACTATTTGCAAGACGAGCTGTAGCTTTTATTGGTACTATTTTTTGTACGTACAACTTTTTTATCACTTTGTATTACATAGAGCTGAAGGAACCAAAAAAACAGCATTCACTGTGCAGGTTAAATAATGGTATATTGTAATAGTTCTGACTTGTAAGGATGCAGTGATACAAATTTTATTATTTTTTACATTAGTTTAGAGGAAAAATGTGAAAGGTTTTTTTTTTACTTTTAATCTTTTATTTTTCTGTATACTACCAAAAACTTTATTTAACTATTTAATAAAAAATAATTATTAGTCCCCCTAGGTGATTTGAGCCATTGATTGTCAGATCGCTGGTACAATACACTAATGTATTGATGTGCATTGTCATTTATGAGAGTAGAAAAGAGGCAGACCTGGGAATCTATATTAGGCCCCGGGCTACAATGACACCTTCTGCTGTTGGGCTGTCGGAGGGGGTCACCCATTCTTTCTAATGAGGTAGATGACGCAATCACTATTCACCGCGGCATTAAAGTGCTTAAACAGCCATGAACGGAGTTCTCTCTGTTCCTGACCATTAGGGCTTATTCAGACCAACGTCAAATACGTCCGTGTGACAGCCATTAAAACACCGGCCGTCACACGGACGCATGTATTTCAATGGGGCCGTTCACACGGACGTTTTTTCAACGGACCATGTGAAGGGTGCGTTGAAAAATAGAACATGTTCTATTTTCTTATGTTTTAACGGTTCCCTCCATAGACTCAAGTCTATGGGGATCTGTGATAACGGGACCTGAACACAAGCAATGCGGACGTGAAAGATGGCCGTTTCCCAACATTTGTCTGAATAAGCCCTTAGTGTGAGGTGTCAGCTGTAATATAAAGCTGACACCCACAGAGTATGGATCGAGCTCAGCCCTTGAGCCTGCTCCATACTCCCCCGCCCCCCACACCAGGATGTTCAGTTTCATCATTTTGCATCAAGGGGCTAACCATACAACTCTACATAGAAAAACTAAAGAATCCCCATAACCCATTAACCTCTTCCTATTATAGTATACCAGGGGCCTGAGGTAGTTCGGGCACGGACATAGCAAAAGTACTGCAACTATGCCTACATGATAATCGGCTGGAGCAGCTCACGTGCATGACTCATTACAGGACCCAGCTCTGGTAACTTTATCAAGTTGGACTCCTGTGTCTATTAATCACATAAGGAACAATTTTTATTCACTTGACGTAAACAACAAAGGTTTCCAATGAATGACAGCAAGCAGAGTTTTTGAAAACCATAAGAAATTGATATAGAAAGTATATTGGAACATTGCATAACTTTTCATTATATTATCCCAGGCCCTTGACATACTCTTACGTCAAGGAGTGGAAGGGAGTTAAATAATAATAGTAATAATAAAAAATAAGCAATTCTTTATTGGCTTTTCCTAGAATAAAAATGACCTGCATGTAAAATGTCTATGACTTCTTTTATAATTTATCAGAAGTTGTAATAAAGGTACTGAATAATATCCGCAATGTTGTGTTGTGCACTTTCCCTTATATTTGTGTGCTTTATTACTTTACATAAATTTGCACTGAAAGCAAGACATTATTCTTTGCTGCAAAACGTGAGAATTGAGAGATGTAATTCCTTCATAGAAACACCTACTGGGTTTTAGATTTAATGAACTTTTCACTGCATTATATTAGTAGGGGAAGACGATTTATTATTGATGAGTATGGAAAGTACATTCAAAGCTTCATCTGGTCCGTGCACCAGTTTGGAAGTAGCGCCTCTCCCAATGAACAAAATCACATGGAAATCTTTTATTCACATCCAAAAGCTTATTTTCCTTTCATTCCATAAAATCTTTATGAATTCCAGCATACTTGCACTATAACAGGTGCTTCATTATTGATGGCTCTCTGGTGTGATAGACCGAGTCGACTAGCTGAATTTTAATAAACCTATAGAAAGATTATAAGAATACTTCTAATTCAAGCCGTGCAACGAAGTCCTTAAAGTGACCCTCCGGTCCTGAGACAACCTTTAAAATATGATGGTGTATATGGAGTAATATTACCTGGTGACCTCCAGTTGTGACCCTCTGCCGTGGATCCACCGTTTTAGGGTTCCCTTTGAGCTGTCCCAAAATGGCCACAGCGCTTCTTAGACTACGAGTCTGAGACACTCCCACTGTTCTCAGACTGGTCAGAGCTGCTCATGTGAGCAGTTCTGTCCAATCCGTGAACAGAGGGAGTGTCTTAGACTCAGTCTAAAAAGCGCTGTGGCCATTTTGGCACAACACAAAGGGGACCCTAAAATGGTGGATACACGACAGAGAGGCACAGCTAAGGGTCACCAGCTAATATTACTTAATATGCAGTATATCTTCATTTTTATAATTTTTTCCTGAGACCGGAGGGTCGATTTAAGTTAATTTTTACAGCAGATTGACTGGAGTTTTACTATTATACAGATTGTTTTGCTTGTTTAGACCATTATTACACAATGCATAATGACATAATGATAAACAATAATAACTAGTAGGCATTTCTGAGTCAATTTACCAGTTAAACAGATATTTTCATAGATTCTAGTTGTAGCATAGCTGAATTTGTCATTGAAGGACTTTCTTAGTAAATCGGGTACACAGCAAGGCCTTCTTATAACAGAAGGTATTGATATGTTCCTCTCCATCACATATCCACACAACAAGGACATTAAATCTCATTGTGGGATAGTGGACGGAGAAATGTAAATTGTTCTATTCTGCCTCTAGTGGACAACTACTGCATGCATCAAGAGCCACTGATGTATATCACGGACATAGCCTAATAAGTGCAGAGACATTAATTCCAACTTGTATACAGCTGTTTGTGGCTTATTAGCCTTCTTCTGTGAAAGATCTAGCTAAAATGGCTCTACGGAGGTAGGGCTCGGGAGGTACTCATAAAAGCTTGGTAGCAAGTTATTAGGGTGAGCAGGGCTTAAAAGCGTTTTCTGTGCATGGGGAGTTTTTTTTCATACTGATGACCTATCCACAGGATAGGTCATCAATATATGATTGGTGGGGTCCGACACCCGAACCCCTCACCGATCAGCTGTTCCGGCTGCCTCCGGCACCGGAAGTTATATAGTAGTGGGTGCCGGAAGCATCACTGATTTTGTTCAAGTGAATAGGAGGAGAGCCACAGTAACCCAGCATGGTCCCTATACAGTGTAAGGAGCCTTCTACTTTCGGAACTGTGGATAAGTCATCAGTATAAAAAACTGCACCATGCCCGGACAACCTCTTTAAAGGCACCAAATTATCTCTTACTCAAGCATTTGGGAACACAAGGCCTTCTTAAAAAGAAAGTACTTACATATATAATTCTAGCACATATCCACACAACAAAGAAATAGATCTTCATTCTGGGATATGGGGCAGAGACAAGCAAATTGTTCCTTTATTCCCCTAGTGGCCAAATGTAGGGACTCCACGTGCCACCATACAGGCTCGATGGACAGGGGTTTTACTGTGTGCATGAGACCTTACTTTTGATTATTCATAAACCTCTTAAAGACAAAGTCAATTTTGAGTAGAATACCACAAATTGTTTGTTTTTGACTTCCATATTCCAGAACTATAGGTTTTGTTTTTTTTACAATGCTGTATTAAATGCAAAAAAAAAATGATTACACCACAGTTTTTCCCACCATATGTTGCAAATTATTTATAGTGCCCTGCAAATAATACGAAACAAAATAAAGTTTTCTATCAGTATGATTGGTGCAACTTTCTAATTACTTTTGATTAAAAATTATTTTTACTTTTTGAGATACAGCTGCTTTGTATCCTGCATCTAGCGCTGAAACCTGTATCTGTCAGGTCAGCGGGACTGATGGATTCAGTGTCTGCGGGTCCACGCAGGATTGAACTGTTACCAATCACATCTAAGTTCATAACTTAGATGTAATCGATTACAGGTGGATCTTGCATGTCAGAGACACGCTGGGCCTGCTGTCACTGAAACGGTCAGTGCTGCTGACCTGACAGATACAGGTTTCAGCGCTAGGTTCAGGATACAAAGCAGCTGTATCTCAAAAACTAAAAATCATTTATAATAAAAAGTAATTAGACAGTTGCACCAATCACACTGATAGACATTTTAATTAAAAAAATAAATAAAAATGTTTTCAAATTTGTTTATAGCCTTTAAGACTGAAATCCATTTAATTTTCTATAGTATTTGCAAAGACAACTTACTAGCAAAGTTATTTATTAATGCATGTGTAGCTTTTATTGCATTTCCATTGCTAGAATTTTTCCCTTGAGTAATCTCTTTTACATGTTTATTATAATAAAAGACGAGCAAATCAATTAGCTGAGTTCTGGTTTCGCAGCAAATTTAAGACTTTCATTGTGACCCGTGAACTGTGAATAATATTACTTTTAACAAAGATCAGCCTAAAGTTGTAAATGACTGCAGCGTAAAATATTTGTGTGCTATAGTCCCCGTCTGAAGTTCTGGTGCTGTGCCTTGCAGCATGGGGACATAAGTCACTCGACTGCATTACTAGGGACTCTCTGTGAAATATAGAGGATCAAGTAATAGACAGGTCTTTCTCTCTCCACAATCGTAAAGGTACAGTACACTCAACACTTAACCAATGCAAATTCTGTAACATCATCCCCATCTACCATGTGCCATTTATAACACTAGTGGCTTTATTTACTATGAAGTTGAATGCTATCTATTGTTCCTTGTTATCAGTAGTTTGCAGCCGGGGAGACGATAATTATATCATTCTTAAAAATCCCTGACCCATGATCAATCCAAGTTATGAGAAAATCAGGGAAAATTCCCCTTGGAGTCACATTTGTAGAATATAAGACAATGGAGGCATATTTCAGCCTACGGTGGCTATGTATGTGGCAAATACAACTAGGTAATAAAAAAATTGTTTTTGCCAGTAAAGCACTTTTTTTACTCATTCGTTCATTACTTTATCCCAAAAATCTCCAGGTTTGAGACCCTATGGGATCACTTGCATACACATGTGTAAATGAAAGTGGTAGGTCCTTAGATAGTAGTATGAAAAAACAAAAAAGTGGTGAAAAGAACGTCATTTTGTTAGGCAAGCAATGTGTTTCGGCACTAAATAAGGACCTTCTTCAGGGTTGTATCAGCTTGCAGATAGCTAGGACGCGCCTTGCTTTTTTCTACTATGACCAAAGTATGTTTCTATTCTGAGGCATATATATATATATATATATATATATATATATATATATATATATATACAGTGAAGGAAATAAGTATTTGATCCCTTGCTGATTTTGTAAGTTTTCCCACTGTCAAATACATGAACAGTCTAGAATTTTTAGGCTAGGTTAATTTTACCAGTGAGAGATAGATTATATATATATATATATATATATATATATATATATATATATATATATATATATATAAAAAAAAGAAAATCACATTGTCAAAATTATAGATATTTATTTGCATTGTGCACAGAGAAATAAGTATTTGATCCCCTACCAACCATTAAGAGTTCAGCCTCCTCCAGACCAGTTACACGCTCCAAATCAACTTGGTGCCTGCATTAAAGACAGCTGTCTTACATGGTCACCTGTATAAAAGACTCCTGTCCACAGACTCAATTAATCAGTCTGACTCTAAACTCTACAACATGGGCAAGACCAAAGAGCTTTCTAAGGATGTCAGGGACAAGATCATAGACCTGCACAAGGCTGGAATGGACTACAAAACCATAAGTAAGACGCTGGGTGAGAAGGAGACAACTGTTGGTGCAATAGTAAGAAAATGGAAGACCTACAAAATGACTGTCAATCGACATCGATCTGGGGCTCCATGCAAAATCTCACCTCGTGGGGTATCCGTGATCCTGAGGAAGGTGAGAGCTCAGCCGAAAACTACACGGGGGGAACTTGTTAATGATCTCAAGGCAGCTGGGACCACAGTTACCAAGAAAACCATTGGTAACACATTACGCCGTAATGGATTCAAATCCTGCAGTGCCCGCAAGGTCCCCCTGCTCAAGAAGGCACATGTACAGGCCCGTCTGAAGTTTGCAAATGAACATCTGGATGATTCTGAGAGTGATTGGGAGAAGGTGCTGTGGTCAGATGAGACTAAAATTGATCTCTTAGGCAGCATTTCTCTTCCTCCAAACACGGCGAGTTGAGTTAATGCCAATGACCCAAGCATGGAGGTGGAAACATTATGTTTTGGGGGTGTTGCTCTGCTAAGGGCACAGGACTACTTCACCGCATCAATGGGAGAATGGATGGAGCCATGTACCGTCAAATCCTGAGTGACAACCTCCTTCCCTCCACCAGGAAATTAAAAATGGCTTGTAGCTGGGTCTTCCAGCACGACAATGACCCGAAACATACAGCCAAGGCAACAAAGGAGTGGCTCAAAAAGAAGCACATTAAGGTCATGGAGTGGCCTAGCCAGTCTCCAGACCTTAATCCCATCGAAAACTTATGGAGGGAGCTGAAGATCCGAGTTGCCAAGCGACAGCCTCGAAATCTTAATGATTTACAGATGATCTGCAAAGAGGAGTGGGCCAAAATTCCATCTAACATGTGTGCAAACCTCATCATCAACTACTAGAAACGTCTGACTGCTGTGCTTGCCAACAAGGGTTTTGCCACCAAGTATTAAGTCTTGTTTGCCAAAGGGATAAAATACTTATTTCTCTGTGCACAATGCAAATAAATATATATAATTTTGACAATGTGATTTTCTGTTTTTTTTTTTTATATAATCTATCTCTCACTGGTAAAACTAACCTAGCCTAAAAATTCTAGACTGTTCATGTCTTTGACAGTGGGCAAACTTACAAAATCAGCAAGGGATCAAGTACTTATTTCCTTCACTGTATATATATATATATATATATATATATATATATATATATATATATAATTTTCTTCTTTTTTTTTTTTTTATATGGGTGATGTTTTTTTTCATGTGACTATCTATATGCAGTTAATTCCTGAAATGTTGCAATTTTTACACTCGTTACAGAGCACTCACAATAGACATACTCTACCTGTATTGTAGAGATCACTTTTCAGCCTGTGCTGTGTACAGTAGGGGCAGAAGCGACAAACACAATCTAACTCAACTATTAACACACAAACAGTTGTACTATTCATGTTTGATATTCAGCACATTGATTAAAGATCCACAATGAACCTGTGTGTTAATGACTTCTCAAAGAGATTGTTGAGGTGTTTCAATTAAGGAGATGAGATTAGAAGTGTGGGTTTCATAGGTGCTTTGCCCATTAAATACAGGTATACAAAGCCCGGTCACTGACATCTGTTCTTCTCAAGAAAGATTGGTTAATGTGAACTATGCTTTGAGAAAACCAACTTTCAGAAGTCATTATAAAACGTGTTGTACTTTAACAGAATAAAAATCAGACATTACATAGTGACTAACGTATTCCAGTTGAGTAAGAAACCGCCTTTTACTTGTTGCTAGGATGCAAGTACTCACATGGAATGGTCTTTATTCCCAAATAAAGTTGCAAAATTAGTTGTAGAGGAAACTGCTTCCTTTTCAAGAAATCCATTTTATTGTGCCCAAAGACATCATATAAGAATAAGCAACAAGTCAATTGGATGGATGCTGGCACTCCCACATTACTATGGTGTAGGGTCAACAAGGCTGTATTTAGCATTCACGTCGCATGCACGGTCAAAGCCGTGGTGGGCCATAGATAGATACTAGCACCGATTTCATCAAAACCATATATATAACAAAAATTAATATAAGCTTTGCATTTAGCGTGTGATGATCGCGGATCTATAGAGTGGCCCCGAGGGGCTGATTCATGAAAGTACATGGATTGTTCAACTGGAATCATCAGTACTACTTTTGTGTTCATTTTATAGCTTGGGATATTATCTAGAGCATTATCCAATATTCTTTGTCACATAGTGACAAACAATTCAAATAAGAGGAGTGAGGGTCCTGCTCACAAGAGCTTACAATATATGAGGAAAACGGGCTGATGCAGAATGTAAACAAAAGTGCTTGTTTTGTACAATTGCCAACCATCTTTTATAGAATTGGGTAGCACACATAAAACTGCATGAGCCGGTCACCAGCCAGTATCTGTGTATACACAGATATAAAGTGCATTGAAGTGCAAAGAGTGAGGTGAATACTGTAGAATGAAGGGTTCCAGTTCTGATGGGGAGAGGTAAAGGAAAGTAGTCAGATTAGGGAATGTTATAGACCTTTCTAAAAAGATATTGGGAATGAATGTGATTGTTTTGGGTAGTACGTTACAGAGGACTGGTTCAGTATTGGAAAAGTCTTGAATAAAGTGGGATGTTCGGATTATGGAGGATGAAGGAGGAGATGTAAGGAGGCGCAGCACTGTGGAGAGCTTTGTGGGTGAGAGGAGTACGATTGAATTATATTCCAAAGTGAACTGGCGACCAGTGCAGTGACTGGCACAGGGTAGATGCATTGTTGTAGCTGGTTAGTCAGAAAGTTGAGCCTGGCTACTGCATTCTGGATACATTGGAGAGAGGGTAAAAGACAAATGAATAATAAGTTACAGTAATCAAGTTGACATAACCCTACAAGACAGCAGTCCTAAAGACCTGGGTGTACATCAATAGATAAATTGTCTACAAATGGAGAAAATTTAGGACTGTTGGACTCCAGGAGTGGACGTCCTGTTAAGATCGCTCCAGGAGCATAACGGGACATTCTGAAAGAGCTAAAGACTTACTGAAGGCTCCAAACTGCAAAAACCTCTGTTCATGTGTCCACTATTAGAAAAACATTGAACATGAATGGAGTTCAGGGAAGCATATCACGAAGGAAGCCGCTGCGGTCCAAAAAAAAAAAAAAATTGTCTCACGTTTGCCCAAGACCACTTGGATGATTCATAATTCTTCTAGGAAAATTTCTATTGACAAATAAGACAAAAGTGGAGCTCTTCAGTGCAAATGCACAAAGTTATGTTTGGAGGAAAAAGAACATGGCACAACTACAAAATCTCATCCCAGCTGTGAAGCATGGTAGAGGAAGCACCATAATTTGGGTCAGCTATGCTGCCTCAGGAACTGGACGCCTTGTTATCATTGAAGGAACAATGAATTTGAAGATCTAACAATACACTTTACACGAGAATGTAAGGGCAGCAGTCCATGACGTCAAGCTGAAGTGGCATTGGGTCAAACATCAAGGAAAAAATCCAAACCACAAAAATAAATCGACTAAAGAATGGTTGAAGATGAAGATCTGTGTTTTAGAATGGCCTAAACCACAGTCCTGAACTTAACCTTTTCGAGATGCTGTGGCATGACCTGAAGAGGGTTGTGCATGCAAAGCATCCCAGAAACATTAATGAACTGAAAGACATGTGCAGGGAAATATAGTTTATAATTCCTCCTCAACATTGTTCACATCTTATTTGCAGCTACAATAAAAATATGGTGGAAGCGGTTCACACTAACCAATCTTTCTTGAGAAGAACAGATTTGTCAGTAACCAGGCTTTGTGTGCCTTTATTTAATGGGCAAAGCACCTGTGAAACCCACACTTCCAAATTAATCTCCTTAAAATTAAACACCTTTTTGTCAATTAGCTCTTGGAGAAGTCATTAACGCAAAGGTTCATTTACTTTTTATCCTTGCACTGTGGATGTTTACTCAATAAAAATGTGATCAGTACAACTATTTGTGTGTTATTAGTTTAGTTAGATTGTGTTTGTCTAGAATTGTGACTTAGATAACAATCAGATCACATTTTGTTAGTAATCAATGCAAAAAATCCAGGTTACTCCAAGGGTTTCACTTATTTTTCTTGCAACTTTAGAATCACACCATTAATAAATGTTACAGCTCACCTCCTCCTCTCTCCCCCTCCTCTGCACGTTGCACTGAGCATGCCCATAACACTCCACATATAAGTCAATAAGTCACTTTTTGACTTACCATATTTTTCTAAGATCCGTGCATGCAATAAAGCAGATCTTTGCAGTTGCTGTTATAAAAAAAAATAATAATGTTTCCTTATGTGTATAAAAAATAGTAATAAACAATATGGTGATACTTAACCTTTAAGTTTGTCTCAATGAATCGAGAACACTTCATCTTGTATGACAGGTTTTGCATCTCACTTCATAATATAAGTAACTGATAACTTTCCGAGATGAGAAAATAGGGCATCATATTGACACGCAAACAGTTTATCAACCTCAATGATTTATGTTTTACTCCCAATAGTAGAATGTACATACCAGACAAACTCACTAAGACTGAATTTTCCTTTTATATTCAGGAGTCGGGGAGCATTTCGGTGGTTTTTTAGTAGTCCTTGTTTCATTTTAGGATTTTTTCACGTCTTTCGCATAATGATGTTTGTTTCTGAACGTTTGTCCACCTAAAATAGAAAACATTTGTGTCTGGATTTACATTTCAGCTCTTTACTTCACATTATATACATAAATCTCCTCCTGACTAATGTCACTTCTGGACATCATGGGATTCTATTTATTTCTATAGCAGAGGTTTCCTCTGCTTATTAAATGCAGAACCGTATTTGTATGCATGTACGTTCCGCCTTTAGTGCTTTTATTTCTCTTTTCTAAAGTTGGGCTTCTCAAACTTTTTCTTTAAGTTCTCAACGGTAGGACCAGTTTTAGAGGGTGGAAAACTGGGCAGTTACCTAGGACCTATTATCTAGGGGACCCTCGATGACTGGACTCCCAGGAGCAACCTAAAAATAGATAAACATTCCTGTCCCTTTTTTTTCCTACAGTAAATTAAAATTAATTCTTAAAGGGTAACTAAACATTCAACAAACTTCTGACATGTCATAGTGACGTCAGAAGTTTTGATTGGTGGGGATCCGAGCATTAAAACCCCCACCAATCGCTAAAACGAAGCAGAAGAAGCGATTGTGTGAGCGCTCAGCCACTTAGTTTCTGTTCGTCTTTTTACAGAAAGTCGATGTAGCGGACTGCGGGCTCATAGACTTTCTATTGAGCCCGTACTCCGATACATTGATTTCAGGAAAAAGCTGAACAGAAACTAAATGGCTGAGCGCTCACACGAGTGCTTCTGCCGCTTCATTTTAGCGATTGGTGGGGGTCTCAGTGCTCTGACTCCCACCAATCAAAACTTGTGACATACCACTATGACATGTCAGAAGTTTATCGACATTTAGTTACCCTTTAAAGGGGTTATCCAACAGCCCAAAAATAAAACAAATCCCCCAAAAACGTTTTAAAACCTTTACTTATTGTTATATATCATTAGCAGAAATGAAACTTTATTTTTGTGGTACTTACCATACCACGATATCGCTGCACACAAGGTCTTCTTTTGCTTCTTGGGTGGGATTTCATTTTTCAGTGTGCGCTGAAAAAATACAATTCCCGGGATCCCCTGGAATGTCTGGAGCATGTGCACTGAGAGAAGGTGAGCTGGTGCCTGCGCTCTGATGCTCCTTGGTTGAGAGCGACGGGAGAAGGAAAAGGGCTGCCTTAGAAATGGAGCAAAAGGGGTCATGCAATTGATAACACACCAACATCAAATGGAAGGGGAAGCAAGCCCTCTGTCACATGGGGTTGTGTCGGCACGTCATCACTTGACGGAAAAACTACAGGGATTCGGAAACCATGACGTGGCTGGTTCATCAATCCACAATTCAGAATAGAATTGAAAATTATACCTTATTAGTGAGAGGTTTTCCTCTGATAATATTATTGGTTAACATTTATTATCCCCAGATAACACCTTTAAACAATCTAGCATTATTTAATGATGTATGGAGGTATTATTTCTTAAATTTAGGTTTATGTAGGCACTTAAGGTTATTATTTGTATACTACATATTATTTGGACCCTATATGGTGAAATTACACTATATAACCAAAAAATATGAGAACAGCTGACCATCACAACTAATTGTGCTATACATGACATCCCATTCCAAAACCAAAGACGTTAATATGAAGTTGGGCCCCTTTTTGCGGCTCTAAGAGCCTACACTTTTCTTGGCATTGTGCATGGTGATCTTAGACTTGTATGCAGCTGCTCAACTATGGAAACCCATTTCAAATCAAGTCACAAACTGACACATTTAAAGTCACTGTCTTCAGTACGACCCTTACTATTAGCAAGGTTTGACTATGGAGATTGTGTGGCTGTATTGGGTCCTAAGTGCTGTTTGCAATGGGTACTGCTAAAACACCTGAACTCAATAAGTAGAAAGGGTCTCCACTCATTCTCCCCACAGAGTATATGGAATTTTCTAAAAAAAAACGGTGGACGGGACCCTTTATTATAAAACCAGCCCTGCTCGGCAGTCAACAAACTATGATGACGCTTGGGCACTGTCACGGACACAGGGTATGTGGACCCACTAGGCCGCTCCGCCGTAGTGGGGAGGCAGCTGACCAGGTCACAGTTTATACGGAAGTCAATGGCAGACAGTAATGCTTGGGTACCTGAAACAGTCCGGGCGGTGGCTGTGGCTCCAGCACGGATGGAGACTGGTGCGGCAGGTGGCGCCAGACGTGGCGGGCAGTATCCGATGAAGCAGAAGACACTTGACGTGGCAGAAGACCACTTGACGTGGCAGAAGACCACTTGACGCGGCAGAAGACACTTGATGTGGCAGACGACACTGGACGTGGCAGAAGACACTATTCCAATGCTGGTAGGCACAGGAACTGGAACAATACGGAATACAGGAACGGTAACAGGGCACGGGTAACAGCTGGAACGGGAGACACTAAGGGACCATTGCAAGACAGACTGGAAAAGACTAACAACGCTCAGGCATCGAACTAGGGGGCTGGACCCCTCTTATAGCCCAGGGTACTCATGGGTCAAAGGTCGTTCAAGATGTCTGGTGCGCGCGCTGCCCCTTTTAGAGCGGGGACGAGCGTGCGCGCGCGCGCACCCTGCGGGCTCCGGCGGAGGTGAGTGGATGCAAGCGCTGGCGTCTCCTGAGGAGGAGGCTGGGGCCAGCGCTTGCCGACTCGTGGCTGCTGCTGTCAGCGGGAGGCTGGAGCTGACAGCCCGCAGCCACGGACATTACAGGCACCAAGAGGGACGTGTGGATGTGGTGTGGATAGTTTTTAGGTCCCTGAGTGACTTGATAACTGTGCCAACCATAGTGCCAGCAACAAAGCCTCTAGTGTGAGCCCTTGTTTCCCAATGTCAACCACAATATCCCCAGAAAGAGCCCTTTTACCACAGCCCTCGCAACAGTCCAAACTCCTGCTCTCCTGCACATGAGTGTCTTCCTGTGTTGATTTGCACTAGAAATATATCTTCTCAAATAAAAGCATGTGTGATAGATTGTGTCCTGCTGAATCTAATGGAGAAGATAGGAAAAAGGACGGGTGTTTCTCTGGCACTGCCGGTCGGATTGTCATCCGTGATGAAAGCGATCCATTCGTCTCATAGATGAAGACAAGGTAAATGATTAAAAGATTTATTTGTATAAGTACACAGAACTTATACAAATAAATCTTTTAATCATTTACCTTGTCTTCATCTATGAGACGAATGGATCGCTTTCATCACGGATGACAATCCGACCGGCAGCGCCAGAGAAACACCCGTCCTTTTTCCTATCTTCTCCATTTCAGCATTGAGGCTTCCTGCCAAGCTCTCTAATCGGGTCTCAGGCTGCAACCGAACCAAATCATCACTATACCCTTGAGGTATCCTGGATTTTGCTTCATTGGATGTTATGCTTCCAGCATAACCGCACAAGGTCAGCATAACTTGGACCTAGTACACACCCATATATACACCGTTTCATGCACTATTGTGCGCTTTGTTGTTTTTTCTGTCATTTGTCCTGCTGAATCTAAGGCATGTAGGAGGCATGCTATGCCTCATCAATACCTGTAATGTGCCACACTAGTGAGCTGCTTTTTGCATAAGCTCAGCTAGCTGATAGATTCTTTGAGCTTTCAATAATATTAGATCGTATACTGTTTTTATTTTATTGTGCGTTATAATTATTACACCACATCAGTGAGGTCGTTAGTATCAGGTATCCAGGATTTTTTTTCCGGTGCCTCAGATTCCCGAGCAACTGCCAAATTTAATTTTATCTACTTCCTGAGGATGCAGATAAAATTGAATACTATGTTAGAGTAGGTACCTGTTTTACCATTCACTAGGCATTAGGCCACATTAGGCCTGCAGCCTATGAGACACTAGGATAGGATCCCTGCGCAATCCAGCTTTATGATGTCAATGTATCGCACGGGCCTGAGCAAGGGTCCCATCTCATTGTCTCATATGGTGCAGACATATTGTGACTGAAACTGTGCAGGTCTGTTCGTGGTAAGGCTAGGTTAGTAAAGGTTTTAGTATTTGTTTGTTGGGCAAAATTACTGTGGCACAATTTACAGTGGGTATAGCATTATCTGCAGGGAGTGTGTAAGACTATCTACAGGAGGTGTGTGTCACTATCTACGAGGGGTGGCACTATCTACAGGGGCACTGTGTGGTGCGATCTACAGCGGGTGTGTGGCATTATTTAAAGGAGATGTGTGGCACTATATATAGGGGTGTGACACTATCTACAGGGGGTGTGGCAGTTTCTACAGGGGGACTGTGCGTGGCACTATCTACAAGGGGTGCATGGCACTATGTACAGGTGGTGGGTGGCACTATCTACAGGGGCACTGTGTGGCACTATCTATGGGGGTCTGGCACTATTTAAAGGAGATGTGTGTCACTATATATAGGGGGTGACACTATCTACAGGGGGTGTGGCAATTTCTCTAGGGGGACTGTGTGTGGCACTATCTACAGAGGGTGCATGGCACTATGTACAAGTGGTGGGTGGCACTATCTACAGGGGGCTGTTTGTGGCACTATCTACAGGGGGCTGTGTGTGGCACTATATAGGGGGATTGTATATGGCAGTCTACAGGGGGACTAAATGGCACAAGAGCACTGTGTGTGGCACGATCATCAGGGGGACTGTGTGTGGCACTATACAGGGGCGGGTGTGACAATATCTACAAGGGGCATTGTGTGGGGCACACTTTACAGGTGTCATTGATTAGGAACCTCAGACATAAGTTTGTTTGAAGCCACATAAATGCCAAATTTGGCCCGGAGGGCAAGCACAAGGATACTTCGTGCTGGGGCCCTGTATCTAAACCTATCATGTGTAATAATGTCTGCTGGGGCCTTGTATCTAAGCCTATCATTTGTGATACTAACTGCTGAGACCCTGTATCTAAGCCTATCATTTGTGATACTGTCTGCTGGGGCCATGCAGTTAAGCCAATCATGTGTGATTCTGTCTGCTGGGGCCCTGTATCTAAGCCTACCAGATGTGATACTGTCTAATGGGGCTTTATATCTAAGTCTATCATGTGTGATACTGTCTGCCTAGCCTATGTATATAAGTCTATCAACTTTCCTATCATGAGTGGCAAATCGCACCATAATGGGGGCCAATTAAAATCTTTGGTTTAAGGTCGCCTTTTATATATGCCACTCTATATGTTGCTTTGAGGGCTCTCCCTGGTTGTTCAGGATTTGCCAAAATGACACAGACAATACCAGGAAAGAAAAATCCCCTGAGTCCTGAAATGTGTTATATACTTTCTTTTAGGCTTACTTCTGTGGTTATCTTGACTGGATTTCATAAAAGAGAAGAGAGGACATCTGAGCAATGTCAGGCCTGCGTCAAGAATCACATAATTTATTGACCCCTTTAGTAGTCCTCCTTGATTTCAGGACCATCCAAACCATCCATGATTTAGTAGCTGGGGGCAGTCTGTGGGGGGGGGGGGGGCAGGTGAAACTTGGGACAACTCCCAAATGCTGTGCCACTATTGCCCTCTGTTGCCCTCATAATAGTAACAGCCACCGCCACCCATAACAGGCAAAGATACAGGCCTTAAATCAGGAGATTCAATGCTTTCTGACCATAGTTTATTATTTGGGTAGAGGGCTTTTATTTTAAAAATATTGTGATGGGAACTAACCAGTCATCCCCTAATACGTTTTATGTCAAATCTCAGATTAAACTCTGTCAATATCAGGTAAAAGCTGGAGTTCAAGAGATTTCCATTCATGCCTAAAAAAACAAGGTTTTCCACTTATAATTGTTTGATTGCGGCACATACATAATAAAGAAGACAGGAAAGTGTAACCAAGGAGACCCAAATGTTCTTCTGTCTTTTGTTACAAAACATTGATAGGCAACTGGTGTACTTGATCAAACTGTACAGAACACTCAGTTTCATCTAGAAATATTTGTATTATAGTGCTTTTATTAGTAAATCATGAGAGCTCAAATTAATTTTGTAGTCACGTGCACCACCTGGGCATTAAGTTGGGGGTGTTTAGGGGTGTGTGCCTTTACAAACGGGTGGGGCACATGTACAAAAAAAAAGTTTGGCTCGTCCATAATTTTTGTCTAAGTGTTGACGCCTCAGCCATACAGATGACACGTCGCCTGGTCATTGTGGCCAATTGTACCCCTCAGAGCTGACATAACCATGGATGACCTCCCAAATCTGGTGACCTGCTGTCCATATGGGGAATGGGTTGGAATTCCATAGCGGGGTCTCTAGATGGTTTGGGGTTTCTTGGCCTGAAGAAGTTGAAGAACCCCTGTATTATAGTAATAAAAGGAATGCTAGCATAGAAGCAAACTCTAAATACAAAAATAGCCAAAACATACAAAGAAAAATCCTATGCCAACTACACGTCAAGACCTCATGCACACAACCGTACTTTTGCGGCCGTAACTTATCCATATTTTTGCAGATAAATTGCGGACTTATTCATTTCTATGGCCCCATGCACACGACCGTGGTTTACACGGATCCGTGTGCGGTCTGCAAATCCGGTCCGCAAAATATCAGGACTTGTTATATTACGGTACGGATTTTCAAATTCACCAATACTAGTGAATTGTTGTGGATCAGTAATTCTTGATGACACACGGATGCACAACAAAGGTTTTTTGAAGTCCGATGGTCAGACTGCATAACCAATGCAATAGTGTGCATGAGGCCTAAGGTTGCATTTACATGAAAAGTTAGTGTAAGGGGGGGGGTGTTTGTCAAGAGCAAATCTCCCATATCCTGAGAACAGAGCATTGGTGGGGTACATGCTTGCTGCCACGGGACACACAGGGGGTGGAGGGGATCCTCCATACCGCCGAAGTGCTAGCATCACCGTTGTTTAGCAACGGCTCTGGAGAGGGCCGTACACCCATCAGAAGTGTGCTTGCAGCTGTGAAGCGGACAACTCTGATACAGAAAGAAGAGGAGAGCTGAGTTAATGAACAAACAGGCTTCAAGGCTCAGTTAGAGGGGAGGAGAACGGAGATGGTTGAGTAGGGCTGTGAAGAGGCGGTTTGGCGCGAGGAGTAACAGTTGGGATCAGGGAGTATAGAGCTGCTGATACCCTGCATAGCATGGTCCCGACCAGAGACACACTTACCGTTGAGACAGGCTCAGAGGGTTGGTATATCCTGCCATGAAGAAAAAAAGATGTAGGCTAAAAGTGCTGCCCTGTAAGGCGGGGGCGGTTTGGACTACAAGTTAATAAAACATACTAATGTACTTCAGCATTGCAAGTGCTTAAACAATTGACCTTGATTTGAGTGCTGTTAGTAAAAAAGGCAGTTGGTCAAGTTGACAACCATTGACCGATTAGCGTGACTGGCTCCAAGTAAGGCAGTGGCTAGCTATTCTAGGACCCATTGAAGCATAAGATGCAATTAAGGGCATAAGCCAACAAATCCTGCGGCACAGCCAATAGCCCATGGGGCATAGCTTCTGCTATTGGGAAATATGTGTGGGGATGGGTAGCCTCACCCTGCAGAGGTACACTATAGGAAACACCCGCCCAGTCGTACATGGGCCTTTGACACTGCTGGTCCATAAGGGACTCTACCAGGGTCGAGGTTCCCAACCTCAGGTCATATCGTGTCTGCTGTGGGTGCCAAATATTGTTGTTTAATAAAGCTGTTTATTTATCAGAGCCGCAGGATGTGTAACGCCTGCGGCGGTCCCTAGCGCCGGGTCTCGTACCTCCTCCGGCGGCCTTGTACTGCCTCTCTGCCATGTCTGCAATCTTACTCTGTTTTTATAATTTACATATATATATTGTACTGCGTTTTTACCAAATTGTGACAAAACTGCAATAAAATTGCGGTGTGTAGACACAGCCCAGTAAAGTTTATAATACGTCACAGCTCAGTTGTGACATCTTAACATGTTCTTTGGGTTGTAGGGCAAGGCATGTCCATAGACTGTTACTCCAGTCCTAGAAGTCTTCTCTCGGAGATCAACTCAGTGCAAATAGCTACAATGCAAAGGAACATGGGGTACTTGTCCCGGTAACAAAAACATGAACAGCCCCTTCCATAGGACGGTATTTTGTAATTTTCATAGATATGAGGAGAAGACACACTATCTTGTTATTACTTTTATAACCTATTCCTTTTGACATTACAGGGAAAAAATATTGTCATACTACAGGTGTTTCCCATTTTCATCAGAAATTAAGTGTTTTTGACCTTTCATTACAGAGACATTTCCAAAACCTGTCACTTTCTCCATGCCTCAGTGTCATTTTCATTATCTTGGTATCAAATTAACCTTATTATGGCTCAAAAGTTGTCCAAGACAATCATTAAACTTCAACCATGGTGAACTAAGGATTACTTAATGAATATTGAAATAGCTTTAGGTTAATTAAAGAAGGGCATGATACAATACATATAATTTATTTCCATGTGTATATATCACAAAAGCCAGCAATTTTCTTCCATTCAACGCTAAAACAAGTCAGACTTTTCATTTAACCATTTACCGTAAATGTATAGCACTGGCGGCCAGTGTTTCCTGTAATCCAACACATCTATGTATAACCGGCTCGGGCTGACCTCCGTTACTTCACCATTGACTCGACCAACTACGCTCGTGTTTATTCCCTGGGTACTGCATAACTAAATCTGCCTGACCTGTTTCAGACTGCTGGATTGCTTTATTATGCTATTGAAGTCCCATTTCTCTGTGCTACCCTTTTCGGTAAATTTTATGACTTTTTCTTTTGTCGTTGCCCATCGCAACCATACCTCCAACTATTACAGAATTGGTCTGATTACACTCTTGCTGTATGGGAATCAATCACTAGACCACCTGGGAGCACCTAAGTCCTGGGGCCAGCCTAGTACCTCATCTCCCACCAAAGACCTGGGAAAGGGGGTGCTATAGGTGAAATTGTAGCTTCTGGTTGGTCCCTTCCCTGGGTATCAGAGGAAAGAGATCATCAAATCATCAGTAACCAATCTGTGTGTGTTTTTGAAGTCTGGGAGGAAACTCTAGTTCTTAGAGTAAATCCAGGCTAATATAGGTAGAACATGCCAACCTTATGCAGATGTTGCCCTTAGTTGGATTTGTTTTACAGTGGGTTCAAGGATTGCAAAAAAATATAGATTTGCAAGTGAATAGATATAAGCATATAAGACAGACAAAATATACAAAAAGCATATCAAAAAAGTTGCGGATTTAGGGTAGGCAATGGGGTCAGTCACCACCTCCCTCTAGACCACTGCGCTGATTCTTTCATTAGGTCGCTATCTCTTCAATTCACCCAAAAGATAGACGTCAATTTTAATTATATGTGCCTTCCTCGATTCTCTTTCGTTTCGGGAGCCCTGACGCAGTCCAGAACCAAGACGTAGCTTGTGATGGCACACATAACGTCAAGGCGCTGCATTGTGCATGGAGATAGTCTGCGACAATTGACGCCTGAAACTTAAAGAGGCTCTGTCACCATATTATAAGTGCCCTATCTTCTACATAATGTGATTGTAGATCACCGAAGTTTGATTTATTTAGAAAAACTATCAATTTTGACGGAGCTATGACCTATTTTAGATTTATGCCAATGACTTTCTTAATAGACAACTGGGTGTGTTTTTACTTTTTGACCAAGTGGGTGTTGTAAAGAGAAGTGTATGACGCTGACCAATCAGCGTCATACACTTCTCTCCATTCATGTCCTCAGCACAGCGTGATCTCGCGAGATTATGCTTGCCGTGCTGTAAGTCCCACACAAACGTTACCAAAGTGTCGGGATTGTGAATAGACATCGCGTCCGGCCTGGAAGCGATGTCTATTAACTCTCAAGACACTTCAGTAACGTTAATGTTTGAGTATGTGACTGCACTTCATGATCTGGCAAGATCACAATGTGCTGAATAAATGAATGGAGAGAAGTGTATGACGCTGATTGGTCACTGATTGGTCAGCGTCATACACTCGTCTCCACAACGCCCACTTGGTCAAAAAGTAAAAACACGCCCAGTTGTCTATTAAGAAAGTCATTAACATAAATCTAAAATAGGTCATAACTCTGTCAAAATTTATCGTTTTTCTAAATAAGAAACACTGCTCTAATCTACTGTACATTACAGCGCCAATCACATTATGTACAAGATAGGCCACTTATAATGTGGTGACAGAGCCTCTTTAAGAACATGGAGCCAGGGCTGGAAATGGGAGCTAGGAGCGGTGAGTATAAGTGTCTGATCTGGGGTCTGATTAATATAGGGGGTCTGATCTGTGGGCTGTTTAATTTAGTGGGTTTTGGGGGTCTATTTAATTTGTTTTCTAACAACTTTAGGGCATTTGATCTGGGGTCTGTTTTATTTACAGGGTTAGGTCTGGCATCTAAATAATTTAGTAGGTATGATCTGGGGTATGATTAATTAAAGGGGTCTTATTAATTTAAGGGTTCTGATTTGGGATCTGGGTAATTTATTGGGCCGGGTCTGTAGTCTAACAACTTTAGGGGGTCTGATCAGGGGTCTGTTTTATTTAGGTGGTTTGGAGGGTCTGATCTGGGCTCTATCTAGTTTATAGGGCTGGTCTGGGGTCTAAATACTTTAGGGGTTCTGATCTGGGGTCTGTTTAATTTACTGGGTCTGGTCTGTGGTGTAACAATTTTAGGGCGTCTGATCTGGGGTCTGTTTTATTTACAGGATTTGGTCTGGCATCTAAATAAATTAGTGGGTATGATCTGGGGTATGATTAATTAAAGGAGTATGATTAATTTAAGGAGTCTAATCTCGGGGTCTTATTAATTTAAAGTGCCTGATTTGGGGTCTGATTAATTTACAGGGTCTGGTCTGGAGTTTGATTAACAGGGCTGATTAATTTAGGGTTCTGCGGTCTGAACTTATTTTTGTTGCTTCAGAGGCTGGGATGGCTGTTAAAGCAAGGAGCCAAATATGTCTGGGCAGCGAATTCTGCAGTCTCCAGGACAAGTGGTCGGGGTTGGATGAGGAAAAATTTGAAAGAGAATGTCTACAATCAGAGAAGATATCACCTGAGAGTCACTGAATTGAAAGAGGATCTATCACCTCTCCTGACATGTCTGTTAGTAAATGGTTGTATTCCACAAATAAAAAACGAATCTGGAACAGCTTTTTTTAGAACTCTGTTGTGACATTCCTCTGTTATTCCTCATGGAAATGTATGAATAAGGCCTGGTCTATATGAATACTTTTTTATAAAGTAACTAAATAATTTTAACTATAGAGCTACAGATGTCTTGTGGGACTGCAGCTGTCACTCGATAGTTAAAAATCACTCAGTAGTGCTACAAAAAGTCTCTGTGTAGCCCAGGTCTAATTGACATTAACATTTCCTTCTCAACTGGATGTGACCCTGCCCATTCTGATACTGTCAATGATGATTGGACACTGTCAGAGTGTGTGGGGACATAGCCCTTTGACAAGGAGAATAGTAACACACAGTTGTTAATTTATTCACACATTTCTAGGAGTAATAACAGAGGAACGGAACAATACAAAATTATTTTCTTACAAGTATTGGATAAAATAGACATGCCAGGAGAGCTGATAGATCCCCTTTAATAGTTATGTATTCTGCCAGTGCCTGATCAGTGCTGCGTTGTTTTGTATGGTCTGCAGCGTGCTAATACTCTGCAGAACATAAGTGTAGAACTTGTATCTGACCATTATAAGGTCACTGTATTCCGGTATTAATGGTTATATTCGTGTGAAAAAAGAGAGTATACACCTGTCATTGACCGTTTGATTAGGTGTTTTTATGTTCCTCCTTAATTTTCCTATTTGTGTTGATGGTGTGGTTTCCAAAATTTGCCGCCCCCTAAGATTCCAACCTGGATCCACTCCTGTATCAACAGGATGGGAAAAAAAAGTAAGTAATATACAAAAGCAGCTGGTAGGGGTTGCTATTGTATACATGAACTACTAGACACGCTGTCGCCAATGTCAGAAGCCGTTGCCGCATGCACCAACACATAGTAAATGATAGTAGCGTAATTCCAGGTGAGCTCTCTCTTCTTGAGGGGCACTAACTTTTCATGCTTCTGGTGATTATATGTTTCCATATGCACCACAGAGGTAAATATCCCACAAGGGCATTGACCACCCAAATCTATTATCCGTTAGTGCGTATGTGTGTGGCCAATTATCGGGGAAACAAGCATTTACAGAACGCTCATCCCCAATCAACGCCCTGTGTAAACAGGGCAACGATCTGCCTATCATAATAACGATCGCTCGTCCCCATACCTAGTTCCTTGTGAGAGGAGCAAATGAGCGACTCATTGATCGGCAATCGTTTATACGCCCCACGTAAGGGGGCCTTTACTCTCAGAAATTCATTAGTCCTGAGATTTAGAACCACACATCTTTTAACTTTACTTACAGAATTCAGACCCGAGTGCTACAATTCAACAGTGCTAACCACTATATTCAGCTTTTCTAGACAGGGAAAAATAAGTTGCATTGAATAGACCTTAGATGTAGTTTACAAAGCTGAGGCTTTTGTAAAATGTGGTTCTGGGACTGGATTTCTATGGAATAATTCTTCCATAATTTGCCTAAATAAATATTCCATACAGTGTCAAATAATTGTGGAGTTTTATTTGCTTTTCATCGTAAATGCTGATAGTAAAAAAACAAAAACATAAAAAAAAACAACAACGAATGGTGTATTCCATCATGCCATACCCTCTGGAAAACATATCAGTGAAAAAAAATAATACTACAGAAAAATAATGACCCCAAGCATCTGCTGTGAAGATCACAAAATGAAGCTTCTCAGATCAATGGAACCCCCCCCCCCCCCCAGAGCCCAGATCTTAACTTTATTGAATGTTTTTGAGGCAGAAATCGCATCGATCTTTTAAAACTAAACTTTAGAGGTGGTAACAAGAAACAGTCTTTGCAACAACATAATTGTAGATGCGGCAGTGTAACTACAATCCCGTCTCTTCCAGTTTGCTTCAGGGGCTAGAAGCGGTGGATATGATTAAAGGCTCTCAAAAACAAGAATGGGCAGTCATACCACCTATCTATGGTGTACAAAGTCTATGCCCTAGAACAAATGACTAAAACTACCAGAGAATATAGGGCAAAAAAAATTGACATGCACGTCCAAAATCAAAACCGTAACAAAATTTGTATTTACACCAAAAAGGAGAAGACAAACAAGTAAAAAACATTATATACAAATATTCATAAAGTGATCCATAATAAGATACATTGTAAAGTGTTCAATACATGTGGTAATTCCTAAAATAGGGTAAGATCATGAATAAATGTGACATACAATGCAAAAAGGCACATACCTAAAACATCATAAGAATAAGACAATAGATACAAACCAGACAGAGGGGGGCACACTTAAAAAAAAAAAAAAAAAGACACCAGCCCCACGCATATTGCAGGGAGAAACCTAGCCTCCCAGGGGTATAGAATGGACAGACTTGTAGAGAATGCGCCTGCGCCAAAACAAAATGGTGCACGCACAGAGAAAACAATAGAGAAAGCATGAAGGTTGGAGAATAAACCACGCATGCGCCCAAAATTGCGCGTGCCCAGAAATACATTTGAAACGTCCAAAGCATAAGCCAAAGGATGTCAAAATAGCATTTGCGCCAGAAACTGGTGGATACGCAGTGGGTTAAGAGACGGGTGTACCCATCACATGGACAGTTAGATCGTAATAGATTGCCCACAGTAAACATGGGACGAAAAAATATATATAAAAGTAAAAAAGTTTTCAAAATCATACATGTGCCGAAAAGAAGGGGACTAATAGTTCTGTCACACAGGCATAAAGAGTGTATATGTAAAAAACACATACCTCTTAACCACAAATTAACCCCGTCATACAGGTACAAAGTGGAGAGGCAATCACAACTGTATGTAGGCATCTTTGTGGGGTGCCTGCATGAAGCGCAAGGCATCTCCATAATGGACCCGCTGCCTGTAACAGGGGGAAAAAAAAGAGGAAATATGCCCAAAATTGTTCTGTACAGCAAAAAAATGTAATAAAAAAATATATATTTCTAAATAAAAAATTATTTTTATATTTGTGCACAGATATATAGGAGTCAAAAACTGGTCCTAATTGCCTGAGCCAGTCATTACCTCAAACAAATCATTCTCCTTCGAAATAGTTTTTGCGCTGACATACGCTGACTCGATTCTAAAACATTATGTAGAATAAATCCATAATTTATTATAACGGTAGAACATGATATAAGGAAACTTCTTCTATGGAAAACTGAAGGACAACTGACTAAAAAATTTATGGAGTCCTACGGTCTCAATTTCACACGCACTTGCTGCACATGGATTAGTAACAAAGTATCTACAATCCCCTAGAAGCTACTGCCCTATGGTTCTTTCCCTGACTATTAACATAAATTAGCTAATAAATCGTAAAATGATACACTATTAACTTCTGCTGGTCATACACATGAGATGGAAACCATGGGTTTGGGTAGAATAAGATAGTGTTTCCCATCCCTGTCCTTAAAGAGGCTCTGTCACCAGATTTTGCAACCCCTATCTGCTATTGCAGCAGATCGGCGCTGCAATGTAGATTACAGTAACGTTTTTATTTTAAAAAAACGAGCATTTTTGGCCAAGTTATGACCATTTTTGTAGTTATGCAAATGAGGCTTGCAAAAGTCCAAGTGGGTGTGTTTAAAAGTACAAGTCCAAGTGGGTGTGTATTATGTGCGTACATCGGGGCGTTTTTAATACTTTCACTAGCTGGGCGCTCTGATGAGAAGTAACATCCTCTTCTCTTCAGAACGCCCAGCTTGTGACAGTGCAGATCTGTGACGTCACTCACAGGTCCTGCATCGTGACGGCCACATCGGCAGCAGAGGCTACAGTTGATTCTGCAGCAGCATCAGCGTTTGCAGGTAAGATCGACTTACCTGCAAACGCTGATGCTGCTGCAGAATCAACTGTAGCCTCTGCTGCCGATGTGGCCGTCACGATGCAGGACCTGTGAGTGACGTCACAGATCTGCACTGTCACAAGCTGGGGGTTCTGAAGAGAAGAGGATGTTACTTCTCATCAGAGCGCCCAGCTAGTGAAAGTATTAAAAACGCCCCGATGTACGCACATAATACACACCCACTTGGACTTGTACTTTTAAACACACCCACTTGGACTTTTGCAAGCCTCATTTGCATAACTACAAAAATGGTCATAACTTGGCCAAAAATGCTCGTTTTTTAAAAATAAAAACGTTACTGTAATCTACATTGCAGCGCCTATCTGCTGCAATAGCAGATCGGGGTTGCAAAATCTGGTGACAGAGCCTCTTTAAGGAGGTTCTCTGCGACTCAACATTAGTGGAGGGTCCTGTAGGTCAAATATAAGAAGGTTAGGCCATAAATGTTTAAGTGCTGGAGAACCCTTGAAGCTCTTCCCGCCCTGCGCCGTAATAGCACGTCACGGAGAATAGGTTGTTCCCGCAAACTGCTGTACTATTATGACGCAGTGATGGCGCGGGCATAGGAGCTGTGCCACACCATCGCTTTCAGGTGCTGAATTATACAGCCAACAGTCCACTCTAACAGCCAGGATTAGAGATTTCTCTGATCCGTCAGTTTAACCACTTAGATGCCATGGTCAATAGTGACCGCTGCACCTAAATGGTTACACAGTGGTAGAGTTTTCCCTCTGTAAGCCCATCACACCTGACGTAATTGCAGGGTACCGACAGGTTGCCGTGGCATTCGGTGGCATAACAATGTCCCCCAGGTCAGCCCTGTACGTTAGACTATTAGGCAGGAGACAGGGTATTGCAATGTATTATAGAAGAAATTAGGGGGTTGCATGTTCTGGCCCCATAGAGGGACTTAAAATAAAAGTTACAAAAAATTTACTAACAAAATAAAAAAATCCAGTGAGAACTATTTTGGCCTAACAAAATACTTTCTTATGGGAGAAAGTAAAAAAAATAATAAACTACACATAATTGGTATCGCTGGTTTGTAATGACACATACTATAAAATAAAAATGGCATTTATACCTAAAAAAAAACACAAAAAATAATGCCAGTATTGTTTTTTTTCCAGTTATCTTGCCTCCTAAAAAAAAACAACAAAAAGTAATCAAAAATTAATGTTTCCAAAATGGTACCAATGAAAACTAAAACTTGTCCCAAAAAATAAGCCCTCATACAGCTCTGACGATAATAAAAAAAAGCTATGGCTTTCAGAATGTGATGAGACAAAAACTATTTTTGTGCAAAGCTAGTAAAAAATAAAGAAAACTCTGTACATTTGGTATTGCTGTAATCCCAACGAACTACAAAAGGATATCAAGTTATTAATATTGCAAAGTGAACACCATAAAAACAAATGACAAAAAACAATGGTGGAATTGCTGTGTTCTTCCATTACTCCTTCCCAAAAAAATTATTAAAGTTGTTCAACACATTATATGTACCCCAAAATGGTCCAAAAAATACAGCTCATTACACAGCAAACAACGAATTATACGACTGTATAAAATATAATTTGATGCCTTTTGGAATGCGTAGAAAAAAAAACATGCATTAGGGCCCAAATTAGGCCATGTCCCTAAGGGGTTAATGAACCGGAATAGCCCATGTTTTGAGGATCTTCCGTAGAGAAAATATATGCGCAAAATATTGAATTTGTGAAATTAATTAAATCACTAGTTAAGGCTATGTTCACACTGAGTATTTTGCAGGCAGAAAATTCTGCCTGGAAAAATCTGCTCCAGTTTTTTTTGTTGTTTTGCACTACAGGAGTTTTTTGCACCGTGTTTTTTGCAGCAATTTTTTACGCATTTTTTTACGCTTTTTTTTGCCCATTTCTTCAACAGGCAAAGGAAAAAAACTCAAGCGGTTTTTGACATAAAACTCATTAAAAAAAAAACGTGTCTAACACGTCTGCGGTTCACAGCGTTTTTTCTGGACCCCATTGATTTCAATGGGGTTTTTGAGGCAGAAAACACCTCATCATAGGGCATGTCGCTTCTTTTTCCCGCGAGCAGGAAAAAATATGCCTTCACCTCCCATTGGAAACAATGGGAGGCAATTTCTGTTTTTTTGCTGCAATTTTTCCCCCGGCAAAAAAAAACGTGTAAAAAGACTCCGTGTGAACAGGGCCTTAGGGCATGACCACACATGGCGGAATTCCTCCGCAACTGTCCGCATCCATGCCGCACAGAATCTGCGTTGCAGATTCTGCTGCGGATCTGCACAAAATGTGCAGTACATTGATGCGGACTAGCTGCTGCGGACTGCGGGAAAAGTGCTTCCCTTCTCCCTATCAGTGCAGGATAGAGAGAAGGGACAGCACTTTCCCTAGTGAAAGTAAACGACTTTCATACTTACCGGCCGTTGTCTTGGTGACGCGTCCCTCTTTCGGCATCCAGCCCGACCTCCCTGGATGACGCGCCAGTCCATGTGACCGCTGCAGCCTGTGCTTGGCCTGTGATTGGCTGCAGCCGTCACTTACACTGAATCGTCATCCTGGGAGGCCGGACTGGAGACAGACCCAGGGAGTTCTCGGTAAGTATGAACTTATATATTTTTTTACAGATACATGTATATTGAGATCGGTAGTCACTGTCCCGGGTGCAGAAACAGTTACTGCCGATCGCTTAACTCTTTCAGCACCCTGGACAGTGACTATTTACTGACGTCTCCTAGCAACGCTCCCGTCATTACGGGAGCCCCATTGACTTCCTCAGTCTGGCTGTAGACCTAGAAATACATAGGTCCAGCCAGAATGAAGAAATGTCAAGTTAAAAAAGCAAGACGCATCCGCAGCACACATGACATGTGCATGACAGCTGCGGACTTCATTGCGGAACTTTGAATCTCCATTGAAGTCAATGGAGAAATTCCGCCATGAGTCCGCCACTGCTCCGCAACAGACAGAGCATGCTGCGGACACCAAATTCCGCTCCGCAGCCTATGCTCCGCAGCGGAATTGTACGCATCGTGTAAACGAACACTGCTAAATTAAAGTGAAAGTCAATGGAGAAACGGCTCCGCTGCGGATTAACGCTGCGGAGTGTCCGCAGCGGAATTTAAGTGAAATTCCGCTATGTGTGAACCCGCCCTTAGGCTGACATTTTCATGATGCGATCAAAATGTCTTTTTTTTTCAGCGAATTGTAGCCATTTTGATGCACATTTCACAAAATCACAGCAAAACTGCATGTATTTGGCATGATTTACCGCAACAAAATGCATGGCCTGTTGGGATTCTTTAAGGACACTGTGAAAAAAACTTGCAGAAAAGACATGCGGAAAGTGACCAGAGATGCGGAATAAAAATCCAGAGTAAGGGCCAGTTCACACATTGCGTAAATACTGTGGATTTTCCGCAACGGAATTTGTTGCGGAAAATCCGCAGCAAATACAGTGGCAGCAAAGTGGATGAGATTGAGCAAATCTCATCCACACGCTGTGGAACTGAGCAGAAAAAAACGCTCAGAAATTGACCATCCAGGAGGCCGGCCTGGATGACTTCAGAGGGCCAGCCTCCTGGGATGACTCTTCTCATGTGACCGCCGTTGCAGCCAATCACAGGCTGCAGTGGTCTCCTGAGATGAGACGTCATCCCAAGAGGCCGGCTTTAGTGCTGCAGTTTTTCACAGCGGACATTCCGGGTGGAAAACTGCACCACATTGGTGCGCATTTTTGCCCGAAATTCCCTGCGGCAGACAGGGCGGATGCGCTGTATGCTATTACGCAGTGTATCTGCTACGTGTGAACTCAGACTAAAAGTCATAAAATCATCGTTTTGTTGAAAAACTGCAGTAAATTCAACAGCAAGCAAAACAAAATTGATTTAGTGTGAATATGTATTGCGGTTATTCTTGCGTGTACTCTGCGAATGTTCCGCAAGGGAAAATCTGCAGGATATCAGTCCCGTATGGACATACTCTTAGGCTGCGTTCACACAGGGTGGACACGCTGTGTAAAGCGCACAGTATTTACGGTACGTGTGAACTTACCCTTACTTCAGAGACATAGTTTATTTAAAGGGACCAAAAACAAAACACTTCTGTGCTATGGAAAAGATAAGTTTAAACCGCTGAACGTGTAGGTGCGAAACGTTTAAGAGATGGATTGCCTTAGCTTGAAGTGACTTACTAAGTACCAAGGAGGAGGTTTGTATGTACAATATATTGATGCATTTCCTTTGTAAATATAATAACTTGTCACGAGCTGACAAATAGCTTGCGGTTCATATCTGAAATACAAAACCAGGGTAGCTAAAACTGAATAAACAATTCGAGGAGCCAAATAAAATCAATATAACAAAGTCTTCTAACCACATAAACATTACTAATTTAGATCAATCTAAATGCTACATGTAGGGATTTTGACATTCTAATAAAAATAGTCTTTTTTTCCTCTAGAGGTCCTCGAAGCAATCAATGTTAATAGAACACATAGACTTCCGAGGCTGATTACCATTGCTGAGTCTGACATCATGGAAGTCTGTCTGTTAGATATTGTGGGTCATGACTCCCATTATCCAAAGTAACATTATTAAATTTCAGTGAATTAAAAGACAAGCTCTCTTGACTTGGTATCAACCATGAAACATGCAGATAATGGAAACCCAATGTACAGATTAGGTATCATACATAGATCTATTAATGTGCTGACTTTGAACAAATGTCAACGGCATACTTTAAAGGGTTATTCCTGTCTTAGACATTTATGGCAGATCGATGACATATGTCATACATGTCTTATATTCCAAATATACCATATATATATACTAGTGTGTGTGTGTGTGTGTGTGTGTGTGTGTGTGTGTGTGTGTGTGTATGTATATATATATATATATATATATATATATACATATCATATATTGACGAGAACCCAAACTCTAGTGAGGTGGCGGCCTTATCAGGTAGGCTTAGATTTGGTAAACCCCATCTATCTGGGTTGGGATCTGCATCAATCAGATATTTATGGCATATTGTGGATATGTCATAAATGTCTAAGATGGGAAGACCCATTTAAGCCTCATCCTTGATTAAGCCCCACCCCTCAACCGTTTACCATCTGAAAATGGAAGAGATTCGCAGGAAATTAATCCGTGTTCTCTGCAGGTTTCTACAAGTCTGTTTATTTCAGGGACATGCCGAAGTTCCCGGCAAACACTGTGAGCAAGCTTGTCTCCTGTTTCGTTTCATCATTTATTTCCCAAATTTTCCAGACCGAACACAGTTCATCGAGCAGGACTCCTAGCGTGATAGTCGTCCATGATGCTGTTAGTCACTGCCTCCCCGCGGGAATACTAACCCGTACTGAAAACATTATTACAGTGTGGGACAGAAGTCCAACAGTGAGGCATCATCATGGATCCGCGGACCGTCGCTCTCACTCACCTCCCGATGGACGTGACCGCAGATTTCACTCACACCTCTGTTGGCCAGTAAAGGACTCGGAGGGGGGAGCAGAACTGTAGAGCCGGAGCAGCAGCATTGCGGGAGAAGGTCGAGATTCTGTGATTATGGTCTATAGAAAAAAAAATGCAAATGAGCTCATATCATATATTTATATACATCTACATGGAACTCTTCATCATCTTCAACGGTGAGGTTGGTAGAAAAAAACACATTCACTTGTTTATATTATATTTTTGTTGCAGATTTTATGTACAGAATTCACATCAAATCTACACTACATCACCCCCAGGCCCTTTATCCGAACATGGGTGTAGAAATAAAGTATTAACAGTGTTTGCGCTGTAAGAAAGAGAAAATCATAGAATTTATATGTACTTATTCGAAGAACAGAAAACCATCATCATCCAGTCATTCTGTTTTTTGAACTTTGCCCTCTATTGGAATTAGACATAACATATCCCGTCATTTATGCGGCTAATGGTCATAATATAAGGATAATACATATAATTTCTTACTGTACCTGTCGTCTTTCTCTGTTTTACTGTGATTTTAGACAGCTTAGACGTCAATACTATGTTTTATATAAATACAGGTTATCTTGTAAAAGCCTTTTCGGTGGTGTTTTTCCACTGCATTTAATTGCTCTTTTTGTTTTATTTTTTGCCTTAATACGTTGCAGCCAGATGTAAGATATGAAAAAGTCTATATACACAGACTCCAGTTTTTTTTTGCCTTTTTTGTGGCGTTTTTGGGGTCAGTGCCATTTTTATGAAGAACAATAATAACCTCAAGGTATGGTGTTTTGATTTGGCGTTCTTCTCCATTGGCTTTTCTATAGAACTTCAAAAACTCCAGTAAAAACGCATGTACAAAATGACTCTAAATATAAAACGCCACCAAAAACGTGTTCAAATAAATTTGAAAAATTTGTCTTTGAATGTGTGTATGTGCGGTCTTGCATCAGATTTAATAAATCCTTCATTGTTATTTCAATTCCATGACATTTCTAAAATCTGTTTCCGATCAGTAAATGGAAACATTATTTTCTGCATTCAAAACCCTCCTAATCATGTGATGATTTTAGACTGGAAAAAAACATTTAGGGTATGTTCACACAGGGCAGGTACGCTGCGTGGAAGTACACAACATATCCGCCCTGGTCCCCGCAGGGAATTCCAGACGAAAAACAGCACCACACTGTGGTGCAGTTTTTGGTCGGAATGTTCGTTGTGGAAAACTGTAAGTAAAACCAAAAGAAAATCTATAATTACACGTAGCCATGGCGATGGGTCCCTCTGACATCCTGCAGCCCGACCTCCTGTGATGACATTTCAGCTTGTGATTGGCTGCAGCAGTCACATGGGATGAAACGTCATCCCTGGAGGCCAGGCATGTCAAAGGGGTTGTCTTAAGATATGCCATAAATGTCCAATCAGCGCAGGTTTGACTGCTGTGACCACTGCTGATCACTAGAACAAAATATAGCGCCACTTCGAGCTGGTTTGGTCCGGCTTTCTCCGGAGGTGGCATGGTTGTGCCATCCTAGACAATGGCTCACTATTTGGCTATTCAGAAGAAGCCATTAAGAAGAAGAGGCACTGCCCTTGCTTAGTATTACTAATTATTCTAGCGGATATAACATTGGTGGCATTTCCTTGAAATATGTCTGTCCGGGGACGTCCTCTTAATATTTTGTTCTAATTTAGTACATTTTGTTGGTTCTCATTTTCCAGAAGTGTAAATAAGGTTTATTAAAATGTTCCATGGATATATTTTTTCACAAGTTTACAAAATTATTCAAGTTTTTATAGATTTTTCAATAAACATACACAATATTGAAGATTTCCCTCATTATATATCCCTGAGCATAAGTATTTCGTTCACTGTGGCCAGAAATGTCATTAGGAAAGTTCCAAAGAAGATGGTAGGGTTAGGAGTCCAATCTGCACTCCGTGTCCCATGGCATGGCATCAGCTAATTAAATTGTATTACCTCAAATAAATGTGCTAAACCTGACTGACAGCAAATGTTTCGAAGGCTTGATACATAACCTGCCAGCTGTTTCAAATGACATTTTTTCACGTGAACAAATCAGGATTGCAGATCATGTATTCCAGCTCAATTAAAAAAAGCGAAGTGTTACCGTAGATTATCAACCCAAAAATTATCAAATAAATTAGAATATGTTTAATTTTTATCTGTATTATTGTTTAGTAATAGAAAACAAGATAAATGAATGTGTGTGTGTGTGTGTGTGTGTATATATATATATATATATATATATATATATAGCAGACAAAAAATGGCGACAGCACCCTGCAACACTAATGCCACCTAAACCACTAAATATAAATAAATATGCACTAAAGCTAAATCTACTTACAAATAGGGAGGTTCTTAGTGCACATTTTGATCAAAAAGTGTTAGCCCACCTGCCACGACAAGGCGACCTCTGTAAGGTGGGTACCTACGCTGCACATACACCCAGAACTGGGACTAAGCCTACATATATACCTGGGGATGGTAGGATCCAGCATTGAACTGATTAAAATCACCCAGGGCAGAATGGGAGGAGTGCAAGAACAACAAGTGGAGGCAGTCACTAACCCCACATATATGGATCACATAAACAGAACAAAAAGTTGAACAGCACATTCCAACTAAATGATACAAAATGTATGCAGGTGCAAGAACACCTGTGACTGCAGAAATACAGCAGACAAAAAATGGCGACAGCACCCTGCAACACTAATGCCACCTAAACCACTAAATATAAATATATATATATGTAGGCTTAGTCCCAGTTCTGGGTGTATGTGCAGCGTAGGTTCCCACCTTACAGAGGTCGCCTTGTCGTGGCAGGTGGGCTAACACTTTTTGATCAAAATGTGCACTAAGAACCTCCCTATTTGTAAGTAGATTTAGCTTTAGTGCATATTTATTTATATTTAGTGGTTTAGGTGGCATTAGTGTTGCAGGGTGCTGTCGCCATTTTTTGTCTGCTGTATTTCTGCAGTCACAGGTGTTCTTGCACCTGCATACATTTTGTATCATTTAGTTGGAATGTGCTGTTCAACTTTTTGTTCTGTTTATGTGATCCATATATATATATATATATATATAAATATTCTAAATGAACAACAGTATCGAGACACCTATACATCACACCTACAGGAGACTTTATGACATCCCATTCCGAATCCATAGACATTCATTTGGAGTTGCTCTTTGGGAATTTGTGTCCATTCATCCAGAAAAACATTTGTGAGGTCAGACACTGATGTTGGAGGAGGGGGCCTGGCTCGCAATCTCCGTTCTAGTTCATCCTAAAGGTGTTGGATGGGGTTTACATTCTAGTGTTTATATTGTGTGAATATAATATAAAGTGATTAAATTGTAGGGAAAGAAGCAGCAATAAATTATTTTAAATATATTTTATTTGTATAATTTTTATGTGATCAATAATGTAAAAAAAAACTTACATAAACTTCGCAATTTCAGTTTTACTTCTCCAAATTATATTTCCAATTTTTATTTCTTAGTTTATTTATATGGTTTCGAAGCCTGAAGGCAAGTTAAATCTTAAACCTTGTATCAAAGCAAATTGTAAAATATTATTCATTTATATGGAAAAGTAATAAAAACTAGAGCAATTAATAATAAAAATGAAAATGCATATAAAAAGAATAATGTTACACTTTTTTGCATTAAATAATGAAATCACTAGGAGGTTAGAAATGTCAAAAACTAAAAGACAAAAAAATCTCAACATTTACTATTTGTAGCGGCCTTTACCCTTTGAATTGAATGGGGATAAACCGCAGCAAATTGACATGCTGCGGACTCAAAAAAACTCAATGCAGGTCAATTCATGCACGTTTTCTCTGCAAATTTTTGCCGCCGTGAGTAGATAAGATTTAATCAAATCTTATCCACTTTGCTACTACTGTAATACTCTCCGGATTTTCTGCAATTAAATCCATTGCGGAAAATATACATCTAATTCACTAAATGTAGCCGAATTAACCCCTTAACCCCTTAAGGACGCAGCCTAGTTTGGGCCTTAAGGCTCAGAGCCCATTTTTCAAATCTGACATATTTCACTTTATGTGGTAATAACGTCGGAATGCTTAAACCTATCCAAGCGATTCTGAGATTGTTTTCTCGTGACACTTTGGGCTTCATGTTCGTGGTAAAATTTGGTCGATATATTCAGTGTTTATTGGTGAAAAATTGCAAAATTTAGAGAAAATTTTGAAAAAATTGCATTTTTCAGAATTTAAATGCATCTGCTTGTAAAACAGACGGTTATACCACCCAAAATAGTTACTAGTTCACATTTCCCATATGTCTACTTTAGATTGGCATCGTTTTTTTAACATTCTTTTATTTTTCTTGGACGTTACAAGGCTTAGAACATAAACAGCAATTTCTCATATTTTTAAGAAAATTTCAAAAGCCTTTTTTTTAAGGTACCTCTTGAGTTCTGAAGTGGCTTTGAGGGGCCTATGTATTAGAAACCCCCATAAAACACCCCATTTTAAAAACTAGACCCCTCAAAGTATTCAAAACAGCATTTAGAAAGTTTTTTAACCCTTCAGGCATTTCACAGGAATTAAAGCAATGTGGAGGTGAAATTTGCAAATTTCATTTTTCTTGCTGAATTTCAATATTATTCCATTTTTTTCTGTAACACAGAAGATTTTACCAGAGAAATACTACTAAATATGTATTGTCCAGATTCTGCAGTTTTTAGAAATGTCCCACATGTGGCTCTAGTGCGCTCGTGGAATAAAACACAAGCCTCAGAAACAAAGGAGCACCTAGTGCATTTTGAGGCCTCTTTTTTATTAGAATATATTTTAGGCAGCATGCCAGGTTTGAAGAGGTGTTGAGGTATGAAAGCAATGGAAACCCACCAGAAGTGACCCCATTTTGGAAACTAGACCCCTCAAGGAATTCATTTATGGTTGTTGTTATCATTTTGACCACACCGTTTTTTCACAGCACCTATTTGAATTGGGCTGTGAATTAAAAAAATGATATTTTTTTCCATTAAGATGTAATTTTTGTTCAAAATTTCTTATTTTCACAAGGAATAAAACACCCCATTTTGTTGCCCAATTTGTCCTGAGTGCGGCAATACCCCATTTGTGGTGATAAACTGATGTTTGGGCCCATGGCAGGACTCAGAAGGAAAGGACCACCATTTGGCCTACTGGAGCTTTTCTTGTGCTAAGTCATGTATGCAGAAGCCCCTGAGGTACCAGTACAGTTAAAACCCCCGAGAAGTGACCCCATTTTAAAAACTACACCCCTTAAGACATTCATCTAGTGGTGTAGTGAGCATTTTGACCCCACAGTTATTGTGTAAAAGGTAATGCGCAGCAGATGGTGCAAAGTGAGATTTGCAATTTCCTATGCATATATGCCATTTCAGTGTCTGATATATTGTGCCCAGCATGTGCCACTGGAGACATACACCCCATAAATTGTAATGTGGGTTCTCCCGGGTACGGCAATACCCTACATGTGGCTGTTATTAGCTGCCTGGGCACACGACAGGGCTCAGAAGGGAAGGACCACCATTTAGCCTACTGGAGCTTTTCTGGTGCTAAGTCATGTAGGCAGAACCCCTGAGGTACCAGTACAGTTGAAACCCCCGAGAAGTGACCCCATTTTAAAAACTACACCCCTTAAGACATTCATCTAGTGGTGTAGTGAGCATTTTGACCCCACAGTTATTGTGTAAAAGGTAATGCGCAGCAGATGGTGCAAAGTGAGATTTGCAATTTCCTATGCATATATGCCATTTCAGTGTCTGATATATTGTGCCCAGCATGTGCCACTGGAGACATACACCCCATAAATTGTAATGTGGGTTCTCCCGGGTACGGCAATACCCTACATGTGGCTGTTATTAGCTGCCTGGGCACACGACAGGGCTCAGAAGGGAAGGACCACCATTTAGCCTACTGGAGCTTTTCTGGTGCTAAGTCATGTAGGCAGAACCCCTGAGGTACCAGTACAGTTGAAACCCCCGAGAAGTGACCCCATTTTAAAAACTACACCCCTTAAGACATTCATCTAGTGGTGTAGTGAGCATTTTGACCCCACAGTTATTGTGTAAAAGGTAATGCGCAGCAGATGGTGCAAAGTGAGATTTGCAATTTCCTATGCATATATGCCATTTCAGTGTCTGATATATTGTGCCCAGCATGTGCCACTGGAGACATACACCCCATAAATTGTAATGTGGGTTCTCCCGGGTACGGCAATACCCTACATGTGGCTGTTATTAGCTGCCTGGGCACACGACAGGGCTCAGAAGGGAAGGACCACCATTTAGCCTACTGGAGCTTTTCTGGTGCTAAGTCATGTAGGCAGAACCCCTGAGGTACCAGTACAGTTGAAACCCCCGAGAAGTGACCCCATTTTAAAAACTACACCCCTTAAGACATTCATCTAGTGGTGTAGTGAGCATTTTGACCCCACAGTTATTGTGTAAAAGGTAATGCGCAGCAGATGGTGCAAAGTGAGATTTGCAATTTCCTATGCATATATGCCATTTCAGTGTCTGATATATTGTGCCCAGCATGTGCCACTGGAGACATACACCCCATAAATTGTAATGTGGGTTCTCCCGGGTACGGCAATACCCTACATGTGGCTGTTATTAGCTGCCTGGGCACACGACAGGGCTCAGAAGGGAAGGACCACCATTTAGCCTACTGGAGCTTTTCTGGTGCTAAGTCATGTAGGCAGAACCCCTGAGGTACCAGTACAGTTGAAACCCCCGAGAAGTGACCCCATTTTAAAAACTACACCCCTTAAGACATTCATCTAGTGGTGTAGTGAGCATTTTGACCCCACAGTTATTGTGTAAAAGGTAATGCGCAGCAGATGGTGCAAAGTGAGATTTGCAATTTCCTATGCATATATGCCATTTCAGTGTCTGATATATTGTGCCCAGCATGTGCCACTGGAGACATACACCCCATAAATTGTAATGTGGGTTCTCCCGGGTACGGCAATACCCTACATGTGGCTGTTATTAGCTGCCTGGGCACACGACAGGGCTCAGAAGGGAAGGACCACCATTTAGCCTACTGGAGCTTTTCTGGTGCTAAGTCATGTAGGCAGAACCCCTGAGGTACCAGTACAGTTGAAACCCCCGAGAAGTGACCCCATTTTAAAAACTACACCCCTTAAGACATTCATCTAGTGGTGTAGTGAGCATTTTGACCCCACAGTTATTGTGTAAAAGGTAATGCGCAGCAGATGGTGCAAAGTGAGATTTGCAATTTCCTATGCATATATGCCATTTCAGTGTCTGATATATTGTGCCCAGCATGTGCCACTGGAGACATACACCCCATAAATTGTAATGTGGGTTCTCCCGGGTACGGCAATACCCTACATGTGGCTGTTATTAGCTGCCTGGGCACACGACAGGGCTCAGAAGGGAAGGACCACCATTTAGCCTACTGGAGCTTTTCTGGTGCTAAGTCATGTAGGCAGAACCCCTGAGGTACCAGTACAGTTGAAACCCCCGAGAAGTGACCCCATTTTAAAAACTACACCCCTTAAGACATTCATCTAGTGGTGTAGTGAGCATTTTGACCCCACAGTTATTGTGTAAAAGGTAATGCGCAGCAGATGGTGCAAAGTGAGATTTGCAATTTCCTATGCATATATGCCATTTCAGTGTCTGATATATTGTGCCCAGCATGTGCCACTGGAGACATACACCCCATAAATTGTAATGTGGGTTCTCCCGGGTACGGCAATACCCTACATGTGGCTGTTATTAGCTGCCTGGGCACACGACAGGGCTCAGAAGGGAAGGACCACCATTTAGCCTACTGGAGCTTTTCTGGTGCTAAGTCATGTAGGCAGAACCCCTGAGGTACCAGTACAGTTGAAACCCCCGAGAAGTGACCCCATTTTAAAAACTACACCCCTTAAGACATTCATCTAGTGGTGTAGTGAGCATTTTGACCCCACAGTTATTGTGTAAAAGGTAATGCGCAGCAGATGGTGCAAAGTGAGATTTGCAATTTCCTATGCATATATGCCATTTCAGTGTCTGATATATTGTGCCCAGCATGTGCCACTGGAGACATACACCCCATAAATTGTAATGTGGGTTCTCCCGGGTACGGCAATACCCTACATGTGGCTGTTATTAGCTGCCTGGGCACACGACAGGGCTCAGAAGGGAAGGACCACCATTTAGCCTACTGGAGCTTTTCTGGTGCTAAGTCATGTAGGCAGAACCCCTGAGGTACCAGTACAGTTGAAACCCCCGAGAAGTGACCCCATTTTAAAAACTACACCCCTTAAGACATTCATCTAGTGGTGTAGTGAGCATTTTGACCCCACAGTTATTGTGTAAAAGGTAATGCGCAGCAGATGGTGCAAAGTGAGATTTGCAATTTCCTATGCATATATGCCATTTCAGTGTCTGATATATTGTGCCCAGCATGTGCCACTGGAGACATACACCCCATAAATTGTAATGTGGGTTCTCCCGGGTACGGCAATACCCTACATGTGGCTGTTATTAGCTGCCTGGGCACACGACAGGGCTCAGAAGGGAAGGACCACCATTTAGCCTACTGGAGCTTTTCTGGTGCTAAGTCATGTAGGCAGAACCCCTGAGGTACCAGTACAGTTGAAACCCCCGAGAAGTGACCCCATTTTAAAAACTACACCCCTTAAGACATTCATCTAGTGGTGTAGTGAGCATTTTGACCCCACAGTTATTGTGTAAAAGGTAATGCGCAGCAGATGGTGCAAAGTGAGATTTGCAATTTCCTATGCATATATGCCATTTCAGTGTCTGATATATTGTGCCCAGCATGTGCCACTGGAGACATACACCCCATAAATTGTAATGTGGGTTCTCCCGGGTACGGCAATACCCTACATGTGGCTGTTATTAGCTGCCTGGGCACACGACAGGGCTCAGAAGGGAAGGACCACCATTTAGCCTACTGGAGCTTTTCTGGTGCTAAGTCATGTAGGCAGAACCCCTGAGGTACCAGTACAGTTGAAACCCCCGAGAAGTGACCCCATTTTAAAAACTACACCCCTTAAGACATTCATCTAGTGGTGTAGTGAGCATTTTGACCCCACAGTTATTGTGTAAAAGGTAATGCGCAGCAGATGGTGCAAAGTGAGATTTGCAATTTCCTATGCATATATGCCATTTCAGTGTCTGATATATTGTGCCCAGCATGTGCCACTGGAGACATACACCCCATAAATTGTAATGTGGGTTCTCCCGGGTACGGCAATACCCTACATGTGGCTGTTATTAGCTGCCTGGGCACACGACAGGGCTCAGAAGGGAAGGACCACCATTTAGCCTACTGGAGCTTTTCTGGTGCTAAGTCATGTAGGCAGAACCCCTGAGGTACCAGTACAGTTGAAACCCCCGAGAAGTGACCCCATTTTAAAAACTACACCCCTTAAGACATTCATCTAGTGGTGTAGTGAGCATTTTGACCCCACAGTTATTGTGTAAAAGGTAATGCGCAGCAGATGGTGCAAAGTGAGATTTGCAATTTCCTATGCATATATGCCATTTCAGTGTCTGATATATTGTGCCCAGCATGTGCCACTGGAGACATACACCCCATAAATTGTAATGTGGGTTCTCCCGGGTACGGCAATACCCTACATGTGGCTGTTATTAGCTGCCTGGGCACACGACAGGGCTCAGAAGGGAAGGACCACCATTTAGCCTACTGGAGCTTTTCTGGTGCTAAGTCATGTAGGCAGAACCCCTGAGGTACCAGTACAGTTGAAACCCCCGAGAAGTGACCCCATTTTAAAAACTACACCCCTTAAGACATTCATCTAGTGGTGTAGTGAGCATTTTGACCCCACAGTTATTGTGTAAAAGGTAATGCGCAGCAGATGGTGCAAAGTGAGATTTGCAATTTCCTATGCATATATGCCATTTCAGTGTCTGATATATTGTGCCCAGCATGTGCCACTGGAGACATACACCCCATAAATTGTAATGTGGGTTCTCCCGGGTACGGCAATACCCTACATGTGGCTGTTATTAGCTGCCTGGGCACACGACAGGGCTCAGAAGGGAAGGACCACCATTTAGCCTACTGGAGCTTTTCTGGTGCTAAGTCATGTAGGCAGAACCCCTGAGGTACCAGTACAGTTGAAACCCCCGAGAAGTGACCCCATTTTAAAAACTACACCCCTTAAGACATTCATCTAGTGGTGTAGTGAGCATTTTGACCCCACAGTTATTGTGTAAAAGGTAATGCGCAGCAGATGGTGCAAAGTGAGATTTGCAATTTCCTATGCATATATGCCATTTCAGTGTCTGATATATTGTGCCCAGCATGTGCCACTGGAGACATACACCCCATAAATTGTAATGTGGGTTCTCCCGGGTACGGCAATACCCTACATGTGGCTGTTATTAGCTGCCTGGGCACACGACAGGGCTCAGAAGGGAAGGACCACCATTTAGCCTACTGGAGCTTTTCTGGTGCTAAGTCATGTAGGCAGAACCCCTGAGGTACCAGTACAGTTGAAACCCCCGAGAAGTGACCCCATTTTAAAAACTACACCCCTTAAGACATTCATCTAGTGGTGTAGTGAGCATTTTGACCCCACAGTTATTGTGTAAAAGGTAATGCGCAGCAGATGGTGCAAAGTGAGATTTGCAATTTCCTATGCATATATGCCATTTCAGTGTCTGATATATTGTGCCCAGCATGTGCCACTGGAGACATACACCCCATAAATTGTAATGTGGGTTCTCCCGGGTACGGCAATACCCTACATGTGGCTGTTATTAGCTGCCTGGGCACACGACAGGGCTCAGAAGGGAAGGACCACCATTTAGCCTACTGGAGCTTTTCTGGTGCTAAGTCATGTAGGCAGAACCCCTGAGGTACCAGTACAGTTGAAACCCCCGAGAAGTGACCCCATTTTAAAAACTACACCCCTTAAGACATTCATCTAGTGGTGTAGTGAGCATTTTGACCCCACAGTTATTGTGTAAAAGGTAATGCGCAGCAGATGGTGCAAAGTGAGATTTGCAATTTCCTATGCATATATGCCATTTCAGTGTCTGATATATTGTGCCCAGCATGTGCCACTGGAGACATACACCCCATAAATTGTAATGTGGGTTCTCCCGGGTACGGCAATACCCTACATGTGGCTGTTATTAGCTGCCTGGGCACACGACAGGGCTCAAAAGGGAAAGATGAGGGGGATAAGCTGTGCGGAGTGCATCAGGGTAAATTAAAAATCAAGGGATGTATGGTAAATTTTAAAACAATCTTTCATACAGAGCCCTGGTTTTTCGGGACACGTGTCGCATTGGTATGTTGTGTCCTTCCTTATCCCCCTCTTATAGCACACTTTGCACCTCTTTTGACTTTTTCCCTTCTTGCCAGTTTGGGGAACTTCTCCTGGAAAGTGTTGCCCTGGTACGATGCGTGTGGCCTCGCTTCCAGAAGTACTGGGTGCCCCTCCTTCCTGGTCGCCAAAAATTAGGTTCTTTATAACCACCTCTTGAAATTCCAGGAAAGTTCCCCTCTGGCCTGCACATCGACGTAGCACGTACGCATTGTACAATGCCATCTGTATGATGTGCACGGCCAGCTTCTTATACCACACCCTCGATTTCCGCGTAGCGCTGTAGGGCTTCAGGACTTGATCTGACAAGTCCACCCCTCCCATGTACCTATTGTAGTCCAGGATGCAATCTGGTTTGGGGGTCTCTGTACTGGTACCTCGTACAGGTACATGGGTACTGGTGTGGCCATGTATTGTTGTCAATACAAGGACATCTCTCTTGTCCTTGTACTTGACACACAATATGTTGCTACTAGAATGTGCCCTGCTCTCACCCCTTCTGAGTGTTTGCCCAAGCAGTGTTTTAGGGAGGCCTCTAAGATTTTTTCTAGCAGTGCCGCATGCCGCAGTCCTTCTGGAAGCGAGGCACTTGAAGAGCGGGACGCTGGTATAAAAATTATCCAGGTAGAGGTGGTAACCCTGGTCCAGCAGTGGGTGCACCAAATCCCACACAATTTTTGCGTTAATTCCCAGTAAGGGGGGGCATTCTGGGGGCTGAATACTGCTGTCCTTCCCTTCATATATCCTGAATTTATATGTATACCCTGATGCACTCTCGCACAGCTTATACAACTTCACGCCATACCTTGCCCTCTTACTTGGCAGGTATTGGCGGAATTGAAGCCTCCCTTTAAAATGTACCAGGGACTCATCAATGGAAATACACTTCTCGGGGGTGTATGCTTGGGCAAACCGGGCACTGAAATGGTCTAATAGGGGTCTCAGTTTATATAAACGGTCAAAACTGGGGTCATCTCGGGGTGGGCACTGCTCATTATCGGCATAATGTAGGAAGCGAAGTATTGCCTCATAACGCATCCTGGACATGGCCATACGGTACATCGGGGTGTGGTATAGGATGTCCGTGCTCCAGTAGGTCCTAATGGATGGCTTTTTTAGAAGCCCCATGTTCAAGAGCAGTCCCCAGAACTTGCCCAACTCTGCTGCGTTTACAGGAGTCCACCTCTGGGATTGGGCATAAAATGAGTTGGGGTTCTTGGTGATATACTGTTGGGCATATAAATTAGTCTGGGTGACCATTAGCTCTATAAAGTTATCAGTGAAGAAGAACTTGAAAAAGTCCATCTCACTGAACCCTGCCGTGTTAAATTTGATGCCTGGGCTGCCCGTGTACTCAGGGATTTGGGGTTCATAATGGTCTGGTGTGGGTGTCCAAATGGGGTCACTTCGCTCAGGGGTATCACTTGTTGTGGGGTCACTTCTCTCAGGGATTTCTACTATGGTGGTGGTCCTGGGGCGTCTCCTAGGGGGTCCCTCCTCTTCATCGCTGGATGAGGAGGTAGACAAATAAAATACTGTATCGCCATCCGACGAGTCTGTGTCGGAGGCCAGAAATGCATACGCCTCTTCAGCAGTAAATGTCCGTTGGGACATGCTTGTTGTGCGAAGACAAAATTTATATACTGCAAAAAAATAAATCCCTAACTGGGAGCAATAGGATAGCACAACTAGCACAAATGTGTGTTTTGTTTTTAGAGAGCAAGTGGACTTCCCTGACACTAAAGCTAACTAGGGCGAGGGTTCCTAACACTAAACCTAACTAAATTTTATGTGGACTTCCCTAACGCTAAACCTAACTACGGCGACGATTCCCTGACACTAAACCTATCTAGATTATTTCAAGCTTCCCTGACACTAAACCTAACTACGGTGACGGGTGCCTGACACTAAACCTATCTAATTATTCCGAGCTTCCCTGACGCTAAACCTAACTACGGTGATGGATCCCTAACGCTAAGCCTATCTACGGTGACCGATTCCTGACGCTAAATTCCCTGACACTATACCTAACTACGCTTTTTGACGGTTCCCTGACACTAACTAACCCTAATACTAAACTAACCAGTTAAATTTTCAAAATTGGCTAAACTAACTATTTTTTTTTGTTTCTTTTTTTTCTTTTTATATTTTTTTTTTTGTTTTATGTTTTATATAGAAAAAAATGAAAAAAAAATCCCCAGGGACCAAGAAATGTGGTCCTGAAGACTGAAAAGTGGTCAGTGATAGGAGATCACTGACCAAAAAACGTGGGTAGAACTCAAAGAGGAAGGGAACAGGAGTGGGTAGTGGATGGGGTGGTGGGAAGCAAAAAAAACGTTGTTTTAGAAACTTTTTTTCACTTTTTTTCACTTCTTTTCTCTCTGACTCTCTGCTCACAACCGATCTCAACGCCTCGCTAACTCCAACAGGGCGTTCAGGGCGGTTGCAGCAGGATGTGAGGTCAGAGAGAGGAAGTGACGAGAATGATCGCTGCTATTGGCTAGTTACTCACTGACTAGCCAATAGCGGCGATCGGCGAGGCGGGACCATAGTAAATGGTCCCGGCCCATTATGCTGTGATAGCATGCTGTCAGAAACAGCAGCTATCACAGCTCAGGAACGCCGGGCTCGAGCACTGCTGTGCTGAATGAGACCGATCGCTGCTATTGGCTAGTTACTCACTGACTAGCCAATAGCGGCGATCGGCGAGGCGGGACCATAGTAAATGGTCCCGTCCCATTATGCCGTGATAGCCTGCTGTCAGAAACAGCAGCTATCACAGCGCATGAACGCGCCGGGCGCGCGCACCGCTGTTCTAACTGCAAGACGTACTATTACGGCATGGAGCGCGAACGATAGAGCTGCCATGACGTAATAGTACGTCAAGGAGCGGGAAGGGGCTAATACTAAACTAACCAGTTAAATTTTCAAAATTGGCTAAACTAACTATTTTTTTTTGTTTCTTTTTTTTCTTTTTATATTTTTTTTTTTGTTTTATGTTTTATATAGAAAAAAATGAAAAAAAAATCCCCAGGGACCAAGAAATGTGGTCCTGAAGACTGAAAAGTGGTCAGTGATAGGAGATCACTGACCAAAAAACGTGGGTAGAACTCAAAGAGGAAGGGAACAGGAGTGGGTAGTGGATGGGGTGGTGGGAAGCAAAAAAAACGTTGTTTTAGAAACTTTTTTTCACTTTTTTTCACTTCTTTTCTCTCTGACTCTCTGCTCACAACCGATCTCAACGCCTCGCTAACTCCAACAGGGCGTTCAGGGCGGTTGCAGCAGGATGTGAGGTCAGAGAGAGGAAGTGACGAGAATGATCGCTGCTATTGGCTAGTTACTCACTGACTAGCCAATAGCGGCGATCGGCGAGGCGGGACCATAGTAAATGGTCCCGGCCCATTATGCTGTGATAGCATGCTGTCAGAAACAGCAGCTATCACAGCTCAGGAACGCCGGGCTCGAGCACTGCTGTGCTGAATGAGACCGATCGCTGCTATTGGCTAGTTACTCACTGACTAGCCAATAGCGGCGATCGGCGAGGCGGGACCATAGTAAATGGTCCCGTCCCATTATGCCGTGATAGCCTGCTGTCAGAAACAGCAGCTATCACAGCGCATGAACGCGCCGGGCGCGCGCACCGCTGTTCTAACTGCAAGACGTACTATTACGGCATGGAGCGCGAACGATAGAGCTGCCATGACGTAATAGTACGTCAAGGAGCGGGAAGGGGTTAATGACCGGGCCATTTTGCACGCTAATGACCAAGGATTATTTTTTGTTTTTTCACGGTCGCATTCCAAGAGTCGTAACTTTTTTTTTATTCCGTCGACATAGCCGTATAAGGGCTTGTTTTTTGCGGGACGAGTTGTATTTTGTAATTGTACCATTTTTAGATGCTTATAACATATTGATTAACTTTTATTAACTTTATTTTCGGAGAGAATTGAAAATAAGCAGCTATTCCAGCATTAATTTTCACGTTATAAATTTACGCCGTTTACTATGCAGTGTAAATAACATGTTACCTTTATTCTATGGGTCGGCACAATTACGGAGATACCAAATATGTAGAGGTTTTCATATGTTTTTCCTACGTTTGCACAATAAAAACCCTTTTAGAAAAAAATTACTTGTTTTTCCATCGCCGCGTTCCAAGAGCCGTAACGTTTTTATTTTTCCGTCGATGTGGTCATATGTGGGCTTGATTTTTGCGGGACAATGTGTAGTTTTCATTAGTACTATTTTGGGGTACATAGGACTTATAGATTAACTTTTATTTTATTTTTTATGGGGGGAATGGGAGAAAAGAGAGAATTTTGCCATTGTTTTTTGCGTTTTCTTTGGACGCCGTTCATTCGGCGGTTTAATTAATGTGTTAATTTTATTGTTCAAGTTGTTACGATCGCGGGGATACCATATATGTGTATGTGTGATTTGTTTTGACAGTTTTACTAAATAAAACCACTTTTTGGGCCAAAAAAGTAGTTTTATTTGACGTTGACTGTCATTTTTTTTTTTTTTTTTCACAAACTTTATTTAACTGATTGTCATTTTTTTTAAAAGTCCCATCAGGACACTTCACTATGCGATGTGCTGATCGCATATATAATGCTTTGGTATACTTAGTATACCGAAGCATTATTGCCTGTCAGTGTAAAACTGACAGGCAACCTATTAGGTCATGCCTCCGGCATCGCCTAACAGGCAGATGCTGAAGACAGACCTGGGGGTCTTTGTTAGACCGCCGGCTGTCATGGAAACCCGACGGCGACCCGCGATTTGTTTGCGGGGGCGCCGATCGGGTGACAGAGGGAGCTCCCTCCCTCTGTCAAACACATTAGATGCCGCTGTCACTATTGACAGCGGCATTTAATGGGTTAAACTGCCGGAATCGGAGCGCGCTTCGATTCCGGCAGTTGCAGCAGGAGCCAGACTGTGTATAACAGCCGTGCTCCTGCCGCTGATCGCGTGGGTGCAGTGTCAGTACCCGCGCCATCACAGGACGGATATATCCGTCCTCCTGCGCGAACTAGCAGCTGCTGAGGACGGATATATCCGTCCTTCGGCGTTAAGGAGTTAAAACAATTTTGCAAAGAGTGGGTCAAACATCCTCCACAGCGGTGTAAAAGGCTTATTGTAAATTATTGCAAACGTTTGATTGTAGTTCTTATTGCCAAGGGTGGCACAACCAGTTATTAGGTGTAGGGGGTAATTACTTTTTCACATGGGTGGTATAGATTTTGAATAAGCTGCTCTTTTTTTCAGCAGCGGCGATTCTGGCCCAAAACTGCACCACAATTTGGTGCTGTCTTTCGGAACAGAATTCCCTGCGGGTTCTACGTGGTATGCAGCGTATCCGACCTGTGTGAACACACTTTCAAAGTAGCGTTTTCTGTTTACTGGTGTTGTCTTTATCTTATATTGAAATTAGTTGGATGATCTGGAACATTTAAATGTGACAAATTAGCAAAAATAGAAGAATTGGGTGAGGTGCAAATCCTTTTTTTACATCACTTTAACTCATAATTTCTTTGAAGAGTACGGAAGAGCCCTGAGACCTTCTAAAAAAAACAACACAATTCTGAGATATAAAGTTAATACTCTTTTAATCTCTTCCTAATACCTGTGTGTATATATATATATATATATATATATATATATATGTATATATATATAAAATATATATACAGGGTGGGCCATTTATATGGATACACCTAAATAAAATGGGAATGGTTGGTGATATTAACTTCTTGTTTGTGGCACATTAGTATATGGGAGGAGGGAAACTTTTCAAGCTGGGTGTTGACCATGGCGGCCATTTTGAAGTCGGACATTTTGTATCCAACTTTAGTTTTTTCAATGGGAAGAGGGTCATGTGACACATCAAACTTATCGATAATTTCACAAGAAAAACAATGGTGTGCTTGGTTTTAACATTACTTTATTCTTTCATGAGTTATTTATGTCATTATGGGTGTCAGGTCCGAGCATTCCTAGATGAACAGTTTCCTGGAAAGTGGATTGGTCGTTGTGGGCCAGTTGAATGGCTCCCTAGGTCTCCCAATCTGACCCCATTAGACTTTTATCTTTGGGGTCATCTGAAGGCAATTGTCTATGCTGTGAAGATACGAGATGTGCAGCAACTGAAACTATGGATACTGGAAGCCTGTGCTAGCATTTCTTCTGTGGTGTTGCTATCAGTGTGTGAAGAGTGGGAGAAGAGGGTTGCGTTGACAATCCAAAACAATGGGCAGCACTTTGAACACATTTTATAAGTGGTCAGAAACTTGTAAATAACTCATGAAAGAATAAAGTAACGTTAAAACTAAGCACACTTTTGTTTTTCTTGTGAAATTCTCGATAAGTTTGATGTGTCACATGACCATCTTCCCATTAAAAAAACTAAAGTTGGATACAAAATGGCTGACTTCAAAATGGCCGCCATGGTCAACACCCAGCTTGAAAAGTTCCCCCCTCCCATATACTAATGTGCCACAAACAGGAAGTTAATATCACCAACCATTCCCATTTTATTTAGGTGTATCCATATAAATGGCCCACCCTGTATATACATACATACGTATAACCTCACACATGAGCTGATCCTGCCCCATACACTGCAGGTGTCCAGGGCCACCATCGGGGCAGTACCATAGTACTGCCGTATGGGGCCCAGCCACAAATATAAAAAAAGGGTCCGTCTGCCACTGATCAAAATTATATCCAAAGGTAATGTAGTAAGTTTGGAGAAAGGAACATAACCATTATAGTGCAAACTAACTATTGCTGGGGCCTTGTTTCCAAGGCCATGATGCTGGCCAGAATCAGGACGTTGTGTAATGCATTGAATGCGCCACCGCACACGATGTACTGACATCAGGAACTTATAAGGCAGGGCTCCTGTGTCAGAATCATGATGCGCCAGAAGGGAAGAAACGTCCAGACGAGAAGAGGCGCCTGGCAGTAAGTGGAGGCAAGAAGACCCAGGAGCAATTAGTGCAGAGGGGGTCTGGTCTGAGATCTAAATACTTTTGGGGAGTCTGGTCTAAGGTGTAAATTAATTCAGGGGTAATCTCATTGGGGGTTTAAATTAATCTAGGGGTCAGGTTGGAATTCTAAATTTATTTAGCCGTCTGGGGATCTAAGTTTAATATAGGGGTATGGTTTAGGGTCAGTATTTAGGAGGCCTGGTTGGGGCTCTGTATTTATTTAGGGGTCTGATCTGGGGTGCATATTTATTTAGGGGTCTGGTCTGTGGTCTTAATTTATTTAGGTGTCTAGTCGGTATCTTAATGAATGTAGGAGTCTGGTCTGAGATCTTTATTTAGGGGGTCTGGTTGGGTGTCTGTCTTTATTTAGCGGTCTGGTCTGAGGTCTGTATTTATTTTGGTGTCTGTCTGAGGTTTAAATTAATTTTACAGTGTGGTCGGAGGTCTGAACTAATTTAGGGGTCTGGTTGGGGGTCTAAATTAATGTAGAGGTCTGGTCTAGGGTCTATAATTTGGGGGTCTGGTCGAGGGTCTGTATTTAGGGGTCTGGTCTGGGGTCTGAATTAATTTAGTGGTCTTAATTAATTTTGTTATCTGGTCTGGTGCCTTTGCAGGGGCCACATGTGAAGAGAAGGCGGAGACTTCATCCAGGTGTGACGCGGTGGCGGAAGATCGTAGACCCGGCTGGATCGAGATGTAGCAGCCAGCATTGTAACTTGGTGAGGGACTCTGCTGTGTAAAGGCAGTAGCTTCAGTGCAATGATTTTATATATGTTGCGCCCCTGCACACTTATTGTCTCCCCCTTGGCTTCAGACAGAACTTCTGCCCAACTATCTTGTCCCTGCCCTTCCAGGGAGACACGACATCGGTTAGGAGCGAAGTCCAATGATGTCTAAAAATCAGGTTATGTAACAATTTGTTCCTTAACCTGATGAAGAGGCCGATACAGCCTTGAAACGCGTAGTTTTAATTGTGCAAATAATTTTTGGACATCATTTGATGTCATATGGTGACGGAGTGATTATTTCACTGTTGCACCCTAGAATATTCAGTTTTTTTCTCTCTTTACCACTATTACATATCCGGGCTGTATTTGGTCTCGGATCGGACCCCGTGCTGCAACCTTATCAATTCTTCCATTTCTCTGGATCACGCTCTATTGCAGGGGTCTCCAACTCGGCCGGGTAAGTGGGCCACATATAGAAAAAATGGGAAGTTGACGGGCCGCATTACTTTCAAATTTTATACATTAGTTATTTGATCTACTATAACACTATATTACTATAATAATAATACTACATTACTATAATAATACCGCTAGGTTTAAAATTTGAGATATTTCTCCACGTGCTTATTTCAACAATCTAGTATTCCAGTTTAAGTGTCGCTAAATGCAGTCCGGCGGCTCAGTTAGCAGTGTTTGGCAGACACACATGTCAAGATGTGCCCTCTGTAGATGTTGCCACAGTGCCCTCTGTAGATGTCGCCACAGTGCCCTCTGTAGATGTCGCCACAGTGCCCTCTGTAGATGTCGCCACAGTGCCCTCTGTTGATGTCGCCACAGTGCCCTCTGTAGATGTCGCCACAGTGCCCTCTGTAGATGTCGCCACAGTGCCCTCTGTAGATGTCGCCACAGTGCCATCTGTAGATGTCGCCACAGTGCCCTCTGTAGATGTCGCCACAGTGCCCTCTGTAGATGTCGCCACAGTGCCCTCTGTAGATGTCGCCACAGTGCCCTCTGTAGATGTCGCCACAGTGCCCTATGTAGATGTCGCCACAGTGCCCTATGTAGATGTCGCCACAGTGCCCTATGTAGATGTCGCCACAGTGCCCTATGTAGATGTCGCCACAGTGCCCTCTGTAGATGTCGCCACAGTGCCCTCTGTAGAAAATGCAACAGTGCCCTCTGTAGATAATGCAACACACCCTTAGATAATGCCACGGTGCCCTCTGTAGATGCTGCCACGGTGCCCTCTGTAGGTGCTGCCCCAGTGCCCTCTGTAAATGCTGCCACGGTGCCCTCTGTAGATGTCGCCACAGTGCCCTATGTAGATGTCGCCACAGTGCCCTATGTAGATGTCGCCACAGTGCCCTATGTAGATGTCGCCACAGTGCCCTCTGTAGAAAATGCAACAGTGCCCTCTGTAGATAATGCAACACACCCTTAGATAATGCCACGGTGCCCTCTGTAGATGCTGCCACGGTGCCCTCTGTAGGTGCTGCCCCAGTGCCCTCTGTAAATGCTGCCACGGTGCCCTCTGTAGATGCTGCCACAGTGCCCTCCGTAGATGCTGCCACAGTGCCCTCCGTAGATGCTGCCACAGTGCCCTCTGTAGATGCTGCCACAGTGCCCTCCGTAGATGCTGCCACAGTGCCCTCCGTAGATGCTGCCACAGTGCCCTACGCAGATGCTGCCACAGTGCCCTCCGCAGATGCTGCCACAGTGCCCTCCGCAGATGCTGCCACAGTGCCCTCTGCAGATAATGCCACACACACCCCAAGTAGATAGCTCCATTGGGGCTCCCTCTAGGAGTGGAATCCACAGCCAGAGCGTTGCCGACGCTTTGGCTGGGGATTCCTCTACTGTTGGAGCCCCTGACGTCACTGTCCATACACAGTGACGTCAGGGGATCCTCCTGGACTGAAATTTGATATCAGGGGCAACCCCAGAGCTGGAGTCCCGGAGCAGAGCACTAGTATATGCTCTGCGCCGGAACTCTGTGGAAGCCATTAACATCAGTGTCCATATATGAACACTGATGTCAGGGGCTTCCCCAGAGCTGGAGTCCCGGAGCAGAGCCGCTTCTAGCACTCTGCCTGTAGTGGATGTCATACATCAGTCATATATGAACACTGATGTCAGGGGCTTCCCCAGAGCTGAAGTCCCGGGCAGAGCGCTCCTGACATCACTGGGACTCCTGCTCTGAGGAAGCCCCTGACATCACTGTCGATGTATGGACAGTGATGTCAAAGGCTTCCCCAGAGTCCCAGAGCAGAGCCTATACTAGAGCTCGGCCCGGGACTCCAGCTCTGGGGAAGCCCCAGACATCGCTGTCCATATGTAGACAGCGATGTCAGAAGATTCCACAGAGTCCTCGAGCAGAGCCTATACTAGCGCTCTGCCCGAGACTCTGGCTCTGGAAAAGCCCCAGACATCGTGTGTCCATACATAGACACCGATGTCAGGGAATTCCACAGAGTCCCGGAGCAGAGCCGATACTAGCGCTCTGCCCGGGACTCCGATCTGGGGAAGACCCTGACACACTGCCCATATATGGACAGCGATGTCAGGAAATTCCACAGAGTCCCGGAGCAGAGCCGATACTAGCGCTCTGCCCGGGACTCCGCTCTGGGGAAGACCCTGACACACTGTCTATATATGGACAACGATGTCAGGGAATTCCACAGAGTCCCGGAGCAGAGCCTATACTAGCGCTCTGCACGGGACTCCGACTCTGGGGAAACCCCAGACATCGCTGTCCATATATGGACAGCGATGTCAGGGAATTCCACAGAGTCCCGGAGCAGAGCCGATACTAGCGCTCTGCCCGGGACTCCGCTCTGGGGAAGACCCTGACACACTGTCCATATATGGACAGCAATGTCAGGGAATTCCACAGAGTCCCGGAGCAGAGCCGATACTAGCACTCTGCCCGGGACTCCGCTCTGGGGAAGACCCTGACACACTGTCCATATATGGACAACGATGTCAGGGAATTCCACAGAGTCCTGGAGCAGAGCCTATACTAGCGCTCTGAACGGGACTCTGGCTCTGGGGAAACCCCAGACATCGCTGTCTATATGTGGAGAGCGATGTCAGGGAATTCCAGAGTCCCGGAGCAGAGTCTGCACTAGCGGCTCTGTTTCCCGCGGGCCGCAGATGACAGCCCCAGGGGCAGCATGCGGCCCGTGGGCCACTTGCTTGAGACATCTGCTCTATTGGATGTTGTGCACCTAGCATAACTTTACCAGGTCAGCATATTTAACCACCTCTTGTTCTCCCACTGGTTCATGCACAATGTGCACTTTGTTGTTCTGGTTTGCTTTTCTCGTTTAGAAAAGCATTAAAGAAGCACTCCAGCAATTATTTTTTTTGCCTATATAGTGCAGGCTATTATTATTATTATTATTAATAATAATAATAATAATAATAATAATAATAATGTAAAGGCTCTTATGTATGCCGTGCATATACCTGTTTTAGTTGATGTGCTATTAATAGGTTTTCTGCCATCTTCGTTCCTCCTTCAGCTATGATATGGTTGCCCTAAGGTAGCCTACATTTCCCATGAAGCCTCTGGTACACTTTGCTTGCTCCGATCTGAGTGCACCAAGTGATAGATCACTGACATAGAACGTCCGTACTCACACTGCAGATTCTCAGTGTATTCCCACTCTGTGATGCAGCTTCACACTGTTCTCCCTGCGCCCTTCTATTGATACATCAGTGACATAGAACTTCTGTATTCACACTGCAAAGTCTCAGTGTATTTCAATGTATATTTAGCCTGTCTCCTCTGCTTTCTGCTTGTGATAGGTTTCTCTTCAGCCCTTACAAGTCGGATGTAGTGAGGAGCAGCATCTCCTAGAAATACCATGCACTCGCTGCACACAGCACACACAGATAGTATAGACAGTCAGTGTGAGTCAGGGGAGTTTTATAACTCTGCAGCTAATCATTGTATAGACTCACTTATTATATCACTGCGCTCCTGTTCCCTTAGATAGGGCAGAAATGATCTCTTCAGTACCACTATATGCTTCGAGGGACCTACCGAGAAACAATGGGGGGGGCTGGGAGGGAGGTGTCTCAGAGCTCCCAGGAGGAATCTGATTGGTGATAATGTACTCCAGTAGTTCACAGGAAGTCATCTATTTGTGGAGACTGACCTCCTGTCTACACATGAGAGCATGGTCTATGTTGGAGGTCAGAATATGAACACATGACACAGCTGCCCAAAATGAAAGGGTTCGAAACATATAATAAGAACTGAGCTGAGAAGAAACAAATGATACTGCTAGAATATTGATGGTGAGTTAGCATTATATGTGCAAACATGTTTTTGCTGAAGCACTTCTTTAATACCTACTTTGTCTTGGCTTGCAGCCTATAAGATTTTATATCCATCTTTTCCTTATTCTTGACATCAGCTAGTCAGATATAATTAAAAATACAGCCACATAGGAAAAACAAAGTATGTGCTTATAAGACTGAATATACGCTAAAAAAAATTGATCATCAAAACTTTTCTTTAATTAGTAATTTTTTCCATGACATCAAGAATGTTGAAGGGTTTAAGAATTTGTTTATTAGATTTCACAGATGATTTTTTTCATTTTTAACATTTTAAAAATAATTTTAATTAAATCATCCTGTAGTAGATTTAAATGGAATATATAAAGGTAAAATGACTCACAGTGTTTAGTCATCAAGTAGGATCCCAATATTACTTCACCTTCCATTTTGTTATTGTGTCCTTTTTATTTAAAGGGGTTATCCACATTCTCACAACTGATGACCTATCCATTGGATAGGTCATCAGTATATCATTGGTGCGGGTCTGACACCCGGACCTGCACCGATCAGCTGCTCCGGTGGCCTGCGGGCACCGGATGTTATGGCACATAATACTATGTGTGGAGCCGGAAGCAGTTGGATTGCAGCCGTGCTGCAGAACTGCAGGTCTGCTCCTGTTCACTTGAATAGGAGCAGAGCTGCAGTACTGCAGCTCGGCCGCTATTCCATGGACGGAGCCAACTGCTTCCAGCATGTACTCCCAGTGCACGGTGGCACTGGACCAGCTGATCTGTGTGGGTTTATCCTGATTAAGTTTCAATAATTTAAGCATCGGAAGGGGGATACAAATGTATTTATGGTTAAAATGAAATCAAACAAATATGTCCTCTCTTAACTTATCTATAAAACCGATATATCCGATATGGTAAACAAACATGTAAAAAATAATACCACCGATGAATGCTTCTGGCAAATGCCATCCTTCGTCTATAAACTCTTATGTTAAAAAATAACCATTTAACGTATACTATCTTTTTGACTGGATGGCTGTAGTGGATGTTGTCAGGGATCATTAGCATGTATATTGTTTGCAAAAATATTATCCTTACATACATATTTATATATATCAGTATATTACACAAAGAACTTGAATGTATGTAACAAGATAGAGTCTGCATAAGGAACACGCCTATGGAAGACACCGCCCCTGGAATGCAAGAGGAGTGTACAGATGAAATTACAGCTGAATAGAGCCAATAGGGCTTAAGCACGTCCCACCTTCCTACAGAGAAGATTTTTTGTAACCTCTTTGTGTAATTAAAGTTTAGTTGTACTTCCTACTTCACTGAGGGAGGATCTTTACCAACAAGTCTGTCTGGTATATTTTTTCCACGCGTGCCCTCAGTTTCCAATTTACAGAGGTGGCTATTCGGTGTGAAATAACAGGGAAAAGGGAAGGAACCCTGTCAATGTCATACATCAGCCATTCGTCGCCTATAGACTCCCTCGTTAATAAAACATATATGTTTAACGTATACTTTTTTTTACTGGATGACACAGGATTGTACTGAATTGGTATCATGACCTATTGTGTAACTTAAGCTCTGTTCACATCTGTGCTACAATCTCTATTATTCTATTTTGGCAGAGGAACAGAATAACGGTAAATATGGAAGCGCCAGACCCATTGTATGACAAAACCAACCCCACCTGACTGAACCCAGAGACTTTAAAGGGGTTATCCACATTCTCACAACTGATGACCTATCCATTGGATAGGTCATCAGTATATCATTGGTGCGGGTCTGACACCCGGACCTGCACTGGTTTTCCCCATGGTTTCCGTTATTTTGCCGGACAAAATAGCTATGCATGCTGCAAAAATGACAATCTGCGATGGAGGCTCCTAACGGAGCTCAGATACCTTGTTGTACACGTGATCCCCATCGGCTGTCCAGAATTAGTTATAATTTGATGTTGTTATGTTGTTCCACAGCAGACGGTAACATAAGGTTCCTAAAAGATTTGCTTAGGAAAGCTGAGGAGCCAAGAATAGCAACCTTCAGCAGATGGCAAGCCTTATTCCAAGAATACATATAATCAGTTCACTCGGTTTTGCAACAGTATAGAAGTGAAGAATACTACCATAAGAATATAGAATCCTTCAGATGATATCATATTATTTTATGATAAATGAATAACCATGATGAATACTGTACATGGTGTATTTATTTACCTTTTATACTACAGCATTGATACCAGTTCAGTATTTTACTGTAGGGTTCTATCAGAATCGTAAAACAAAAATTTACACTCCTCAACATTAAAATTGCAACACCAAGGACAATCCGTAAAGTTATGCAAATCGAAAAAGCATCAGGTGTCGCTATGATCTGCAAATTTTAACATTTTCAAGCACCCAGCTCCAATCTGTGGCCCGTGGGGGGGGGGGACATAAGTCCGATTGAAAGCAATTTTTTTTAACTACATTGAACCTCAAAAATCTGTGGAATGATTGTGCGATGCCTCCTGTTCGTGGACGTGCCAGTTATCACCAATTGTCACACATGGAGAGGGACAGAATCATTGAACTGAGAGACCTTGGTTTATTACTCCGGTAGATCGCTACGCACCTAGGCCGAGTTGTCTGCACTGTAAACAGGGGATGTACTGCTAACAATGATGTAAACTGATGGGGACCAAACAATCATATTAACAAATGATTGTTCATCCCCATACAGAAAGCATCGGCCCGTGTAAGGGTAAGGCACGGTCGGGGCGCGGCTAACAACCGCGGCCAACAACCGCGCAGGCACCATGTAAAACACCCTGTTAATGGCCGTGCGTTAATGTGAGTATAACGTCCCTTTATCTTCAAAACCGTGCAGCCATTAATTAATACATCCTTTATGGCCTCACGATTTTGCAGATTAAATTCCGTTTTACTTGCAATAATGTACGGTCATTAACAGGGTATTTGACATCCACGTCAAACATGATGCCAGCGCTGTTGTTGGCCGCATCATGACCGTGTCAGGGCCGCTCCATGGGGCCTTACCCTTAAAAGCCTGTTATGAGCGCCAATCAACTTGTCGGTCGGCGCTCATTATGAGCAGAAATCTGCCCTGTTAACCAGACTTTAGAGTATCATTTCATTATCTTTATAGGTTGGGTAAATTAATGACAGCACTTTTATATTACTGGCAGCCTAGATAAGGTAGGAGAGCAACACTATATACTATATTCAGATAAAGCTCTGTATACATCTCACGTGGTCTCTGCGGGATGGGATGTACTCCATTACTTCCCGGAGACTGTAAAAATCTATCACACAAACATCCTGCTGTACTGACGTCACAGGAAGTACAGGAAGAAAGTGTTTGTTTCCAATATGGTCGCCTGCAGGGAATGTTTTACTAATAAAACACAGTCTCTGCATTTCGGCAGCCATATATTTTTTTTCTTTTATTCATTGACGTGACTGAATAAGTCCTTGTTCTATGAGGGAGTAATAGTATTTTTAGGAACGATTTCAAGTTAGACATAGGTAACTTAATCTGTTAATTAATTCTTCAAGTCATGGGTTTAGGGATAACGAATAGCGTGCTTTATCTTTATTTATTGTATGTGTAAACCTTATTTATCTGGGGCAACTCTAGGCAAAAATTAAGTAAATCCACCTTAAGGCGATCTAAGACGGTGCAGGTGCATCAATTTGTGTTCATTATACAGTGAAGGAAATAAGTATTTGATCCCTTGCTGATTTTGTAAGTTTGCCCACTGTCAAAGACATGAACAGTCTAGAATTTTTAGGCTAGGTTAATTTTACTAGTGAGAGATAGATTATATATAAAAAAAACAGAAAATCACATTGTCAAAATTATATATATTTATTTGCATTGTGCACAGAGAAATAAGTATTTGATCCCCTACCAACCATTAAGAGTTCAGCCTCCTCCAGACCAGTTACATGCTCCAAATCAACTTGGTGCCTGCATTAAAGACAGCGGTCTTATATGGTCACCTGTATAAAAGACTCCTGTCCACAGACTCCATTAATCAGCCTGACTCTAACCTCTACAACATGGGCAAGACCATAGAGCTTTCTAAGGATGTCAGGGACAAGATCATAGACCTGCACAAGGCTGGAATGGGCTACAAAACCATAAGTAAGATGCTGGGTGAGAAGGAGACAACTGTTGGTGCAATAGTAAGAAAAGGGAAGACATACAAAATGACTGTCAATCGACATCGATCTGGGGCTCCATGCAAAGTCTCACCTCGTGGGGTATCCTTGATCCTGAGGAAGGTGAGAGTTCAGCCGAAAACTACACGGGGGGAACTTGTTAATGATCTCAAGGCAGCTGGGACCACAGTCACCAAGAAAACCATTGGTAACACATTACGCCGTAATGGATTAAAATCCTGCAGTGCCCGCAAGGTCTCCCTGCTCAAGAAGGCACATGTACAGGCCCGTCTGAAGTTTGCAAATGAACATCTGGATGATTCTGAGAGTGATTGGGAGAAGGTGCTGTGGTCAGATGAGACTAAAATTGAGCTCTTTGGCATTAACTCTACTCGCCGTGTTTGGAGGAAGAGAAATGCTGCCTATGACCCAAAGAACACCGTCCCCACTGTCAAGCATGGAGGTGGAAACATTATGTTTTGGAGGTGTTTCTCTGCTAAGGGCACAGGACTACTTCACCGCATCAATGGGAGAATGGATGGAGCCATGTACCGTCAAATCCTGAGTGACAACCTCCTTCCCTCCACCAGGACATTAAAAATGGCTCGTGGCTGGGTCTTCCAGCATGACAATGACCCGAAACATACAGCCAAGGCAACAAAGGAGTGGCTCAAAAAGAAGCACATTAAGGTCATGGAGTGGCCTAGCCAGTCTCCAGACCTTAATCCCATCGAAAACTTATGGAGGGAGCTGAAGATCCGAGTTGCCAAGCGACAGCCTCGAAATCTTAATGATTTACAGATGATCTGCAAAGAGGAGTGGGCCAAAATTCCATCTAACATGTGTGCAAACCTCATCATCAACTGCAAAAAACGTCTGACTGCTGTACTTGCCAACAAGGGTTTTGCCACCAAGTATTAAGTCTTGTTTGCCAAAGGGATCAAATACTTATTTCTCTGTGCACAATGCAAATAAATATATATATAATTTTGACAATGTGATTTTCTTTTTTTTTTAAATATAATCTATCTCTCACTGGTAAAATTAACCTAGCCTAAAAATTCTAGACTGTTCATATCTTTGACAGTGGGCAAACTTACAAAATCAGCAAGGGATCAAATACTTATTTCCTTCACTGTATATATTTATTTGTATCAAGCATATGGTCACGTGATTTGTATTTCACCTTTGCTTATATATATACATCCGATCACATATTTTAGCCGCTATTCACGTCTTTCCACTGTGTTTACACGCCTCTTACCACTGCTTCGCACCTGATTGGTGGATTGTGACCGGCCTCTGATCCGGCGTCTATGACGCGTCATGTTCCGGATTCACGTGACCGCGTCTGCCTGACGCGCTGGCATGTTTCCTGTCTCGGCTCCTCATGGTCATCACTTCCGGGTTCTGGCCACAGTTTCCGGCAACGCAGTTGCGACCAATACGCAAACAGTGAGTGGTTTTTAAAAATTTATTGGTCTTTTAATCCACCTGGGAACGCTGTATGGTAATTGGTTAGCGTGTATTTAAATATCTTCAGTACATTACCAACGCCACCCCCAGATGAAGGCATTTTCGTGACGAAAAGGGTGTAGGGGTCGACGCTCTCTGTGGTATCTTTACCAACAACAATATGCGTATGTTATGTCCCTTTTTTATTTTTATGACTTTTTGATGTTCTTACCCCATGATTACGCCGATTTAATAAGAGGTGTTAAACATAAACATCCATATCTGGTTTGTTACACACATGTATACATATTTTCATCGTCTTACCTTAATGTAGTCCATGCATTGATGGGTACTTGCATCCTTTGTGTCACTCAGCGATCAGTCCTGTTTCTATCTGTAGGTTTTGGATTCCTTGTTTTATTATTCTGTATTCAGATTTTTATCGTGTTCATTTAATAAATAATTTTTCATTCTTTCTATTTTTTGTTGTTGCATCAGTTTTTTTGTAGGTTTGATATGTGTTTGTTTGCATATGAGATTTCATTATTGGGCCATCGCACTCGCATTTGGGATAGGGTTTTTTTTTTTGCTGGGTTTTTTGGTTTAATTAAAGGTAAGAAAGGTTGTTTAAAAGCTTCTACTGTAGGATAACTCTTCTGAAGAATTGGTCAACGTTGACGGATCATTTTGTGCATTTTATAGACAAAGGGATGAAAGGAAAGGACAAAAGGAATTCTAACATTGCTCATTTTGGGTCTAACCATTCTAGGATGTCTGCATTTCTCTAACACCTTCTGTGGATATCCTCTGTCACTAAACTTCTTTTCAATTTCATTTAAACTTCTTGTTTTAGTATCATTGATCGTAACAATGCGATCAATACGTTGGAACTGCAAAATAAGTAAAGACTTTTTGGTTGCAATAGGGTGGCAACTATTATAATGTACTAAATTGTTTCTATCCTTGGTTTAACAAATAGATCTATGGAAAGAAACCCATTGTCATCCTTGATGACAGTTGTGTCCAAAAATACTATTTTCAGGGCATCATTGTGTACTGTGCACTGCAGCTCAGGCCATATGCTATTTATGTATTCATGAAAGACAAGAAAGGTGTCCAATGGGCCCCCCGAAATGCAAAAAACTTCATCAATATATATTTTCCAGACCAATGAATGAGTTTGAAACAAACTATTAGGGTAAATAAATTCCTCCCCGAAATTGGCTATATAGCAATTCCTTGCTGTGGATTACCACATTTCTCAATATCCCTTGATTGAGATCTATACCTCCCAGGGCGCTATAGGTCTGATTTTTGCCTACAACTAGCTGTGGAGGCTAAATAGAAAATGCAAGAAATCGTCAGCTAGTGACTGGGTGGAAGCCTGGGTGGAAGACCTCTAATATCTGCTGTATGTATCTCTGGTGGGGAAAGATCATTGATACAACTCTGTTATCTCCCCTAATACTACTTGTCCCATCCCCATCTGCATAAAATCGGAAGGCTGTCCCCTTCTAGATATCGTTGCTGTGAACTGCCTTAGGCAGGCTTTGGGCATTTTCATGTTGGTGTACATACAACAATTCTGTACTGATGATAATACCCCGAACCCCAGACGTGTGTCTGCTATGCCTCCTCGATTAATCTGTTAGGTCCCACCACATCCATATTTTCTTTCAGGAATCTCTATTTTTGCTTAAAAAAAAAAAAGCCATTGCCCTGAGGTGGTAACGGTAGAAACATCCCATAATAACTCAATGAAGATAGGTCGTTAATACAGCTCTCCCATTTGCAAAATAAATTGTATGTATAAGCAGGACATGCCCTCAGAAATTTTCCAAAGTATGGGATCTGTGGTGTGCTTCACCTTTAATGGTTTTCCCCCCAAAGACCACGATTGCAACTTTTTTCCAGTATTGATAGGTTATATTGCTAGTTTCTGTTATTGGGGGATTATACATTGTCATTTTCTCTATCTAGCTATTATTTAAAGGCATTATGTGGGGATCAAAAATTATTAGTAGTGTAGTCACTGCAGTATGTGAGTACACTCGCTAATATACATTCCGGTCCCCCATCACGCTGATTCTGAGATTTTCATAGATTTTTATAGCGCTGCCTCGAGGTCCGGAAGTCTATTTGCACAGTCTTCTCTGATGACGATACGACTCTTCGTCCCGAGACTGACCCCTCTGTACTCTATGAACTTGCTGTACAACTACTACTGCTTGAATATAGAGTACAGCGGGGCTGGTCACATGACGAAGAGTCGTATCGTCATCAAAGAAGACTGTGCAACTAGACTTCCGGTCCCCCTGCAGTGCTTAAGAAATCTATGAAAATCTCAGAATCGCCGTGACAGAGGACCGGAATGTATATTAGCGAGTGTACTCACATACTGCAGTGATCACACTGATGATAATTTTTGGTCCCCACGAACTGTTGCTTCTTTGAATATCACTCTGTAATGACTTGTCATCTGTGGATTATCTTTCAATTATATAATGATCACAGGAGCAGCAAATGTAATGTAGACTAATGGTTTATTTGTATACACTATTTTATTTTTTCTTGCGGAGTTCAATAAAACGTGTTTAAAGACAAAACAATTCTATTTTATGCTAAATAATTGTGTTCTTTCTTTTTCTTTTTTTAGACCATTCACGGTGCACACTAACCTGAAGAATTAATTTAACAGGATTTTAAAACAGTCATGGGGAAATCTAAAATGTGTATGTTTTTTGTTTTTTTTATATGTCTGTATAACAAATTTTATTTTATGTTAATTTAATAACATTCATTTTTTGCAGATATTTTTCTTTATAGTTTACTTTTTTATTAAATGTTTGTATTCCCATTAAGGGATTACTATTTTTTATCTTTATTTTAAACGTATTATGTATTAGCATACTACTGTTACGCTACGGTATGTGTTATTATGATACAGGTTCTTGACGGCAGCGATCATAAAGATAAACTTCTGAGGAATTTCCAATCCCGGCCATTAGAGTCAAAACTTAGCTGTCATCAGACAACTCCGCATCTGCTCTAGTTCGACACTGGACACCCTAGTAAGACTTATTCTATGGCACTATAATAATACAGCATAGTAAAATAAGGGCCCTTTTATGGCTGCTGTAAAAAAAAAAGCATACTCGCTGTCATTCAGGGGTAAATAAAAAGAAAACAATTAAAGGTCGTTCAAATAGTAAAGTAATAAAACTTTTTTTAATATTCATACCGCTTACCCACAAAATTAAATACATGTATGTCATTGCAGGAGTAAATATCCACTTGATGCTGTACGTGAACAACGTGAGAGTGTGGGCACAACAGTTGTGCCCCTGAAATCATCAGTGGAAATGTGGTTGTAATTGACTGTATCATCTGTCCCATCTCTTCAGCCACAATGGAGTGTCGTTGATAGTGATATCTATCACATGACCACTACTTGACACTATGGATGACATGGACGTAAACATCACCTATAGTGGTCAGAGATGGGGTCTGGAGCAGAATTAAAAAGTAAACATCTGCATTGGCATATGATATACAATAGACTAGTTCATACCAAAAAATACAGTATATCATGTATATAATGCAAGGGGTAAAATGAGCTATCAGAGGCACACAGGAGCCACTGTTAGCCAAGCCGTCAGTCCAGCTCACTGACGGATTTGACTGAAAATGTTGTTATGCAGCTTCTATGTACAGTGGATACACAGAAGCTGCAGAACAGCAACAAAGCAAAATTTTATATTAAAGAATAGGAGAAAAGTGCTTAGTATCACATAATATATACATTACAAAAACTGGCCTCAAAGGTTTTCATAGCTTATACTGAAAAATTACAATGCATGCACAGCAATTCCCCAAAATGTTGTAATATTTGGAATCACACCCGTACATCCATGCATGGTGCTCCGACAGCTAAATTGAGTGACTCAGCAAATGACATTACATCAGAGATTTGCTATGTAAGCAATACAATACAAGACAATTCCAAATATACTCTTTCAACCTATTCCGAACTTTAAGTTTACTTACACAATCATAGTAAAATTAGTGCAGCTATCTGTCATTCATACATGAGAAATGAAGAGTCAATCTTACACCAATGTCTCAGTCTGGAAAGCAATATTTCTGTAGTAGTATCCCGGTGAGTGGCTGTCCTGTGTATTCTCTGTGGCTGTATCATATGTCTACTGCTGATAAATTCTATAATTGCATTAGTAAATACCCTTTTCAATATTTTTGGCTGAGAGAACAGCTACAAAAGAGTGTTGATATTCAGGAACAGTCTACAGATGAGCCATCTGCTGGATGGCATTCTGCCTGCTTATAAGCTAGTATGAGCTTCTCCAATGCCAAGAAAATTATTTGAATAATCAGATTGCGTAATCTTTCCAAAGGCCATCTGTCCAACAAAATATCCCCAATTGACATATCACAACAAAAAAGATACAAAGCCACATATGGCATGTAGTACTTGAAACGCACCTGTGAGAATGTATATATCCATATAATACTCTCTGAATATCTGATCCTTGTAGAAAAGATGAGCAGACACAAAACTGGAGAGCGCAGTTTGGAAAAACACTTCAGGCATATAGTTTAATTATTGCAGTAAGACAGATCATTCACATTATCCTTCTTCGAGGAGGAACCTTCAGCAAAAACAAAAACCTACCAATTCATTATATGGTCTGATGTTTTTCAATATTTAATAGTGCAGATTTTTCTTAGTCAAGTAAAAAATGTGATACCTAAAGAAGTTGTTATTCAAGGACCAATCCCTATGTACACATCCTTTATTATTATTATTATTTGTCACAGCCAATGGTTAGTTATATTAGTAAAAATGGTTTACATTTTTATTTTACTTCTTATGATTAAAGTGCAAAATTATCCAAAAAGCACAATATAAAATAGTAGCTGCCTCCATAACATAATAATTAAAGACAATTAAAATTTCTAAGTAGAAGACGATCAGCTGATTTCTGCATGTCCGGCTTCTCTAACCACCGATGATCAGCTGTTATTAATGATAATTAAAATGTCTAAATCGAAGACGATCAGCTGATTTCTACATGTCCGGATACTCTAACCACCGTTGATCAGCTGTTATTGATGACAATTAAAATTTCTAAATAAAAGACGTTCAGCTGATTTCTGCAAGTCTAGCTTCTCTAACCACCGATGATCAGTTGTCATTGATGAAAATGCCCTAATAGCACATGCCCTAATAGCACATATGGACAAGAATTGTCCTAATGAGACGACTTCTTTAATTTCTAAATAGATTTTGGGCACAAAGATTTTTTTTTATTTTTGCCTATTTCATTCTGATCATTTTTTTTAGGATCAACACAGTTGTATGAGGCCTAGTTTATTGCAGGAAAAGTTGTACTTTCCTTAGGTCCCATTCTGGTGTAGAAAGATTTTTAGAATTTTGGCATTTGATCGTTCCTTATTTCCTCTGTCAGTGATAAGTCCTGGTCACTTAAAGAGGCTCTGTCACCAGATTTTGCAGCCCCCTATCTGCTATAGCAGCAGATAGGCGCTGCAATGTAGATTACAGTAAAGTTTTTATTTTTAAAAAACAAGCATTTTTGGCCAAGTTATGACCATTTTTGTAGTTATGCAAATGAGGCTTGCAAAAGTCCAAGTGGGTGTGTTTAAAAGTAAAAGTCCAAGTGGGCGTGTATTATGTGCGTACATCGGGGCGTTATTCGGCCTAAAAAATGATATCAGACTTTGCTAGTGGTTCTTTCCTCTCTACTCTGACATGTAACCCATTTTTTGTCCAGTCTAGGTTTCTTATGGTTGAAACATGAACGGTGACCTTCGCAGAGTTCAAGAAAATTCGAAGTTCTTTGAATGTTCTGTTATTTGACAAAGAAAATTGCTCTAAATGTCTTTTCATGTAGTTACCCTTTCTGTCCTGATATCTTCCAACAAACTTAGTTTTTTTCATTCTTTCTGGAAATGTCTTTGAATACGGTTTAGAATAAGCAAGGAAACTAGGCCAGGATCATACACACGGTTTTGATGCAGTTTTTGGCTCCGTTTTTTGAGCCACAAACAGAAGTGCAGCCAAAAGGAAGGAAAGGTAAAAAGAAAAGACTGATGCATCTCCTTTCTTTTCAGTCCACACCTGTGTCTGGCTGAAAAAATTAATAAATAGAGTCATAAACTGCATCAAAACAGTGTGTGTGTAATTTTGACTTTATATGCTTATCATTTGGGAGAGCATGGTGTGTTGTTGTTTGGCCTAGCAAGCAGGGTAGCCCGCTCTATGAATTATCAAGGCGTCACAAATAGGCTTCTACCTGGCTAGTTACGTTGCGCCTCATGACTTACACACTATTCCTCCATGTTTCACACACTTGCATCCCATTATTCATTTATTTTATTTATTTTTTAGGCACTTTACTCATTACTGCCCCCTATATTTCACTCACATTATTACACTTGCACATACACTATTCATTTATTATTTCTTACTACACATCCCATGCACCACATACCACTCCCCTCAAGACTAGTGGGAGTGGCTATTATTATTTAAAGCACCTGCTCACTCGCCTTCATCAGCGTTTCAGACCTGGCTGTGTCCATTTGTAAGTATGGCCTTTTTCGGTGTTATAGTAGCAAAAATGTGTGTAGTTATAATTTTAATGGGTCGTACAGATGTAGCCGTCTTTAACTTGACTTTTAACGCATTAAATACACAGTGGCAAGAAACATTGATTTGACTTTTTCAATGGATTTTCAATGGCTTTCGTGATAAGTTATCACACTGCAGCAAGTTATCATAGTTAAGATAAGGCTTGATACATCTGTATGTATATTTGATAACTTTCATTGTTACATGATCATTATTCTGTTTATGTTTCCTTTGTCTAATATCATACTCTAGGCAACTAATAAGCCCTTCATGCCAATGGGAAAACCATTACGTCCTGATTGCAGTCTTTTGACCGCAATAGGATGTAATGGTATGCCAAGTGGATGGTACGGGCACAGCAGCTGTATCGGCACCATCATCAGCGAGTGCAGACTGAGATATACGACCGACAATACGCCGCGAAGGCCGGGATCGGTGATAAGTTCTAGGTCAATAGCAACCGCGGCATTTAAGTGGCAACAGAGGGAGAGAGCAGGTCCTGTATAAACTTATACGGCTACATCAACAAATACATTTAAAAATATGGCCCTCGGAATGCAGTGAGGAAAATGTATAATGGAAACATTAATAGCTCTTCTCCTTTTTGCATCCACTCCTGATTTTTGCTTTACAAAATGGAAGCCAAAAATGTACGCATAATAAGTGTATATTAAGCCTTACTTTGTATGGCTTCACAAGCAATAACAACCACTGCTGCACAATACTGAGCTTGCAGCAGCAGTTGTCAAAGCCACGCCCCCTTTCTTACATCAGTGAGTACTCTGCAGCCAATGGTTGAAGCGGTAGAGAACTTACATGACTCCTGCACGCTCCCACCTGTTGCACTCACTGTAGACATACTAGTTCTATGTAGCAATTCCAGTAGTTGATGATGTCCTTAACCCCTTAATGACCGAGCCATTTTTCATTTTTTTGTTTTCGTTTTTCACTCCCCGCGTTCCAAGAGCCATAACTTTTTTATTTTTCTGTCAATGGAGCAGTGTGAGGGATTATTATTTGTGGGCACCATTTAAAGTACCATATAATGTACAGGGAAACGGAAAAAAAATTCTTTGTGGGCAGAAACTGGAAAAAACTGTGATTCCTACATTGTTTTTTTGGTTTTCGTTTTTACGGCTTTCACCGTGCGGTAAAAACAACAACTTAACTCTATTCTGCGGCTCAATATGATTACGGTGATACCAAATTTATATAGGTTTTTTAAATTTTATTACTTTAAAAAAAAAAACTTTTTGTTAAAAAAAAAATGTTTTGTTTCACCACATTCTGAGAGCCCTAACTTTTTTATTTTTCCGTAGATTGAGCGGTGTGAGGGCTTATTTTTTGCGGGACGAGCTGTCGTTTTTATTGGTACAATTCTTTGGTACGTAGAACTTTTTGATCACTTTTTATTAAAATTTTTTTGCGAGCTAAGGTGACCAAAAAACAGCAATTTTGATGTTTTACATTTTTATTTTTTACGGCGTTCACCGTGCGCATTAAATAACGCTGTATTGTATTAGTTCAGACTTTTACGGACGCAGCGATACCAATTTTTTTTATTTTTTACATTACTTTAGAGGAAAAATGGGAAAAGGTTTTGTTTTTTTAACTGTTAATAATAAATTATTTTTTTCCCTGCTAATAACTTTATTAAACTTTTTATTTATTCCATTTATTAGTTCCCCTAGGGGACTTCAACCAGAAGATTTTCCCCAATAAAGAGGTAAAACCAGGAACAAATAGCCGACGTCGAGATTTTTGTGGAGGAAGAGCTGTGATCCTGCCACAAAAAAATTGCAACTAAAAAAATTATACTTACCCAGGACTCTCAACTTCTGCGTACAGCCCAGCCTCCAGGAATGATGTTTCATCCTATGGGACTGCTGCAGCGTCGCCATGGTCACAGGGGAAGTATTAAACTTTTTGTTTTTTCTAGTGCTGCTTTCTGCAGCGGAAATTCTGCATCACAACGTGGTGCGGTTTTTCCGTCTGAATGTGCTGCGGGTACTAGGTCAGATATGCTGCATAGTTTTACGCAGCGTATCCAACCGGTGTGAACCCGGTCTTAATGTTGGTGGTACCACCATCTATTCAATAGAATAGTGAGTGATATTACTGGATCTCAACAGAAGCTTAAAGATACATTGTTGACTCCTGGTTTTTAACCGAAAAATTATTTTGTTATAGAGTTTAATGGCAGCCCTAAAAATGTATTATTATGGAAAAATGTTGTATTAGCTAGAGTTCTCCTTTAACACTTGAGTAATAATAGATCTTGTCTTAAATTATATCACTACATTAAACTTACTCGAAGACGCTTTTCACTTTTCTTTAACTCACCCATTTCTCATGCGCAGCTCTTTAAGAATAAACCTGAATTCGGGACACTAAGAGCTATGCCTGTCCTATAATTATAGCTCCAGGACCTTCTTGAACTGCAGTAGGGCTTTGATCTTAGGTCATTACAAATAGAGTTTGCAATTGCAGAAAATGGCAACCTATAATGATTGTACTCAGTCATTAGTAGTACAGTAGAAACTAACCTCAGGTAAGCTCTCCAAAAAAAATAAATTATACTGATCGACTGTATGAAGCTTAAATTATATTCATATGATGTCTAAACTATATATATTGGTGGTATAGCTCGGAAATAAATACCTGGTACATAATACTTGGTATATACCTCAAGATATTAGGGGTATATAACACTAGTAAAAAATGTATTCAACTTCTATACTAGTTGCTTTTTTAAAAAAAATTATGTGGGGACCGAAAATTATTAGCAGTGTACTCAACGAAGTATGATACTGCTGTTTCCGTAACTCCTATAGTAGTGAATGGCATTTATGGAAGTAGCATAGCATGCGAGCTACGCTGTTTTCGTAACTACTATTCAGTTCTATTGGGATTACGGAAACGGCGTAGCTCAGCGAGTTTCCTATGTCATGGTCAGAATTCACCTGCTTCTGCCGCAACACAGAGCGGTAGCTCCGTTCTAGAGATAGATGCGGGTCCCAGAGGTGGGACCCGCATCTATCTGACATGTTGTGGATATGTCATAAATGTCTCTCATGGGAAAACCGTTTTAAGTCTGAATTCTAAGGCCCTGTTCACACAGAGCTTTTTGTAGGTATTCCGTTTGGAATTTTGAGGCAGATTTTGATCTGCGTGTACGCTGTTTGCCGCGTTTTTTCGCTGCGTTTGTCGCTCGCGTCGATTGAGCGCCACGGGAAAAAACGCAGCGAAATATGCTTTCTCTGCCTCCCATTGATGTCAATGAGAGGTCAGAAACTTAAACGCGGGAAAAAAACGCCTCCGCCTCCCAGGGAGGCATTTTCGAACGTTTTTTGGCCCGTTTTCCGATGCGGTTTCCGCGTCAAAAAATGTGTCAAAAAAACTCTGTGTGAGCAGGGCCTTAGATACAAAGTCTCAAAATTCACGTTCCCAGTATTTTAGTCAGCTTTTTGCATCTGTATTTGTAAGCCAAAAACTGGCGTGGGTCCAAAACATGGAAGAGGTGCAAATCTTTCCATTATATAATTTCTCTGTTTATTCTCCACTCCTGGTCCCATCTTCCAAATACTGATCCAAAATATTTCCATGTGAAAATCGCCTTAGACTAACTAAATAAAAATCTAGGCTTTAAGGTACGTTCATACGGAGTTTTCTGCCGCGGTTTTTGTCGCGGAAACCACATAGGAAGCCTGGGGCAAAAAAGGGACGACATCGCCTCCTATTGATTTCCCAGCGAGCAGGAAAAAACACTCATGGGAAGAAAGACTCGCGGCAAAAAGAAGCGACATGCCCATTCTTCGGGCACTTCTGTCTCTGACCTCCCATTCACATCAATGGGAGGCAAAGAAAGTGTTTTTCGCTTTGTTTTTTGCCTGCGGCGCTCAATGGTCGTGGCCGAAAAATGCAGCAAACAACACGGCAAACGGCGTGCAGGCAAGTCAAACTTTTGACTGAATTTTGAGGCAGATTTTTCTGCCTGCAAAAAAACTCGAACAGGGCCTTATATCTCAGAATTGTGACCTTTTTATCCCAGAACGCTGACTTTCTCTCTGAATTTTGCTGCTTTATTTCTCAGCATGGCCCAAATGCCTTAAAGAATTATGAATATTTAAAAGAATCTCATGAGATTCCTCCTTTTTTTGTACACACCCGGAAAAAAAAATACAACTAAAAAAACTTTTTGTACAATTGCCAAATAATTTAATTGTATATGAAAAAACAAACTCATCGCTTTCAAACTGTTATGTTACTTTAACAAAGTTCCGCTTATGTGGTAGGCCAAAAATATTGTATCCATTAAGAACATCCTGGTCATTAAATATGCATACGGCACCAAGTTACTAATTAGAGAGCTGCATAAACAGTTTAGATTTTTCTTATATGCAAATAACCCTCGTAGTTTAAAATTCAACTTTCCCGTTTTGTTTCTGTCTTTTATTAGTTGTATTTCCTATTCTTTTTGGAATAAAATCTAGGGTTATGACAAAAAAGAACCATTTCCTTTGTTTGCATTATTAATGCCCCATTTCAGATACTTTATTGGGGGAAACTTTCTGGCTACTTCAAGCTTTTTGAGCTACAGTAATTTTGCTCACAGCATACAATGTTCTGAATGTCTTGGCAGGAAAATGAAGAATCTTAATAGGCTTCATCTGAAAAGTCATGGACAATTAAGTTGAATTAAGTGAGTCAAGTTGCTCACATCATGTATTTCTATTCAAAACTGGTTCCTCATTTGCAATATTAACAGTACTTAGAAGTCCTGCGGGTAAAATTGAGTTTCTGTGCCTTTGAGTATATTCTTTCACAGCTTAGAAATCTAAACCATGCAACTTAAGAGTATTTAAAAGTTTTGATATTGGTTCAATAAGAAGGTCGAGATCACATTGCTCTGTCCACTTAAAGCGAAGCACCAATTGTGTATTATTTGCTCCAATTTTACAAAAATTGCATTAAAACTGGCACGTGATTGAACCCTTACAATTGGAATGTTCGGCAAACAGCTGTTCCCTTAAAGAGACTCTGTCACCAGATTATAAGTGCCCTATCTTCTACATAATCTGATCGGCGCTGTAATGTAGATAACAACAGTGGTTTTTATTTTGAAAAACGATCATTTTTGAGCATGTTATGAGCAATTTTAGATTTATGCTAATTAGTTTCTTAATGCCCCCCTGGGCGTGTTTTTACTTTTGACCAAGTGGTCGTTGTACAGAGGAGTGTATGACACTGACCAATCAGTGACCAATCAGCGTCATACACTTCTCATTGTTCCAGCCCAGCTTCTTTCACTGCACAATCACACTGTAACAATGGGCTGGAACAATGAGAAGTGTATGACACTGATTGGTCACTGATTGGTCAGCGTCATACACTCCTCTGTACAACGCCCACTTGGTCAAAAGTAAAAACACGCCCAGTTGTCTATTAAGAAACGAATTAGCATAAATCTAAACTTGCTCATAACTTGCTCAAAAATGATTGTTTTTCAAAAAAAAAAACACTGTCACAGCGCCGATCAGATTATGTAGGAGATAGGGCACTTATAATCTGGTGACAGAGCCTCTTTAAGGTCGCTATGACAACCCGTCTACCTTCTGGGCGGTTGTGAATTTTCCAATCTCCTGGTTTCTGATCAAGCTCCTGACTGCTCCTGAACTTCTGTTTTCTGGATCTCGTGTATACTGACCTCGGCTTGTCTCTCGTTAACCCTCTGCTCACAGATTCTGATTATCTGCTCCAGGCTGGTTTTGACCTTGACTTGTCTGATTACCTCTACTCCATTTCTGGACTTTCAGTTAACCTATTGGCTGTCTGGTTTCCAGCTCAGGTTTGCTGCATTGCACCTCTTTTCCAAAACTACACTCTGTTAAGATAACCTGGGTTCTAAGCAGCAAAGTCCATCCCACCTTGCGGTCAACTCTGGCGAACACCTTAGAGTAGCCTTAGACACAGTCAATCAGAGTGGTTACAGATTTGAGGTTGCAGGTTTACGTGCACGCTATTTCCCGACAGACTCCAGCAGCCTTGAGGTATCACTGTATTTCCATAACAAGGAAGCAATGACAGTAATAAGTAGGCAGAGAAATCAAGTTACCAGTCACTTCCCTAAGGCTCCATCAGCAGAAGCAAGGTACGGTTTACAAAAGTCTATATTTTATATGTAAGCTACTTGCAGACTTTCGCAATGTGCTGATGCACAGCATTCCTGTGCATTCCAGTCCCAGAATACAGATTGACAATAATTATCTGTATATAGTGCCTATAGGGAAGTTGCAGTTAATTTCCTTTTTTTCCTTTTAGCCCTCCAAACTTATAGAAATTGCTCCCATTTTTAAAAGGAGTTATTGCCCTAATAGCATTATACTAGAGAATCACTCATAATGCAGATCCGACCACCCAAGGCCCCCTTTTATTTTTAGGGCTCATGCACACAGCAGAGCTTGTATGGCAGAACACGGAGTCCCTACAGCTTCATACTATGGATTGTTCCTGATCATTGCCCTGTGTAAACCGGGCAGCGATCAGCCAATGAACAAGCAGAGATGTGGAGATCTGCACCCGACATGATAGAAATGTATGGGGATGAACGATACATTGCTGATCATAGCTCCTTGTTTAAGGAGCAAACAAGCGCCGATCAACAAGCTGTCTCGTTGATTGGCGCTCGTTTTTATGGCCCATATTGGCCGGTGTAGAAGAACCCTTAGTCTAAAATCAGCAACAAGTAAGTAGAATAATTGTCTCTTCTGCTTAAAAGGATATCACCAGTTTATAACTTTACTATCTCCTACCTAATCTAATAGGTGCTTTGATGTAGATTTACTGTTTTTTTTTTTAATTTTTAAATGCCCAACTGGGCATTTTTTTTCTATTCACCAAGTGGGCATTGTATAGAAAGTGTATGACGCTGATCAATCAGCATCATAGACTTCTCTTCATTCCGGCCCAGCTTGATTCACAGCACAGCGTCATCTCGCGAGATCACGCTGTGACGTCACTTCCTCCCGCAGGTCCTTCAGCGGAGCGACGGAAGACTGAACAGACATCGCCTCCAGCCGTGCCAGGACGTTTATCCGAATCTGCAGCGGCTGGAGGCGATGTCTGTCCAGTCTTCCGTTGCTCTGGTGAAGGACCTGCGGGAGGAAGTGACCTCACAATGTGATCTCGTGAGATCACGCTATGCTGTGAATCAAGCTGGGCTGGAATGAAGAGAAGTGTATGACGTTGTACACTATTCTATACAACGCCCACTTGGTGAATAGAAAAAAAACGCCCAGATTTTTTTTTACCTAAATCGAAAAATATTAAAAACGATTAAAAAAAAAAACAGTAGTTATGTACGGATGTAGCTGTCTTTATCTTGACTCTGATAACTTGCTGCAGCTTGATAACAAAAGTCATTGAAAAAGTGAAGATAAAGTCATTGTGTATTTAATGCGTTAAAAGTCGAGATAAAGATGGCTACATCTGTACATCAAAGCGCCGATTAGATTAGGTAGGAGATATGGAAGTTGTAAACTGGTGACGGATCCTCTTGAAGCTTATTATCATGATTTTTAGAAGGAAGGCTTTTTGACCTATTTCCTTTATTTCACAAGAAGTTAACTAGGCTAGAAGTAGTTTGGGCGCAAATAACACAAATTCTGGGAACACAGGTTTGGAGTGATTGGTAAAAAATGATGCAATTTATAATAAATTGATATAGGCTTGGCACATTCATGGATTCAGGGCTTTATGCATATAACAATGAGAATTCGATGTCATTTTTCTCCAACGGAGCATGATTACTCTGCTTAGCTAATCTAACAAACAGATCATAAACAACGAAAGGAAAGAACGACTGTGCTCAGTAGAATCTTAAGATTTTGACATTTAAAAGACAAAGTGGTGGATTTAAACCCCCGGATGCTCCCAAATCTCATTTTGGCAGATAACAACACATTGTGATTTTCAGAATGTATGTAACATTAACATAATAACATAAGCTGCATATACAGGTTATTTAATGGGGTGTTCTATTTTTTTCTTTACTTTTTTTCTTTTGCTTTTATTCGTTTTTTGTTTTTTTTGTTGTTTTTTTTTAAAGATGTGTACAAAGCATAAAAGCAACAAACCAGTAATTGCATATACATTATCTAGCCAGGCATCTAAAACTTTTAGATAAATTATTCCAAAAAAACAACATAAGACACACTGTATAAATGTAAAATGCATACTGATAACAGCGATCCGACCAAGAAACTGCAGGGAGTTCCGGCCAAAAAAACGCACCAAACTGTTATGTAGATTTTTTTATCTAAATTGCTGTTGCGGAAAACAAAGCTGGTAAAAAAAATATAAAGTCACTCCTTACCTCATTGACGTTGCTATAGTGTTGCGTTCCTCTATTTTTACGTGCAGCCTGGTCTCCTGGGATGATGCTGCAGCCCATGTGACTGCTACAGCCCGTGATTGGCTGCAGCAGTTACATGGCCAGGAGGCCTGACTGAGAGCAGCCAGAAATGAAAGAAGTTGTCGCTATGACAACACCAGGGGAGTAAGTATAGACTTTTTTTTATTCAATTTAAACAAAAAAAGTTTTGTTTTTATTTTTTCAGATTTGCAATTGTTGCAGCTTTTACCTCCCCATTGAATTAAATGTGGAATAACCGCAACCAAAGTGCAATGATTCCGCAGCATAAATTGACATGCTGCGGATTAAAAAAAAAACGTACAACAGGTCAATTATATGAAAGTTTTCTTAGCAGATTGTTTTTTTTCGCAGCGTGTGGATCACATTTCATCGACTTTGCTGCTACTGTAATATGGTGCGGATTTTCCGCAATTAAATCCTTTGCGAAAATTTGCAGCTAATTCGCCAAGTGTGACCATACCCTTAATAACACTGATACATTGCAGCAAACTATCAGGACAGGAGTGAGATTTGTCCTGATCATGATATATTTAGCTCCAGAGGAGTTGCGTAAATTAGATACAATTGTGAGGAGAGGAGCTTCGAGACGTGATTGACAGGAAGCAGAGATCTTGAAAATGGTAAATAATACAGAACTATAGCAGAAATTCATACAGTGATTAAGATCTTTAAAAATAAATTAAAAAAAACAGTAAAACAATTAGGTCCATGCGCTGCAGACTATTTCTGACCGTAAATCTGCAACGAACCTGCCTTGTGTTACATGTGGATTTTGACGTGGATTTTGGTGCGGATTTCAACCAATGCATTGCAAAGTGTGAAATCTGCAACAAATCCACCGCAGAATTGACATGCCTCAGATAGGAAAATTTGCAGCATGCTCTCAATTCCACACTGATTTTTTCCGCTACATGTTGAATCGGTTTTTAAAACCCCATCCCCATGTATTTTACTATAAACTACTGCAGATTTTCAGTGCGGTACCTGAAAAGTTTTTTTAATCTTTAGACAAAAAGAAACTCAAGTCAACACAAATCACAGTTTCTCAATTATTGCTGCATTTGTTGAAGCAAAATTATCCAAGACCCATATCAAGCGAAAAAGTAATTGTCCCCATATACGCCACAATTTATAATTCTTGGGTTCCCAGCTACAGTATACCGTCGTAGATGGCTGCCTTCTTGAGAAAAGTCCCTGAATGGAGGCACAAATGTAGAATTTTCTATGATCCTAGCATAAAAATTAGTAGTGACTTAGATATCTGTTTTACCATCTAAATATTCCTAATTTCATCGTATGGATTTTATAAGGTACTGTACGATGTTAACTTGCTGTAGATCATTATATGCATAGTCTACTGAAAAGAAGCTAAAAGGGGCACCGGGTCACATTGAAAATGTAGACCAATCTGCCGGCCGCATGTTATAGAGCAGGAGGAGCTGAGCAGATTGATATATAGTTTTGTGGGATATATCAAAGTATATATTGTGGATGTGCGGTCCATGTTTAGTCTCACAATACTGATATTAGTATGTAGCCTATCCCCCTCATTTTTTTTGTTTTATTCGGCACCATCGCGCCTCACATTTAGTCCAGGTGATTTTAATTAGGGAATGACCTCATAAGTGTTTCTGATTTTGCTCATGCTCTCAGTTGGCCACTAGGAGCGCATGGTAAGGTGAGCTTATTCAATCTGTTCACATGTTGTGGTATCTGTTGCCGTAATGCTGCACTTCTGGAGGGACGTGGCTCAGAGCCAAGGAGGCTTGGTGTGGCCTGGCAGCATGGGTGCTTTTGGGCCTTCGGGTTGCTCCCTCTGCAGGAGCGAAGCTGCAGTGATCGCCATGCGATGCTGCAACCGATAGAGTAGGGACCCAGTTTAAAGAGGTCTCCGTAAAGTGACAAGTGGGCTTATAGAATTTGATCAAAATGGTAACAAAGAGTAGCGTCCACGGTCGCGGACCATCGGTATTACTCACCCCCCGACGGCCGCAGCCATGGATCTGTGAGTGCTGGCCCGCATCTCCTCCCTAGCAGCTATGGATCAAAGTATATATTGTGGATGTGCAGTCCATGTCTAGTCTCACAGTATTGAGATTATGTAGTGTATCTTCTGCAATATCTATATAATTTGCAATATCCAACAGCTTTGGTGAAGTATTAATAAACTTAGATCTAATACCAGTAAAGGTGGGGGCACTATACTGTGTGTGGGAGGTACAATGGGTGCATTATAGTTTTGTGGGGGGGGGGGAACTATGGGACATTATATTATATGTGGTGGTACAATGGGCCATTGTACTTTGTGTGGGGGATTATGGGGGCATTATACTTTTTACTGTGTGTGGGAGGCACCATGAGGGCATTATATTGTGTGGTGGGCACTCTAGGAAACTTATATTGTGTGTGGAGCACTATGGGATAAATATACTGTGTGTGTGAGGGCACAATGTGGCATTTTACTGTGTGTGAGGGGGACTATGGGTATTGTAATGTTTTCAGAGGCACTATGTGGGTATTGTGCTGTGTTGGGTGCACTATGGAGCATGGTAATTTGTGCGGTAGGCACTATAACGTCATGGTTGGGGAGCACTGTGGGGGCAATATGCTGTGTGTGGGTGGAAAACTATGGGAGCATCATACTGAGTGTGGTTGTGTGTGGTGGTCTATGGGGCACTATCCTGTGTACGGGGAGGCACTATGGGGCATTATACAGCTTGGGGTGCACTAATGGGGCATTATACTGTGAGGGGAGGCAGTATGAGGTAGTTATACCAAGTGGGTGGCACTATGCCGCCCCCCCCCCCCCCCCGGGACATTGTGATATCGCCCGGAATCCAGGATTGTCCCGCTAGATCTGAGACGGTTGGGAGACGTGAGCTGGAGTAAAATGTGCAATGACTCACAACACTCATTAAATTGGCTCATCTGTGTGTCTCCGCGCCTGAAATGGAAAAGATCTAGCATAGATTTCCGCTATAATTTACGGCAGTTTCTGACATAAATCATAGTATATTTGTCGGCAAGTGGAAGGCCACGCCCCTTTCTCTAAACCCCATCCAGTTTGGAAAAGTTGCGAGGTGGCGTAAATGCATGAAAAGTCACATTTTTTGTACTAGGAAAGAAGAGGATGGGCACCACCACTACAAATATTTAAAATCAGCCTGTACATAAATAACGTATCCATCAGCCGAAGAAACATGCATATAAGACTGCACCTCTAAGGTAATAACAAAATATTTATTAAATCACAATGTAAAAACACACACACAGTATAATGCCCCTATTTTAGCGCAAATTGCAACTTTTGATGCATTTGCGACTTTTCTATGCCAGAAATTACATGTTGTGCACATACTTTTAACCCCTTTACGCAACACAGCTATTTCGTTTTTTCCTTTTAGTTCCTCCCAGCCTTCCAAAAGCCAAACATTTTTATTTTTCCCATAAAAGTTGTATTTTATTTTTATTTTTTTGCGGGAGTTGTAGTTGTAGTTTTTATTGGCACCAGTTATTGCATCATATAATGTACTGGGAAACTGTTACAAATTAATTTGTGTGGTAGAATGGAAGAAAAACAACAATTGTTCCAGTGTTTTTTTTATTTTTACGGAGTCCACTATGCGGCAAAAGGTACATGCTAACTTTTTTCTGCGGGTCAATATGAATACGCCAATACCAAATTCTTAGTTTTGTCTTGCAATATTCTGAGACTCATAACGTTTTCATTTTTCTGTCAATGGAGTGGTGTGCGGGCTTATTTATTGCAAGGCAAGCTATATTTTTATTGCCGCCATTTTGGGGGTACATAAGACTTTTAATTCCATTTTTTTCTAAAGTAAATTGACCAAAAAGAACCAAATATTTTTATTTTTTCTTTATGCGTTCACATAAATAAATGATGTCATATTGTAATAGTTTGGACTATTATGGCCGTAAGAATACCACATTTTTTTAAATTATTGTTTACATTACCTAGGGGAAGGTGGGAAAATGTATTTTTCTAATTTTACCATTCTGTCTTCTTTTTATATTACAAAAACCGTTATTAAAATTAATGTTTACATTTTTCTCAGTCCCACTAAGGCAGGGGCGTAGCTAGGGGGGGGCAAGCGTGGCATGTGCCCCGGGCGCAGTTCAGAGGGGGGCGCCAGCGCCCCCTCATCCTGCACTATAATTGTACCTGTGTCGCACGGAGCCATTCAGCGCCTTTCCACGAATGAAGCGACTGGTACCTTTTGTACCAGTGACGCTTCCGTCGATGAAAGGCGCTGACTGACTGACAGGGAAAGTCATCCTGCCCAGCCAATCAGCGCCTTTCATAGACGCTGTGTTCAACCCCCTGGAGACCTGCGCAGAAGAGAGCAGGTCTCCATGGCTGCCGGACGGCGTGGGAGCGGGAATAAGGTGAGTTTGAATTTTTTTTTTTAAATTGTAATAGAAGTGTGCGGCTGTATCTGCGGAGGGACTATATCTACGGGGGGGTGTCTATCTACAGGGGGACTATATCTACAGGGCTGGGCTATATACAGGGGGACTATATCTGCAGGGCTATATACAGGGGGACTATATCTACAGGGGGGCTATATACAGGGGGACTATATCTACAGGGCTGGGCTATATACAGGGGGACTATATCTACAGGGCTGGGCTATATACAGGGGGACTATATCTACAGGGCTGGGCTATATACAGGGGGACTATATCTACAGGGCTGGGCTATATACAGGGGGACTATATCTACAGGGGGCTATATACAGGGGGACTATATCTACAGGGCTGGGCTATATACAGGGGGACTATATCTACAGGGCTGGGCTATATACAGGGGGACTATATCTGCTGGGCTATATACAGGGGGACTATATCTACAGGGGGACTATATCTACAGGGCTGGGCTATATACAGGGGGACTCTATCTACAGGGCTGGGCTATATACAGGGGGACTATATCTGCTGGGCTATATACAGGGGGACTATATCTACAGGGGGGCTATATACAGGGGGACTATATCTACAGGGGGGCTCTATACAGGGGGACTATATCTACAGGGCTGGGCTATATACAGGGGGACTATATCTACAGGGCTAGGCTATATACAGGGGGACTATATCTACAGGGGGGCTATATACAGGGGGACTATATCTACAGGGCTGGGCTATATACAGGGGGACTATATCTACAGGGCTGGGCTATATACAGGGGGGCTATATCTACAGGGGGCTATATACTGGAGTGGGCTGTCTATAGAGCACCATATACAGGGGTGGGCTATATAGTATATAGCCCCCTGTAGATATAGCCCACCCCTGTATATGGTGCTCCATAGATAGCCCACCCCAGTATATAGCCCCCCCTGTAGATCTAGTCGCCCTGTATATAGCCCAGCCCTGTAGATATAGCCCAGCCCTGTAGATATAGCCCAGCCCTGTAGATATAGCCCAGCCCTGTAGATATAGCCCAGCCCTGTAGATATGGTCCCCCTGTAGATATGGTCCCCCTGTAGATAGCCCACCCCTGTATATAGTCCCCCTGTAGATATAGTCCCCCTGTATATAGTCCCCCTGTAGATATAGCCCACCCCTGTATATAGTATCCCACAAATAGCTCCCCCTATAGTGCTCCACAGAAAGCCCACACCTGTATATAGCCCCCTTGTACATATAGTCCACCCCTGTATATAGTGCTCCACAGATAGCCCACCCTTGTATATAGTATATACAGGGGTGGGCTATCTGTGGAGCACTATATACAGGGGTGGACTATCTAGTGGAGGACTATATATACAAGGGGGGCTATATACAGGGGTGGGCTATCTGTGAAACACTATATACAGGGGTGGACTATATGTGGAGCACTATATACAGGGGTGGGCTATATCTACAGGGGGGCTACATACATGGTTGGGCTATCTGTAGAGCTCTATATACAGGGGTGGGCTATATCTACAGGGGGCTATAGACAGGGGTGGGCTATCTGTAGAGCACTATAGGGGGAGTTATTTGTGGGACACTATATACAGGGGTGGTCTATATGGGGGCACTATCTACAGGGGCTCTATGGCAGGCACTATCTACAGGGGGCTCTATGGCAGGCACTATCTACAGGGGTCACGGTGTGTGTGTGGGACACGGTGTATGGTGCTATTATAATTAGAGGTGCAGTGTATGGCGCTATTATATTTAGGGGCGTAGTGTGTGGTATAATGATAACTTTATATTTATTTATAGGTGCAGAAATGTTGGAAAAGTGAGAAGCTGAAGACATCTGAGCGGCAAACTGCAGAAATGGACCGGGAGAAGTCATCATAGAGGTCTGGACCAAATGGAGAAAAAGAACTAGAATCTGAGATGTCACCGGTAAGTCACTTAATGTAAATGTTCACTCTGCCTCTAATCAGCACTGTAGTCACTGTATGATCTGCAGTGAGATGATGGGTGGTATGATTATGATATGATTTATTTTTTGTGAAACGGCATCTCCCAGCATATCCTTACCATTGTTCGGGCCATGCTGGGAGCTGTAGTTTTACACCGTACATACCTATACGGTAGGGGTTGCACTAAATTGAGCTGTATTTGCTCTGGGGCTGTATATATGTACCGAGCTTGGTTCTGGTGTTGTGTATAGAGCCATATTGCTTGTGAAATGTACAAATAATTTTATGCTCGCGTTACATAAAAAGAAATGACACGTCGATTGGTAGAGAAAACAAATACGGTGAGGGGGAAGGAGATGTTGGGGGGGGGGCGCCAAACTGAATCTTTGCCCCGGGTGCTGGAGAACCTAGCTACGCCTCTGACTAAGGGACAGATTGCTTGCAAAATATGCTGCAATACATATGTATTTCAGTGTAAAGTGCTTTTTGTCGTCTCATATTAATCCCGTTTTGCTGAGTTGTGAGCACGCTCCATACTCCCCATTGTATGTTATGTATCACACTGCTGTTTTGTTACATTTTAATTAAAATGTATGCTTCAGTATTTTGGATACAGTTGTACCACAGATTCCCTGTATGTTCACATCTGGATTCTGGTTGGTTTTACTTAGTCACTCAAAACTTCTTTACCCGCTGCCCTTTGGTGTTTTTTTCCATTATAAATTTCTTCTGTTTGCATTATACTACTGTCTTTCAGGGTTTTTTTTTGTTTGTTTTTATATTATTATTACATTTATACGATTAAAAAAGTAAAAATAACAATACACATTTATATAACCCACCCACCCTGGAAGGAGAGGAGTACAGAAGAGTAGGTGGAAGGAAACAGAATTAATTAATTAATAATATATAAAATAAATTACGATTTTATTTACATACTAGCTGTACCTGCGACTTCGTACGCGCAGACCGCTGAAAAACGTACCGATGCCGTTTTTTATAAGTATACTCCTAGCCTTGGACCATACTCAAAACAAAGTGAAAAAAACAAAGACAATAAACAAACTTCAATTAACCCCTTCGAGAACCCAGATGTGCCATTACGTCCTGGTGTGGGGGGTGATGTTTGGAGCGAGCTCACGTGCTGAGCGCACTCAATATGCTGCCGGTGTCGGCTGTATTTGACAGCGGACACCCGGGACTAAGAGCAGGGAGCAGCGATCGCGCTGCTCCTGGCTGTTTAACCCCTCAAATGCTGTGGTCAATCGCGACCGAAGCATGTGCAGCTCATCCTGCAAAAAATAAGCCCTCACATCGCTCAATCGGTGAAAAAATAAAAAAGATATGGCTCTCAGAATGTGGCGACACAAAACATTATTTTTTAACAAAAAGCTTATTATCAATAAAAGTAGTAAAATATAAAATAAAACTATATAAATTTGGTATCACCGTAATCGTATTGAGCAACAAAATAAAGATAAGTTGTCGTTTTTACTGCATGGTGAAAGCCGTAAAAACGAAACCCCCCCAAAAAAATTGAGGAATCTCAGTTTTTTCCATTTTCAGCCCGCAAAGAATTATTTTTTCAGTTTCCAAGTACATTATATGGAACTATAAATGGTACCAATAGAAACGTCAACTCCTCCCGCTAAATATAAGCCCTCACACCACTCTATTGACGAAAAAATAAAACAGTTATGGCTCTGGGAATGCGGGGAGTTCAAAATCGAAAATGAAAAATAAAAAAATGGCTTCGTCCCGAAGGGGTTAAAAATAGTTTTGTTTCAGTAGTCAGGTTCACTACGACCACGCTTCCCTGTAAACAATGTTAGCGGTAGAACCACCAGGGATGTGCGCATACAGATTGCTGGAGTTGCTAACACAGGAGAGAGCCACATAGAGTAGTCCGTTCGCAAAGCAGATGACACTGAGGTCCGAGCCCGCAACGCGCAGCATTCGGCCCTACGCTTTGTTGATGGTTATAGCGTAACATAAGTTGACAGGAAACTGTACACGTTTAAAACTGAAGGGAAAATTATTTGAAATGAGGGAGATTCGGGGTATAAAAACGCTATCACCTGCGCCGCATCCTGTTAAAATCTCAGCTTCTATCACGTTTTGTTGCGGATTTGTGATTTTTAGTCAGGTGCTGTTACATTGTTTTGGTGGGATTAAATTTCTAAGGAGAATTATGGGGACGCCGACTTTTAAATTCATTTTGTGTGACGGAAGACCGGGTGTGCTTAGGGAATTAAAAAATTCCACCGTATAGTTGGTAGCGTCTTCTTGTTCAATGACTCTGTTGATAGAGATATATTCTGCACATTCCACATGAACACACGTCAATATTTCAGCGTTTATTGCTGCCTGGTCGTTGCGAGGGGTCAAAATAGCTCTTTCGCATAGCCAAGAGTTTTCATGATTTGTTATTTGCGTTGGATCACCTTACAAGAAGAAATGAGGTCTTGCAGTGATGGAACAGTACAACATAAATTATCAGGCAAAATAACTTACATAATATATACTAATAAATCTAAAAACTTTTGCCGCCTTTTCGTGCCCGCATATCTATTGTTAAATGCATCGGTATAACGTTGCGCCCTAAGATTCAAGTCATCTTGAACAATGTATGGGTGGTTTTGCGTCCGGGCAACAATGTGGCTGCTATGCCTGATGAAGTGACAGCAAGAGCAATTTTGCTTTGATTGCGTATTTGGGCCAAGATGACTTTGGTGAGAAATGTTTTTCCCATCCCACCGGGTGCATCTAAAAACAGTATTTCTCTCAAAGTACCATCTACGCTATGAAAAGCGCGATCGAATGTCATACGCTGTTCCGCTGTCAGACTTTCTTTATCTTTCTTCTATGTGTAATATCCAATACAGACAAATGTTGGAACTGTTGTCCATAGCAGCCAATCAGATTACAGTTTAGATTCTTGAGAGGCAGCTAGGAGAATGAAAGCAGCAACCTGATTGGTTATTTTATCTCCATTCTATGTGTAAGAACCAAAATAAACAAATCTTGGAACTTTTGTCCATAGCAGCCAATGAGATTGTAGTTTACATTCTTGTGAGGTAGCAAGTGAATGATAGCAGCGATCTGATAGGTTGCTATATCTCTTTACTATGTGTAAAAATTAATGTAGACAAATGTTGGAGCTGTTGTCCATAACAACCAATCAGATTACAGTTCTTTTATTCTGAGGCAGCTTGGACAATGAAAGCAGAAACCTGATTGGTAGTTATATGTGCCTCCGATGCATAAAAAAAAAACAATATAGATGAAAGTTGGAGTTGTTGTCCTTGGCAACCAATCAGATCACAGCTGTAATTTGAGGCAGCTTGAAAAATGTGCAGCAATCTGATTGTTATATAAGGGAGAGGTTGCAATCAATCAGTAGAGATGACATTTGGAGCAGTTGCCCATAGCAACCTACTGTTGTCTATTTTTCCAAGACAATACAAAATGAAAGTAAAAATCTGATTGGTTGCCATGTAGTTGTTGTTGTACTAATGCAATGTAAATGGATTTTTGAAAACATTAAATTTGCATATCTTCTGATTGAATGAACTGGTTGCGATGATATAAAAACTAAGGGTATGTTCACATGCAAACTCAAAAACTTTACAGTTTTAGTATATGTAGAGATTTCTTTTTTTCACCAGCACATTTTAATCCAGCCAGGTTCTTCCTTGCCATCAACAAATATGGCCACAATTCATATACTCCGTTACAATGCACATGTGCTGGCAAGCCCAGGCATAGACACATGTAATAAACTTTCAGACCCACATCGGCAATCCACTGGTCATGTCTGTCCCATACTGGATCAGTGGATGCTGATGTTAATGCAGATCATGGGAGACCAGGGACTTATATATAACATATCAAGCCTTGTATCGGCAATCCACTGGTCCAGTCTATTCCAGACTTGATTAGTGAATGCTGATGTTAACACTGCTCATGGGAGTCCAGGCATTTATGTAAAAGGCCCCATGAACACAACCGTAGATTTCGTCCGCAATTGCAGACTGTAATTATGGACCCATTTATTTCTATTGACCACTAACTCCTTCCCGTATATTTGTGTGCCATAGAAAGCCTCCGCAAGAGATAGGACATGCCCTATCTTTTGCTTTTACGGACCGTGCACCCATACTTTATATGGGAGCGTGAGCCGGAAATGCGGGTGGCTATCCGCGGCCGGCCGTGCCCGTAATCTTGGACCGTGATTACGGGCACGGCCGTGTGCATGAGGCCTAATACATTTCCAGTCTTGCATCAGCAATCCACTAGTCGGGTCTACTCCAGACCCGATCAGTGGATGCTGATGTACTTGTTGCATACATGTGTATACACATACTCAACATAGGACTGCAAACTCCGATACTTGGAACATACGCTGACTTATCCATGGCTCCATAATGGTAATTAAGTATCATTTATTACAGCTTATATATTGACTACACCTCCAGCTACCTACGTACAAATCCTTTATTTAGCCGCCGTTTTAATAGACCCCTAAGGAAGCCGGATTCTTCTGATGATACGCATGGGGAAAGGGCTTGAGGCCAGCCTAACACTTAGGCCGGATTCACACAAGCGTGTGCGTTTTGCGCGTGCAAAAAATGCGCCGTTTTGCGCGCGCAAAAGGTACTTAACCGCTCCATGTGTCATCACCATATGATGCGTGGCTGCGTGATTTTCGCGCAGCCGCCATCATTATGACACTCTGTATGTTTGTAAACAGAAAAGCATGTGGTGCTTTTCTGTTTTCATTCATAGTTTTTACTGCTGCTGCGCGAATCACGCGCGTCCCACGGAAGTGCTTCCGTGTGCTGCGCGTGATTTTCACGCACCCATTGACTTCAATGGGTCCGTGATGCGTGAACAACGCACAAATATCAGACATTTAGTGAGTTTTACGCAGCGGACGCACACTGCGTGAAAATCACGGACTGTCTGAACGGCCCCATTGACTAACATAGGTCCGTGCGAGGCGCGTGAAAATCACCCACGTTGCACGGACGTATATCACGTTCGTCTGAATAAGCCCTTAGTGCCTACCCATATGCTTTACCTTGTACAGGCTTTTCCATCTTGAGATCATAGTAGCCATGGCTGGTATTGTATATAGCACATGACACTTTATATATGTATATGTTCTATTTGTGGACTATTTGTTGCAATGTATTTTTTACTATAATTGATTCTGTTGCTGGGTGGGACTAGTGTGTATCTATGTATTGTATCAGTGCTGGTCTCTTGTCACGTGTCTTATTTTGAACCTTGTTAGGGCATGTTCACACGGGCTATTTTCATCCTCGTCCCGAAAAACGGCTGAAAAATCGGAAGCAGATCTGTTCCGACGGGGCGTTATTTTACGCCTCATTTTCAAATAACGTTGCGTAACAAGACGTGTGTCACTTCTTGAGCTGGTTTTCATTGACTCAATAGAAAAACAGCTCCAAAAACGGCCGTAAAATATGGTAGTCTCTTAAAAAATCTTCTGAAAATCAGTGTCTGTTTTCGCTTGAAAACAGCTACATTTTTTATTAAGCGTGTGAACATACTCTTACTACCATGTATGGTGTTTTAATTGTTTTTGTGGCATAATGAAGTAATAAATATTTTGTTTTTTTTACTTACTGGTTTGCTAAATTACTCGGTATTTGACCCCTTTGTTTTGTATGTTTAGGTAATGAAGGATTGATATATATTGGTGGACGAACAGATATGCCTAAAAATATTTTAAAGTCCTATGAACATTAATATTCTGTTGTGGGATCATCAACCTGGATGTTTTACATTATTTCTATAGGGGCTTTCCAGGATATCACATTTATGGTGTATTCTTAAGATAGGTCCCCAATGTGTGACAGGAACCCCAACAATTTAGCAGAATTAAGAGGTCTCGTCAGGGGTCAAGCTGTCTATGAAAAATCAATTTTCAAAACACTGAATCCCATTTGTTTTTAATACAGCTGTTAAGGCGATCCTACTTGAAATCGTTTTAACAACTCTAAGGCTGGATTCACACTGTGCGTTTTTGTTGCATTTTTAGCATGCAGTTTTTTTTTTGTTTTGTTTTTTCTTGCAAGATAAACTACTATGACGCTCAATGGGAGTTTATCAACAAACGAATATAAAATGCATGCTAAAAGTGCAACAAAAAAGCACAATGGGAACCCTGCCTAAGAACCAGAGTAAGCCCTAATCTATTCATTATTCAGAAATTGCCTACCAGGCCAGAGATGCGTGTAGGTGTTGATCAAGTTTTAGTTCTTTATTCTTTTTAAACTGAGCAAATATCAGGAAAGCAAAAAAAATGATATATATTCTTAATAACTTTTCCATAAAATATTCAAACATTGTTGACTTTACTTTTTTCCACTTGTTATGCCCTTGGTAATTGCCTCTTACAATAAGAAGTGAATAAATGAAAGCCATTTAAAGTTGTATAGATGAAATAAAGATGCAGCTTCACTCTATTGTACCTTTATGTTAAGCCGACTTCCTAAAAACCTTGATATACATTGTATATAAGAGGCAAATCTCTTCCCAATATGAGTCTGTCAGAAACTATAACTGAATGATGACTAGTATATTCCATAGTATAGATGATCGAGTAACAAAGGAAAAACAAGGATTTCTTCGTCAGTCAGTATAAGGCTAGGGCTCCACAGCAGCGTGGCTCCATCTGCGAGTTGCGGTACAATCGGTGTACTAACACAATCCCATTGCAACTTTGAAGTGTAGCTAAAAAGTTTGACAAACTTCCGACATATAGTAGTGACGTGTCAGAAATTTGGATTGGTGGGTGTCTGAGCCCTGAGACCCCCACCAATCGCTAGAACGAAGCAGCTGAAGTGCTCGTGTGAGCGCTCAGCCGCTTCGTGTCTGTTCGGCTTTTTCCGGAAAGCCGATGTATTGGAGTACGGGCTCATAGACTTTCTATTGAGACCGTACACCGATACATTTATTTCCGGAAAAAGCCGAACAGACACAAAGCGGCTGAGCGCTCACATGAGCGCTTCATCTGCTTCGTTCTAGCGATTGGTGGGGGTCTTAGTGCTCGGACCCCCACCAATCCAAACTTCTGACATGTCAGAAGATTGTCAAACGTTTAGCTACACTTTAATGCTCTCTTATGGGAAAAATGTCACAAGCAACCATTGAAAACAATCTGACCATGTCATGGGTGACAACTTGGGGTCATAAAACTCTAACCTAAAGCCTTAGCTGTAGCTTGTTCATCTGTTGGAAGCTATATTTTGGAAATACTGCAAGTTCTTAAAAGATCATCTGTCACTAGGTTATATAAGTTGAAATGGTTTACTGACCCGAATAGCACTGTCTCACTGATTCCAGCACTATTTCTCATTTTTTCCTGTCCTCCCCCCTCCGTTCCAGAGATATTTAGCCTGCAGTTGTGTAGGATAATTTGTTGTAGTTAGCCAAGAAGGTGTGAACTACCCTCAAGCTGCCTCGAGCAGATTGGTCAGCATCAAAGGCAGGAAAGTTAACTCCACCCCATTGGATAAATACAGATGCAAATTAGCATATAGCAAGCCAACACAACAGTGGGCAATATCTCTGGAATGGAGGGGTCCAGGAAAAAAAGTAAAACAGTGCTGGAATCAGGGAGACAGCGCTATTAAGGTCAGTTAACCAGTTCAACTTATATGACCTAGTGACAGGTCCTCTTTAAAGTACAGTGAAGGAAATAAGTATTTGATCCCTTGCTGATTTTGTAAGTTTGCCCACTGTCAAAGTCATGAACAGTCTACAATTTTTAGGCTAGGTTAATTTTACCAGTGAGAGATAGATTATATAAAAAAAAAAAAAAAAAAAAAGAAAATCACATAGTCAAAGTTATATATATTTATTTGCATTGTGCACAGAGAAATAAGTATCCCCTACCAACCATTAAGAGTTCAGCCTCCTCCAGACCAGTTACACGCTCCAAATCAACTTGGTGCCTCATTAAAGACAGCTGTTTTACATGGTCACCTGTATAAAAGACTCCTGTCCACAGACTCGATTAATCAGTCTGACTCTAACCTCTACAACATGGGCAAGGCCGCAAGACCAAAGAGCTTTCTAAGGATGTCAGGGAAGAGATCATAGACCTGCACAAGGCTGGAATGGGCTACAAAATCATAAGTAAGAGGCTGAGTGAGAAGGAGACAACTGTTGGTGCAATAGTAAGAAAATGGAAGACATACAAAATCACTGTCAATCGACATCGATCTGGGGCTCCATGCAAAATCTCACCTCGTGGGGTATTCTTGATCCTGAGGAAGGTGAGAGCTCAGCCGAAAACTACACGGGGGGAACTTGTTAATGATCTCAAGGCAGCTGGGACCACAGTCACCAAGAAAACCATTGGTAACACATTACGCTGGAATGGATTAATATCCTGCAGTTCCCGCAAGTTCCCCCTGCTCAAGAAGGCACATGTACAGGCCCGTCTGAAGTTTGCAAATGAACATCTGGATTATTCTGAGAGTGATTGGGAGAAGGTGCTGTGGTCAGATGAGACTAAAATTGAGCTCTTTGGCATTAACTCAACTTGCCGTGTTTGGAGGAAGGGAAATGCTGCCTATGACCCAAAGAACACCGCCCCCACTGTCAAACATGGAGGTGGAAACATTATGTTTTGGGGGTGTTTCTCTCCTAAGGGCACAGGACTACTTCACCGCATCAATGGGAGAATGGATGGAGCCATGTACCGTCAAATCCTGAGTGACAACCTCCTTCCCTCCACCAGGACATTAAAAATGGCTCGTGGCTGGGTCTTGCAGCACGACAATGACCCGAAACATACAGCCAAGGCAACAAAGGAGTGGCTCAAAAAGAAGCACATTAAGGTCATGGAGTGGCCTAGCCAGTCTCCAGACCTTAATCCCATCTAAAACTTATGGAGGGAGCTGAAGATCCGAGTTGCCAAGCGACAGCCTCAAAATCTTAATGATTTACAGATGATCTGCAAAGAGGAGTGGGCCAAAATTCCATCTAACATGTGTGCAAACCTCATCATCAACTACAAAAAACGTCTGACTGCTGTGCTTGCCAACAAGGGTTTTGCCACCAAGTATTAAGTCTTGTTTGCCAAAGGGATCAAATACTTATTTCTCCGTGCACAATGCAAATAAATATATATAATTTTGACTATGTGATTTTCTGTTTTTTTTTAAATATAATCTATCTCTCACTGGTAAAATTAACCTAGCCTAAAAATTCTAGACTGTTCATGTCTTTGACAGTGGGCAAACTTACAAAATCAGCAAGGGATAAAATACTTATTTCCTTCACTGTAAGCCTTAACCGCTTTGCAGGCTGTAAGCCTCTGGGACTATGGTTGTCTACAGCTATATACTGGAAACTTAAAACCTACCTCCACCCAAACATTAAACATTTTTTCTCAGGGTTTTTTTTTTCTCAAAACCAATTCCTATACATTCATAATGAGGAAGTCTATGTTGAATCTGATACCTCATGGGGCTGCAGTCTGGTCTCCTAGTCTCCTTTCTCAAATGATAAGCCTGCTGCATGTAGTATGCATGTTTAATGGACGTCTTCCCTACTCCCCTCTGTGCTCATGTCCCTGTCACTACAAATGCCCTACCTTGGTCATTCCCTCCTGACTTCTCTTGGGTGCACAGAGGGATGTGCAGCTTCTAGATATACTGGGAAATATGCAGAGCTAACACTGGAGAAATAGCCAAACCTCCATACTGAGAAGTCCTTGGAACTGTAGTTTGATGATGAAGACATTAAGAAGGAAGACCCTGGCAGGACAGTACCTGGATGTTTCCTATGACAAGGTCTACTGTTTCATCAGAGATGACTGCCTAAAAAAAAAGTGTTAAAAGAGATTAAATGTTATAGAGAACCAAAGTGCTTCAAAACTGAAAAGTAAGTATTAAAAACTGTTTAAAATGTTAACAATCACATTTTCCAAAATTTCAGTAATAAATGTGTAAAGATGACCAATAGCTCAGTAAACTCACTTTAAGGCTTTATTCAAACAAGCGTGTCAAATCGGCCTTGAAAAACGGCTGTTTTTCACGTCCGATTCGCACCCGTGTGGGACTCATTTTCACAGTTCCCTCATAGACTTGAGTCTATTGAGGGATTCATGAAAACGGACAAAAATAGGACCTGTCCTATTTTTTCACAGGCCCTTCACGTGGTCCGTTAAAATGGAGGTTAAAAGAACGGCTGTCACATGGCTGATTTATACGGTCGTCTGAATAAGGCATAAGATTCTATCTGTGATTATCTTAACTCTTTAAAGAGTGACTGCACTTTCAGAAAACTTTTCATACGTCATAAAGACGTACCAGAAATTTGGATCAGTGGTTAAGACCCCCACCGTCGCTGAAATGAAAGTGCAGGGGCGCTCAGCTGATTGCTATGCACCTTCAGCTGTGATCGGCGCTCATTGTTAGGGTATGTTCACACGGCCTATTTTCAGCCGTTTTTCGGGCCATAAACGCCCGAAAAACGTTCGAAAAATCGGAAGCAGAATGCCTCCAAACATCTGCGCATTGATTTCAATAGGAAAAAAGGAGTTCTCAAAAACGGATTAATTCCCCTTCTGGCAGTAACTGTCTGTAGCCACAGGGTACTATGATCACTTTGCTTAATTTACCTGTCTGTAGGGGTTGACCAACCTACTTTCTCTTAGGCCTTTTTCACATCTGTGTCGGAGACTCCATTTGGGGCCTCCACCGAAGATTCCGTTGTTTTTGACGGACAAATTAGCACAGCATGAGACAATATTTTGTCTGCCAAAATTATGGAAGCCATTAAAGTCAATGGGTTTAGTTGGGCGCCGTTGGTTCCTTTCATCGAACAGATCTGGTGTTCTCGTTGTTCTGCTTCTATGATGGAGCAGAACAATGGAACCTAGAACACAGATGTGGACAGAGCCTTAACCCCTTCCCAACCTCCCCAGGTCTGCCATCTTTGTAATCCTATGAAGCCCTGACACCAGAGGGCTTCATAGAAGACTGTCAGTATAACGATATACTGAAATACATTAGTATTGCAGTATATCGTGCAAGTGATCTGACGATCACTGGTTCAAGTCCCCTAGGAGAACCAGTAAAAAAAGTTTTTTTTTTTTTAAATCTAAAAATATTAAAAGTTAAAAAACACCTTTTCCCATCTTACCCCAAGCACAATCTAAAAACTATTTAACATAAATGGTATTGCCGCATCTGTAAAAGTACAAACTATTACAATATAAAATATCAATAGAAACTACAGCTCATCCCGCAAAAAATAAGCCCTCATGCTGCTCAATCGACGGAGAAAAAATGGATCTCAGAATATGGCGACAAAATAGAAATTGTATTTTTAACAATCTGTTTTCTTTCTTGTAAAAGTGGTAAAACATTAAAAAATACTATATAAATTTGGTACCGCCGTAATCTTATTAACCCGCAGAATAAAGTTAACATGCTGTTTTTACTGCACGGTGAACGCTGTTAAAATTAAATCCCCCATAAGAAAATGGAGGAATTGCTGTTTTTAATTCCCATTCCACCTCACAAAGAATTATTATTTTTTTTTCAGTTTCCCACTACATTATATGGTATAATAAATAGTGCAGTGAAAATCTACAACTCGTCCTGCAAAAAACAAGCCCTCATACGGTTATATCGACGGAAAAAAAAATATGGCTTTTGTAAGAAGAGGAGGAAAAAACAACGGGAAATCCGAGAATGGCTGTGACGGGAAGGAGTTAATTTACTATATTTCATTCCGCCGACTGTGCTTGGAACTACCAGATTCGTCAAGTCAGGACAGACACATTTTTCTTGCTTGCATCTTAAATGAGTGTTTTAATGATGGTGTAATTAACATCATTAGTGAGGGGGCACATTCCAATTTAGAACTAGTCTAAAACATAGCTTTTGTAAAAGTGTGCGAGGTTGTATATCTTTTCCATTGAGAAACCTAGCTGAGTACATTATAATTATAAATTGTTCAAATTCTACTGTAGATACACAGGGTGTGTAAACTGAGTCTTAATTTTTTTTTCCCAATTTCTTAATTTTTTATGTGATTATTTTTTTTTACATTTCTTTTTTTGTAACCATAGCAAAACGGCACCCTATATGTTAATACTCCTGAGGCTTGTCCCCGATTCTGAGAATTAAAACCATGACAAAAACTTTTCAAATTGGGACAGATCACAAAAAAATCTTAAAATGTTTTATTATTAAATGTATTTATTTAACCTGAATTATGTGATCATTCTTAGTGAGCTATTTCTTATTTTTTGGGAAAGTCTCGCATATTTTTTTTTCTTGTGAATTTGGTTGATGCCACACTACACAGGGAATTGACCCAAAATAAATCTCCTGTGTGATTTATTATTAAAAGTTTGCACATCTGATAAATTCCTCCTATTTTTTTATTTTTCCCCAGAACGACATCATAAAATGTTATTGGACCCACCGAAGTCCACACAAGACTGTATTACAGAGATATTTTCTCCGGGAATAACTCCACAATCCTGCATCCGGTAGAACAGGCTAGAATTTATTTATTTTTTACCAGATTTCATATTATTTTGACAGGAGAACCAGTGTATGCCTTCATAAGAAGTCCGAGTAATACAGAGGAACAGTGTAGCCCCTCAGGCCTATGTAGTCTACACTATCATAACTAATTTTAACATACATGGGGCGAATGGCTAGAGACTAGGTGTTGAGAAGCTGACATAGTATATCTATAGCACATACATAGTGTGTGTTTGTGTATATACACTCCTCAACATTGAAATTGCAACACCAAGAAGGAAAAGTTTTGGAATTGTGGAAATCACAGGATCAATAGATATGTTAAGGATATGCAAATGTTAAAAAATTGGAAACAAAATATTCCAAACATCTTGATTTATTCAGTATCTAGTATGAGCCCCACGCGTAGAAATATACGCACTTACACTCCTTGGCATGCAATCAATGAGGTCTGAGGAATGTTATGCCATGCTGAATGCACTTGGGCATGCAAAATATTAGCTGCTGGCAGCTCCCTTTGCAATTGCCGACCAATGACGTCCTAGATGTACTCGATAGGAGACAAGTCCAGAGAGGCTGCAGGCCATAGTAGTACGTTTAGGCCATGCTGGCTGCTAACAGTAGCATGAGCAACATGCCACCTGGTGTTATCCTGATGGAAAAACGGCTTCTTCTACGTTTTGGAGAAATGGCCGAACCACTGGTATTATGATCAAATCCATGTAACGCCAAGCTGTTAGTGTACCTGAAATGAAGACTAGTGGGGTCCAGCTACCGTACATTATGTCACCCCACACCATAATCCTAGGAGTAGGACCGGTGTGACTATACCCTTGTGTAGACCTCTTCATGGTGTTGCCCATGTATCCTCCAGACCAATCTCCGGCTATCCGAGACGAAAGCAGGACTCGCCACTGAAGAAGACAGACCTCCATTCCAGCCTCCATTGCTGTCTTGCTGTCGTGCACCATGATAGTCTTTGAAAACAGTGATGTGTGGTTAATGGAACATCTGTAGCTGGACGTCTGGCTCATAGCCTAATGTGCAAATGCCTTCTGATGGTTTGTGTCGACACTGGTTGCCGCCCTAGGCTTGGGATCTGACGTCCAATTTGCAGTACAGAATGGATCACTACACGTCATTCTTCTAATCCGTGCAGAGGTTCGCTTACGCAAACTTCTTGCTGTCATTCCCGTTTGTTGTTGTTCTCCCAAACTCTGGGACATGTAACATTGAAAAGTGCTGACATCTCGGCCTAAGCACGTATCGATCTGCCGCAGTGACAAACAAGGTCTCTCAGTTCAAGGATTTTGTCCCTCTGTTTCGACAAGTGGCGATAAATGGCACGTCGACCAACAGGAGGCATCGCACAATCATCCCACACCACTTGATCCGATTTTTGAGGTTTCATGTGGCTAAAAAAAACATTGCTTTTAATCTGGATTTTATGCCTCACATACAGGGCCGATTCAAGCTTTTCTGCTGCCTAAGGCGAAAATTGAAACCGCGCCCTCCAGATCTTGATTGCCATACCCCTTGCTGTTCTACATCACTAGTAGCCTCTTCCAACTATTGCGGATGAGCCGTTGCCTTGTACTCCACTGACATGCGCTTTTCAGTGATGAAGCCGGGCAGAGTACACCTTGCTGCACTGTGTACAGCATCGGAACAAAGCTCAGTACATATATACAGCACCAGAACAAAGCTCAGTACATAAATACAGCACCAGTACAAAACTCATACATACAGTATCACTTTTTTCACAATTTGTTATGTTGAGGCCTTGTGCTAAAATAAAAAGAATTCAAGTTTTCCCCCGTAATTCTGCAGTCCACACCACATGACGACAGAATGTGCCGAATGATGGAGGAAAAAGTTTATTTTTATTTTAGCAATGCTTGGGAAAGACTCTAGTTTGGTGTGTGGAGCCAAACATCACACCAGGGCTAATTTAATGCTCTTTATTTTTCACCTTAAACTCGGAGTGCTGTCTATTTTTGAATCTCTATATTGAATTGGGGACAATGGTTAAGTCCCTGGGACGTGCACCCGCCCTCATTACCTGTGCTGCTGGACTGTGGACATATAGTCTTTTATAGCCTTCTTATACGTACTTCCACAATAAGATTACCTGATGTTTGTGTAAGAAGGCTGTCAGTGAGTAAATCCTTTATGGGCCAGGTCAGACTACCCTTCGAGGTTATTTATTCGAACATATAATTCATCTAGTAAATGGAAAAACTCATACAGCCAGTAATGTAAGGTACCGCGTTTCGTTCTTTTGGTGTGTCACGGTGGCAATGTGAAGCTCAGTATAAAAGTCTCTAAAGGGAAATGTCTGTCTTATTATTTACTTAGCATATTGAACAGACAGTTGCCTTAAAAAGAGCTGGGTACGTGGAATGGCATCACTTTATTTATTATGTTTTTCCCTGGTGCCAAATAAAGCTTGAAAAAGCAGTTTTATTGTATGCATATGTTTGAGAGTAAAAGAAGATAAAATGCTTTCATTCCATTTTCTACTGTGTAAAAAAAGATCTAATGAATATAAAAAATATGTATTGTCTGAATCTACCAAGTGCAATTTATCTAAACTAGTCTATGAATTCTACAGAGACTGCAACTTAAATTTTACCCCAAATTATTAGAGTTGAGCATTACTATAAATTGTAATAATCCAAAATATCGCCAGGGCACAGTAAAAGGTTTTCTAAGGAAGTAGTTTAAAAACGTTTCTGTTTTCTTAAAGGAGATGTATGAAATTAAAATAAAGAAGAGGAACAGCGCCACTCTTGCTGTGCCTGGTATTGCCACTCCGTTCTATTATTTTTTTTTAATAGGTCTTCGCTGCCATTCTAGTGCAGGTTCTGTTTTCACGGATCCCCATAGGCTTGAGCCTATGGAGGGATCCGTGAAAACGGCACCTAATAGGACATGTTCTATTTTTCAATGGACAATTCACACAGTCCATTGAAACAGCCATGTGAATGGCCCCATTGAAATACACGCGTCCGTGTGATGGTGGTTGTTGTAACAGCCGTGACATGGACGTACTCTACGTTTGCCTGAATTCGGCCTAACTTTGATGCTTATTTCCTTTTTTTTTTTTTTTTTGCAATCATGATATCAGAACTACTTTTGAATAATCTTTACTTTGTAGCAATACCTTATAGCGAAACTATGCTTTAATTAAATTAAAATTCCAATTCCACATGTACCTGAATAGTATTGGCTTCTTTTTATAGTTATCATCTATAAGAATATGTAGTACATTCTTTTTCTTACAGAATAACACAAAGAACACATCCTTCCAGTCTCTTCCTGTAAATGATATAGGTATAGATAGTACTTCCTCTCTATCTCTGCCTGTAAATTATACGAGGATGAGTCATAAATGATCCGCACTCCAGTTACATTAAAACTCCTGCTGGCTGCACTGTCTTATCAGCACTTTCCGTACGTGGTCGCTGTCTCCACAGTCACTGCTGTGCAGGTTTGAACGTGTTTATTTGTGACTGCGGTGCAAGAAACAATGGCTGCCCCACTTGTGATTTGCACGAAAGAAGAGCAGCGTGCAGTTATCACAATCTAGGGGTATATGGACCCACTAGGCCGCTCCGCCGTAGCGGAGAGGCAGCTGGCCAAGTCACAGTCAATGCACAAGTCTCTACAAGAAGTACATAGCACGAAAGTACCTGAGATAGTCCAGACAATTGGCAGGGGCTTTAGCACGTATGGAGGTGGATGTGGCAGGTTGGGCCAGACGTGGCGGATGACAGCAGGTGCAGCAGGTTGCGCCAGATGTGGCGGATGACAGCAGGTGCAGCAGGTTGCGCCAGACATGGTGAATGACAGCAGGACACGACTCCAATCACTAAATAGGCTCAGGCACAATAACACAGCACGGGATACAGGTAGAAGGGCATGGGAACACTGGGAGCAGGGTAACACTAAGGGACCATTTGCAAGACTAACATGGGAATTACAAACAACGCTCAGGCAAGGATCAAAAGGGCAGGGCCCTTTTTATAGTCCAAGGTGATCAGCATAATTAATTACATATGCGCGTGCTGGCCCTTAAAGGCCGGGAACCATCTCTATTTCTCCATGAAAATGATGTAGACATAGATAGTACTGCCTCCGTCTCTCCCTCTTTTATTATGCAGGCACAGATAGTACTGCCTCCCTATCTCTCCCAATAAATGATGTAACCACAGATGATACTACCTCCCTAAAATTGATGTAGTCACAAATAGTACTACTTTCTCCCTGCTGCAGTCCTTCTCGTTCATGCATAAAGCACTGAGAAATGGGAGCATTAACTTTTATGTAATCAAACCGGTGAGAAACATCACTGTCGGGCTTAGAAACAGAAAATTTAATATTTCTGAAGGTGAGATTAGTTTACCATAAATAACAGGGTATAGACTATCATCTAATGGCTGTTATTTTTTTTTTTTGGGGGGGGGGGGGGTAATTTCTGTGTATATATACCTATATACATTCTCTTTCAGGACTCTCTTACAATTGCTATTAGACTTTACTTTTTTTTCAGTAAAGCCAATGGAAGTGCTGCTTACCATAATGATATGAGTTCATAAATAACTCATTAGGAGGACAACATTTTTCAGAACTCATTAAGATGACATCCCATACCTTTAGCAATGAAAAAGTCAATGAACCAGGTCATATTAGTGAATACTAAATTGTTGTGATACTTTCCTTTTTTTCACCTCTTCATAATGGTTAATGTACCAGACCTTTCTTATGACTGGCAATTAAATGCCTTATTACCATCATAGCCCAATGCTGGGAATAGGAACAGATGGAGATAATAGAAGCCAAAACTTACCATTCCACTTCATTTCAAACAACTCTACCTGTGTCGAGAAAAGCATATGGTTTTATGTTTATTTGCATAGTTTTATAGTATTTATAGCGGTATAGAGAATTCCAGAAATAATTCTTATTTGCAGCTGTTGGATTTTAATCTATAAGAATGGACAAGAATAAATACACTGCAATATCCAGAATATTCACAATATCCAGAGCAGTGTACATGTACAGATGTAGCCAAGTTTATCTTGACTCTGATAACTTGCTGCAGCGTGACATCACACAACAAAAACCATTGACAAGTCAAGTTAAAGTTTCTTGACACTGTGTATTTAACACGTTAAAACCAAGATAAAGATGGCTACATCTGTATAATAGAATGTCATCTACTTAGATGGGCTAACTCTATTAAATGTTTTGACATTTTTCCAGCCTCCTGTAGTTTTTGGTCACGTCGCCATGTGGTCCTCTTGCTCCTGTATTGGATCTGCCCATAATTTCAGTAATAATGTGTAGCCATGAAAACTAGTTTGACCTTATGACGTCATCGGTTATTTGAACCCAACCCACTAAGATATTTGTAGACTAAACAGTTGCCGATCCTTTACTCTAGCCTTTGTTTGTTTGTGGGGGTTTTTTATCAACTTTTGAAGTTTTCTCGATTCCAGGTTGTAGTTTACCCTCTGGAAATGTTTTCAGGCTTCAATTTTTCTTCTGGTCGCACTCACCGCTTTTTTTCTCACTTGGTGCATTTTTTTTTTTTTTATAAAGTTTTTTCAAAATGCGACATGTTGTAGATGTTGCAGTTTTTTTTTCAACATTTCCTATAGACTTCTCTGTAGGACTTGAAAAACGCATGAAAAAAACACCTGTATAAAAAAAAAGCCTGCAAAAACTGCATGTAAAACAACTGTAAAATAAAAAAAAAAGCCCCAAAAAAAACTATGACCCCCTTATTAATTGTTATTTATTGTGTGGTTTTCACAAATTTAGGCGCGCTACTGTCTCGCAAAAAAATGTGCGACTTTTAGCAATTTTACGCCGTGCTCGTCAATTTTTTAAAAAATGAGGCAAGGCTTAAAATGAGGACCAGGCCACCACGGCTTGACAGTTTTTATAAATTTTTTGCCAGTAAGAAGTGTAATTTCTAGCGGGAATTTACGGGAGCTCGGAGATGCTTTAGATTTTGAAGTCACTTGCACGGACGGCAGCAGATGTGACAAATTTATTAAGGTCCATGTTTAATCGCATCTAAATGTTACAGGCTACTAAGGCCTGTTTCACATGAACGGGATAATCAGCTGTGTGACGGATGTTTTTTTAATGACTGTACTTCTTATGGGACACAAGAAAATGGCGACAGCACACTGTGAACACTAATGCAACCTAAGCCACTAAATATAAATAAATATGCATTACCGCTCAATCTACTTACAATAGGGAAGGTACTCAGCACACATTTTGATCAAATTGTGTGAGCCCACCTGCCACAACAAGGCAACCTCTATGAGGTGGGAACCTACGCTGCACGTACACCCAGAACTGGGATTAAACCTACATATTCTTGGGGATGGTAGGAACTAGCATTAAACAAATTAAAATCACCCAGGGCAGAATGGGAGGAGTGCAAGATCAAAAATGGAGACAGTCACTAACCCCACATATATGAATCACGTAAACAACACAAGTTTCATCAGCACATTCCAACAAACTGAAACAAAACATGTACACAGGTGCAAGAACGCCTGTGACTGCAAACTTATACAGCACACAAGAAAATGGTGATATATCCCCAAGAATATGTAGGTTTAGTCCCAGTTCTGGATGTATGTGCAGAGTAGGCTCCCACCTCATAGAGGTCGCCTTGTCGTGGCAGGTGGGCTCACACAATTTGATCAAAATGTGCGCTAAGAACCTCCCGATTGTAAGTAGATTTAGCAGTAATGCATATTTATTTATATTTAGCGGCTTAGGTGACATTAGTGTTTGCAGTGTTCTGTCGCCATTTTCTTGTGTGCTGTACAAGTTTGCAGTCACAGGCGTTCTTGCACCTGCATACACGTTTTGTTTCATTTTGTTGGAATGTGCTGTTTGTACTTCTATGGGGCTATTCACATGGCCATTTTTTTAACGGACCATGTGAATGGCCCATGAAAAAATAGGAACTGCCCTATTTTTGCCCGTTTTCATGGATCCCTCAATACACTCAAGTCTGAGGGATCTGTGAACTCGGGTCCCACATGGGGCAAATCGGCAGTGAAAAACGGCTGTTTTTGTCAGCCAATTTGACACCCGTTCATGTGAATAAGCCCTAAGACTGGCGTTTGGAACATCAGTCTGAGTACATATGGGCCTATGTGTTATGTTAAGGTATAAGCTTAGTTAGACCCTGTTCACACTGCAGAATTTTCAAAATTCTGCCTCCTTCTCGATCTTCGGGCAGTTTCCGAATCAGTCAATGGGAGCAGGAATGGGAAGTCAATGGGAGGAGGAATCCTCCTGCCAACGGCAGGAATAGTTTGCGGCAGAACCCGCCACTCAAAATCCGGCGTGTGAACAAGGCCTTAGCTTCACATGCAGGTTTTTGTTGATACCTGAAGTGGCAATGGTACTGTATGCACTGCACCGGTCTTCAAGGCCTAAATTTGGGACTCTTGACAGCTAACCACAGTGATGTGTTTTACATTTCCTTTTTTATTATTGCTCTTGCATTTAATAAACTGTTACTCTCTATTCTTGGAATATTGCTGCAGTCTGAAATTCAAGATGAATCATTTTTGTTTGCATTCATCTTTGTTTTCATCTATCGTACTATACGGAAAATGTATTCTGCACTAAAGTCTGCTCACTAATTACTGCCTCACATAGAACTGTGCTGCTCACAACCACGACATGTTCAAGGAACTTCAAGGATTTGATTGATAGTAAATAACAGTGGAATGAAAAACACATTTTACATGTAATGAGCTCACAGAAAGAAGTTGAGTATCATTTACATATATTTCAAAAACATTTAGAAAAAAAACAACCATCATTTTTATTAGGCATCTTATGCAATGATATCTATCAAGTTCATGTTCATTTTAAATGCAGCCACTAATCCATTAAATAGTTCTTTATTAACGAAAATCCCAAGTTAATTAAGATGATAATAAATGTCTTAATTCTATTAGAAGTTGCATTAATAAATATTAACATAATAAAACGTTCTGCGGAAATCTCAAACCATGAAAGTCATTTGCTCAAACATTTTAATTAACCTCTGTACTTGAATTAGGCGCAAAAATATTACAGTTAATTTCCTTTTTTGTAGTGATTTAGACCATTTTAGAAAAAAAAATCGGGTGATTACTTTTTAAACAAGTAAAAAGTTATCAAATTATCCAATTAATATAAAACAAAAACAAAACTTTCCACATTTATCAACATTTTTTTTCATTCTTATTCAGCATTTTTTTCCCAATATTTTATTGTTTTTTTTGTCGAAATAACTTGCAGAAAATTAGTGTAGAACCCAGTGTTTTTTTTACAATGGTGTATTATTGAATTTTGGAAACCTCCTTTACTGTGCAGGGCCATAGCATGATTGGCTCTCATAGTCACGTGACACGACTTCTCAAAGGATGGGATGTAAATTACTGGAGGACTCGCAGGAGGTGAAGCAGAGGGCCCCAGCACTGGAAGACGTCTTTTACTCACAAGTTTATGGTTTTCTGACATACTGCACAGCAAAGGAATTTTCGAAGTCCATCCAGATCTTGGAAAACCTCTTTTAAAGAGACACTCCAGCGATTTTAATTTTTTTACTTTATGTTGCCACCGTTAGTACAGTACACCTGGTAAAAGCATGGGCAGGCCATTCTCCTACTGGGCGCTTTGTTTTAGAAATATTCCAGCCGCAATGCGGTCACGTGACCGCACTGTGACCGGCCGATTCATGCAGCGTTTGTTGTGTGGACCAGAAGTCTCTGTTACTGTACAGTCCTACGTGACGCTTTATGTGAGTCTCATAGGAATGTATAGTGACTGTGAAAGTGATTAGAATATGTTTAAAATATGACATATTGCATGGAATCCATCTTGTAAGGTAGGTGTCCATTTTGGATCGTTGGAATCCATCTTGTGGCCTAGTAATATATTAATCTAAGTAAGAAGTTGCCTTGAAACAATTCTATGTTATGTGTTCTTGAATTTAATGTTTTATTATTCTTGTAAGGAGCAGATCAATTATCCTTGGTAGAATGGACAATGACATTGTTTACCATAAGGGAGGCGGTGAGCCTTGAAGAAGGGCTCTGTTTAAATGATTTAATGTTGGGCCATCTTATCTGCAGTCTCCATTCTCTAGTGAGATAAGAAGTAGAGACACATTAACTTGTGTATCTGAAATGTGTGTCTTCCCCATGTGACCAAGGACAGGCCACCTGGGGGGAAAACCTTGGAGGGTGAAGAATCATAATGCATTAAAATATGCTCATTGGCTGAATCAGAGTCATTATCATATTGTAGATGATTGGCTGAAATCAAAGCCTACACCCCTTCTGAATGATATTATTGTAATTGAGTTTGGCAATAAACCGCAGAGAAGTATTTTCAGCATACAAGCATGGTCTCTTGTGTCTTCTTTTCTCTCAGAGATATATATATCGATCACCTATGATTTGGAAACTGGATAAATCACTGGAGGGCGGGTATCAGTTGACATACCCATTTAAAATTTCAGTCTAATATATTTTTCCAAATGATTGCGTTAACAGTGACCGCATTGCGGCCGGAATATTTCTAAAACAAAGCGCCCGGTAGGAGAATGGCCTGCCCATCCTTTTACCAGGTGTACTGTACTAACAGTGGCAATAACAAAAAAGGACGGCAGAGGTGTTTATTTTTACCCTTGTCGGCTTTTGTCCGCTCGCAGGAAAAAAGCGGCATACTCTTTCTTCGAGAGTTTCCTTCCTCTGACCTCCCATTGAAATCAATAGGAGGCAGAAAACACTGCGGTGCTCCTTTTTGTAGCGTTTTTTCCCCCCGCAGTTTATGCATTAGGTTTAACAGCCACGGGCAGCAAAATGCTGCAAAGACACAGAAAAATAGCATCAAACAACGCTGGCAATTCAAAGTCTGCCTCAATATTCCTGAAATAATTGTCATAAAACTCTGTGTGAACTAGGCCTTAGCCTTTCAGTATGATCTTTGAATGGCATATAGTGAAAGGCAACAAAATAAGAGGAAATACACAGTAAGAACATGCAAAGTCAGTCTGCAGTCTATAGAGGTAAGTCATTTTTACATGTAAAACCTAAAAATTTAAGTTTGTGGGTGCTAAACTCAATATACCTCAGGGATGCCTCTTGTATATAGTCTTTTCATTTAAGGGATCGTCTGCTTTTGACTTGTAAAGGGCCTTCTACACTGGGCAATTATCGGGCAAACAAGCATTCAAAGAACGCTCGTTCCCGCTAATTGCACTGTGTAAACAAGGAAGCGATCAGCAGATGAATGAGCAAACGCTCGTTCATCTGCTGATTGCATCGTTTTAAATGTGCAAGATATTATCCTTGTCAGCAGCACATCTCCCTGTGTAAACCGGGAGACGTACTGCCGACATGATGCAAATGTATGGGGACGAGTGATAGGAGTAACAAGCCTTCGTCCCCATACATTACTGATCACAGTTCCTTGTGAAAGAAGCAAACGAGCGCTGATCAACGAGCAGTATAATGTCCCCTAAGTGCCCCCACACAGTATAACGTCCCCTAAGTGCCCCCACACAGTATAATACCTCCTTTAGTGCCCCCACACAGTATAATGCCCCCTTTAGTGATCGCCCTCAGTATAATGTTCCCCAAGTGCCAACACACAGTATAATGTTCCCCCAAGTGCCCCCACACAGTATAATGCCCACTTTAGTGCCCCCACATATTATAATGTCTCCCTTTAGTGCTCCAACACAGCATAATGTCTTTTAGTGACCCCCCACACAGTATAATGCCCCCTTATGCCACCCCTCCCCTCTGTGCCACACACAGGCCCCCCATTATAGATTGTGCCCCCCTGTGGATTATGCCATACAGCCCCCCTGTAGATAGTGCCATACAGTCCCCCACCTCCCTCTTGTAGACTGTGCCATACAGTCCTCCCCATCGTAGGCAGTGCCATACAGTCCCCCACCACTCCCTTGTAGACAGTGTCCCACAAACAAATAAAACGAAAAAATTATACTCCACTAGGCCCCGTTCTTGCGACGAACGGAGCTCCTTACAACGTCAATGGGATCCTGGTGTAGGCCGACGTGATTCAGTGGCGTCATAATGCCGGCCTGCGCAGGGATCCGAACGTGGCCGAACATGGCCTGTAGCCTAGTAAATGGCAGAACAGGGAGATACCGGGCCCTGTAGCCTAGTAAATGGCAGAACAGGGAGATACCGGGCCTTGTAGCTGCCGCTATGACTGCTACGTCGGTAGTTACGCGGAGAGCAGAGAAGGGGTTCCCGGGCGGAAGGTTAGCTGCAGAGTCGCCGGGCACTTCAGAAACACAAGTAGCCAGCACAGGAGCCAGCACAGTGCCCCCTTCCAACTGCTGGAATGATGCGCCCTGTGCGGTGGTAAAGGTCGCGCACCCCATAGGCCGGCCCTGGCTGTAAGTATGATTTGAATTAGGAGAGAGAGTTGAAAATTAACTGCAGTCAAACACAAATTTATGTTTGGCTGAACATGTTCTTTCATAGATAATAATTTTCGATAATAATAACATTCATTTGAGTCCCATGCAATACCACATCTCTCCTGTAGGCCGCCCGTGCTTGTTTTTGAAAAGGAGTTGCTTTATGAGCAAAACATCTTCAAGGTATCTTCCCTGTTCAAAAGTAACCCATGTGGGTAAGTTCACACATAGCGTAAATACTGCGGATTTTCTACAGTAGCAGCAAAGTGAAAGAGATTTGAACAAAATCTGCGTAAATGATGAGCGGAAAAACGCTCAGGAATTAACCTGCGGTATGGTTTTTAATCTGCAGCATGTCAATTGTATTTGCGTAATTACTGTTTTTTTATCGCAGGTTTTCTCCATTTAATTCAATGGGAGGTAAATCCCGCAACAAATAGCAGAGGTTGCGATTTTTGCTGCGGAAAAGCTGCAATTCCACCGCATAAATTGCAACTTGCAAAGCTGATACTTACCCAGAATTCTGTGCTTCTTCATCCAGGCTGTCCTTCTGGGTCCCAATCACAGGCTACAGGGACACATCCCAATAGGCCGGCCTGGAGGACGGCAGAGGGACGCGAGGCCATGTAAGTATGAAACTTTTTATTTTGATTTTTGTGCAGTTTTCTACAGCGGACTTTCTGGCCGAAAAACTGCACCATAATTTGGCGCAGTTTTTCGACCAGAATACTCATCGGCGTCCAGGGCGGATAGGCTGTGTACTTTTATGCAGCGCGTCCGCCCTGTGTGTACTGACCCTATTTTTGTATTCCACTACACTGATCAGCTGGCAGCAAAATGTTCTGGATTTAAGGCTGGGTTCACACGAGCACATTAACGTCCGTAATGGACGGACGTATTTCGGCCGGAAGTCCCGGACCGAACTCAGTGCAGGGAGCCGGGCTCCTAGCATCATAGTTATGTACGATGCTAGGAGTCCCTGCCTCGCTGCGGGATAACTGTCCCGTACTATAATCATGTTTTCAGTACGGGACAGTAGTTCCACGGAGAGGCAGAGACTCCTAGCATCGTATATAACTATGATGCTAGGAGCCCGGCTCCCTGCACTGAGTTCGGTCCGGGCCTTTCGGCCGAAATACGTCCGTCCATTACGGACGTTAATGTGCTCGTGTGAACCCAGCCTAACATAAAATAAATGCCGCCAGCCGATATATTATTAACCAATGCAAAATTAAATCGTTTTATGAAGTGCACTAGAATTTTTCACCCTTCATTCTAAGCCATCAAAATTAAACCTTCACAGGGAAAATGCAATTACCTGACAAGCATTAATAACTCGTACAAATTAACTTGCAACATCAATGTTGTCTTTCGATTTATTATAGAAACATCACAAAAATGATAACATATCCAAGTTGGCAGCAGCATAAATTATCATCCTTGCTAATGTGCGAAGTCTAAAATGTAATTAAGACGTGTGGGCGGCACACAGTAAATAACACGAAACTGTGGGTACACATGTATACATTCAGATTCAAGTGCAATTAATTGGTAGACTTGTTATTAATTACTATAAAATATATCGGAAAATAAACTTTCAGCAGACAACATGGCGTGAATAATTTCTGCTTACAATTCGATAGGCACATGAAAATAATTTCCTAACAAACCTCTTCTAAATGGCCCAAATGTAGTTAATGAAACACATTAAACGTACACAGATAATTGGCTATTTACTTTCATTCTGCTAATATTTGCCAGAGTTTCTGCTGAAGGATAGAAAGGGAAAAGACTGCATTGACCATTGCTGGTGCCCGCCAATATACTGTTAACTTAGATGGAGCATTCTTCTAAAGTCGTTCTACATGGTGTTCAGCCAGATACAAATCCTTGTTTATGGCACAGGCATGCCCGTGCAATTATTTCAGACAATGGCATCGAATATAGGAAATGTCAAAAATCATTATTGCATAAAAAACAAAAACTTAAATCACAATATAATTCTTAGAGGATTTGCCAGCTGTCCTAACATGTCTGTTTTAAGGAAATACTTGAATTCCCCATGAAATATCAATTCTGGAGCATCTTCTTCTTCTTTTATTTATTTTTTTTAGAACTCTCGATTGTACCATTCCTCTGTTGCTCCTCCTGGAAATGTATGCATTAACTGACAAGCGTGTCTTCCAATTTTCCTTGTCCATAAGGCATTTCCTTACACACATCTGACACTGTCTAATAGTATGACACTGTCAGAACTTATGTAGGGAAACATCCTATTGACAACGGGAATGATAATACTCAGTTATAATAATAATTAATAACCTTTTTTTTATATAGCACCAACATATCCTACAGCACTTTACAATTGGAGAAGTAACAAACAAGTAAAATGACCAGTAATGGAAACAAATGAACAAACAATAAGACAGAAGGAGAGAGCCAGTATTTGAGCCAACACATATATAAAATGCAGAGTGATGTGACAAGGGTAGCTAGTTGAGGACAGGGTGGAGTGGAGATGTTTGTGACCTGATCAGGTTGTGTATGAACTATTGGTTACTTGACATTGCAGAAATTAGTTTTTTCTAGGCCTGCTTAAAACTTGGAACATTAAGAACAAGTCTGATTGTTTGGGGCAGTGAGTACCACAGAAGGGGCGCAGCACAGGAGAAGTTCTGCAGATGGGAGTGAGACTATGTAATAAGGGAGGATGAGTTAGTATGTCTAATGGAATGCCAGTTCGTAGTGATTTACAGTAGTCTAGGCGAGAAAAAATTAGGGCCTGGACTAGTATTTTAGCAGTGTCAGTGGTGAGGTATGAGAGATGTTTTAGGCCGGGTTCCGACGGGAAGGATACGCTGAGTAAAAACCATGCAGCACCTGGAACCTGGATGGACCCACAGTACCTTCCGCCTGAAAACTGCACCACATTGTGTTGCGTTTTTTCAGATGGAATTTCCACTGCGGAAAGCAGCGGTAAAAAAACATTCATACTTACGTAGGCCATTGCAGTCCAGTCTGGCCTCCCTGGATGATGCTGCAGCCCATATGACCACTGCAGCCTGTGATTGGCTGCAGCGGCGGTCACATGGGATGTAACGTCATCGCAGGAGGCCGGCCTCTGTCTTCATCCATGCCGGCCTCTTGGGATGACGTATCATCCCATGTGACCACCAGTGTAGCCTGTGATTGGCTGCACCAGTCACATGGGATGTCTTCCCAGGAGGCCAAACTCAAGGAAGAAGGAGGGCGTTCTGGGTAAGTATGATTTTTTTTCTTTTTCCGTTGTTTAGATTTTTGCGGCGTCATCGCTGCAAACATGCCGCAAAAGTCGCAACACTTGCCTTTCTGTTGCGGGTTTTGCATCCCCATTGAATTCAATGGGGAAAACCTGCAACAGAATATCAACAAAAACGCAGCATAAATTGACACACTGCGGAATTAAATTCCGCACCGCAGGTCAATTTATTAATGTTTACGCTGTGGTTTCTTTCCGCAGAGAGGGCATGAGATTTTCTGAATCTCATTCACTTTGCTGCTACTGTAAATGCTGTGTAATTTCCGCACAGAATGCCGTTGCGGAAATTCTGCAGCGTTTACGCTACGTGGGAACCGGCTTTAGAGGTGAAAGCGGCAATGGAAGGAAGGACAGGGGCAAACGTAACTTCAAGACATCAGGCCAGATATCTAGGAAGGATGGTGGTGTTACAGACAGAAATAGAAGCATCAGATTTAGGCAACGTAGATAATGAAACAAAAGAAGCTCCGTTTTAAAAGTATCAAGTTTATGCATACATTTCCAGGAGGAATGACAGAGGAATGGCACAATGCAGAGTCCCAAGAAAATATGCTATACTGTTTCCAGGAATATGTTTGTTATTATCATTGGTGGTAAACACGTTATCTTTGATTACATTTCTTTAGAAAGCTCAGCTCTAAATCTTAAGGGCTTGTTTTCTGTGGTACAAGTTTTTATTTTTTAATGGCCCTATACTGGGGTACATATAATGTGTTGCATAACTTCTATTTTGGGGGGGCTGAAAATGAAGCATCATTCCGCCTTTTTTTTTTTTTTTATGGTGTTCACCTTGTGGTATAGGGAACACGATCACTTCATTATCTAGGTGGATTCGATTATGGTGATACCAAATTTATATAGTGTGTTGAAGGTATTATTGGCATCATTATGAGGTACTTCAGTACGTCTGATATTTTTTAATCACATTTTTTTTGTGAGGTGGATTGAACAGTAAGGCCCCATGCACATGACTGTAGATTTCGTATGTAATTCCCGACCCATTCATTTCTAATGCCCACGGACACCTTCCCGTATATTTACGGGAAGGTGTCCATGCCGTAGAAAGGCTCCGGAAACTATAGGACATGTCCTATTTTTTGCTTTCTATGGACTGTGCTCCTATACTTTTATTAGGGAGCACGGCGCGCAAATGCGTGTGGCTGTCCGTGGCCGACCGTGCCCAGTAATCACGGACCATGTGTCGTGTGCAGGGGGCCTACACAGTCATTTTTTTATTTCGTGTTTATCTAATGTATAAATAACCTGCTCATTTTATAGTTTGGGTCGTTATGCAGTGATTCCAATTATGTGTATTATTTTTTTTTCTAGTAAAGCATTTTGTAGGGGGAAATTTTTTTTTGTTTACTTACATTATTTTTTTTACACAAACTGTATTTTATTTTTTGTAGTCCTACTATGGGACTTAAAAATGTGATTACTTGATCACTTCAGTAAGACATTTGGCAATAATACAATCATGCCTGTGAGTGTTAGGCTCACGTCCATATAATCCTGGAGACTTTGCTAGGCCCCAGACTCTCCTGGCAACCTATTGGCACCCTGTGATCGCGTAAAGCCACTTAGGTGCCCCAGTTGCTATTGACCGCGGCTTCTAATGGATACATGGCTGGGATTTAGAGTTAACTTTGATCACAGCTGTTGCAGCAGGGTGTCAGCTGTATGTTAAAGTTGACACCCGCTATTGATAGATAAGTCTCATCTTATGAGCCCGCGCCATACCCACTCTATACATTTACGGCAAAGTGCAGAACTATCTAATACCAGTGCCGTAAATGTACTGCGCATTGCTGCAAAGCATTAAATGAACCCCAAAGAGAGAAGTTTTGTGTCGTGCTCCACCCTCTCAGGCCTTGTACTAGACAAGACACCGTGTATCAGTCTTGTCCATAGTGTCCCTTTAAATTAAGTTAATTTTAATGCTGCATTCACAAATGCAGTTTTCGGTGCAATTTTTTTTTAAGCCAAACCCAGGAGTGGATCCACATAGAACAAAAACATTTAAAGGAGGATCTTATACTCCTGCTCTTATTTGGATCCATTCCTGTGCTTGGCTCCAAAAAATTGCACTGAAAACTGGGTTTATGTGTAAATTCAGCTGATGAAAGAGAGTAATGCCACATGCACACAACAGTATTTTTCATCAGTAATTACGGACCCATTCATTTCTATTGGCCACGGACACCTTTCAGCATTTTTACTAATGGGTGTCAGTGCTGAAAGAAATCATAGAACCTGTCCTATTCTTGTCAGTACTTACGGCACAGACTCTCCCATAAAAGTCTATGGGAGCTTCTGTAAATACGGACGGCTACTGATGTGCATCCGTAAACCGTCCGTATTTACGGAAGCATTCCTAGGCAACATGTTGATGACATCATTTGCAACCTCCCTCTTTTTGTAAGAATTCTGGATGGAATACGGATGCAATATGGACCGTATTTACGGACACCCTTCTGTATATACGTATGAAATACGAATTCCTATGGATCCGTATTTACGGACAGTATTTCGGGATAGATGAAAATACTGTTGTGTGCATATCCTGAAAATACTTCAGGATCAGACTTAGGCTGGGTTCACACGACCTATTTTCAGACGTAAACGAGGCGTATTATGCCTCGTTTTACGTCTGAAAATATGGCTACAATACGTCGGCAAACATCTGCCCATTCATTAAAATGGGTTTGCCGACATACTGTGCAGACAACCTGTCATTTACGTGTCGTCGTTTGACAGCTGTCAAACGACGACGCGTAAAAATACAGCCTCGTCAAAAGAAGTGCAGGACACTTCTTTGGACGTTTTTGGAGCCGTTTTCTCATAGACTCCAATGAAAACAGCTCCAAAAACGGACGTAAAAAACGCTGCGAAAAACGCGAGTTGCTCAAAAAACGTCTGAAAATCAGGGGCTGTTTTCCCTTGAAAACAGCTCCGTATTTTCAGACGTTTTTGGTCACTACGTGTGCACATACCCTAAATACAGATTTGTTTGTGATTAATAACCATGTAGACACATAGGTCTGCACAGGTGCTGTATTCACAAAACGGTAGGATATTTTTTGATCAAAACTTTTTGCAAATTCTTTTTTAGATGCACTGGAGTAATAATAAACAGTCACTTATTACATATTACATATTATATATTTCTTATTCCAATGTGAGCAATGCCGTATATGAACTTTAGGCCTCATGAGCCCTTACTGACATCGTATTTCTTATTCTTATGATGTTCCTGTCACAGCTCGTGTCTTTTATGTTGAAGTGTTTAGCATTAAACATTTTCCAGATTTCCCTATTTTATTTTTTTACTCCAAATGTGTTTGTTGCTGTTTATTCTGAGTAGAGATAAAGGGACATGTGGAACGCATAGACGTTTGAAGGATTAAGAACTAATGCACAACAGATGGCAAACTGGTGACCAGCAGAAATGCTCGAGTAGGATTTTAAAATACTCAACGAAAATAGGTCATTCCCTGAATCAAAGGCAAATACACAAGGTTTTCTTTTCAACCTTCAATGGTTGCTATTAAATTAAATATTGTATTGCTTAGAAATGCTGTAGTATTGAGAACATAACTACACCTATTATGTCATCTAAATGTTGGTTTATTAACCCCTTCAGGACTGCCGTACGGCTATATACGTTCCAACTTTTGCTGATGCGCGTGCAATTGTCACATATATGAACGTTGGCAGCCTGGAACGCTGTTTAATGAGCACAGTGTTGCTTCATTGTAAACAGTGCTGCACTCTCATGTCTGCCAGGTGGTTGGGAGCCTGTAGATGGAGTCACACACAACCCCCCTGTAGACAGCGGGAAAAAAAATACTGTAGATAGCACCACCTAAGCGCCCTCTAGGAGCAGAATCCCTGGCTGGAGCACTATAGCTGCAGTTTCCCCTCCTAGAGAAGTTCCCGAGATCTCTCCATCCCCCTGTACACAGTGCAACCCCCCTGCAGATAGCAACCTTCCCTGCAGATATCACCAGATCCCCATGTAGAAAGCATCACACTTTGTCCCCCTGTAGAAAGCGCCACCTTAGCTCCCTTTAGGGCCGAATCCCCAGTCAGATCACTCTGGGCAGGGATTTTGCTCTAGGAGTAGCCCTTGACATCTCTGTCCATATTTGGACAGTGACATCAGGGGCTCTCCCTAGGAGCAGAATCCCCTGCTTACGATCTGGCCAGGGATTTCGCGTCACTATCCATATACCGTATAGACCGTGATGTCAGGGGTTATTCCTGGAGCGGAATCCCTGGGCCAGAGTGCTGCCGATGCTCTGGCCGGTGCGAACTTAAGGGGGGGGAGTGGGTCTATCTACAGAGGGGGAGTAGGGCTATCTACAAGCGGGGTCTATCTACAGGGAGGGGAGTGGGGCTATCTACAGGGGGGAGTGGGGCTATCTACAGGGAGGAGTGGGGCTATCTACAGGGGGGAGTGGGGCTATCTACAGCAGGGATGGTGCTATCTGCAGGGGGCTGATAAATCTATTTTAAAAAAATACAAAAAAGTGTTGTTTTTTTCACATTTTTAGTGATTTGTCTGCTCATAATAAAAATTATAAACATGGAATTAATTAAACGAACCTAGAAAAAGCCTCATAAGTCTTGTTAAAAATAAAGAATAGTTGTGATATTCAAAGCGGTTGTTAAGAAGTGCACATCAGAAATGGAATATTTGACTTAGACACAAGCATCAATGACCCTTGGTCATAAAATGGTTAATGTGGCTACACCAGTTTTTAAATAATTTATGATAAAATTGTGATTTAAAAATTATACATGACACAACAACAATATGGTAAGAATAAGATAATATTGCCATAGGTTTAACTTAACCCCTTGGAGACACAGCCAATTTTCTCTAATCTGACAAATGTCACTTTATGTGGTAATAACTTTGCAATGCTTTTACTTATCCAAGCAATTCTGAGATTTTCTCGTGAAATATTGTGCTTTATGTAAGTGGAAAAATTTGGACGATTTCAATTCAGTATTTTATTTGTGGAAAAACAAAATGTAGAGAAAATTAGCAAAAATTTGCATTTTTTAAAAAAAATATAAATATATCTGCTTGTAAGATAGTAATGCCATACAAAATAGTTACTAGTTAACATTTCCCATATGTCTATTTTATGTTGGCATAATTTTTTAAACACTGTTTTATTTTTCTAGGACATTAGAAGGTTTATAACTTTAGCAGTAATTTCTCAAATTTTAAAGAAAATTTCAAAAGGCTATGGGGACCCATACTTTACAAACCCCCAGAAATCACCCCATTTTAAAAACCTCACCCCTCAAAGTCTACAAAACAGCATTTAGAAAGCTTCTTAACCCTTTAGGTGTTTCACAGGAATTAAAACAAAGTAGGGGTGAAATTTAGAAATGTCATTTTTTATTTTTTTTGCAGAAATTCATTCTTAATCCATTTTTTCTTCTGTAACACAGAAGGTCTTACCAGAGAGATACAAATAAAAATGTATTCCTATCGACAGAAGTCTCACAGGACACGTTATTGGCTAGCTGATTCCTATGTAAAGTTAAACACCTCCAAATTAGAGAAAAAGAGTAACAAAATAGAAACTCCAATACATAATTAAATACGGATAAACAGGAGTATTTATATTAGAAAAGTAGAAAAATATCATTTTATTATGATATAAACAATAAGGGAATATAAAATAAACAAAGGATCCAAAACAGGATTTAACTGTATAAGGGCCACATTGGTGGAGGGATTAATACCACAGCAGTAAGGATTTGTTAACATCTGCTTTGGGGTCCCGTTCTGACGTTACATCGGAGCTTTCCATCAGAACGGGACCCTGAACAGACATAAACTGACAGACGGAAACCAGAGGTTTCAGTTTCCATCACCATTGATTTCAATGGTGACGGATACGGTGCCCATTGTTTCTGTCTGTGTGTGCTGTGCACCGGACCCGTCGTTTTGCCAGAAGCAATAGCGTAGTCGACTACGCTATTGCTTCCTGCAAAACGACGGGTCCAGTGCACAACATACACAAACAGAAACCATGGGCACCGGATCCGTCACCATTGAAGTCAATGGTGATGGAAACTGAAACCTCTGGTTTCCGTCTGTGTAAGTTTGTGTCTGTTCAGGGTCCCGTTCTGAGAGAAAGCCCAGACGGAACGTCAGAACGGGACCCCAAAGCAGATGTGAACGAGGCCTTACAGAGTATTTAATGCATACATACAAAGTAAAAATATGCATGCTATTAATAGTATGGGACAGGTAATGCCATGTCTAAATACACACAAGGATTCAGAACAGTGCATGCTGCATAAAAATTTTATAACAAACAATGCACAAACAAAGAGATAGACAATGAGCACAGACAGAAAGGTAGTAACATCTGAGAAATAATTAGGAACAACTAAACCAATGGACAGGTGCTAAACAGGTGTCCATGTGAGTGCAAGTGTAAATGGTGTCCCAGACAAGAGTGTATGACATAGCATGCCTTACCCATAAATATGTGATGTAATCAAGTGTCCCAGAAGAACACTACATTTGTAAAGCAATTTCTCCTGAGTACATTAATATCCATTATGAGGTCATAAACTGCTATTTGGACCCACGGCAGGGCTCAGAAAGGAAGGAGCGCTATTTGACTTTTGGAGCTCAAGTTTTGCTGGAATGCTGTAATGGCAGGAAGGAGGTGAAGGGAAAGTGAGCCCTAATCTACCCACCGCCCTGTCCCTGCCTACTTGCAACGACCCGCCCTAGGCGACGAGGTACAACTGGGCGGCGGTCCCTACGCTGGCTAAGTGCACAGGAAGACAAACAGGGAACACGCAAGGGAAGGGGCAGTAGCCACGGAACGCCACGAGGAAACGGGGCGGCGAACGAACAGTCAGGACCAGGACGAAGTGAGTACACCCGAGCGGGCACGGAGACAGAAGCAAGCCAGGGCAAGCAAAGCAGGTCAAGCAGAACTGCAGCAAGGCAGAAGCACGGCAGAAGCAGGCTGGAGCAAGCAGCAGTCGGGCCAGGAATCCAAAAGAATTACAAGCACTGAGGGAGAGCACAGGGCAGGTAATAAAGGGCAGGGGGCGGAGCTAACTCCGAGAGACCAGGCCGCGATAGGCTCTCCCACTCCTGAGCCTGCCACCCTGGTTGGTGGGAGAAGGTGTCAGTCGAACAGGTCTGGCCTCAGGTGTGGATTGATTAATCCCAGGAGTGTAGCTAGATGAAGTACCTGGCAGATCCCTAACAGTACTCCCCCTTTTATGAGGGGCCACCGGACCCTTACTAAGGGGACCCGGTTTAGTGGGGAAGAGGAGGTGGAACCTCCTGATCAATACCCCAGCGTGAACATCACGGGCAGGTACCCAAGTCCTCTCCTCCGGCCCGTATCCTCTCCAATGGACCAGGTACTGGAGGGAGCCCTGGACCATCCTACTGTCCATAATCTTGGCCACCTCGAATTCCACCCCCTCAGGGGTGAGAACGGGAACAGGAGGTATCCTCGAGGGGGACCAGGACGGGGAGCAGCGTTTAAGGAGGGAGGCATGGAAGACGTCATGTATGCGAAAGGATGGGGGGAGCTCCAGACGGAAGGATACAGGGTTGAGGACTTCAATGATCTTATAAGGTCCAATAAATCGGGGAGCAAACTTCCTGGACGGGACCTTAAGGCGCAAGTTCCTGGACGACAACCAGACCAAATCCCCGACGACAAACCGGGGGTTAGCAGAACGTCTACTATCCGCCTGAATCTTTTGTGCGCTCTGGGACGCCTCTAGGTTCTTCTGAACCTGGGCCCAGACAGTGCACAGTTCCCGATGAACCTCCTCTACCTCAGGATTATTGGAACAACCAGGGGAGACGGAGGAGAACCTAGGGTTAAACCCGAAATTACAGAAAAACGGGGAGACCCCTGACGAGTTACTGACCCGGTTATTCAGGGAAAATTCAGCAAGGGGAAGGAATGAGACCCAATCGAATTGACAGTCAGAGATGAAACACCTTAAATATTGTTCCAGGGATTGGTTGGTCCTTTCCGTTTGGCCATTGGTTTCGGGATGGAAGGCGGAGGAGAAGGACAGATCAATCTCCAACTTTTTACAAAAAGCTCTCCAAAATAAGGAAACAAATTGTACCCCTCTGTCAGAAACGATATTGACTGGGGCCCCATGGAGACGCAGGATGTGTTTCACAAACAAAGAAGCTAACGTCTTGGCGTTAGGTAGCTTCTTAAGGGGCACAAAGTGGCACATCTTGCTGAAGCGGTCGACTACCACCCACACCACCGACTTGCCCTGAGATGGAGGCAAATCGGTGATAAAATCCATGGAGATATGGGTCCAAGGTCTCTGGGGAATGGGCAAGGAACGTAGTAGGCCCGCAGGTCGGGACCTAGGGGTTTTGGACCTAGCGCAAACCTCACAAGCGGCGACGTAAGCCCTAACATCTTTAGGCAACCCAGGCCACCAATAGTTTCTGGTAATGAGGTGTTTGGTGCCCAAGATGCCAGGATGACCGGATAGAGCGGAGTCATGGTTTTCCCGGAGTACCCTCAGCCGGTATTGCAGGGGAACAAACAGTTTGTCCCCAGGGACGTTCCCGGGAGCTGCACCCTGATCAGCCGCGATATCAGAAGCTAAATCAGAATCCGTGGCAGAGACGATTATACCAGGGGGTAAAATACAAGCGGGATCCTTCTCGGAAGGAGGATTGGCCATGAAACTACGTGACAGAGCGTCAGCCTTAATATTCTTGGACCCAGCCCTATAGGTAACCAAGAAATTAAATCTGGTAAAGAATAGTGCCCACCGAGCTTGTCTAGGATTAAGCCTCCGGGCCGATTCTAGGAAAACCAGATTCTTGTGATCCGTAAGGACCGTTACCTGGTGTCTGGCCCCCTCCAGGAAGTGCCGCCACTCCTCAAAAGCCCATTTAATGGCTAGAAGTTCGCGGTTGCCAATATCATAGTTACTCTCCGTGGGCGAAAACTTCCTAGAGAAGTAAGCACAGGGGCGGAGATGGGTGAGGGAGCTGGTACCCTGGGACAGGACGGCCCCCACTCCCACCTCGGAAGCGTCAACCTCCACAATAAATGGCTCCTCTTGGTTGGGCTGAATCAGCACGGGGGCCGAGATAAAGCACTTCTTGAGAGTCTCAAAGGCCTGGACGGCCTCAGGGGGCCAATGGAGGACATCGGCACCCTTGCGGGTAAGGTCCGTAAGAGGCTTAGCGACGACCGAGAAGTTGGCAATAAATCTCCTGTAATAGTTGGCGAACCCTAAAAAACACTGTAACGCCTTAAGGGAGGCAGGTTGGACCCATTCCGCCACAGCTTGAACCTTGGCAGGGTCCATGCGGAATTCATGAGGAGTGAGGATTTGCCCTAAAAATGGTATCTCCTGTACCCCAAAGACACATTTTTCAGTCTTAGCAAACAGATTATTCTCCCGAAGGACCTGGAGCACCTTCCTGACATGCTCCACGTGGGAGGACCAGTCCTTGGAAAACACCAGTATGTCATCAAGGTACACAACAAGAAAATTACCCAGGTACTCTCTCAGGATTTCATTAATAAAATTCTGGAAGACAGCAGGGGCATTACACAACCCAAAGGGCATGACCAGGTATTCGAAATGACCCTCGGGTGTGTTGAACGCAGTTTTCCACTCATCCCCCTCTTTGATGCGGATAAGGTTATATGCCCCCCGTAGATCGAACTTAGAAAACCATTGGGCTCCCTGAACCTGATTAAAAAGATCCGGAATCAAAGGAAGTGGGTACTGGTTCCTTACGGTGACCTTATTCAGGTTACGATAATCAATGCACGGCCTAAGACCACCATCCTTCTTCCCCACGAAGAAGAAGCCAGCACCTACAGGAGAAGTCGAGGGGCGAATGAAACCCTTGGCCAAGCATTCTTGGATATACACCCTCATCGCTTCACGTTCAGGACATGAAAGATTAAATATCCTACCCTTAGGAAGCTTGGCACCAGGCACCAAATCGATAGCGCAATCGTAATCTCTATGGGGGGGCAACACCTCGGAGGCCTCCTTAGAAAACACATCGGCGAAATCCTGAACAAACTCAGGAAGCGTGTTTACCTCCTCCCGGGGAGAAATAGAGTTAACAGAAAGACATGACATAAGACATTCATTACCCCATTTGGTGAGATCCCCAGTATTCCAATCAAATGTGGGATTATGCAACTGCAACCAGGGAAGACCTAATACCAGATCAGACGATAATCCCTGCATCACCAGTACAGAGCACTGCTCCAAATGCATGGAGCCAACCAGGAGTTCAAAAACAGGAGTATGCTGAGTAAAATAACCATTAGCAAGGGGTGTTGAGTCGATTCCTACTACAGGGATAGGATAAGGTAAATCAATACAAGGCATCTTTAGAGACATAGCAAATTCCACAGACATGATATTAGCAGATGAGCCAGAATCCACGAAAGCACTGCCCGTGGCAGACCGGCCAGCAAACGAGACCTGAAAGGGAAGCAAAATTTTATTGCGTTTCACATTAACGGGAAATACCTGTGCGCCCAAGTGACCTCCCCGATGATCACTTAGGCGCGGAAGTTTTCCGGCTTCTTATTCTTGCGCCTGGGACAGGTGTTCAGTAGATGCATGTCGTCCCCACAGTAGAAGCAGAGACCATTCATTCTGCGAAACTCCCTACGTTGTCGAGGGGACATGGAGGCCCCGAGTTGCATAGGTACCTCCGAGTCCTCCGTGGAGGGGCGAGGAGACGGGACCTCGGGGGGAATCGCAGAAAAGTCAGAGGGGAGCACACTGAAGCGTTCTAGCTGACGTTCCCTGAGACGTCGGTCAAGTCGTACTGCTAGGGCCATAACCTGGTCAAGGGAGTCAGGCGAGGGGTAGCTAACCAGCAGATCCTTCAGGGCGTCAGATAATCCTAACCTAAACTGGCACCTTAGGGCCGGATCGTTCCACTGAGAAGCTACGCACCACTTCCTAAAATCAGAACAGTATTCCTCAACCGGTCTTCTACCCTGACGTAAGGTCACCAGCTGACTCTCGGCTAAAGCAGTCCTGTCAGTCTCGTCGTAAATGAGTCCGAGGGCAGAGAAAAAACGATCAACAGAGGAAAGTTCAGGGGCATCAGGAGCCAAGGAGAAGGCCCACTCTTGGGGCCCTTCCTGGAGTCGGGATATGATGATACACACCCGCTGGTTCTCGGAACCTGAGGAGTGGGGCTTTAGGCGGAAATACAGTCTGCAACTCTCACGGAAGGAGAGAAACGTCTTACGGTCCCCTGAAAACCGGTCAGGTAACTTGAGGTCGGGTTCTAGAGGTGAGGTGAGGGGTACTACTAAAGCAGCGTCACCCTGATTGACCCTTTGGGCCAGGGCCTGGACCTGTAGGGAGAGGCCCTGCATCTGCTGGGTCAGGGTCTCAAGGGGGTCCATGATAGCGTCAGCATAGGAGAAATGGTAGACTAGGTAAGGGCTTGTAATTATGTAATGGCAGGAAGGAGGTGAAGGGAAAATGAGCCCTAATCTACCCACCGCCCTGTCCCTGCCTACTTGCAACGACCCGCCCTAGGCGACGAGGTACAACTGGGCGGCGGTCCCTACGCTGGCTAAGTGCACAGGAAGACAAACAGGGAACACGCAAGGGAAGGGGCAGTAGCCACGGAACGCCACGAGGAAACGGGGCGGCGAACGAACAGTCAGGACCAGGACGAAGTGAGTACACCCGAGCGGGCACGGAGACAGAAGCAAGCCAGGGCAAGCAAAGCAGGTCAAGCAGAACTGCAGCAAGGCAGAAGCACGGCAGAAGCAGGCTGGAGCAAGCAGCAGTGGGGCCAGGAATCCAAAAGAATTACAAGCACTGAGGGAGAGCACAGGGCAGGTAATAAAGGGCAGGGGGCGGAGCTAACTCCGAGAGACCAGGCCGCGATAGGCTCTCCCACTACTGAGCCTGCCACCCTGGTTGGTGGGAGAAGGTGTCAGTCGAACAGGTCTGGCCTCAGGTGTGGATTGATTAATCCCAGGAGTGTAGCTAGATGAAGTACCTGGCAGATCCCTAACAAATGCTTTTTGGGTGCCATGTCGCATTTATAAAGACCCTGAGGGGACAAAACAGTGGAAACCCCCCAGATGTGACCCCATTTGACACTCCTTGAGGAAATTATCTAGAGGTATAGTGAGCATTTTCACCCCACAGGTTTTTTTTCAGAAATTATTGTAATTAGGCCGTGAAAGTGAAAATCCAATTTTTTTCTAAGAAAATGTAGGTTTAACAACTTCTTTTTTTTTTAACTTCCATAAGAACTGAAGGAGAAAAAGCACCTCAACATTTGTAAAGCAATGTCTCCCGAGTATGGTAATAGCCAATATGTGGTTCTAAACTGCAGTTTGGACATATGGAAGGGTTCAGAATAAAATTAGTGATATTTTACTTTTGGAGCGTAGATTCTGCTGGAATGGTTTGTGGACACATTTCAAAAACCCCTGATGTACCAAAAAAAAAAGTGACCCCATTTTAGAAACTACACCCTAAAGGTATTTATCAAGGGGCGTAGTGAGCATTTAGAGCCCATAGTTGTTTTTCAGAAATGAATACGCAGTGGATGATGCAAAGTGAAAATTTAAATTTTTCCACTTATATGCCATTTCACAGCTCGATATGTTGTGCCCAGCTTGTGCCACTGGAGAATCTTACCCCATAAATTGTTAAGCGGGTTCTCCCGGGTATGGCAGTGCCTGTGGACAATAAACTGCTGTTTTGGCACACTGTAGGGCTTAGATGCGAAGGAGCGCCATTTGGAACATGGATTTTGCTTGGTAGTAGTTTTATTTGAGTATTACTGGTATTTCAGTTTATAATGTGAGGGCATATGTAATCTGTGCGGAGTACATCAGGGCATAATAAGTGGGTATAATAATGGGGTAAATAATACAATTATCCATAGATGTGTGGTACGCTGTGAAGCAATCCGTTAAATGTTGAACTGATAAACTGTATTCTTTCTTATCCCCCTTTTATAACACTATGAACCTTTTGGGGACTTCTCCTTTGTAAAACATCCGAATTTAAGGCAATTTTTGTGGCATTTTTTTATTTGGTGTCATTTCATACATGCGTTTTTTTCTGCTATTTTTGAATTCTAGAGAAGCCTATGGGGAAAACGCTTGAAAAAATGCCAAACCCAGAGCATGCTGAGTTTGGGAAAAAATGCCACTGCCTACAAAATTGCCTCAAAAGCGCCACAAACCAAAACTCAGTTGTGTGTAGTGCATTTTATATATTAATATAGACTTTTTAATGTAACATCTGGTCACACTTAAACCTGCATGAAAAAAACGCTGCCCTAAAAAACGTTAAAAATGCCAAAACGCAGGAGTGTAGACAGTAACTACCTAAACTATCAAAAATGTAATAAAAATATACTGACATAACCTACTATTTGGTGTATTCTGCTCATGTGCGCATATATGTGTCTTCATGGTTACAGACTACAAACAAACCCGGTGTGTAGTCTGATCCTGCAGTCACGTAGTCTGATCCTGCAGTCACGTTGTAACGTCTATGGCCGCGGTCTGTCGTTCTAACTTACCTCTTGATGACCGCGGCCATGGACGTCCTGCTTCTGTGCTGCGTCGTCCGCTGTGAGGTGCCGGCACTCACTTCCGGGTATCGAGCCTTTCTTTCGGAGGGTGCGCGCTCTTGCCCGCTCTTAAAGGGCCAGTGCGCGCATCTGAAAATCATCATCATCTACTCATGAACTCCTGGACTATAAGAGGGTCACCGCCCTTCTTCTCCTCGCCTGAGCGTTGTTGTTGTTTCCCTTAGTCTGTCTTGCAAATGGTCTCCTAAGTGTCTTCCAGCTTCCCAGTGTTTCCCGTTCCTATATCCTGTTTCCCGTGCTATCTGTACCATCCTGGTCTACTGCCGTGCTGAGGTGTTGTCATGTTGTGCTGCATCTCCACATCTGTTCTACTACTCCACGCCTGACATCTACCTGCTGCCTGGTCCCAGCCAAGCCTGCCTTGCTACTGTCTACACTGCCTCAGGTACCCTTTTCTGCACTATAGACTCTATACCTTACCTGTTTGGCCAGCTGCCATCCCGCTACGCGGTATGGCCCAGTGGGTCCACACCCCGCCTTGTGACACACATAGTCTGATCCTGCAGTCACGTAGTCTGATCCTGCAGTCTATTCCTTCTAGCCCCTTTTCTTGTTAACCTACAGACAGACAGAAAGGGGGTAACAAAAAAAGAGTGCTCTCTAATAATATATAAAAAAGTAATTGCCACAGAGTTGTGGACCTGAAAATGAAATGATGTAAAAAGTGGACATTTACCTTAAGTATTTTCTCTCAATCAATTTTGTTTTATGTTTCATGCTGAAGGGAAACTAATAAAGTTAATTTCTTATTCATTTCTTATCACATTTAGTATATCATGACTTTATCCAGGGTGGGCTTAAAGCGGTTTCCCAGCCTTTAGAATTTTTCACCTATCCACTGTATAGGTGAAAAATGCTATGTCAGTGGGGGTCTGACTGCTGGGACCCCCACCGATCGGCTCTCCGTTTCCCCCAGTCGTGAGTCGGCGGCTAGGAGGAGTTTGAATGGAGTGGAGGCCAGAGATACCCATTCAATGTCAGAAGCTGACGTAAACAGGACCCCCACCAATCTAGCATTTCACACCAGTGGATAAATGCTATAGACTGGAATACTCCTTTAATTAAGGAATATGTGGGGCCTTGGGGGACAGAGTTGTAATGGACTTCTGCCTACCACATCCTCAATTTGACAAGTGTAGAGAACGTTTATCCAGATTGCCATGCCCCCTCCCCCAGGGGCCTTGGTATATGGCCATGTTTGACTGGTGCCGACACTGGCCCTCATTATACCTATCAATTTGGGTGTAACATGCGATAATTAACAACATTTCTCCATTTTCAGTGGCTCGCCTATAAAACAGAGTATGCTTTGCTTCATTGTAGTAATCTCAATTGAGTTGTCAAATATTTCTAAGAAATTATTTTATAAATTAGGCTATTTTGAGCAATTTAAAGGAATAATTGGCTTAAGACGTAAACCTCCCTCCATCCCTAGACTCCTATTTGTAAGCATTCAGTCATGATTTTTAATGGAGAAAAATACATCACTAGGACAAACATCCTGCTGTGTATCTAAGGATCTGGAGAGCAGCTTAATGTGTTTGAAGCTCACATTTTATTCTCTGGTCTATAATATATTTATACATCTTTAGAAGAGACCTTGTATGCTTTTAAAAGGTCTGATTCACTCGGAATGCACAGTAGGGATAGTTTCTTTTAATCACAAATTATCACCTTCACAGTTGTACAAATATATCATTAATGAGACTTAAAAATAAGCCTTTGGTTTTTTCAAGTTAAAAATATGTTTGTAATATTTCCAAACCACTTTCTTAGTAGGATGAAAAATTATATTTAGAGACATTTCAATCGGAGGGAGTAATGTAATTAAGTTTACTTCTGTAGTGGTAGGAGCCAGCAGAACACTGAAAATCCCAAAAGTTTTTAACCATTATAGCAATTCTTTAAAGGGGTTGTCCAGGCACAGATAACTGATGACCTATCCACAGGATAGGTCATCAGTACATGATGACAACACCCGGACACCGCACTGATCAGCTGCTTCGGCTGCCTTCGGGCATTGGATGTCCATGCCAGAGCAGATGGCTCTGGTCACAGAATAGCGGCATACCTGCATAAAATCCAGTCCTCAAATGCAGCCGGAGCTGCTGATCGGTGAGGGGTCGGGGTGTCGGACCCCCACGATCATATACTGATGTCCTATCCTGTGGATAGGTCATCAGTTGTCCATACCTGGACAACCCCTTTCACCTGACACACAATATAACCCAAATCTCATGTCTACGTATCACATGTAGTAAAAGGACTCAATATTCCAACTCCATAATGAATCCTGCATCCAAAGGGGTAACATGGGCCCCATAGAAAACTATGCAATGCGGCTCCTTTCGGTTATAGCCATTACTGGCAGCAAGTGAGACTGCGTAATTGCAAGAGTATGGTTATGGGTGTGTTCTATGAAAGGATCTACCAGTCGCATACATAGAGGATGAGAGGCAACATAGCAAAGAGAAAAATTAGTCCCTACTATGCTGTTTGACTTCACCAACCATAACAGGTGGTCATGATGCTGTCATACCATAAAATGGTCCCCCTCTCCACAAAGGCCCCATAGCAGTCACACGGTCTACGTCTTTGCTACATATTCCCTTGTGTGTCTAGTGTCACTTGTTTGCTCGCATTACAAAGTTGAGTTGAAAAAAAAGACCATGTCCATCATGTTCACCCATGGGAAGGTAGAGGATGTGGATTAAAGGAAGAAGGATTAAATCCATAAGCCATAAACCAATCTATTATAAAAGGGAAAAATATCCTCCTTCAACCCAAGAGGTGATCAGACTAGACTAACATTTGAAAATAAACATGTTTCAGTATGGGACCGTATTCCCGCAGGGAGGCAGGGACACCTAGGGATATACATAACTATGATACTAGGAGCCCGGCACCCTGAACTGTGTTCGGTCCGGGAAGCCCGTATATCACAAACCGAACGCAGTCGTGTGCATGAAGCCTTAGGAAACCTTGTTGCCTTTGGAGATTGAACCTTTTTTTCTATTCTCCTCGTTCCCCGTTTCTTTTTGCCAATCAATCTCCTTTTTAATCTATCCTACACTGCTATACCTAGTGCAGGGCATGGGAAGGGTGGAAGCCAAAAAGAGAATACTTATGTCTTGTACCACCGCTCTCAGGCCCTACACTAGAAATAATGAATGACATATAAATTGGAGAGAGCTAATTTTAGCCCTCCCATCTTACCATTCTCTATCAGTGCAAGTGTAACTTCTTATATTATTTTAAGTGGCATGCATGATATGACCTATATAAGACTCTAGTCACACTGACATCAAGGCTTCCATTTGTAATAGTAGCCTAATGGATCTTAATGCATCCCATTGACTTTAATGGGATCCGGCAGGCTTTCATTTTTTATTTTTTTTACTGGCCACAATAACATAGCAGACTACTCTTTTCTGCCTGTCAAAAGCAAATCCCAGAAGAAGACAATATTTCCGTGTTATACAAAATCGCTGATGTGACCATAGCCTAAAATTAAAACAAAATGAATTAGCATATAAATATACATAAAACGTGAAAATATTATATAAATATGTAGAGGTAAAATATTTTCATGCCTTCCCTTCAAAGATCTTCTTGTGCTCCCGTTTCATGACCATACACATATTAAAGTTGAAATTGACTATTCAACATCATTTCGCAGGTTATAAGCCACACAAATGTCAAGTAACTACAAAATCGTTTGAGCTGAGTTAATCTTTTAGTTTTTCCACATTAGATTACTGTAAAAACTACAATCAATACCATAATACACATCCACAGAGCAGGATTTGGGCAGATACTTCACACATAAGTATTTATATTATATATATTGTAATAGTTCGGACTTTTACAGATGCGGCGATACCATTATATTAGTTTGTGGTTTTTTTAACAATATTTTAGAGAAGAAATCTTTTTTTTTATTTTTTACTTTTAATATTTATTTTTGTACATAAAAAAAAAATATCAGTTTTTGTTTTTTTTTATAAGTCACCCTAGGCACCCTAGGCAACTTGAACCAGTAATCATTGGCTCGCTGGCTCTATATACTGCAACGCTAATGCAGAGCTTAATAGGGGCACAAAGCCGGCAGACCTCGGGGCCTTCATTAGGCCTCCAGGCTGCCAAAACAACCTTTGCCGCCCTGCGATCGTCTTGCGAGGGGGGGGGCAATAATCTGTTGGCTCAGATGCCACGGGATCTGAGGGGTTAAATGGGTGGAATCAAAGTGATGTTTGATTCTACCCGTTGAACGGAGGTTTCGATTGTAACATACAGCCGATACTCGCTCAGTATGGAGCGCAATCATCCCGTGAGCCCACTCCATACTTCCCTTTAACGCCTGTCATGTACAAGCACGTAAAATTGCGTTAAGGGGTTAAGAACCGGGCCAATTTTGTCCTTAACCCCTTAAGGACGCAGCCTAGTTTGGGTCTTAAGGCTCAGAGCCCATTTTTCAAATCGGACATATTTCACATCATGTGGTAATAACATTGGAATGCTTAAATCTATCGAAGCGATTCTGAGACTGTTTTCTCGTGAGACATTGGGCTTTATGTTAGTGGTAACATTTGGTCGATATATTCAGTGTTTATTGGTGAAAAATTGAAAATTTAGAGAAAATTTTGAAAAAATAGCATTTTTCTGAATTTAAATGCATCTGCTTGTAAAACAGATGGTTATACCACCCAAAATAGTTACTAGTTCACATTTCCCAGAAGTCTACTTTAGATTGGCATAGTTTTTTTTAACATTCTTTTATTTTTCTTGGACGTTACAAGGCTTGGAACATAAACAGCAATTTCTCATATTTTTAAGAAAATTTCAAAAGCCTTTTTTTTTAAGGTACCTGTTCAGTTCTGAAATAACTTTGAGTGGCATATATATTAGAAACCCCCATTTTAAAAACTCGACCACTAAAAGTATTCAAAACAGCATTTAGAAATTTTTTTAACCCTTTAGGCATTTCACAGGAATTAAAGCGATGTGGAGGTGAAATTTGCAAATTTCATTTTTCTTGCTGAATTTCAATTTTATTCTACACTGTACTTTATTTCTGTAACACAGAAGGTTATACCAGAGAAAGGCTACTAAATATGTATTGTCCAGATTCTGCCGTGTTAGAAATGTCCTACATGTGACTCTAGTGTGCTCGTGGACTAAAACACAAGCCCCAGAAGCAAAAAAGCACTTAGTGCATTTTCGGGCCTCTTTTTTTATTAGAATATATTTTAGGCAGCATGCCAGGTTTGAAGAGTTGTTGAGGTGCCAAAAAAATCCCCCAAAACTGACACCATTTTGGAAACTGCACCCCTAAAAGAATTCATTTATGGTTGTTGTTACCATTTTGACCCCACAGTTTTTTCACAGCGCATATTTGAATTGGGCTGTGAAATTTAAAAAAATTTCCAATAAGATGTCATTTTTTATCAAAATTTCTTATTTTCACAGGGAACAAAATGCCCCATTTTGTTGCCCAAGTTGTCCTGAGTTCGGCAACACCCCATTTGTGGTGATAAACTGCAGTTTGGGCCTATGCGAGGGCTCAGAAGGAAAGGAGCGCTATGTCTTCTTTGGAGTCCAGATTTTGCTGGATTGGTTTTCGAGTGCAATGTCGCATTTACAGAGCCACAGAGGTATTAAAGCAATTGAAACCCACCAGAAGTTACCCCATTTTGGAAACTACACCCCTCAAGGAATTCATTTATGGGTGTTGTTACCATTTTGACCGCACAGTTTTTTACAGCGCGTATTTGAATTGGGCTGTGAAATTAAGATGTCATTTTTTTATCAAAATTTCTTATTTTCACAGGGATTAAAATAGCCCATTTTGTTGCCCAATTTGTCCTGAGTGCGGCAATACCCCATTTGTGGTGATAAACTGCCGTTTGGGCCCATGGGAGGGCACAGAATGAAGGGAGCGCTATGTGTTCGTTGGAGTCCAGATTTTGCTGGATTGGTTTTCGGGTGCCATGTCGCATATATATATATATATGCCGTCAGTGTCCGATATATTGTGCCCAGCATGTGCCACCGGAGATATACACCCCATAAACTGTAATGTGGGTTCAACCGGGTACAGCAATACCCTACATGTGGCTGTTATTAGCTGGCTGGGCACACGGCAGGGCTCAGAAGGAAAGGTCCACCATTTGGCCTACTGGAGCTTTTCTGGTGCTAAGCCATGTATGCAGAAGTCCCTGAAGTACCAGTGCAGTTGAACCCCCGAGAAGAGACCCCATTTTAAAACCAACACCCATTAAGACATTCATCTAGAGGTGTAGTGAGCATTTTGACCCCACAGGTACTGTGTAAAAGATAATGCGCAGCAGATGGTGCAGAGTGAGATTCGCAATTTTATATATATATATATATATATATATATATATATATTTATATATATATATATAGATGCGATGTCAGTGTCCGATATATTGTGCCCAGCATGTGCCACCGGAGACATGCACCCCATAAACTGTAATGTGGGTTCTCCCGGGTACGGCAATACCCTACATGTGGCTGTTCTCTGCTGCCTGGGCACACAGCAGGGCTCAGAAGGGAAAGATGAGGGGGATAAGCTGTGCGGAGTGCATCAGGGTAAATTAAAAATCAAGAGATGTATTAAAAATTCTAAAACAATCTTTCATACAGAGCCCTGGATTTTCGGGACACGTGACACATTGATATATTGTGTCCTTCCTTATCACCCTCTTTGAGCAGACTCTGCACCTCTTTTGACTTTTTCCCTTCTTGTCAGTTTGGGGAACTTCTCCTGGAAAGTGTTGCCCTGGTACAATGTGTGTGGCCTCGCTTCCAGAAGTACTGGGTGCCCCCCCTTCCTGGTCCCTAAAGATTAGGTTCTTGATAACCACCTCTTGAAATTCCAGGTAAGTTCCCCTCTGGCGTGTACATCGACATAGCACGTATGCATTGTACAATGCCAACTGTATGATGTGCATGGCCAGCTTCTTATACCACACCGCATGGCGCTGTAGGGCTTCAGGACTTAATCTCACAAGTCCACCCCTCCCATGTACCTATTGTAGTCCAGGATGCAGTCTGGTTTGGGAGTCCCTGTACTGGTACCTCGTACAGGTACATGGGTACTGGTGTGGCCATGTATTGTTGTCAATACAAGGACATCTCTCTTGTCTTGTACTTGATACACAATGTATTGCTGCTAGAATGTGCCCTGCTCTCACCCCTTCTGAGTGTTTGCCCAAGCAGGTCTTAGGGAGGCCTCTCAGATTTCTTCTAGCAGTGCCGCATGCCACAGTACTTCTTGAAGCGAAGCACTTGAAGAGTGGGACGCTGGTACAGTGAAGGAAATAAGTATTTGATCCCGTGCTGATTTTGTAAGTTTGCCCACTGTCAAAGACATGGACAGTCTAGAATTTTTAGGCTAGGTTAATTTTACCAGTGAGAGATAGATTAAATAAAAAAAAAAAAGAAAATCACATTGTCAAAATTATATATATTTATTTGCATTGTGCACAGAGAAATAAGTATTTGATCCCTTTGGCAAACAAGACTTAATACTTGGTGGCAAAACCCATGTTGGAAAGCACAGCAGTCAGACGTTTTTTGTAGTTAATGATGAGGTTTGCACACATGTTAGATGGAATTTTGGCCCACTCCTCTTTGCAGATCATCTGTAAATCATTAAGATTTCGAGGCTGTCGCTTGGCAACTCGGATCTTCAGCTCCCTCCATAAGTTTTCGATGGGTTTAAGGTCTGGAGACTGGCTAGGCCACTCCATGACCTTAATGTGCTTCTTTTTGAGCCACTCCTTTGTTGCCTTGGCTGTATGTTTCGGGTCATTGTCGTGCTGGAAGACCCAGCCACGAGCCATTTTTAATGTCCTGGTGGAGGGAAGGAGGTTGTTATTCAGGATTTGACGGTACATGGCTCCATCCATTCTCCCATTGATGCGGTGAAGTAGTCCTGTGCCCTTAGCAGAGAAACACCCCCAAAACATAATGTTTCCACCTCCATGCTTGACAGTGGGGATGGTTTTCTTTGGGTCATAGGCAGCATTTCTCTTCCTCCAAACACGGCGAGTTGAGTTAATGCCAAAGAGCTCAATTTTAGTCTCATCTGACCACAGCACCTTCTCCCAATCACTCTCAGAATCATCCAGATGTTCATTTGCAAACTTCAGATGGGCCTGTACATGTGCCTTCTTGAGCAGGGGGACCTTGCGGGCACTGCAGGATTTTAAGCCATTACGGTGTAATGTGTTACCAATGGTTTTCTTGGTGACTGTGGTCCCAGCTGCCTTGAGATCATTAACAAGTTTCCCCCATGTAGTTTTCGGCTGAGCTCTCACCATCCTCAGGATCAAGGATACCCGACGAGGTGAGATTTTGCATTGAGCCACAGATCGATGTTGATTGACAGTCATTTTGTATGGTCTCCTTCTCACCCAGCGTCTTACTTATGGTTTTGTAGCCCATTCCAGCCTTGTGCAGGTCTATGATCTTTTCCCTGACATCCTTAGAAAGCTCTTTGGTCTTGCCCATGTTGTAGAGGTTAGAGTCAGACTGATTAATTGAGTCTGTGGACAAGAGTCTTTTATACTGGTGACCATTTAAGACAGCTGTCTTTAATGCAGGCACCAAGTTGATTTGGAGCGTGTAACTGGTTTGGAGGAGGCTGAACTCTTAATGGTTGGTAGGGGATCAAATACTTATTTCCCTGTGCACAATGCAAATAAATATATATAATTTTGACTATGTGATTTTTTTTTTTTTTTTTATATAATCTATCTCTCACTGGTAAAATTAACCTAGCCTAAAAATTCTAGACTGTTCATGTCTTTGACAGTGGTCAAACTTACAAAATCAGCAAGGGATCAAATACTTATTTCCTTCACTGTATAAAAATTATCCAGGTAGAGGTGGTAACCGTGGTCCAGCAGTGGGTGCACCAAATCCCACACAATTTTTGTGTTAATTCCCAGTAAGGGGTGAATTCTTGGTGCTGAATACTGCTGTCCTTCGCTTCATATATCCTAAATTTGTACATATACCCTGATGCACTCTCGCAGAGCTTATACATCTTCACGCCATACCTTGCCCTCTTACTCAGCAGGTAATGGTGGAATTGAAGCCTCCCTTTAAAATGTACCAAGGACTCATCAATAGAAATACACTTCTCGGGGGTGTATGCTAGGGCAAACCGGGCACTGAAATAGTCTAATAGGGGTCTCCGTTTATACAAACAGTCAAAACTGTGGTCATCTCGGGGTGGGCACTGCTCATTATCAGCATTATGTAAGAAGCGAAGTATTGCCTCATAACGCATCCTGGACATGGCCATGCGGTACATCGGGGTGTGATATAAAATGTCTGTACTCCAATAGGTCCTAATGGATGGCTTTTTCAGAAGCCCCATGTTCAAGAGCAGTCCCCAGAACTTGCCTAACTCTTCTGCATCTACAGGAGTCCACCTGTGGGATTGGGAAAAAAATTATGTGTTGTTCTTTGTTATATACTGTTGGGTATATAAATTTGTCTGGGACACCATAAGCTCTATAAATTCATCCGTGAAAAAGAACTTGAAAAAGTCCATCTCACTGAGCCCTACCGTGTTAAAGTTTATCCCTGGGCTGCCCGTGTACTCTGGGATTTGGGGCTCGTAATTGTCTGGTGTGGTGGTCTAAATGTGGTCACTTCGCACTTAGGTTTTAACAGTTGCGGAGTCACTTCTCTCAGGGTTTGCAACTGTGGTGGAGGTCCTGGGGTGTCTCCTAGGTGGTACCTCCTCTTCATCACTGGATGAGGAGGTTGATAAATAAAAGAGAGTCTCGCCATCTGACGAGTTTGTGTCAGAGGCAAGAAACGCATAGGCCTCTTCCAGAGAAAATAACCTTTGGGACATATTTTATTATTTATGTGTCACACGTGTAAATTGTGTGCTTAGACACGTGTATTATTTATACAGCAAAATTTATTCTCTTGCACAGTACTTTTATTAGTACTAGTAGAAGCAATAGACTGCTACCTAAAACATTTTTTTTGGTTTTTATGGAACGATTCCCTGACACTAACAAACCCTAATACCAACTGAGATGCTGCAGATAACTAAATATCTATATATATATATATATATTTTTTTTATATATATATATATAGAACGAGTGGATTTCCCTGACACTAAACCTAACTAGGGCGAGGGTTCCTAACACTAAGCCTAACTAGATTTTATGTGAACTTCCCTGACACTAAACCTATCTATGGCGACGATTCCCTGACACTAAACCTAACTAGATTATTATTTAAAGCTTTCCTGACACTAAACCTGACTACGGTGACGGATTCCTGACGCTAAATTCCCTGACCCTAAACCTCACTACGCTTTTTGACGGTTCCTTGACACTAACTAACCCTAATACTAAACTAGCTAGATTATAAATTTCTAAACTAACTTTTTTTTAATTTTAATACATTTTTATATATTTTTTTATTTTTTTGTATTTTATGAGGAAAAAAAATTAAAAAAAATCCTCAGGAACCAAGAAAATGTGGCCCTGAAGACTAAGAAGTGGTCAGTGATAGGAGATCGCTGACTAAAAACGGGGGTGACAAGGGGAACACAGGAGGAGGAGGACAGGTGTGGGAAGTGGATGGAGCAAGTGGGAAGTACAAAAAATAAGGTTTTTCACGTTTTTTTTTCACGTTTTTTGCAAGACAATTCTCTGACACAACCGCTCTGAACAACTCTCCAATGCCAACAGAGAAGTTCAGAGCGGGTGCGGCAGGATGTGACGTCTGGGGCAGGAAATTATGTATGCAATCGCTGCTATTGGTTAGTAGTCACTGACTAACCAATAGCATCGGTCGCTGGGGCAGGACCACTGCAATTGGTCCCGGAGTATTGAGCTGTGATAGCCTGCTGTTGGAAACAGCAGGTATCACATCTCTATGAAGTGTCGGGGGAAAATAGCGATGCATTTTCCCCTGGACGTACTATTCCGGCGCTGAGCGCAAACGATGCACTTAGCGCAACGGAAGTGCGAAGGGGTTAAGGACCACAACAATTTTTTTTTCTCTTTGCATTCCGGTGCTCATAAGTTTATATTTGTTTTTTTTTGTTTGACACAGCTATATGAGATTGTTTTTTGCGGGATGAGTTTTACCAAATACAGGTTGAATTTTATTGGTACATTTACATTATCGTTTCATTAAACTAATTTTTATTTTGACTAAAATACAGAAAAAAGCAGTTGTGCTTAAGTTTATTTATTATGTAAATTTATTACACCGATCTATACACCAATACACCGATCATGATAAATGATGCTATAAATTTGTTGCGCAAATTCTTACGTGAGTACAATACCAAATGTGTGTATATTATTATGTATTAGGACTTACACTACTGCTTATTATTTTACTACACCCACAGATCACATTTATCCTTTGCAGAGAAATTGATGGATCAGTGGGGTAGCTATAGGCGTTGCTATAATTGCGACCAGGCCACAAAGCCAGTGGGCCCAAGCCCCACCACCACGTCTTTTCAAACTTACTATAGAAACTGGGGATTATGCAATAACCTACACGGGCCCCATTACTATATTAACAGTATACTTACCCTCCTTGTTTCTGAGCGCAGCGCTGCTCCACATCTTTCAGCGTCATGAGGTCACAATGCTATGTGCGCTGTGCACAATGTCATGACACTAAATGGCGTCAGGACCTGCGCTGCACCCGGAGTCAAAGAGGAAGGTAAGTATAAGATTACTATGTGTTAGGTTTAGATACAGGGCGCAGCACACCGTATCACACATGCGCCCGGTATCTAAGCCCACCATGTGGTAGGCTTAGATACAGGGCCCAGCAGAGAGTATCACATATGGTGATCACTGTCTGCTGGGCCCAGAATCCAGTCTGTATTTTCCACTAAACTTATATACAGGGTCCAGCAGACCATGGGCCATGTATAAAAGCCTACTAATGTGGTAGATTTAGATACAGGGCCCAGCAGATAGGAACCCCACGTCAATTAAAAAAATATATTTAAATAATAATTGAAAAAATGATGTGGGTTCCCCTTATTTTTCAAAACCAGCCAGATGCAATTTAACAGCAGCAGGCTAGCATTACCAGGGTGGGAAAGCCCACAGTTTCTGGCCTTTCCAAGCCCAAATATACCAATCTGTGGCTGTCCCATTACCCAACCATCACTACAGATGGTTAGGTACTGGATTGTACCCGGCTCTTCCCGGAACCCTTGGTAGCAGTAGGTACCTGGGGTAATAATGGCGATTCATGCTTGCCTCTTCACCAGCTAACACTAAGCTCCACGTTAGTAATGGACGCTGTCAATCAGTCAGCGGCCATTACAAAGGCCCCATACACATGACCGCAGATTTAGTCCGTAATTGTTGGTGACTTTGTTCTTGCCTATGTTTATTTTTATTTTATCCAGTTGTTTTTTTTAGAGATCTAGTTTTTGTATAGTGGTTTTATGTGTATCCTGGGATCAGAAGTTCCACTGGTTTGTTTCCCTCTCCTGTGCTACCAAGCTGTTGTCTTACCCTGCTCTGGGATAGTATTCAGATAGGGTCAGTGAGTGCTGTTTATTCATGTCTACGGTCTTTTCATCTGTTAATGGCTTGCATGCTATTCATCTGCCATCCACTCCATTTATGCATCGTCTCCATCTTGTACTATCTTCAGTATTCGGTTCCGCTTGTCCACTGGTGAGTTACTTGTACCTTTTTGTTTTCTGTCCGTGTTGATGGGTGCTGCACCCATGTACTATTGATTATTTGGTATTGTGGTCTTGAGCACCACAAGTGGCGTAACAATAATAGACAGAAGTGCGATAATTAGATAAAAATATTAAAATAATGATTTTTATGATTACTTTAAAAGTGGGCTGTATATTTCTCCTTATATCAAAATGTATCCGAACTTTTCAAGACATTACCATGCAGTGTAAAGCTCCATTTTAATGATCTTCAGACAAAGCATATATAACTTAAAGCATCTAACCACTTTGTTTTATTTCCTATGAAGCTAGCAGCTAAGTATCTGCTCTTAGAAAATACAGGTTCTAGACATCTAACAATGGCAAAAAATAAATAAAATGGCATGATATATTTAATAATATAAAATCTTCTTTGTAATAGAAGGCACCATGCTGTATATTTTTATTTCAGTTTTAATTCAACATATGAGCATTTCTTAAAAATATGGGAAGAAACATGATGTTTTCTCTTTTGGGAAATTGCCATATCATAATAATAAAAGCAATCCAATGAAGCAAACCCACTAATTACAGGGATTTGAGAGCATTAGTGATGTGGAGTCTAGAAAAATAGTTCTCCAATTACCATGGTAAAAGAAAGGACTTTGTCAAAAACAATTGTAGTAGGACCCTTTCTATTCGACTGCTATCAGAATCCAACTGGCACAGTACAATGCCAGGATTATACCTTGTTCTTTCACATAGCTAAGACAACTACTTTACATTCTGTCACATTATTTGGGGTTTTAAAGGGATTTTCAAGAATTAGGAAAAAATAAAAAGGGTCTGCCTGTCCATGGACTGTGTCTGGTATTGCAGAACATCGATGAGCTCCAATACCCCATGGACAGGTGTGGCAATATTTAGAGGGGGGGATACTTATTTTTTTTATTTCATTTTCTTTAATCCTGGATAACCCTTTAAAATTCAAAATAAATCAAGTACAAATAAATCTTGTATTTTTGTGCATATTGGTTCGGCCTATAAGAAATGTAGTCTATATATACCGTATTGTGTGTATATATTCAATGTGCATTTTAGGTTATTCTCATTTATAGTTAGATTCACAGTTGTTGTTGCTGAACTCCAATTCTTAAGGCTCCTCCACCTACCATGTATTCTGTCATTGGTTCCCACACGGACATAGTCAACTGGATCATCACCAGCCCCACTCAGTAATTTTTCCACCCGTTCCACTACAGGCCGAAACCTGGCACCAAAGAGATAGCAAACCATTTGGTTGAGGCGGTCTTATTGACAAATTATTCTGTCTTCCTGATTATACAATCCCGTATAAACACTAACTGTCTTGCCCTACCTGCATTACCAGCCCCCGACTTCTAATTTAGATTGAGTGGCGCCCTGTGTAGGACTCTCTATTGTTGACGTCCAAAAACCAAAAATTAACCACATATATATATATACATACATACACGGACATACTGGAACATATACACTGTACATACATAAGAGGCACATATTTAGACAAAGAGGAAAATATATATATATATATATATATATATATATATACACACACACACACAAACACATTCTGGAATATATACATATATAAAGGTAAATATATATAGACATACAAAAATTTTATACACACATACATACACACACACACATACACACACATACACACACATACATACACAGACAGGAACATATACAAATACATATAAGGCACATATACAGTGGAGGAAATAAGTATTTGATCCCTTGCTGATTTTGTAAGTTTGCCCACTGTCAAAGACATGAACAGTCTAGAATTTTTAGGCTAGGTTAATTTTACCAGTGAGAGATAGATTATATAAAAAAAAAGAAAAGAAAATCACATTGTCAAATTTATATATATTTATTTGCATTGTGCACAGAGAAATAAGTATTTGATCCCTTTGGCAAACAAGACTTAATACTTGGTGGCAAAACCCTTGTTGGCAAGCACAGCAGTCACAAGTTTTTTGTAGTTAATGATGAGGTTTGCACACATGTTAGATGGAATTTTGGCCCACTCCTCTTTGCAGATCATCTGTAAATCATTAAGATTTCGAGGCTGTCGCTTGGCAACTCGGATCTTCAGCTCCCTCCATAAGTTTTCGATGGGATTAAGGTCTGGAGACTGGCTAGGCCACTCCATGACCTTAATGTGCTTCTTTTTGAGCCACTCCTTTGTTGCCTTGGCTGTATGTTTCGGGTCATTGTCGTGCTAGAAGACCCAGCCACAAGCCATTTTTAATGTCCTGGTGGAGGGAAGGAGGTTGTCACTCAGGATTTGACGGTACATGGCTCCATCCATTCTCCCATTGATGCGGTGAAGTAGTCCTGTGCCCTTAGCAGAGAAACACCCCCAAAACATAATGTTTCCTCCTCCATGCTTGACAGTGGGGATGGTGTTCTTTGGGTCATAGGCAGCATTTCTCTTCCTCCAAACACGGCGAGTTGAGTTAATGCCAAAGAGCTCAATTTTAGTCTCATCTGACCACAGCACCTTCTCCCAATCACTCTCAGAATCATCCAGATGTTCATTTGCAAACTTCAGACGGGCCTGTACATGTGCCTTCTTGAGCAGGGGGACCTTGCGGGCACTGCAGGATTTTAATCCATTACGGTGTAATGTGTTACCAATGGTTTTCTTGGTGACTGTGGTCCCAGCTGCCTTGAGATCATTTACAAGTCCCCCCCCCCCCCCGTGTAGTTTTCGGCTGAGCTCTCACCTTCCTCAGGATCAAGGATACCCCACGAGGTGAGATTTTGCATGGAGCCCCAGATCGATGTCGATTGACAGTCATTTTGTACGTCTTCCATTTTCTTACTATTGCACCAACAGTTGTCTCCTTCTCACCCAGCGTCTTACTTATGCTTTTGTAGCCCATTCCAGCCTTGTGCAGGTCTATGATCTTGTCCCTGACATCCTTAGAAAGCTCTTTGGTCTTGCCCATGTTGTAGAGGTTAGAGTCAGACTGATTAATTGAGTCTGTGGACAGGAGTCTTTTATACAGGTGACCATTTAAGACAGCTGTCTTTAATGCAGGCACCAAGTTGATTTGGAGCGTGTAACTGGTCTGGAGGAGGCTGAACTCTTAATGGTTGGTAGGGGATCAAATACTTATTTCTCTGTGCACAATGCAAATAAATATATATAATTTTGACTATGTGATTTTCTTTATTTTTTTTTATATAATCTATTTCTCACTGGTAAAATTAACCTGGCCTAAAAATTCTAGACTGTTCATGACTTTGACAGTGGGCAAACTTACAAAATCAGCAAGGGATCAAATACTTATTTCCTCCACTGTATACAAGCACAAAGACATATTCACATATATACCCACATATATACACAGTGCAGATAATGTAGTAGATTTCACCTGCAGCTCCCCATATAGTACAATGCCCCCCATATGAGCTTCCCATACAGTATAATGCCCCCCATATCAGCCCCCCATACAGTCTAATTCCTCCATATCAGCCCCCATGCAGTATAATGCCCCCCATCTTATCTTAGCCCCCATACCATATCATCCCCCCATTCAGTATAATGCCCCCCCCCGCAATATAAGCCACCCCATACAGTATAATGCCCCCATATGTGCATAATAGAAAAATAGCATAATTACTTATCCCCGTTCCCACACCGAGTGGAGGATCCTTCGCCTCCCCCCAGTGTGTGCTATGAGTGACTCGGCGCAGACAGGCGCGATGATGACGCTACATCCCGCCAACCTGCGTCGAGCCGCTCAGGGCACAGTGAATGCTGGATCAAGGAGACGTCAGCTCCTTGCTCCAGCATTGAATGCAACCGGGACCTCGGTGAATAACTCGCGACCCCCCGGAGGTCTTCACATGAATCCCCAGGGGGACGCGACACACAGTGTGTAATGTATTGTGTTGTATTGTGCAGTTTGCGGTGGAGAGAGGAGGGGGGCTGTCATTTAACGGGCCCCCCCTCTCCACCGCAAACGGCACAATACAACACAATACATTACAAGGCAACACAATACATTACAATACATTACAAGTCAACACAATACATTACAATACAGACTCTGTAGCTCACCTTGAGTACTCCGCATCAGTTCTTCCACTGCACTGGCTGGAAGACGTGTCACGTGACAACACGGTCACATGGTACACTAAGTATACCATGTGATCGTAACCAGGAAGTGCCGGCTTCACGGCACAGAAAATTAATTTAACAAGCGTGCTGTATGGCAACGGGGGCCCGTGGGCCCCCCAGGCTTAGGGTCCCAGTCGCATCTGCGACCGCTGCAACCCCTATAGCTACGCCACTGATAGGGTCTCCCCATTATTATCAAAGAATACCAAAATAAATAGCTTTTCGTCATGAAGTGGACCAACTAACATTTAGTCCAAGGCAGCACTCTTGCCAAAATGTTACCGTCACCATTAAGGAACGAGATCGGGCGATATGCCTCTACACTCCGTGGATCCTTATCTGACTTTAGAATAGTGACTATCAACATATCCCAAATTTTAATTGTAAAACACAATGGAATATATTGGTAATATATAAATAAATCATATGATAATATATAAATAAATTATTATGATTATGAAATTTATTAATACAATTTTTTTATTCTATCGGAGTGTTAAATTTGCCTTTACAACTGTGTTGCAATGACTAAATGTATATTTCTAGTTATTTGGCAGAGAGATAACAAATGTTATTTCCCCAGAGGCAAACCCTATATCACAGAATCTCCATAAAAAAAATGATTGCCAATTAAAACATCTGCACTTGTTGCCAAGATCAAAAACTGATATTACGAGCATGAACTGGATCAGAATACTACATGCTGGGTAATACTATGTGTAGCACAGGGGTCTCAAACTCGGCCGGGTAAGTGGGCCACATATAGAAAAAATGGGAAGTTGACGGGCCGCATTACTTTCAAATTTGATACAATACAAAATTATTGTTAATCAATTAGTTATTTAATCTACTCCTAACACTATATTACTATAATAATAATACTACATTACTATAATAATACCGCTAGGTGTAAAATTTGAGAGATTTCTCCACGTGCTTATTTCAACAATCCAGTTTTCCAGTCCTCTGTAGAAGTTGCCACAGTGCCCTCTGTAGCTAATGCCACAGTGCCCTCTGTAGCTAATGCCACAGTGCCCTCTGTAGCTAATGCCACAGTGCCCTCTGTAGCTAATGCCACAGTGCCCTCTGTAGCTAATGCCACAGTGCCCTCTGTAGCTAATGCCACAGTGCCCTCTGTAGCTAATGCCACAGTGCCCTCTGTAGCTAATGCAACACACCCCTAGATAATGCCACAGTCTCCTCCGTACATACTGCCACAGTGCCCTCTGCAGATAATGCCACACACACCCCAAGTAGATAGCTCCACTGGGGCTCCCTCTAGGAGTGGAATCCCCAGCAGTGATGTCAGGGGATCCTCCTGGACCGGAATGTGATATCAGGGGCAGCCCCAGACATTTTGGACACCGATGTCAGTAAATTCCACAGAGTCCCGGAGCAGAGCCGATACTAGCGCTCTGCCCGGGACTCTGCTCCGGGGAAGACCCTGACACACTGTCCATATATGGACAGCGATGTCAGGGAATTCCACAGAGTCCCGGAGCAGAACCTATACTAGCGCTCTTAATGGGACTCCGGCTCTGGGAAAGCTACAGACATCGCTGTCCATATGTGGACAGCAATGTTAGGGAATTCCAGAGTCCCGGAGCAAAGTCTGTACTAGCGGCTCTGTGTCCCACGGGCCGCGTGTTTGAGACCCCTGGTGTAGCATATGCTGATCTACTACACTCACAATCTACTATAAAAAAAATCACAAAGCTATAGCTGCAAACATGGCCAGCATTATATATTAGGTGTATGATATTCTGTAAGAAAGGAAAATCCTAAACACGCAGATCTGGAGAACCCGCTCTAATCCCCAAATCAATTCTCATTTGACCTTTCAAAATTTTTTATCTCTCTGTGCCCCAGGCATCAAAACTAAGACTGATATTTCCGCAAGCAGATGAATACGCACGTACATTTCAATGTTCTTCTTGAGCTACGAAGTTAAAGGGAAGAAAATGCATTGATGTAATTAATTCAATCCATATGAAGTTAAGAAGGAACTGATTATATTAAGATAAAACTTACATATTTCTCTATAGAATCATAGATATGCAGATATTATCATTTGGATTTTCATATTTTTATGGAAACAAATCTCTTTTCTGAAGCCACGTCCTAATCTCAAATAACATTTCTTCTTACATTTCTAGAATATTATTTTTAGAATTAACTACAATTTTAATACTAAAATGTTAATTTATTATATTTTTTTATATTTAGAAATGACTACAATTCTAAAAGTACATTTAGTTGTTTGCAAATCGTAGCTTTACTTGTTGAAATCTTTAGTGCTTTACAGCACGGGGGACCGGGGTTGAAATCCTGCCAGAGGAAACATCTACATGGATTTTGTACACACTGGGGTGGATTTACGAATATCTGTGCTAAGAATGTCAAAAAAATGTGTTACAATTTGCCGCATTTCAATTTAGAGCAGATATTTTTACCTGTTTGGACATTTTAAAAAAAGTTCTGAAAAAGGGACGGGGTTAGCAGAAAAGTGGTGTGGCCTAAAATTCGGAAAATATCTGGCACAAAAAAAATTCTGTTGCAAAATAATGCAACTCAAAGGTTATATAAGGCGGAGAGAATGGTCTAGCAAGTCTAACAAGATGCACCAAATGTATCATACAACATGCATCCCTGTGATCAATTTGGTGCATCTTCTGGCTGCCTGGTCTAAGCTTACATTGCCTAAAACTTACACGGCTTAGTAAATCTGCTCCACTCTCTGTGTTTTTGTGGGTTTCCTCCTACAGTCCATAGACAGGACTAATAGGTTATTTGGTTCCTATTGAATTCATCCTAGAGTATGACAAAGAAACATTAGATTATGAGTATTTTCAGGAATGAATGTGAGTGATCACAGTACTGAAGAATATATTGGTCAGCCTCGATCGAGTTCTGAGTTTTCTCCGATCCTGGCTGTCAGTGCTGGAGTGTGGCTGTCTATATCTGCACTACAACTGTGTTAATATCATGAGCACAGCCTCTATGCCACGATCTATCACATACATGTACGTTGGGATGTGGGAAGGGGGATGTCTACATTTCAATTCAACGGGTTGTAAATGAACCCTTTAAGTGACAAGTCTATTTTTGACCTTAATGATCAACCAATTATTTGTTGTTTTTTTCATCATAACTTTTTTATTTTTCTGTCGACATAGGTGTATGTGGATTTTTTTTTTTTTTTTGTGGGATTAGTTGTATATTTTTAATGGCTACTATTTTGGGGTACATATAATTCTTTGATGAACTTTTATTAACTTTTTTCGGGAAAAAAGAAATTTTGCCATGGTTCTATGTGTTTTAAATTTACGCCGTTCACCGTGTGGTGTAAATAACATGTTACCTTTATTCTATGAGTCGGTACGAGTACGATGATACCACATATGTAGCGTTTTTTTTATGTTTTGCTTCTTTTGCACAATAACAACACTTTAGAACTAAAATAATTTGTTTTTGAATCGTTGTTTTCCCAGAGCCATAACTTTTTTATTTTTTTCCATCAATGTAGTGATATGTGGGTTTGTTTTTTGCGGGACGAGACGTAGTTTTCATTGGTACTTTTTGGGGTTCATGGGACATATTGATTAACTTTTATTACTTTTTTGGAGGGTAATGGAAAAAAATATCAATTCCGCCATAGTTTATTTGCGTTTTTTTTTTTTACGACGTTCAACGTGCAGTTTAAATTACATGTTACCTTTATAGGTCATTACGGTCACAGCGATATCATATATTTGTACTTTTATTTATTTTTTACACTTTTACTAAATAAAACCACTTTTTAGGGGAAAAAATTGTTTAATTTTTTTTAACTGTAATCTTTATTAATAATTTTTATTTAACCTGTATTGCTTATTTTTCCAGTCCCACTAGGGGACTTCACTTTGCAATCTTTTGATCACAAATATAATGCTTTGGTATACCAAAGCATTACTGCCTGTCAGTGTAAAACTTACAGGCAATCTATTAGGCCATACCTCTGACACAACCTAATAGGCATATAGCCAGGGCAGGGCTGTGGGCCTTTGTTAGGCCCCTTGCTGACACGACACCCCATCGGAGGCCCGCAATTGCATTTGTGGGTCGCCGATGGGTGAGAGAGGGAGCTCCCTCCTTCTGTAAACAAATTACATGCTGTGGTCGCTATTGACAGCAGCATTTAACGACTTAAATGGCCGCGATCAAATTAAACTTGAATCGCTACCGTTGGAGCAGGAGCCCGGCTGTCATCAGACAGCCAAGCACCCACTCCAGCCTGCACGGGACACCTGTGCACGACTAAGACTAGACTGCCGTGAAAAGGTGGCGGCCTAGCCTAAGGCCACTTTGTGACCGCCGTGAAAAGGCTTTTTGGTGGTCAATAGGGGGTCAAGTTGTTGTCTCACATAGCAACTTATCATGTATACACAGGTCCTACCGCTGGGACCTCCACCGATCCCGAGATCAGGGGTCCCTTACAGCGCTCTGTTATGCCCATCAATGCAACAGAGAATGAATGGAGGGCCAGCGTGCATGCATGACCGCTGCTCCTCTCAAACAGGGGACTCGGCACCCCCCGTTCTCGTGATCATTGGGTGTCACAGCAGTGGGATCTCCAGCTATTAAACACTTATCCCCTATTCTGTAGATCGATTATACATTGCTATGGTAGGATAACCCCTTTAATTACAAATGCTCATTTTGCAATATATTTTTTAACATTATAAAACTGCATCATGCTGTGTTCTCAGGTTTATCAGGAAAAAACACGAATATGTATTTATATGGATATGAGATAGATATGAATTACATAGACAGATTGGTATGAAAGAGAGAAACGGATAGATATGAAACAGGGAGATGGATATTAGATAGATGGATATTAGATAGATATATAGATATTAGATAAATAGATAGATAGGAGATAGAGAGATATTATATAGATAGATATGAAAGCCCACCGGATCGCTGTCTTCTGGGTTAAACAGGCACGTTTGGCACAGTAAGAACAGACTTCAGTCCAGTCATAGTGAGAAAACAAATGAATAAAGTAAATCCTAGGCCGTCTGGCCACTAACTAAACATGCAGTTCCTAACTACAAAGAGCTGAGCCTAGAGCTCCAGCTCTCAAACACAACACCACAGATAAAAACAAGGGGACATATAACTCAAAAATACCAAAAAAAGGCCATACTTACAAATGGACACAGCCAGGTCAGAAACGCTGATGAAGGAGAGTGAGCAGGTGCTTTAAATAATAATAACCACTCCCACTAGTCTTGAGGGGAGTGGCGTATGGTGCATGGGATGAGTAGTAAAAAATAATAAATGAATAGTGTATGCACAAGTGATAAAAGGGGTGAAATATAGGGGGCAGTAATGAGTAAAGTGCATAAATAAAGATAAATGAATAATGGGGTGCCAGTGTGTGAAACATGGAGGGATAGTGTGTAAGTCATGAGGCGCAGCGTGTATATCCAGGTAGAAGTCTATTTGTGACGCCTTGATAATTCATAGAGCGGGCTACCCTGCTTACTAGCCGTAGCAGAAAACAAATGAATAAATAAAGTAAATCCTAAGCCATCTGACCACTAACTAAACATGCAGTTCCTAACTACAAAGAGCTGAGCCTAGAGCTCCAATTCTCAAACACAACACCACAGTTGCTTTACTCACATCCAGCTTTCCCAGGAGAGAGAGAGAGACTGAACTCTGCCTCTGTTTTAAAGCACACCTCAGCTGTGCGGGTAATTAGCCAGAATGCAATACCTGAAGTGGCTAGTGGAATAGGAACCCTCCCAACTTTCCCTATTTTAACAACCAGGCCCTTTTACACAGGTTTTCCCAGAAAACCCTTGAGCAAGGAAAACACATTTTCCCTCTAGCTCAATTCCCTGGCTGTTTTAAAATGTATATGACAGGAACCTGGGTGAGATGTACACTCACTCCACTACTTTTCCCCTGGTCCTGTCACATATCCTCCCCCCCCCCTGTTTCGACCTCGGGGGCGGAGCAATTTGTGCCTCCAAGCAATAGACCCTGGACAGGGCATCTGCGTTTTCCTGTTGACGTCCTGGTCTATGCTGGACTACAAAACTGAAGTTTTGTAACGACATGAACCATCGGGTCACGCATCTATTTTTCTCCCGATTTTCGCACATCCATTTGAGGGGAGCATGGTCAGTGACCAGTCTGAATGTTCTCCCTATCAGATAATACCTGAGAGCTTCTAAGGCCCATTTTATCGCCAAGCACCTTTTCTACAGTGGCCTAGTTTTTCTCATGCTCATTTAGTTTTTTACTCCGGTAAACCACCAGATGTTCTTCTCCTCCCCTCAGTTGTGACAATACAGCCCCTACTCCTACATCAGAGGCATCAGTTTGCACCACAAACTCTTTCTTCAAGCCTGGTGTTATTAACACTGGCTGGGCACATAGAGCATGCTTTAAGCTCTGAAAAGCCTGCTCCGCTTCAGTGATCCATTTGACCATAACAGAATCTTTACCCTTTATGAGGAACAGTTAAAGGTGCAGTAATGGTAGCAAAATTTTCAATAAACCGCCGGTAATAACCGGTTAAGCCCAAGAAGGCCCTCACCTGTTTTTTGTTTATCGGCCTGGGCCAGTTCTGAATGGCCTCAACCTTATTTATTTGAGGCTTGATAATACCTCGCCCAATTGTGTACCCCAGGTATTTCGCCTCTTCCTGTCCAACGGCACACTTTTTGGGTTTGCTGTCAAACCGGCTTCTCTAATAGAGTTCAAGACTGCTTGAACTCTGGGTAGATGACTCTCCCAATCTGGGCTATGTATGATCACATCATCCAGATAGGCAGCGGCATATTTGTGATATGGCCTTAGAATTCTGTCCACCAACCGCTGGAAGGTGGCCGGATCCCCATGCAGACCAAAGGGAAGGACCACATAGTGAAAGTGTCCCTCAGAGGTGCTAAAGGCGGTTTTTTCTTTGGCCGAATCGGTCAATGGCACTTGCCAGTAGCCTTTGGTAAGGTCTAAGGTTGTGAAATACCTGGCATTACCCAGCCTATCCATGAGCTCATCCACCCGTGGCATTGTATAAGCATCAAACTTGGATTCAGCAGTCAGTTTCCGGAAGTCATTACAAAGCGTAAGCGGCCGTCAGGTTTTGGGATTAAGACTAGCGGATTGGACCAATCACTATGTGACTCCTCTATGACTCCCAGTTTTAGCATCATTTGCACTTCTTCGGCTATTGCTTTACGTCTAGCCTCGGGCACCCTGTAAGGCTTTTGGTTTACCCTGACGCTTGGTTCGGTTATTATATCATGCTTAATTACTTTGGTTCGACCGGGTAGCTCAGAAAATACATCTCTGTTGCTCTGTACAAACTCTTGGATTTGAGAACCTTACAGGGTGTTTGGAATTTTTACCTCTGGTATCCCAGAGACCTGAATCACTTTATCCATACTGTTGGTGGCCACCAACACTTCACGGTCCTTCCATGATTTAATTAAATTAATATGATACATTTGGTAGGGTTTGCGTTTACCTGGTTGATGCACCCGATAATTTACCTCTCCCACCTTCTCTACAATTGCATAAGACCATTGCATTTTAGCCAGGAATTTACTTTCCACGGTAGGGACTAGTATCAAGACCCCGTCCCCAGGGCTGAAACTCCTTATCTTAGCGGCCCTATTATAAACCCAGGACTGACTCTCCTGGGCCTGCTGTAAGTGTTCCCTTACCAGGGGCATTACTTTTTCGATTCGGTCCTGCATCTGCGCAATGTGTTCAATCACAGATTTGCATGGGGTAGGTTCATGCTCCCAAGTCTCTTTGGCAATATCTAACAGACCACAGGGGTGTTTGCCATAAACTAACGTGAAAGGGGAAAACCCTGTAGACGCTTGGGGTACCTCCCGGACAGCAAATATAAGGTAAGGTAAAAGACAATCCCAGTCCTATCCATCCTGGGCCACCACTTTTCTAAGCATCCCCTTTAAGGTTTTATTGAACCTCTCCACCTACCCGTCTGTTTGGGGATGGTAGATGGAGGTACGCAAGTGCGTTATTTTCAATAATTTGCATAACTCTTTTGTAACTTTTGACATGAAGGGTGTCCCTTGGTCTGTGAGTATCTCTTTGGGAATCCCTGTCCGGGTAAACATAGAGAACAACTCTTTGGCAATGGTCTTAGCGGACACCTTCCTTAGTGGGATAGGCTCTGGATAGCGGGTAGCGTAATCAAGGATCACCAGAATATGCTGGTGTCCCCGGGCGGACTTCACAAGAGGTCCTACCAGATCCATTGATATCCTCTCAAAGGGGGTTTCAATAATCGGTAGAGGCACGAGAGGGCTCCTAAAATTTGCTACAGGTGTAACGACGGGGGTAGGGAAACGAACAAGTGAGCCCTAATCTACCCGCCACTCTGTCCCTGCTTACTTGCAACGACCCGCCCTAGGTGACGGGGTACAACTGGGCGGCAGTCCCTACGCTCAGTAAGTGCACGAGACAAAGATACAAAGGAATACAAAGCAAAGGGAAAGGGGCAGTTGCCCACGGCAACACCGTGAGCAACCAGAGTGGTGAACGAGCCAAGTCAAACCAGGAGAGCACGAGGTTCCAAACGCAGAACAGGAGAGTAGTCAGTAAGCCAGGGTCAGTATGGAGCAGGATCAAATAGTTAGGAGCTGTAGCTGGGCCAGGAAACCACACGGAAAGAATCACAAGCAAAGGAGGAACAGGAAAGGCAGGTATAAATAGACAGAGGGCGGGAGCTATCTGCGATAGACTCTCCCACTCCTAAGCCTGCCATCCTGAGTGGTGGAAGATGGAGTCAGTCTCAGAGACGTAGATTCAGGTGCAGACTGATTACCTATGGGAGTTAACCCCGAAGCTGTGCCTGGCAGATCCTTCACAACAGGGTTGTGTAATTGACACTGTGGGCAGGATTCACAATATCTTTTTACCTCTTCATGTACCCCTGGCCAATAAAACCTTTGCAAGATACAGTATTTTGTTTTGTCATAGGTCAGATGTCCCCCTAGCACATGTGAGTGAGCTAGATCTAACACATTTTGGCGAGGAGTCTTAGGCACTACCAATTGTTCTACCACTTGGCCCCCTACTTCACCGACTCTATATAGCAGGTCCCTTTCCTGGGCAAAATGGGGAAATATTTTCTCAGCCCCGGGGTTTTGGAAATATTTTCTCAGCCCCATTTATTACTTTTAAATTTTCCCTGGCATGGGTTAATGTAGGGTCTCTGAGTTAAGCAGTGTCCAGGACCACTCTTTCGACGACCTGTCCAGCAGTGATGACATCTGGCTGCAGCCACTTTTTAGCCAGGTGGATTAGGTCGTACATCTGGGATCTTGCTGGTCTATCCAGATGGAAAGCCCAGGTGCGTACCCGCTGGGCTCTAACCGCAGGTGTCACTCCCAAGCGTGACAGAATTTCAGCTTTCAACTTTGGGTATTGCATTGGCCTCTTGCTCATTTAAGTCGAAGTAGGCTTTTTGGGCTCTCCAGTGAGAACGGAGCAACTATATCCGCCCACCGATCTGCTGAAAGTCTCTCTCTCTCTCTCTCTCTGCAGCCCTTTCAAAAATAGTGAGGAAAGCTTCCACATCCTCTGGTGTCATTTTCTGGAGCGAGGCTTGCACTCTCCTTCCAGCACCTGCAGCTTCTGCCTGGACTTGAGGTTTTTCAGCCAGCACCTTTGTCTGCTCCACCAGATTTTTATTCATCACCTGCTGCTCTCTGAAGGCGGCTTGTGTAGACTCTAGAAGCAAACGATTTGTTTCCTGCTGCTTAGTATTTTCTTGGATCAGCTGTTTAACAACTTCCTCCATGTCTGCAGTGTTTGACTTTTTCTTTAGCACTGCCGATTTAACCCAGGACATCAGACTGGCAAGATTCTTGTGCCAATGCTGATCTTACTGCGCCCGCATTCTTGCACCATTTGTAAGGGGGCAGCCCACTGGATCGCTGTCTCCTGGGGTAGACAGGCACTTTTGCCACAGTAGGAACAGACTTCAGTCCAGTCACAGAGTGGTACTACTGGCCTCAGCCAGTTTTATTAGGTAAAAAAGCCGTAGCAGAAAACAAATGAATAAATAAAGTAAATCCTAGACTGTCTGGCCACTAACGAAACATGCAGTTCCTAACTACTTAGAGCTGAGCCTAGAGCTCCAACTCTCAAACACAACACCACAGTTGCTTTACTCACATCCAGCTTTCCCAGGAGAGAGAGACTGTGAACTCTGCCTCTGTATAAAGCACACCTCAGCTGTGCAGGTAATTAGCCACAATGCAATACCTGAAGTGGCTAGTGGAATAGGAACCCTCCCAACTCTCCCTATTCCAACAAACAGGCCCTTTTACACAGGTTTTCCAGAAAACCCTTGAGCAAGGAAAACGCATTTTCCTTCTATCTCAATTCCCTGGCTGTTTTAAAATGTATATGACAGGAACCTGGGTGAGATGTACACTCCGTACACTACTTTTCCCCTGGTGCTGTCACAAAATAAATATATATGTATATGTGTGTGTGTATATATATATATATATATATATACACATACACATATGTGTGGTAGATAGATAATTATCCTACGTTTATCTGGATTCAAATCTCTAGTCTAGCTAATTTTATGACTTACAAATCAACGCGGCGTAGTGGGCATAATTCATGCCAATTTTTGCCTTTAAGCCTTTTATTCAGTTTTGCTTCATCATTTTTTTTTCTTAAATCTTAAACAGGTATATAGTATTCTACATGTGATGTTTATCTGTATTCAAGATCAACTGTAGGAAACCAATCAATTCCCCGTCTGTAAACTAATTGATATGTAAAAAAGGTTAGCACTTGAACATAGGTTCCAGCAAGGAAATGCACTACTTTTTTCAGCGCATCAAACCTATCGATCTATTTGACAAGCATGTTAATAAGCGCCCTCACACACTTGATGCGATAGGAACACAACTCATCTATTGGTAAGAGACCTTTGTTTCTATGAAGGAATCTTAAATGATATTATGTACCCCGACTGAATACAAAATAGCTATAGAGTAAACCTTGGAAAATGAGGACTGTAATTGGAATAAACTTATTAATAATAATTGTATTACATATTTTAATTCCTATTCACTACTAAATATTAACTTTGGAGTAAAATATTTGAATAATTCTCGCCAAAATTGCCAATGGTACTTTGGTGGTAAAGTTAAACCATCCAAATCTACGTATATCTAGAAACTGTAACATCTTTTGAAACAAATTAACTTGTGTAGTAGCAGTTAATCCTGGGTGTCAAGCAGTTCTGCCTTTTTCCTAAGTAATTTAAAAGATAATTTCCCTCTGGACTCTCCAGCGTTTAAATATGCCGTTCAGATTGCCAGTGGATCTACTTCTGAATGAAGAATGCCAGCCGGCACAGTTATAATAATTTACTAGAAAAGACAAAGCCAAGACTTTTTGTTTTATATTGAAAATACTTAAAGGTTTGTATTGGATTAAGAACATTCTGATTAGAACACTTGAATACGTAAGTGCTTTCAAAGTTGTCACTTGAATTGCACTTCCCTGCTAATTTAAAAGAAATAAAAAGTCAGAGCAATGTTTGTTAAAAATAATACAAATCATTTGATATTATATATATAATTAAAATAAATTTTATTATAAATAGTCCAAAATCAGACTCTGTTCACACACATTTGTTGTGTACATCTGGGTTATATGCTCTAATAGAGTTGCATACATCTGCCATTGACTGGCTTTGCAAACAAACGTATATCATGCAGTGTCTTTTTATTGGGAAGTGTAGTCAGTCATACGGTACTGTGCAAAAGTTTTAGGCAGTTATGGAAAAATGCTGCAAAGTAAGAAATCTTTCACAAATGGATGTGTTTAATAGTTTGTTTTTATCAATCAACAAAATACAAAGAGAATGAACAGTGGAGAAATCCTTATCAAATCAATATTTGGTGTGATCACCCTTTGCCTTCAAACCAGCATCAATTCTTCTATGAAAGCATTCTTCCTTTGCAGCATTTTTCCACAGCTGCCTAAAACTTTTGCACTGTACTGTATGTCAAAAGAACACTATTTTTAAATACATGTCCAGTCCATATCTATGGGTCTGACCGGCACATATGTCAGGAGATTTAATTATTATTACTCACAGGCATAATGTATTGGTATACATAGATATATAGAAAATATGACCGTACATTAAAAGGTATAAAAAAAATAAAAATTCCCTAATGGGACTAAAAAAAAAAGGCTAAAAACGAATGTGGCACAAACACTAGTGTCGTACGGTATCCTGGATGGGTGAGATTAGTTGAGGCATAGTGGGGGCGACTGCGTCTCTATCGCCCCCACATAACTCTGGAGCCAACTCTGTACACACTTTATCCAGACTTGCAAATAGCCCTGGTTCTCATAGGATCGTCCCACAAACTTGTGCTCGAAAGAGAGAGGATAATGCAAATTTGCATAAATGGATCTTTTTCTGACGATTTTAGGGTTTTACCAGGTGTTGACCGGGTGAGATTTACAAATGTCCCATATTATTTTATGATTAATGTTATAATTATTTAGTGTTAATGTGTGTTCTGTTGTTAAACCCTCAGTCTATGTTATCTCTGTTTACTGTGCATTTGAATGCCATCTGTTGGTGCCTGGGAACAGCTATTTTGGACTGGAAAATGCTAATTCACCAGTGGAATTAGTGACCGAAAATCCAGGAAAATGTCTACCTCCATGATTACAACTTCATCTCACAAATCTCCAATTCTCAGGTCCTCCAGAAACATTTCTAGATGTGTGTAGATGATACTCGTAGCTCTTTCTAAAAGTTTTACTTATATGACCTGCTGACTTTAACCCTATTGTCCCTTTAACCATTTCAATGTCCTTTTAAGTTTAGTCATTCTTTACTTTTACAGTATGCAACAAGTCTTTATATATATATTTTTTTTAAATGTAAGGGTTATAGCAAAGATTTTCAGTAACGTTTTGTTATTTCTTGGAGGAGTTAACTTGCCATCATATAACTCCCATAAGGGAGTAAGATAGCTGAAAGCAACCACAAATTTAAAGTTTTAGTTTAAAAGCTATAAAACCCGAGATTTTAATAACAGATTGTGCAAATTGCTTCATAAATCATGCCGGAATTGAGTCACACAGTAGTTCGCAGAAATAAAGAGAGTTAGGAAAAAAAACACACAAAACGTAACAATCGCAACACAGGTGGAATATCAATTGAATCAATTGCACACAGTGAAGAGTCCTTAAATCTTACTGTATAGGTATATATTATATAGCATGACAAACACTGGAGTATCATGGCGAGCCTGTAACCTCTAAGGATAAAAAAAATGGAAAACAATATTATAGCTGCTACTGACGCCTATAATAACTATTTTCTATCACTTCTGGATTATTTTTGTAGCTCAGCTTCTACTGTAGATATCACCTGCACTCTTCATACTTTATGACAGTGATTCCTAACAAGGTTTTTTGGAATGCTTTATCCTTCGAGTTTGTTTGAGGTATTCGGTTTCCTCCATGCCGAAATGGATGAAAATCACTATTCTGGAGAGTTAATAATTACTTGATCTCATTGTAACTGGGTACAGGGATCCAAAAGCGCCCCCTAAATGCGATAATGGCAAATATGTTTTTCTTTGTTTATCTCCAGATTATAAATGGTCAAATGGTGGCATAGAGAGGGCATAAAGTGCTTAGCGGTGGAATAACTAACAAAGAATTAGTGGGAGGGTATCCAGCACTGCCCAGTTTCCACTGCTTGTCGTAACCATATCATGTCCACTACATGCCGCCCTAGATACAGATTTAAATAGCTTTCATCGAGTTCAATACGAGTCTAAAAACGATATGCAGCTAGTCGCCCCCCCCCCCCCAAAGTGGTGGCTGCATAAAGCCAGAATTATATAATTTATCAAGTCACAAAAAAACCAGAGCTTTCCTATACAGATATAGTATAAAAATTAGCTTGCAAAGATTTTTGGACCTAAATGAAATACATTATCTATAATATAGGCATAGTATATTTGGTAGAGGGAAGTGTAAGGCATTCTGAGTTTTTTGAGAACAAAGGTCATCTGACCCCCCTCCTGCCTGGTGAGATGGCCACGGGATGCCGATTCTAGGTGGGAAGGTGACCACACATGTGCTTCTTCTCATCATGTTCTATGGGAGTTAGAGAAAACCCCAGCAAGCGCTGCTCGACTGTTTTCGTAACTCCCATCAAACAAAATAGAGGGAGCCGTGTGAATGCGCGCATGAGGCCAGCATCCGCCTTATCTCAATATAGATGTGGGTCCCAGAGCTGCGACATGCTTCTATCAGACATTTATGGCATATCAAATGTCTGATATGGTAATATTCCTTTAACTCTTTCCCCTTATAACTTTGTTGACTCCCATTTTCTCATGAATTGGCTATCATTTGCGGTGGTCTATCATTCTTTAACATTATCAGGGTCATAAATCAATCTGAATAGACATTTTTCCTGTAGAGTGTAGCAGGAGGATATATTGCCAAATAAAGATTAAAAGAAACAATAAAGCAAAAGTAGAGGATTTTGGGAAAGTGATATTTTAAATGTGTTACCACGTGTTCTGACGTGCCCATTGTGTTTGTATTATTACCCTTACTATTCCTTCTTGTTTATATATTAGGAAATGAGTTGCGTCAAGGACTTTATACTCTCCTCTAAAACAGGTCCTGTCACATTTGTAACCGCTTGTAGCACAAAAACCACTGTGGCATCGGCGGTCAGAGTGAGGTCGGTGCATGCTGTGACGGGAATGGACCAGCCCAGTCACCTGACTTAAGTCATCTGACCTCACATCACTGACGTGAGGTCAGGTGATCGTACTTGTCCACTCTCGAGCCGACACGCACCGATCTCACTCAGACCGCCGCCGCCATAGTTGGCTCCTCCTGCTCTTAAATGTGAGTGAGTAGGGCGAATGGAGCCAAATAGCGCATGACGTGGCTGACCGGTCTGAGTAAGGTCGGGGCAGACCAAATTATCTCACGGGCCTTATACGGCCCGTGGGCCGGAGGGTCTCCACCCCTGCTATAAACAATGTGCTTCTTGGTTAGGCTCACTAATGCTGCAGTCTGGGTGCTCCTAATATCTTCTGGAATGAGCCTCTCCATGCCTTTTTTCCTTCTCTCTTAGCTCCCCCATGGGCTCTCTGGTCTTGGTAACAAAGGACACCGTTATCTGGTTCAATCCTTTCATCTTCATTGTCACTGTCTGCATTTCCCTTTTGTATGACTGACTACAGTCTACAAACACCTCCTTCATCATGTGTGTAACACCTGCTGCGCTCCAGTGCCACCTGTAATTTGGTGAAGCAGCATTGGCAGTCACACTCTTTGTGGCATCGGTGGTCATAGTCCCAGATTTTCACCACCTTCTATATGTCCCAGACATAAACATATCCCATGCCTCCTTTGTGTGTGCAATTTAGGCAGGGAACTCCACCTGCTTGTTGAGTAAATCGAAGTTGGAATAGATCTCTGGGAGATCATTAGGGAGTAAAGCAGACCGCTGCACTAGAATACTAACCACAAGTAGAGATATTTATTTAACATATGGAGGCAACGATAGTATACTATGGGAATGTGGTTCTCACACGTCTCAGGAATGGCAAGATCGCTTGACAAAAAACATCCTGGACACACGTCACTGCCTGTCCTAGACAGCCAGAGTTTGTGAGGATTGTCCCAACCAAGTTAGTGAGACACAAAGACAAACAATTAAAAATAAAAATAAAACAGGTCAGCTGGTGGAGAATGCGGGCATGTCCAGCAGCCTTAGTCTCCTTTGTAAGTGACCCGGACAGAAGCATTTTCTATGACAGACTAAGCGGCCGCAGGTGACATTTTCTCTCTCTTTCTCTCTTTCTCTCTTTCTCTCTCTTTCTCCTTCTCTCTCTCTCTCTCTCTCTCTCTTTCTCTCTTTTTCTCTCTCTTCTGCTTTTTCTTTCTTTCTCTCTCCTTGCAATTTTTTATGTTGTCTTTGTGTCTCACTAACTTTGTTGCACTATGTGGGGTTGGGACAATCCTCTGACACTGTGGCTGTCCAGGACAGGCAGTAACGGCTCCAATAAGCATGGCCTGTTAAACTTGACTAACTGCAAATAAAAGGGAATCACAATTTGACGACTCCAGTGACTTTGTTATAAGGACAAAACCCAAATATAAAAGACGAGAGCTGTGCCAACAAAATAGTCGCTTTTGCAATTTGCATTTATGTAAAACAAAACTGCACGTTGCCCTCTACACCTCTCCTTAGTGAACTTAGACTTTTCTAAAGCATATCACATTATAACTTAGAGACTTTTAATGTATATAAGACAGTCTATTAGCCTTGAAAGTACAATTTCTAATTGAATAAAGAACATTAGTTTACTATTATGTCCAGAGAGTAGTTCTAAATGGTTTATATGTAAAAAAAAACAACATAATAATACTCATATATCCCAGGAATCCGTGTTTTACAGGTTGTTTGAGATATATATATATATATATATATATATATATATATATATATATATATATATATATATATATATATTTTATTTTTTTCTCTGTAAACTGTACCACTCTTGTCTATGGGCTGTATTTGGTATTGCAGCTCAGTCCCATTCAAGTTGCAGACCTAAGTTGCAGTACCCAACATAGCCATTGCTCAAAAATGATGCTTTTTCTTTAAAAAAAAAAAAGGTAGACTCTTTATTTTTAATTTTAAACAATATATTAAGACCAGCAGGTTTGTGGACCCACTGTGCTACTCCACCGGTGTGCGTAGTGGCTAGCCCAGCGGACCAGGATACAATGGTGTAGTACACTGAGGGTACTGGCACTGGCAGATGATACCTTGGCAGATGACAGGAACAGAAGTCACAGTTTCTAACAGGTAGAAAGCCTCAGGCAGGGCCGGCGTTAGGATAGATGAGGCCCCATGCAAAACTTTCGGCGCCCCACCCCATCATAAAAAAAATGCCCCTTAAAAAAGTATAATGCCCCCCCCCACAGTATTATTTCCCTATTTAGTGCCCCACACAGTATAATGTCCCCTAAGTTCCCCTACACATTATGATGCCCCTTTAATGCCCCCCACATAGTATAATGCCCCTTTAGTGCCCCCTATACAGTATAATGCCCCCAAAGCTGCCCCATACAGTATAATAATATTTAATAATATATTATAACCCCTTTAAGCATACAGTATTTTTTCCTCTAAGTGTGCCCACACATTATAATGCCCCCTAAGTGCCACACACAATATATTGCCCCCTGTAATGTCCCTACACTGTCTAATGCCCCCTTAGTGGACCCCCACATTATAATGTCCCACCTTCATTGGGTGCCACACACAGCCCCCCCTTGTAGATAGTGCCCCCCCAGTAGATTCTGCTATACAGCCCCCCCACCTACCCCTTGTAGACAGTGCCATACAGCCCCCCACCTCCCCTTTGTGGACAGTACCATACAGCCTCCCACTTCCCCCTTGTGGACAGCATCATACAGCCCCCCACCTCCCATTTGTAGACTGTGCCATACAGCCCCCACCACCCCCTTGTGGACAGTGCCCCCATAACAAATAAAACAAAAACGCTATACCCACTTAGGCCCGATTCCCTTGACGAACGGAGCTGCGATGGCACACGTCGCACACCCCAAAGGCCGGCCCTGGCCTCAGGCTCATCTCAGGTAGTTATATACAGACTGGCAGTAGACAGCAGGATGCAAACTAATGGCGGATAACAGGATATGAACTGGTATCAGATAGCAGGATGAAGACTGGCAGCGGGTATCTGTATATAGGCTGGTAGCGAATAGCTGAATCCAGGCTAATAAGATAGCTGGATATATGCTGATTGCGGATAGCTGGATACAGGTTGGTAGCGGATAGCTGGATTCAGGCTGGTAGCCGATAGCTGGAAACAGGCTGGTAGCGGATAGCTGGAAACAGGCTGGTAGCGGATAGCTGGAAACAGGCTGGTAGCGGATAGCTGGATACGGGCTGGTAGCGGATAGCTGGATACGGGCTGGTAGCGGATAGCTGGATACGGGCTGGTAGCGGATAGCTGGATAAGGGCTGGTAGCGGATAGCTGGATACGGGCTGGTAGCGGATATCTGGATACGGGATGGTAGCGGATATCTGGATACGGGATGGTAGCGGATAGCTGGATACGGGCTGGTAGCGGATAGCCGGATACGGGCCGGTAGCGGATAGCAGGTTCGGACTGGAATCGGGATGCAAACAGGAGCCTTTGCAGGATGCTTGGGCAAAGTGTGTCCAGTGAAGCAGACTAATATACCTGGTAAAGGTGTGTCAACATATTTAACTTTAAAGTATAACTTAAGGCAAAAAAACCGAAAATGATGCTTTAGGTCAGACTAATTGAGTTCTACTTCAGTACGCATGACATGGGGGTAGTGCGATATTGTAACCACACTGAATCTTTATCTCAATGGGCATACTTTAACAAAAATAATTACATTTAAATTGAATATAACTTTAATACTGGAATCAACAATTAATTTTCCGCTGTTCTTTTTTAAAAACCATATAACCAGTAATAGAAAGAATAAAAAGTTTTACAAAAGAAATATGTTATGCATACATTGATTATGCTCCATAGATTTAAAAAACCACACAGTAAGAAAATCAATGCATATAAATTCATCAACATGATTAATAAATAACCAACCCTAAATACATTCCCGTATAAATACCAATGATCAATATGTCATTACATGAGAAATTACTTTAATAAATTATTGAAAGTGTATAACCTGTATAATCATATGGTATGTTCTATTCTATTAGTTTTCCATAGTTGGAATACATAAAGAAAAGTTTTACCACTTTAATATAGATAGTTTCCTTTGCAATCATAAAATATATGTTTTGAAACTCCAGATGTAATTGTAATTGACAAGTGAATGTATATTCAAATATTTCAAACAAAGTATATACTTGTTGTCACAAACAAATATACGGTAAACAGTGAGGTCCCTGTTCTTCCCAAACCTCTTTTCCTACCTACTTTTACGACCCGACCTAAACGACGGCACACAACTGGATGGCGTTCCCTATACTAGTACAAGTGAAACTGACAAACGGATAAGACAGAGACAGCACGAAATAACAAAGGGTCATCTGGGATCTACACGGAGGGACAGGCAAGGCAATTGCACCACGAACAAATCCGGGTGCAAAAGGCGGAGTCAGGTAGGCAGTGTCAAACTAGGAGGTAGCGGAAAAACAAAAGTCAGAAGGCAAAGAAAGGTTAGGAGTCCAGCTGGGGTCAGGGGTCACAAAGTATTCAAAATGCAAGGCGCTCAGGGGAATCTGAAATAAGGGAAAGCACCAGGCTAGATAACTCTAATTACAGGCAAAATCCTACTACCCCAGGCTGAACTAAAAAAGTAGAGGGCGGGAGCTCAGGAACATCAGCCAGGCTTTGATTGGCCTGACGTTCCTGAGCTCCTATTGGCTGCAGACTGCCTCAGTCTGCCAGGCCTGGCGACGCCCGAGCGAGTAACTCTCGATGTCCTGGAAGGGAAGGGAGTACATAACACTTGTATCCAACATTCAAGTGAATCTTTCACGATCAGACAAAGGTCTGTAAACAGTCCAGATTAAATCCAAAATAGCAAAGACGTTTGGAAATGGACAAGATCCAAAGAACCTTGTTGCTAATGCAATGTGTAATAGTTTTTTGCCGGTTTAAATAACCAGAGGTGATCAACCACATGCGGCACACAGACTAGCTGTCATAAGCCTGTCCCTTTAAATTAACACTAACTTTTCAAACAATTTTTCTAATATAATAGTATACCAGAAATGTTAATTTTGTCATTTAACTTTTTGTTAAAATGTAGTCATTTAGAAATAAAAAAATATAAAATTAAAAATAAAAATAAAATTTAGTTGTATTATCTAAGCAAATTCTGGATGAAGTTACTGCAACTAGGTGTCTCCTTTCCCGTAATCTGCTGCCCACTCTCTGTTGTCAAGTAAAATATATTCCTGGTTAAAGAGCAGAGGAGACAAACTATAAGAAGTGGGGGTGTGTCTCGTCACAGCCTGCCAATACAAGTCTATGGAGAGGGGAGGGGGAACAAGGAGAGACACAGATGCTGTCCATACATGTCAATGGAGATGGGATGGGGAGCAGAGACAGATATGCTGCCTGTAGAAGTCTGTATAATGTGGCGGATAAATCTCCCAGTTACAGAGTAGTATTGTTTTACATGGTTTATTGTTTTTGCCCCGCTGTGGCATTGTAAATAGTTTGTATTACAGTGTACACTTACCTTTTAAGGCTCTGTTCACATCTGCGTCAGAGTCTTTGTTAAGAGTTGGAATGCATGGCTGGCGCCGTTCTTGGGTGGAGCTTAACACTGCAGCATAGTGCAGGGGCGGAGCTTAGTGCATAAAACAGCAGGGAACCTTGCAGTGTTCAGAGTACTGGCTAATGCCCTTGAAGTAACAAGTCTGTGCAGGAGGGAGTGAGGAGCTGTGACAAGCAGTGAAAAAGGTCTAACTGTGTTATGTGCTTAAAGGCTGTGTACACCCTTGAAAGTTTTGTTTTTTTTCTTAAATAAATTTGTTTTGTGTTTTAAATCACTTTTCTATATGACTTTTGTTATTTAATTTTTTTTACTTTTTACAATCCTGGTTCTATGTATCCTGTATACATAAAAGCTGTGTCATTCTCTCTTAGCCAATTCCATCAGTTAAGCTGATGGACTGAATGAGGGTATGCTTGGCTGTACTCCGGATACAAAGGAGGCTGTATCGTAAAAAGTAAAAACTATTTTTAATAAAAGTCAATTAGGAAACTGATTTTAAACACAAAACACTTTGATTTATTAACAAAAAATGTCATTCAAAGGTGTACATAGCCTTTAAGGAGAGAAGAGAGCCAAGACAGAAAGTGAGAGGTGTGGTGGCGATAAAGGCAGATCAAGCAGTGGGTGGGGTGGCAGCCCACACTGCATGGAAAGCTTGCTAGGAGGTTAAAGTGGGAATGTAAAGGAGACATTCAAGCCAGTCAGAGAGCGGTGTATCGGCAGTGTCTCCAACAACGGAAGAAAGACTAAAGAGTAGAGGCTATTTCAAATTAGTCCTATAGAGGCCTGTGTATTAAGCAGCCAGCCACCACCATCAAAATAGTCAATAGACATGAACTGCGAGGGGGCAATTTTGTGACTTACTAGGCCTGAATTGATAGACCGACCCCTGTATCAGGGAGGGGTGCCCTTGGCCCTGTCTGCGATACAAATAAAGCAAACAAGCCATGTGGGGGTCAAAATGCTCCCTATACCCCTAGATGAATTCCTTGAGGGGTGTCGTTTCCAAAATGGATATCATTTTAGGGGTGTTTCCTACGTTTTGGCACCACAAGATGTCTTAACCTGGCATGGTGCCTAAAATATATACTAATAAAAAGGAGGTCCCAAAATGTATTAGGTGCTCCTTCATTTCTGAGTCCTGTGTTTGAGTTCATGAGTACACTAGGGCCACATATGGGATATTTCTAAAAACTGCAGAATCTAGGCAGTAAATATCGAGTTGTGTTTCTCTGGTAAAAATAAATTAAAATTCTGCAAAAAAAATTTAATTTGTAAATGTCACCTTCACTTTGCTTTAAATCCTGTGAAACAACTAAAGGGTTAAGACATTTTCTAAAAGCTGTTTTTATTACTTTGAGGGATGCAGTTTTTTAAATGGGGTGATTTATGTGGAGTTTCTAATATCTAGGCCCTTCAAAACCACGTCAGCGCTTAGATTTTGGAAATTTTCTTAAAAAGTTATGACTTGTAACATAGCAGAATAATAAAGGGACGTTCAAAAAAAATTATGCCAACATAACATAGATTTGTCAAAAATGTTAACTAGTAGCTATTTTGTTTGGAATTACTATCTATTTTACAAGCAGTTACATTTAAATATAGAAAAAATGCTAGGTTTTTCAAAACTTTCTCAAAATTTGGGTGTTTTTCTCAAATAAACACAGAATATAACGACCAAATTTTACTACTAACATAAGTACCATGTATCGCTTGGATAAGTAAAAGCATTTCAATGTTATTACCACATAAAGTGACATTTGTCAGATTTGAAAAAAAAGTCTGTGTCCAAAAAGCCAAAGATGGTTGTGCCTCCAAGGGGTTAAATAAATACTCCAGGAACAACTTATACACTATGTCATACCTAGTTCAGGGCCAGAGGGGCAATATGCATGACCTCTATTCTTGGAATCTCCCAGTCACGCACTGCCCCCTCAAGCCCTGAACTAGGGATAACACTGTGCATCCATTTTTCCTTGAGTTTTTCAAAGGATACTTCGTCTGAGCCAGATTTTCAGTAGGATTCATTAAATATCAAGAAATGCTTTGGAACTATTTAATTTTGGAATCTTAGGAACATTATTGAACAGGCACTGATGTCACTGAGGAATAAGAAGGAATATTTGAAAATTCTTAAATTCAGAAAAAACTTTAGGGGATTTTAAGGAGTTGAAAGCCTATCCTTAAATCATCCTTATCTTACCCCCAAGACCCCCTTAATAATTAGAACATGGGGTGTGGGACTCCAGAATGCCTGGTACAGCAGCTCAGCCCCACTCAGCTTATTTGATAAAATATGTATATCACTTTGCCTGGATAAAGAATGATTTTATGCTGATCGGTGGGGATTTTAGGGGCTCAATGATCATACATTCATAGGATATCCTAAGGAGAAGCCCAGATAATGCCTTTAAATTTTTGTCAACTAAACGAACTATTCATTAAAAATATTGTAAAGTGTAATAAAAGAAAAATGCATAAAATAATTCCCCTAGAAATTTCATAAAGCCTTTCCTAATAGGGATTATCTTTGGCCACTTGTGAAGGCACATACTTTAGATCTATGACTAATAATGGACAGGACTTATTAACTGCAAATAAAAAATGAAGAACGGGCACAGTCAACCAATTATTTACAGCTCATTACACTGTATAACAATCATAACAACAGTCTGATGCTATTTAAATCCTGTGTAGATAAAACCTAAAAAGTTTTGCTGAGTGACATATTTTCCAATATGGTTTAATAGAATGTAAATATAACTTCGAAAGGTGATTCATATTAAGGTTTATTTTTGGTTTCTGAGTGCTTGCTGAGTGATGTCAGAGTTGTGCTGTGTGCTCTGAGCTAATCAGATTTCTCCCCCTGCTGCTCCTTCTCCCCTCTCACAGCATGTCTCACACATAGGCTGAGCAAGAGAAGCTGTAATAATGGTCCACCCCTTAATGTCGTCCCCTCTCACAGCAAGCAAGTGAGAGAAAAAAATGCTGCTTCCCATTCCTACTTGTCCTCTACTAGCTGTATTACTATAGACAGGTTCTTTTTTAGTGACGGAGAATGTTTCTCAACATTTCATTGAGTTTGCAGACAGGGAAAGGAAACTTATTTTGTGTTGCTTATGTAGCGCCAACATGTTCTGCATCCCTGTAGAGGCAACAGTGCTAACCAAGGACCCACTATACTGCCCTCACAAATAATATTGATTTCTGAAAAAAAAATTGATGCTTTAAATATTGGACAGGCTACACAAGCATATACTAACTATTTCCAAATACTCATAAAAGGTTCCTATCTTTTTCAGGAGGTACTGTAAAAACACATTAAAGACTATGTACACCTTTGAAAATGTTTTTTTTCCCTTTTATAATAAAAATGTTTATTCTGTATAAAGAGCAGCTAGGTCGTGCAGTAACACCTGAATCCGTCAGGTACGCGGGACTGACGGGTTCAGTGTCAGCAGGTCCTGACATGCATTATCCACCTGTAATCGATCACATCTAAGTTCTGAACTTAGATGTGTTCAATAGCAGATCGAACCTGCCTGTCAAAGACACACAGGACCCGCTGTCACTGAACCCGTCAGTGATGCTGACCTGACGGATTCAGGTCTCCGCACAAGATACAGCGGCTCTATATACAGGATACAAAGCAGCTGTATCTCAAAAAGTAAAAATATTTTTTAATTAAATGTAATTACAAAGTTGCACCAAACACACTGATAGACATTTTTATATAAAAAACAAAACAACAAAAAAACCACAAACATGTTTTCAAATGTGCACATAGCCTTTAAAAGCATACTTTGAAACATGGTTTAGACTGACTTTATTTTTGTTTAATTTCTTCTACCCTAGCCACCGTTTGCAATTCGATATAATACAGAGTATGAAATATCGACAGCAGTTTTAAGATTGTGTTGTCTTTACTCTGATTAAATTACCAAAGCGGGCTTTGAGTTATATATCTTTCATACTGTGATATGAATTGGCTGTAAAAATAAAACTAAAACAAACAGAAGAAAAACATATGGAACTTTAGTTTCCAACACCAATTTAAATGTCAGACTTTGTACTTTGGAAATATAAATGGGAAGCTTTATGTGGTGACATCTGTGGAATGGGTGCTATTAAATCGTGAATGAAGATTTTCAGGTAATATATGCAAATTTTGTACGACGATAAATTTTACAATAACACTTTGTAACCATAGGTACTTACTACTCAAGATCACACATCCAGTCTTACATAATAATAAATTCCATTTTTACTATAATTCCAATATGTGTATTCACGAACCCCAGTTGTCCATTATTTCAACCTTCTAGTATCATGCAGATGACAACCTGCCCAGAATGTCATACCCGGTTAATTTAACATGGGAAGGATTTACCCAAGAGGAAACTGTGAAGACAATTACAAAAACTGTATCATCATTTAGAACTGGACTCCCATAGTTTAGTTTATCATATTATTCTTAAAATGGGATATGTTATGAGATCCAATCGAATTAGCAAATTGGTATTTGGGACTGTAATATTAATGGCTGATCATCTGTATTGTTTATACAGATGTATTCTTCCTTGCCTTGCCTTGCCTTTCATCATTTGGCGCGAGATGGACAGCTTTGAAAAAAACATAATTTAACAATATTCTGTCACAAGATGTCTATGCTGTGTGTGCTTATGTGTAGCCACCTAGTGGTTGTGATTTGAATTGCAGCCCGTCAAGGGTTATGCTAGCATGTCGTGATATTATATTTAATTGGTTTCATGAATCATTGGAATCCTTACAGGGGTTGTCCGGGCACGGGGAGGTTTTTCGTACTGATGACCTATCACAATCAGCATGGGTACGCTGTGTGTCTTATGCTAGGGCCGGCATCTAGTTAATAAAAGGCGGCTGTTTCCTGCTATCTGGGTACGGTGCGCGCCCTGCGGCCCATAGAACATCGGGAGTGCTGTTGTGCTGGTGGGACGAGTGGGACCTGAAGCTAGAAAGGGCCCATGGATGTAACGTGTGGAGTGCAAAAGCCACGCAGCAAGTAGTGACTACGGGTGTTAGTTGTCTGGGGGCTTCCCGTGATTGAGTTGCTGAGACTGTGGGTGTTAATTGCCTGGGGCCTCCCTACAATAGCAAAAAGGATTGTTGTAGGCCAAGAGAGAGAGGGTCTGGATTTAAAGTAGACGTTCCACTATATTAAAGAAGCGTCCAAACTCTGTCCAAAGGAACGAAGTTGGTTAGCCAATATTACCGTATTGCCTGAAATTGCCACCATTTTGCTGAAACATTAAAGTGACTTGCACCCTTTGTGGCCGTTTTGTGAACATTCTCAGCCTAGTAAAAGGACCTGTACGGCTACGTTCACACAGGGCGGATACGCTGCGTAAAGGTACACGCCGTATTTACACTGGCGGCTGCAGGGAATTCTGTCCGAAAAACCGCACCAAATTGTAGTGCAGTCTTTCGGTCAGAATGTCTGCTGTGGAAAATGGCACGTAAAAAAACCTCAACAAAACCTGATACTTACCCTCTGATGTCCTGCAGCCCGGCCTCCTATGATGACATTTCATCCCATGTGACCCCTGCAGCCTGTGATTGGTTGCAGCGGTCACATGGGATGAATTGTCATCCCAGGAGAACCGGCCTGGACGAAGAAACACAGAATTTTTGGTAAGTATAAGATTATTTTTTTTTCGAAATTGCGTTCTTTGCATTGATTCCGCCTCAAAAAATGCAACATCTATTTGTTTACGGGTTTTACCTCCCCATTGAATTCAATGTGGAAAACAAAAATACGCAAATAAAAATGACATGCTGCAGATTAAAAAACCGCACCGCATGTAATTTACGCAGCGTTTAGATGAGATTTGTTTAAGTCTCTTCCACTTTTCTGCTACTTTATTATGCTTTAAGTTTTCCGCAATGAAGTTCGTTGCAGAAAATACACAGTATTTACGTTATGCGTGAACTTACCCTTATTAGTGCATCAAACCTGGGCTTCTTGTCATCATTCAGCGACTAAAACCTGATATTACATCGAAGTTCTTTCAGCATAGTTATTTCCTTGGTGGCTTTTTTCAACCGGTCAAGTTTGTGGGAAGTGCAGGTGCCCCCTCGCGTCACAATAGCGACTTTGCTCCTGAACAGTCTAGTGCATGGGTCAGCAACCTGCGGCACCGGTGCCACAGTCGGCACATAGGTCATGGTTTGCCGGCACACTTCCCTCTCCCGATGTCCAGCGCCGCTGTGTGCTTGGTGGCACTGATCACCAGGTGATAGAGCAGAGCTTCAATTGTTTGCCGCTACTGAACACTTGACATGCACACAATGCAGCACTGCTCTCTCTCTCTCTCTCCTGGTGATCAGCACCGCAAGGACGAAGGTCAGTAAACATTCTATAATAGAAGAGCTGCCAACTTTTGCAAACTTTTTAGATGTGCACCCCCCACAAGCTGGTGTTCTGTAGCTGAACACTCTGCTACGTGCACCCCCTGAAGCTGGTGTTCAGTAGTCATACTCTCTCTCCTGTGTGCAGCGCGCCCAAGCTGGTATTCAGTAGCCACAGTCTCTTGTGTACAGTTTCCCCTAGCTGGTGTTCAGTAGCCGCGGTCTCTCCTATGTGCATCCCTTTCAGCTGGTGTTCAGTTACCTCACATGCACCACTTTTGAAAGAAGGTCATGGTCAAGTGTTCCAATTAACTGAATATTTGGTTTATGTCACGCACGTGTTAACAGTTTGTCTTATATGACTTTTATGTTTGCGAGACACACTGAGTACTTAAAAACATTTATTTTTTAATTATGTTATCGGCACACCATACAAAAAAGGTTGCCTACCCCTGGTCTAGTGTAACATCTTTAAAGTGGAGGAGTTATATATGGATACGTTTGGGGTCTGGTCATGGTAGGGATTTCAAAAAACAAAGTTCTTTCAACATACTTTTTAATAGCTCCAGATATAGTAGAGCTAGGTTTGTCAATATACTGTACTAAAGCAGAGTTTATTAGTAGACACAACGTATTGTAACGTCACAATGCATTATCAATGGCTTTTCAGAAGATTGCATTCTAAAATCTTAATATCCTAAAGGGTTGTGTGAGATTAGAAAACAAAGTCTGCTTTTTTCCATAAACAGCGCCACACTTGTCCATGGGCTGTGTCTGGTATTGCAGCTCCGTTCCATTGAAGTGCATTGGAACATGGCCAAATTTTCTCTCACAGTTTTCGGATAAAGCTATGTCCAAACATAGTGGATTTGCTGCAAAAAAAAATTTAAAAACAAAACACTATGCTCACCACCCCTGGTGCTCTCATGGCAATGCTTTCCTGGTCCTCCACCGGTCTCTGTATATCCGCTCTCCAGCTATGAAGTGTCGTCACATGTAACTGCTGTAGCCTGTGATTGGCAAAACTACTGTGTGAATACACCCATAGGCCTCATGCACACGACCCTAGCTTTGTGGCCGTATACCTATGCAAAATTGCGGATGGTATAGGACACATTCTATCCTATGGGCCAATTCACATGACCGTGGTTTTGATGGTCCGTGCATTGTTCAGGAGTCCGGACCGCAAAAAAATTGAAGTAATTTTACGGTCCACAATTGGGGTCCGGGCTCCTTAAAGTCAATGCACATCTTGTGTGTGCACGGTCCGTGATTGGGGATGGCCGGCGGATTACCTTTCTTTTTTTTTTAATTAATCATCGTATGAGCTGTCTTAGTCATTTGGAAAATTTAACCCAGCTTTTATTTGTCAGCCCATTGATCCATAAAGTGGAATAAATTATCACTATATTAATGTGATAATTAATTTTTTTAATTTCTTGAAAATATTTCTCATAGTGACCTCTAAACCCTCCAGAGGCAGGAAAACAACTATTTCTTTGTCTGTTCTAGGTGGGTGCATGCCGTAAAAAGTTATACATAGTTTATACAGAACAATTCCTTTAATCCAGAATTTTATAGTCCAGAAATTCTGACAATTGTTTTCGAGCTCAGAACTGCAACATGTTCCCGACGAAAAGCAGATAACTCCACAGCGATAACCGTTTAGAAATTCCTCTGATCAAATTGGAGTGCAGAAGCCCACTGTAAGTTCTTCGATAAATACTTTTTTTTAACCCCTTCTCACCTCAGCCATTTTTCGGATTTTCACTTTTTTTTTTCCTCCCCACCTTTAAAAAAGCCAAAACTTTTTTATCCTTACGACAATATAGCCATACGAGCATCCACTTCCAATAAATTGTTTCCAGCATCTTATATCTGTCATCTGATCTTAACCCCGTTTGTCATTTTACTATCTTGACAATCATTAATCATCTGAAATTCTTTGCCGACTCCCGCTGTTACCGCCCTTTTTCTGACATTTTGTTATAAACTCTGGATTCACTTGAATGCAGTACTGAAATCTGCCACATGGACATGGATTGCACACATAGACCATATATTTAGTAAGGACTAATCCTGTAGGTTATTGCAAAACCGGGAGAAACTCGTCAACAGCAGGAAGATAATATCTCCATTGACCCCATAGCAAAGATCAAAAAGGGCCCCTCATTATGGAGCTGGATTTTGCCATTTAGGACAGAAAGCACTGTTGTTAATTTACCTCTCCACACGCTTACGATGATTCTAGGACAAACTCCCTACCCCCTGTGTTTGCACTGGAGAGGGGACTTCTGCACAGGTTCTTGCTGTCCAATTGCAAAGGGCATGAGACCAACCAGAGCTGGACCACTGCACTCCAAGGGCCTCATGTTCTCCCTCCATGGTATGCATGCCCTTGTCTGCTGCCAGCTTTATATGCAGTTGTCCACAGCTATACCCCCATGTACTCTGTTATGGCTGGACCCTGCTATCATCAGCAGACCCACCCATGGCCTACTGTGGTGGGCCAATCCTATAGTGCTCGAATTCGACAAATTTTATAAACTCCATCTATATAGAAGGCTTGTACCACATGCGGAAAAGGAGTTAGTGACCTGTATTTCATACATATTAAGTGTGTGTGTGTATATATATATATATATATATATATATACACACACACATATATACACATACGATATGGCCAAAAGTATTGGGACACCTAAACGCTTCCACTTTGCAATAATACCACTCACAGTTGGTGGAATATCTTGGAGGAAAAACATTTTGCGAGCGTCCTATTACAGGACCACGCTCAAATTCAGCGTTCTCTTTAGAACTACCCATTTTATCATAAATGTTTGTAAGGGTCAATGCGCGCAATGCGTATTACGTGCGGTTTTGCTGTGCATATTTGCGAGCGGCAAAACCGCAGCGTCATACCTTTCCAGCACGGTCAATGTGATTCCAGGAAATCTTATGAACATGCTGCGATATTTTTCTACATGTAAATTGACCTGCGGTGCGGATTTTAAAATCTGCAGCGTGTCAATTTATCTTGCGTTTCTGCTTGGAAATTGTATCTGAGGAAAATCACTGAGGAAAATCGCACCAAAATCTGCAGCCTGAAAATGTGCCGAAAAATGCATCAAAACGTAAAAAACGCACGTTTAGTTGAGGTTTTTACCTGCGAATTTCCTGCGCATTGCTGCGGTTTTGGTGCGTATTTTCCGCAGCAAAATACGCAACGTTTGCATATAGCCTAAAGGCAATTACATGACTAGATGCTGGATTTTATACACCCGTGGGACTGAATGAAACACCTGAATTCACAGACGTATGGCCCAAAACTTTTGTCCATATAGTGTGTGTGTGTGTGTGTGTGTGTGTGTGTGTGTGTGTGTGTGTGTGTGTGTGTGTGTGTGTGTGTGTGTATGTGTGTGTGTGTGTGTATGTATATGTGTGTGTGTGTGTGTGTGTATATATATATATAATTTATGACATATCCATTTTTTGCTTTACCGTAATAGTGGATTGTGCATTGTTGATCTCTAAATTTTACCCATAATTTTACCCAGAGAACAATTTACAAATTATGTCCCTTCATAATATTTTGAAAAGATAAAAATCAATCAAATATATAAGAAAAGACATAAAAGCAGGATAAGAAACTTTAATGTTAAATGGAATAAAGAACTCCACAGTAGGGAAACATTTTCAGAAAATTGCCGCCGCGACAATCTATTTATAAGGCTTTTACTAGAGAATTTTTGTTGTAGATGGAGATTGTTCAAAATTGTGGCTGTGGAGAAGACGTATTTGGGTACGGAAATAAGCAGTGTATTTTGAAAGTCTAAACTGGTAGAAACCTTCAAAGTTTAGTTCTTGGCAGAATGCCATACACAGACAAGAACTACCGTATGTAAAGAAACCGAAGTGTATGAATTACAATATGCGGCTACTGATACAACAAAATCTCAGTGAGATCGGGCAAAGCTAAATAGTGACTCATCAAAATATATGGTGCTTGTCAGGTTCTATTCAGCTCAAGTTCAATTAAATAGATTTAGTAGAAAATGTTATGTTATACCAAATTAAAGTATTCCAATTGACCTGCAAATTTTATTACACAAAAATATAATTTGTAAAAATTTTTAGATCGATCGATATAGTTCAATCAAGTGAAGAGAGCTCACCAGTGGTATACGAATTAAGGGGTTGTTCCAATTTGGGAGCCCTATCACATGATCCCTCAATTTGAATGGCCGCCATGTAATACTACATTACCGCTGCAGCGGCGGACATACACGGCTGGTTGCTAGTTCCACCATCGATAGCAGCTGGGAGTTTCAGAAGCTGGGCCTGGCTTAATTTTCAGAATGTGTTGTCATGATGATACAACTATTACGGGCAGGGTCAACCTGTCCATACACTTTATTTACCTTTTATTAAAAAGACAGCACTGAAGCTCCTTGTAAGTAAAATATACTTTGTGTTTTGTTGGTGTAAGATTTTTGGAACTATATATTAAGACAAACTCAAAGGGGTGTTTCCAAATTAGACATTTGTAACATATTCACAGAATATGCCATAAATGTCTGATAGATGCGGATCCAAGCTCTGGAACCCGCACCTATATCGAAAACCGGGGTCACGCAACCGCATTGCTGCCTGGGTGGGGACTATTGGGGAGGGGGCCGTGCATAGTGCAATTTTTCTGTATAATGGGAGTTATGGAAACCGCACTGCTTGTTAGACTCCATAAATCCCATAGAATACAATGGGGAGAGCTGCACGCATGCGCAACCCTCTCTCAACTAGTCCCCATCTGGAATCGGCACCCTGCGGCTGGTGAGACGGGAGTCAGGGATGCCTGTTTTCAATATACTGTAGGTATGTGTCCCAAAGCTGGGACCCGCATCTATCAGACATTTATGGCATATCTATAGATGTCTATATTGTGTCGATATTCTATATATGTCTAAGTTGGGGGATACCCCTATAAAATAAATTCCTTGTACACAAGTGTACCTATAAAGAAGTACTCGCCAGATGAGAAATGTGACCGTACAGCAAGCCTGGTTGATAGTGGGGTTTTTTTTTGTTTTTTTTTCCCAATAAAAAAAATCTGTTTCTTTTACGGGATTTGGATTGGTCTAACTATGCTGTTTAATATGCCTTTCTTGCTGTACCAGCATGTGGTATTTGCTGTTATTTTTATTAATAATTCATAAATTTCTTGATTTACATGATGGTTTTGTTCTTATTGATTAGAAATAAATCCAAATGTTATGCTTGCTGTTCCTTATTAGTTAGCGGGTCTCGAAAGCTTTACAAAAGGATTCTAAGGCTGAATTCAGACGAACGAAGAGCATGTCTGTGTGACGGGTCTCTTGAAAAATAGAACATGTTCTATTTTCTTCCATTTTCACGGATCCCTCTATAGACTCAAGTCTATGGGGATCCATGAAAAACAAAACCTGCACGGGGGCATCATGGACGTGAACAACGTCCCGTTGTTCACGTCAGAGTTTCCCCACGTTTGTGTGAATCTGGCTTTACAGACATAGTTACCTTTGATCACTATTTTATAGTTTATATATAGATAAAATCTACATCACAAATTGAGTAAATTTGTAAAAACATTACTTGTACTGATCCTGTGTTGCAGCCTCGACTATAGTCCAGAGCTGCATTCACAATTCTGCTGGTTGTTGTTAAAAACAGTTGACAAACTTGTCAACAGAAACCCCTCTAACAACTTAGCTAAGCTTCTGTATCGGATGTCTGTATTAAAGAACACATTTACAAGAATGCCAATCCCCAGAGCAAGCTCTGAGCATAAATTGAGTCAGCAAGGAACGCTGGAAAATTTCAGCTCTGCAGCATATCAAATTGTGAATGCAGCTTTAGACTATAATACAAATAGAAGATAAATCACATTTTTAATACCTAAGGCCTCATGCACACGACCGTATTTTTTCCCACCCGTAAATACTGGCGTAAATATGGGTCCAGTGTCACACGTATTCGACCAGTTTTGCACCAGTATTTACGGACCCGTGCTCGTAAATATGGGTCCGGTGTCACCCGTATTCCACCCGTATTTACGGGCACGTTTTTGGCGGCAAAATAGCACTGCACTAATCGGCAGCCCCTTCTCTCTATCAGTGCAGGATAGAGAGAAGGGACAGCCCTTTCTGTAATAAAAGTTAAAGAAATTCATACTTACCCGGCCGTTGTCTTGGTGACCCGTCCCTCTCTTCACATCCAGCCCGACATCCCTGGATGACGCGGCAGTCCATGTGACCGCTGCAGCCTGTGATTGACCTGTGATTGGCTGCAGCGGTCACATGGGCCTAAACGTCATCCAGGGACGGCCAGGACGTCGGGCCGGATGTCGAGAGGGACGCGTCACCAAGGCAACGGCCGGGAGACCGGACTGGAGGAAGCAGGAAGTTCTCGGTAAGTATGAACGTCTTTTATTTTTATTTTTTACAGGTTGCTCTTTATTCTGATCGGTAGTCACTGTCCAGGGTGCTGAAAGAGTTACTGCCGATCAGTTAACTCTTTCAGCTCCCTGGACAGTGACTATTTACTGACGTCGCTTAGCAACGCTGCCGTAATGACGGGTGCACACATGTAGCCACCCGTCATTACGGGAGCTCCATAGACTTCTATGGACTGTCCGTGCCGTTATTACGGCCTGAAATAGGACATGTTCTATCTTTTTTAACGGCACGGGCACCTTCCCGTAAGAAAACGGGAAGGTACCCGTGGTCAGTAGAAGTCTATGAGCCCGTTATTACGGGAGTTTTTACAGTCGTGTGCATGAGGCCTAAGGGGTAGAGGAGTAGGTTTGCCAACCCAGATCCAATATCGTGGATACCGGGTAAACGTTTTTTGTTGCAAAACTTCATCAGACCAATAGGGACACCAAGAGCGTATTGTGCGGCGTGTGATGATGTTCGTACGGCGCTCAATGAATGACGTCATCCTGAAAATCATCTATGATTGTAATCTAAGCTGAATGACCATACATCTAGTATTCGATTCTCATCATAAAAGGACCAATTAGAGGTGTTGGAGTCATCCTGGGATCGCTGTATGTGATCCAGAGCAAAGTAAATGCTAATTAATGGTTGGTTTATAGGGACATATAGTGGCGCATATGGATGGTATTGATATATAATAAAAGATTAAATCGTGCAATAAGAAACTCTCTAGTAAATATTTCTTAGGCGGGATTCACACGACCGGGTCGCGTCCGAGCCCGAGTGCCGGCCGGTAAAATCGGCCATTCTGCCCGGCCGGTTTGCATAAAGTTATGCATCCGTGCCGGGCCGGGCAGATCCGGACAGTGACATCATCGGCAACTCCTGAAGGGGAATCCCCATGTGTTCGGGGATTCCGCTTCTGGAGTTTCCCCTGATGTCACTGCCCAGATATGGACAGAGACATCAAGCGCTCTGTCCAGGAGCGGAATCCCCGAACACACGGGGATTCCGCTCCTTCAAGGAGCTAAGTGCGGCTAGCACATAGCAGAGCGGGGAGATACCTCCCCGCTCTGCTATAGTGGCGTCGCTACAGTAGTAGCAGCCGCAGCAGCTGCTAGCGGCGCCATCAAAGGTGTCGCCGGGCCAGGGCGCTTTTAACAAGCAGGAGAAGGGAGCCAGCGCAGCGCTCCCTTCCACTTGCTGTACACCCCGGCCCTGCCACACCGTGTACAGCGATGCCATTCGTCAGAATGGCATCAACTCCTCCTCCTCACATGCACTCTGCGCTGTGAGGAGGAGGAGATAGAGCGCAAGAGCCGGAAAACCCGGCCGTCACTCGGGACACATCCCGGTGATGGCCGGGTATTACCCGGCCCCATAGGCTTCTATGGGAGCCGGGCGGCCGGGTACACGGGCGAAAATAGAGCATGTCCTATTTTTTGACGGGCGGTTTTCCCGGCCGTCAAAAAATCGGCCGTGTGAATAGCCCCATTAGGAGTCTATTATTCCTAATGCAGCCGGGTGCCGGCCGATTTATGAACGGCCGGCACCCGGCCGGGAAACCCTGCCGTGTGAATGAGGCCTTAAAGTCTCACAAAGAGACAATCCAATTGTAAATTTCACGTTGCCAAGAATTTGTTTTCCGCTGCTTTGCATCAAAGGCAAAATTACCACACCTGTAGAGAAACACTATGACAACACACGAGGGGGTAAGTATTGGATTTATTATTTTTATCCCTCAATGACATGACACATACGTGTACATGGCAGCCGTTAAGGGGTAGTAGCGAGCGGATTCATGGGCTGAGCACGCTTCATACTTAGCTGGTGTAACACAGCCGACACCTCACTGCAACGGGGGAAATCAAAAGATCACTATGAGTCCGCCCTTTTAACCCCTTAGATGCCGCAGTCAATCGTGACCTCATAGGAGACTGTAAGAATCACGATATACTGCGATACATTAGTATTGCAGTATATCATGTAAGCGATCCAACAATCGCAGGTTCAATTCCTTTAGAGAGACTTCTAAACAAAATGCAATGTACCCAAAAAAAAAAATGTAAGTTAAAAAAAAAAAAAACTGTTTCCATTTTTTTCCCTAAAGTAATGTTACAAAATAAATAAAAGTTAACATAACTGGTATCGCCGCATCTGTAAAAGTACGAATTACTACAATATAAAGTTACTTAACACACTCAGTGAACGCTGTAAACAAAAGAAATAGAAACTCCCAAATACAAAGTGATCAAAAAGTCGCATGTATCACAAAATAGTACCAATAAAAACTACAGCTCGTCACATAACTAATAAGCCATCACAACGCTAAATCGATAGAAAAAAAAAAGTTATGGCTAACACATATTTTTTTTTTTATAAAGGTAATAAAACATTAAAAAAAACATAAATTAGAATAAAGTGAACATAAACACCGTAAAAACAAAAGCCCCTGAAAAAATGGTGCAATCGCTGTTTTTTTGTACATTTCACCCCACAAATCATTTTTTGGCAGTTTCCCAGTACATTATATGGTACAATAAATGGTGCCATGAAAAGCTATAACTTGTCCTGCAAAAAAACAATCCCCCACACGGCTGTGTTGACAAAAAAAAAATAAGTTATGGCTTTTGGAAAGCGGGGAGCAAAAAGCAAAAATGAAAATTGCCCGTGTCATTAAGGCGTTAAACAAAAAAATGGGGAGGTTTCTAAATTTGCAATTTTTGCTGCGGAATACCAGTTTTTCTGCTGCAAAAATGGCAACATTTGATCTTTATTTTTCCTTTTGAATTCAATGGGGAGGTAAAACCTGCAACAAAAGAGCAGCAATTTTGCAGCATAAATTGACATGCTGCTGATTAAAAAAAACACGCCGGGGGTCAATTTTTCCAGCTCATCCAAGCTGCTGTGTCAAATGCCGTTTCATCCAAATCCCGCAACCTCGCCATGGTGTCAGGATCCAGCTATGAGCTGGAATGGTTTTCACTATAATGTACGTCTATAATCTGGCGTAAATTCTAGTAAATTTATTGGGCCGTGATGGCCCCCCCTACCACTAGGTCCCATCCACTTTTTAAAAAGTGCTGGAGGCGGTGTAAAAATAGAAAGTCACAAAATTTGCGACTTTCCTACGAGAGAAAACTGGCATAGAAGGTTTCGTAATTTCCCCCTTAGAGGAATTTCAGGATGACGTCATTTATTGAGCGCCAACAGCTAAATACTTCTGTATTGGCGTTCCTACAATTAGTGAAACGATGCACGGCTCCAAGAGCGCATTCTCTCAAAGCAGAGGTTCGCGCTGCATGTCTTCATCGCTACATGTTCCCACATACAATGTTACAATAGTTTTAGCATTTCTGTGGTGGAGGAACCTCAGATATGCTATAAGTGAGTTTTGATGGTCACCCATATTGTAATTTACCCCATGCTAACCAATAGTAATCCACAAACCAAAATCATGTTTCTATACAGATATAGACAAGCTTATCTTGACTGTGATAACTTGCTGCAGTAATATCACACAACAAAAGCCATTGAAAAAGTCAAGATGAAGACATCTACATCTGTAAGTATGATTTGAAACAAAAATTCGGAAATTCTTAGTAGACTATGGTTATCCTAGATAATGTAGAAAAATATATTAATAAGAGCTACCTAATTTACTTTCTTGTTAATGTTTTACATCCTGAGGCCGAATGCAGACGCTTGTAGTATACGTCCTTGTGACGGCCGTTATAACAATGGCCGTCACACGGACGCATGTATTTCAATGCGGCCGTTCACACAGCCGCTGTTTCAACAGACTGTGTGAATGGTCCGTTGAAAAATAGAACATGTCCTAATTTCTTAAATTTTCATGGATCCCTCAATAGAGTCAAGTCTATGGGGATCCGTGAAAATGGAACCCGCACGGGGGCACCTTGTTAGCGAAGACCTTTTATTACAATGGACTCCAGGATAAATCATTGATGGTCTGTCTAGGGTCCATGCCAATACCCCCATGATATGATTCAAGAAGGGGCAGTTGCACAGTACCACTCCTATTGATATGGTAGTGCAGCTCAGCCCCATCAACTTAGACACCACCACATGGGCATAGACAGCATTGTATCACTGATTGCAGGAGTCGGACCCTCATAGGTCACACGCTGATGGCATATCATATATGGATAAGCCCTCAATGCTGTGTTCATCCTTAAAGGCTATTTAAACATTTTAACACTTTTTATGAACTTAGATGTGATCGTTAAGAGGCGGATCCTGCGGATTCGGGTTTGAGCGCAAGATACAGCTTCTATGTATACAGGATACATAGAAAATGTATCTCGAAAAGTAAAACTTTTTTTTAATTAAAAAGTTGCTTTAAATACCATGCTGCATGTGTTCAAAGGTTTACATAGCATTTAAATATATATATATATATATATATATATATATATATATATATATATATATATACCTAAAAATAAACCTTTTAATAAGTACAATACATGTAATTAACATTTATATAAAGATAATGCAAAAAATGTCTTCTCTTTAAAAAAATTTTTTTAGAAATAGACGGTTTATTGTCACATGCAACATAAATGCTCATCTCAGTCATTTCATTCTGCATTTTTGAAAAAAAACTAAGATTTCATTTAATCTGTTATAACATTCTTGATACTGACTTATTTCTGGCTATTATTGAATGAAGATTATACACATTCATAGTTTGTTTATCCAAAAAAAAAATCCTTCGTCAACTGTTCAGTTTTCTATGGAAATAAGATATTCCGTGAATAGTAATTGAACTTGTATGCTAATTGTAAGCTTTTAGTTATTAATCTGCCACAGCTATTTTTAAACTCTGAATTCATGTTTAGTTTTGCTGACAGTAATTGTGGACTCAAAACTACTGATTTAGCATTGCTACAGTATGATATTGTCATGACCCCAAAGTGAAGAGGTCCTGATCTGCAAATCAATAGCTAAGCATTGTCCTGAAAGTCCAAACATGGTGTAAACATGGTGTAAATTATCTGCATTATGGGAGATAGCCCTGCCCAAACAACCTTCTGACCTTAAAAAAAAAATGGGTAGATGCAAGAGGTGAGATAGTGAGTAGCAAGTGTCACGTTGCGGGTTTGTGGACCCATTAGGCCGTAGCGCCGCAGCGGGGAGGCAGCTAGCCAAACAGGGACCCACCAGCAATACAATGTCCCGCACAAGGGTACCTGGATAGTCCAGACAGTGGCCGCAGCTCTGGCACTGATGGAGATGGATGCAGCAAGTAACGCCAAACGTGGCAGATGACACAGGTGCCGCAGGTTGCGGCAGACGTGGTGAATTCCTCTGGACGTGGCAGATGACACAGGACGTGATATGACTCCGACACTAGTAGGCACAGGAACAAGAACAGCACAGGATACAGGAACAGGTAACAGGGCATGGGTAACAACTGGAACGGGAAACACTAAGGGACCATTTGCAAGACAGACTTGGGATAACTAACAACGCTCAGGCAAGGATCAGAAGGGCTGGGGCCTTCTTATAGACAAGGAAATCATGGGCAGTTGATGATGATGATTTCCTCTTGTGCGGGACACAGCAGACCGGAGCGGAAGTGAGCGCTGGCGTCTCCTAGGAAGGATCTGGGGACCTGCGCTCACGGATTCATGCCTGTGGGTGTCGGGAGGTGAGTAAACCCGACGGCCTGTGGCCATGGACGCTACAGCAAGTATTGTAGCCATGTCTGGTGGAGATGGTGTTTGAACAGTACTTGGACCATAGGCCCGGTTATATCCTTACTGGATGAGTTGAGTCTTTTAGGTTGCTTTTGAAGGTTATATCTTTAGAGGAAGGTATAAGGTGGGAAATTGATATGCCGCTGGTAGTGCTCAAGACCACAACACCAGAAAGCGCTGTCACATGGCTGTAGCAAGCATCAACACTGACAGAGAACTAAAGGCCCAAGTAACTCCCCAATGGATGAGCGGAACCGAACACTGAAGGCAGTAGAAGATGGAAACGATGCGTAAATGGAGTGGATGGCAGATAAATATCATGCAAGTAGATAACAGACGAATAGACAGAGGACAAGCATAAACCACACTCACTGACCCTATCTGAATAATACCCAACAGCAGGGCAATACAACAGCTTGGCAGCAGAGGAAAGAAAAAAAACTGTGGAACTACTGATCCCAGGATACACATCAAACTGCTATACAAAAACTAGATTTCTCAGAGGATCAATAGGTCCCACAGTACAAACAAACAAACAAACAGGGTACAAAAGTCACAAACAGAAACAGTATAACCAGCACCTGAGTAATCCTGACCTGAAATATATACAGGCAAAGAAGGGTCTAATCAACTAGGCAAATCTAAGTGATAACTAAATCCAGATTAATACAGCCCACTTGCTTAAAGTAATCATAACAATCATTATTTTAATATTTGTATCTATTTATCTCACATCTGTCTATTATTGTTACACTGCTGGTAGTGCTCAAGACCACAATACCAAACAATCAATATTACATGGATGTAGCACGCACCAACAATTACAGAAAACAAAAGGTACAAGTAACTCATCTGTGGACGAGCTGAACCAAATACTAAAGATAGTAAAATATGGAGACAATGCGTAAATGGAGTGGATGGCAGATGATGAATAGCATGCAAGCAATAACAGATGAAAAGACAATGGACAAGAATAAACCGTACTCAACAACTCTATCTGAATACTTTTCCAGAGCAGGGCAAGACAACCACTTGGCAGCAGACCAAATGCACAGGAAAGGCAAAAAAAATACGGTGGAATTACTGATCCCAGGATACACCTCAAACCACTATACAAAAACTAGATCTCTCAAAGGACCAAGAGTTCACATTATAGCAGTATACTTTACGATAGATTGAGTAGGTGGTCTCTTCATTGGTAGGGGATAAATCAGAGTGATCTAGCTGGTATATGATTAAATGTACCTTGCCAATATAAGCATCTGAGTTACAAATAATATTTGGGGTGACTGGGCAAAAAGTAGAAAATGAACTTCTAATGTGTAGCTTTCATATTATAATCGAGTGGTTTCCATCAAATTGTTTCATCTGGGCAGAATTCCCTTCATAGAATATATTAGCACACTCTAATCTGAAACCTGCCAACACTGGTAGCAGAATTTTACTTTGACTTTTGCTTATCTGGTGCCCTCTATTCCATAAATACCTGTGACTTTAGGGACAAAGTATATAATGGTCAATGTTCCATTTGATTATCATCCACTTATAGCAGACCAAAACTGTGGCCTCTAGGGCATGCTGGGAATTATCGTTTCCCAACAGCTAGCGAAATACAGGTTAGAGATCAAAGACAGCTATGGAGAAATCCCAATTGTCCCCCCAACAGGAAAGGTGTTCAATATTAAACTATCTAATACTGAGGTGTCTGATAGATGTTTATCTAATTTACTGTGTTAAAAAATGTCTCTTGGGAATGTTTATGAGGGAGTTCAGAAGGATAACAGTCGACCATACAATAGTTCTACCAACGAGTTATGTTTATGGACAGCAGTTAGTGACTCATGAACATAACAAAACAGTCCCTTTTGCAGGAACATGAACAGGACAATAGGTACCATTAGGTTACAGTCCATATCTATGACTTTCAGCCCGCAAGACCCGATCCAGTGTGGACCACTGACTGGGCGTGGATGGGTCACAGGCATGTGGACAACACATTGAATTAGTAGTCCACCAATATAGAGTAAAGAAGGAAAAAAAAAGGAGAAACAAGGCGCTCCTCTAATGTAATAACGTCAGGAAAAGAACGGACAAAAGCAAAGACAATAAACAAAAGAAAAGCTTGGTGGACGAAGGGGTTTAACCACACTCACCTTCTTTGGTTGTGCTTGATAGTCGTCACAACATAAACCTTTAGCATGTAGAGTACGTGGACTCAATCGATTGGCAGTCTGCTAGCCTTCGGATTGGGCACCGGTTTGCTGATAGAAATCAGCAAAGTCCGATGAGAAAAGACAATTCCAAGGATACTAGAAAAAGGGATCACTCCTTTTTGTGGCGCTCCTGCGCAGAATTAAATTTTTTATTAGGTTAAAAAATGAAGGTACATATGCGATTAGATGTTTTTTAGATGCCTGATGATGACCCAAGTACCGGGTCAAAAAGCGTAGCATAGAAAATACATGATGTTCAATGCATGTATGTTTTAAGAAATAAAAGAATATGTTTTTATCGCCATCAACCAGGAGGTTGTACCTTCATTTTTGAACCAAAACAAAAATCGAATTCTGTGCAGGAGTGCCACAAAAAGGAGTGATCCCTTTTTCTAGAATCCTTGGAATAGTACACCAATATGCAGTCCCCACATCCAGTGACAGGACAACCAGCGCCAAAGTAGACTCCTTCACGACCACCAAACCTCCTTCTCCGTGACACAGCAGCAACAGCTAAGGAGGCTCCTTTTTCCTCAGAATCCCACAATGGCTCTGGCGGCATAGCAGGTCTCCATCTGGTAAAGGCACAGGACCGATTCTCAGACTAGACCGTTTGCTCTGGCCTAGTAATTCACACAGCCCAAGTCCCTTTTGGCCCACGGGACAGGGTAAACTCAATCTGCTCACCAGCTGGTTCATGCATGCCAGTCCACAGAAGGGACCTAAGGTGGATGAACACCTCCTTCTCCACAGCATTTCATGGAGGCGAAGCAGAAGTCACTTCAACTGCTAAACCACACCATCGTTCCCTTGACTTTCTGTTCTCTTTTAGCCTTGTTCTCTGGACCCATCAGCTTCTACCCGATCCACTTCTCCATCAGAATTCAGAAGGAACTTGTCCAATCGCTGATCCTCAACCTGCTAAAAGATGGTCATCTCTACACTTCCCGCCAACCGTCGCTCTCGGGTCTTCTTCCGGCTCAGCTACAAATTCCACTGTGTGTGGTCTGGGAAAGTGGCACCCACCAGTCATTCTCTGGTGCTGCTGACAAAACTAAGCACAAAAACAATGGCTCATTTTAATATTTGCAATGGACCCCCCCCCCTCTCTTTTAGGTACACCACTGCCTCAGGTCTTGTCAAAGTCTACATTATATTGCAGTCCTGTACTGGAACAAGTACCAGAGTATCAGACGTTTCGGATTTGCTGTAATTAAAGAACTGTTCGTTCTATTCATTGAATTTATATCTTTTAGCATCACAATGTAAAATACAAAAAAAGGCAAATCTTCAGGGCACCTAGTTTAATATTTCCTGAATTCCTTTGTATTGGCATTGTACAAATGCAGTAAGTGGAGACGTTTCAATTATTCAAAGTCGAATATATTCTCTACAACTTAAATGCACTTGAAACGCTTTGCTCAGGCTAGCCTAGAAATATTACTGTAAGGTGAAAAGTGCAGACAAATTATTAGCCATTACCTTGACAGCTTGGGCAGCAGAGGGAAAGACCTTTGAAATTATAACTGACAAACTGATGAAATAATTAGTCCAACAAAACATAAGAGCAGAATTAGCCAATGACTACACCAAATGATAGGCCTGACCCTTCATGGATAAACCCATCAGTGCACGTGATTAACACTATACTGGCCAAGAATTATTTTGTGGCATAGAAAATATATTTAAACAGCGAGACAATGAATAATATGAAGGGAAACCTATCATGACTTTACATGTTCATCACAAAAGCATTAGACCAGTGAGGCTGACTTATGCAAAATAATATGTGAGCCATAATCTCGTACAGAGAACCGATGTGGATTCATAAAAAAACAGAACTTGTGTGTGTGTGTGTGTGTGTGTGTGGAGAGGCAGGAATTGACACGTTAATGGTTAATTCCGAACATCACCATATCCTTACCTTCTAGGTAAAGCATAGCAGGAAAACCCCAGGTCTGGCTGTGCTAGTTTTACGAGTTAGTCGGAGCCCAAACTTATTTTGTGCCTCCGGACTTTTACCTCCACCTTAAGGTTGCACTATGCCTCTACATATCACAACAACTTTCAGAGAATACAATGGATATAAAACGTCTACACACCCCTGTTAAAATGCCAGGTTTTTGTCATGTTACAAAATCAGTACAAGATTAATTATTTCAGAACTTTTTACACCTTTAATGTGACCCATAATCTGTACAATTCCATTGAAAAACAAACCGAAATCATTTAGAGGGGAAAAATAAAAATAACAAAACGACAATAATGTGGTTGCATAAGTCTAAACACCCTCTTATAACTGGGGATGTGGTTGTGTTCAGAATTAGCCAATCACATTTAAATTCATGTTAAATAGTAGTCAGTACACAGCTGCCATTATGTAAAGTGATTCTGAGTAACCCCATATAAACGTTCAGCTGTTTTATTAGGATTTTCCTGACATGTACTTTGTTGCATGTGACCGGAAAAGCCATGGTCCGTAAAGAGCTTACAACACATCAAAGGGATCTGATTGTTGAAAGGCATCAGTCAGGAGAAGTGTACCAAAGATTTTCCACGGCAATAGATATACCATGGAACACAGTGAAGATGGTCATCAGGAAGTGGATTACATTTGGCACAACAGTGACATTATCAAGAACTGGACGTCCCACAAAACTTGATGAAAAGATAAGAAAAAAAATTGGTCCGGGAGGCTACCAAGAGGCCTACAGCAACATTAAAGGAGATGCAGGACTTTCTGGCAGGTGCTGGTTGTGTAGTGCATGTGACAACAATCTCCCATATTCTTCATATGTCTGGGATGTGGGGTAGGGTGGCAAGACGGAAGCCTTTTCTAACAAAGAAAAACATCCAAGCCCGGCTATGTTTTGCAAAGACCTACATCAAGTCTGCCAAAAGCATGTGGAAAACGTGTTATGGTCTGAAAAAGGTATGTTTGGCGCAAAGCCAACACTGCACATCACCAAAAGAACACCATCCCCACAGTGAAGCATGGTGGAGGCAGCATTATGCTTTGGGGCTGTTTTCTGCAACAGTTACTGGGGCTGTAGTCAACGTGAAGGGAATTATGAACAGTTCCAAATATCAGTCAATATTGGCACAAAAACTGCAGGCATCTGCTAAAAAGCTGAAGATGAAGAGGAATTTCACCTTTCAGCACGACAACGACCCAAAGCGAAATCAACAAAAGAATGGCTTCACCAGAAGATCAAAAATTCGGAATGGCCCAGCCAGAGCCCAGACCTGAATCCCATTGAAAATCTGTGGCATGACCTGAAGAGGGATGTACACAGGAGATGCCCTCGCAATCTGACAGATTTGGAGCGCTTTTGCAAAGAAGAGTGGGCAACAATTGCCAAGTCAAGATGTGCCTTGCTGATAGACTTCTACCCAAAAAGACTGAATGCTGTCATAAAGTCAAAGGGTAATTCAACAAAGTATTAGTTTAAGGGTGTGCATATTTATGCAATCACATTATTTTTTTTTTTGTTTTTTGTTTTTATTTTTCCACCTTAAAAGATTTGAGTTTGTTTTTCAATGGAAATGTACAGGTTATAAGTGACATTAAATGTGGAAAAAGTTCTGAAATGATTCATCCTGGCATTTTAACAGGGGTGTGTAGTATTTTTATATCCACTGTATATGGGACTAAACTAAATAAATAAAATAATGAATGAAAAATAAATGGTTTCATCCTAGCAACATCTCCAAACAATAAACAGGTTTAAAAACACTTATACTAATATTCGATAGTGTAATGAGAAACAAACACCACCGAAAGCCCATATAATAATATGCACTGTCCAAAATATATAATTAAATTACAATTCATATAATAGGGATAAACATAAATTTATACACTAGAAATTTTTTCCCAAAAATTATAAATTCATAAAGCAAGCAAAGTAAAAAGCCGAACTGACCCGAAAGTCGAACTGACCCACTGAAGAGCAAGTGGATCTCCCGGTGGACCCGCGAAACAAGACTGGGCCCAGGCCTCTTCTGCAGCATTTTTCCAGCATTAAGACCCAGTGTGCAGGCAGGGGCACCTGGAGCTGCAGAGGCCCAGTCAGCGAAGAGCAGCGATTTTAAGGTAGCGTCTGATCAAAGGGTCTAAATATAATTTTTCTCTCTGGTCTAGCGTTTAATTAATTTAGGAATCTAGTCTGTGGTCTGATTAATTTAGAGAGTGTGATCGGAGATCTTATTAATTTAAAGGGGCTCTGTCACTAGGTTTAGGTGGGCAAAGTAGTGACAGAGACCCGAACTCCAGCTCTGGGTCACTTGCTTTATAATGATTAGTATTCTTTAAAAAATTCACTTTATCTCAAATAATCCGTAATCATAAGCTGCGGCTATCCCCGCCCATCCGCCGATGATTGACAACTTTCTCCTCATACTGTGCATAGGGAAAAAACTACCAATCAGTAGAGGGAGGGTGGGGCTAGTCGCAGCTCATGAATATAAGAACTACAAAGCACGCTCTATGTAGGCCTACCTACCGCTGATTTCAGCTTTCTCCCTATGCACAGTATAGGGAGAAAGCTGTCAATCATTGGCAGGTAGGCGGGGCTAGGCGCAGTTCATGAATACGATCTGCAGGAGATAAAGTAATTTTTTTTAAAAGCTACAAATCATTGAAAAGTAGGTGACCCTGAGCTCGAAACAGGATCTCTGTCACTACTTTATGCTCTCAAATAGTGCAGCATAAACTTGGTGACAGAATCCTAAAGGGTCTGATCTGTGGTCTGATGAATTTTGGGGGTCTCATTATTTTAAGGAGTCTGATCTGGGGTGTCATTAATTAAAGGCATCTGATTAATTTAGGTCTTGGGGTCTGATTACTTTAGAGGGTCTAATCTGGGGTCTGAATAATTTAGGGGGTCTGAGCTGGGGTTTAATTAATTCGGGGGTCTGGCATGGGGTTTGAATTTATTTGTTTTGCTATAGAGGCTAGTGATCTTCTCTATTCTTTCTAAATACAGTGAAGATGTGAAAATTCATAATCCTGTCAAGGGTCTCATGAAGACAGGTTCCTTTTATGCCCACTTTATCTTAAAGTGTACCTACCATCATAAGTTTTGCATAAATTAATGGTTTACATAAATACATAAAACTTTAATATATCATATCATTATTCAGGGGATCTTTTTCTCCCTGGCTAAAGACTTTCTATAAAAGTTTAGAAACCTCCTCAGTACAAAAAAATAATCAGTCTAGTGTAAAACAGTAAACGGAAGACGGGGAGGATGGGTGAGGAGGGGGATGCCGCTGCAGTTTCTCATACTTACTGTTTCAGTGAAACCGCATGAGGGATAGAAGGATAGCAGCAGATTTCTTACTGGCTCAGGGTACACCACACAGCCCTAACATCACCTCAGGAGGAACCTTTCCTGTCAACAAGAATGCAGGCAGAAAATATATTTTTTTTAGAAACCAGCCGTGGGAAGGAAACAGACCCACAATATTAGACCCAGGCTACTGGAATCTGGATCTGGAATTCCTAACTGTTCAACATCCAGATCCATCAATTTTGCAAGACCAGTTGTATTTTTTTATTATTATTTTTCACTATTTTCGGTTTCATATAATTTATTGATTGGCTGGAGAAAAGCCGTCATATTTTTCTAGTCTCCTACAACCCATAACCTCACACTGTCTCTATCGTCACACATGGCACTGGTAGTATTTCTGAATAAACTAACTTGGAGGTCCTGAAACTAAACGCCCAATACCCATAAATAATTTTAAAGAGTAAGTACACTTTACAAAAGGGACTTTTTTCACAAATATACTACCATTTTGTGTACATAACTGCTATGCAAATGTATGTGTCTCCATGGTTACAGACTACAAAACACCCTGTGTAGTCTGATCCTGATGCTGCCTTTTATCCGTTTCATACTTCTAGTTATTGCTAATATACATGTCGTGTACTTGTGTCATGTACTGTCTCCTCAGGCCCTACATTAGGTAAGGCACAGTATATACTTTTTGCTGGTGTGTCCCTTTAATTTTAGTAGCACTAGTCAGTACTACAGCACTGCCCCTATGGAGGAAAAGTATGAGTCTGAAGAAAATGTTTAGATTTGTTCTCGGTTTTTTCTGGATTTTATCCTTGGTTTCTCTTAAATCACCTTAAGATTTGATAAATTTTTTATTCTCCTCCAGAAATTCATATTTAATAAACACCATTTGCTATTCATAAGTCTGTTTTAGAGACTCTTTAGGCTATGTTCACACAGAGTTTTTTGCAGGCGGAATTTCTGCCTCAAGATTCCGTTTGGAAATTTGAGGCAGATTTTCCTCTCCCTGCACACTGATTTTCGCGGCCATTGAGCGCCGCAGGCATAAAACGCCGCGAAATACGCTTTCTCTGCCTCCCATTGAAGTCAATGGGAGGTCAGAGGCGTAAACACTTGAAGATAGGGCATGTCCCTTCTTTCTCCCGCGAGGCAGTTTTACCACTCGCGGGAGAAAACCGCCCCCGCCTCCCATTGAAATCAATGGGAGACATTTTAGGGCCGTTTTTGACGGGTTTTGCGGCGCTGTTTCCCCATCAAAAAACTCGTCACAAAACTCTGTGTGAACATAGCCTTATTCTTTTGTTTGTTTGTTTTTTGTGACACTTTCCTTGTGTTACTTTCTATAAAAGTTGTCTTTTATTTATGCATGTCTTGTCCTTCCTGGGTACATCACGTTCCAGATGAAACTTATTTTTGTTTTAACTTTAGACAGGTACGTATGTGGTCATCTTAGAAGCTGCAGCTGTGCTGTAGTCCTATTTGAAGTGGAATGTATCAGAGAATCCTTTTGTTCCACACATTTAATTGTGATGCATGCTTGTATGTAGGCTCTAGACACTGAATGTCAAAAAGATTGATCATCGCTCTGTAGTTTATGATTTTGTCTGATGAAAAAAATGTCTCTAGACGTTTCTTGAGGGATTTTCAATATAATGCAAAATTTCTATGATAGTTAATCTAGCAAAGGTTTTCTGAGAAGTGCACTCAAGACCGCAGCTTGTCTATCCATTTACTTACAATTGTTGCCGAAATAAATGAGGGGTGTAACTCCAGAGTGTAACCGCTGGCGCATGTGCGGTGGATAGAACATACAGCAATATATTTATTTTACATTGTCTGTAAAATTCCCCACAACATAAATTATTTACAAAAACGTTCGCTTTTGGTTTTTTTTTAGGCATTGCTTTTTTTTTTTATCTAAAGAGGTCAAAAATTGTGTCGTGATTCAATTCATAATATAACTTTATAGGGTTCAAATCTCCGTTGTTTTTTTTCAGAGCTCCATAAAATCCATGAATGAGTTTCCGAACTCATTGGAGCTTGATGATAAAATTCTGTCTGCCAGTAGTCAACACTAGGTGGAGCTTAGGAGCACAGGGTTCTCATAAAGTTCAATGGGTGCAGTATAAATTTTGTCTTCACTAAGCTCCCCCTAGCATTTAGAATTCTATCATGTAACTACCTGTGTGAAGGAAAGCATGAGATTTCTGGATAATCTGGATGCTAACGGATACATAAAGTTTATCAGCATAGAATGTTTCGATTTTAAAGGGAATGTATGGTCAGAAAATCACATATTACTTTAATTTAAGTTATTAGGTGAAAGGTTTTTTTCTTTCCTGATGTTGTATTTTATTTTTTATTTTTCATGTCGCTATTTATACCCTTTTTTTTTTATATATTGTAATTTTTACTCTGGCCACTAGAGCATTCACAATAGACAAAGTTCCTGTTAGGTAGCTCGGTTTTCCCCTGTGCTGTGCAGGTCATGGGTTTGTTATCAGAATCACCTTCTTATCACTGGAGGGAGAGGTTAGAATAACAGATGACAGCTCTATTGTACTGCTGTACACCATGCCATGCTGAGGTGTACTTTTTTTTAAACATATAAAGAACAAAAATTGATGCAATTTGTATGCACTTATTTTTTAAGAAGTCAGGAATTTTTATCTGAAATACAAATCTTTGGCATATATTAGCAAATATTTGCATTAAAAAAAGGTATATCCTTTTTTTTTTTTTTTTTTTGCAGTGCCTACAGTAATAGTATAGTAGCACCACAGCTTTTCTCATAATCGTCTGTCAAAGGAGCCCCCATAGATAACTAATAATTATGAGTAAATCTGTGGCTGGCAATTATGCGGGCACCTGTGTAAAGTCATCTGTAATCTATATATATGTCCAGCAACAGTTGTCCCCAAAGGTGTCAAGCCACAGATATCCCTATGATTGAAGGCCACAGTTAACTCCCATAGTTGTCAGCCAAAGCTTCCCATAATTGTCAGTCAGAGCTCCCTTATAACTGCAAACCACAATCCACCTACCATAATTATCAACCAGCCTCCCCTATAATTGCCAACCACAGCCGCCTATAATTGTCATCATTAGTCTCCCTCCCATAATTGTCAGCCACAACCCCCATAATTGTAAACCACAGCCCACCCTATAACTGCCTGCCACAGACCCCCCTCCTATAATTGCAAGCCACTCCCTCATAAGTGCCAGTCACAACCCCCCATAATTGCCAGCCACAATCCTCCATAATTGCCAGCCACAGTCCCCCTCCCATAATTGCCAGCCCCCTATAACTGTCAGCCACAGTTCCCCTATTGCTGCCAGTCACAGTCCCCCTATAATTGTCAGACCCAGCCCCCTATATCTCCCAGTCATAGCCCCCTATAACTACCAGCCACAGTTCCCTTCCCATAATTGTTAGCCAGTCACCCTATAATTGCCAGTCACAACCACTCATATTTGCCAGACACAGCCCCCCCCCTATAGCTGCCAGCCTCATGCCCCTTATACAGATGTATCCATCTTTAACTTGACTTTTAACGCATTAGATACACAGTGACAATGGCTTTTTCAATGGCTTTTGTTGTGTGATATCACGCTGCAGCAAGTTATCAGTCAAGATAGAGATGGCTACATCCATAGCTGCCAGCCACAGCCCCCCTATAGCTGCCAGCCACAGCCCCCCTATAGCTGCCAGCCACAGTTCCCCCCCCATAGCTGCCAGCCACAGTCCCCCCCTATAGCTGCCAGCCACAGTGTCCCCCCCATATAGCTGCCAGCCACAGTCCCCCTATAACTGCCAGCCACAGTCCCCCTATAACTGCCAGCCAGAGTCCACCTATAGCTGCCAGCCGCAGTACCCTATAGCTGCCAGCCGCAGTCCCCCCTATAGCTGCCAAGCGCAGTCCCCCTATAGCTGCCAGACGCAGTCCCCCTAAAGATAGATAGATAGATAGATAGATAGATAGATAGATAGATAGATAGATAGATAGATAGATAGATAGATAGATAGATGGATAGAGAGTTTCTGACAAAGTATTTCCAATTTCTATGAATTTGTATAAATAAATTTAGTGAGGGTGTTGAAAATTTACTGTATGTAAATCATATCATAAAAAATGCAGCTTTTGTTGTGTGATATCACGCTGCAGCAAGTTATCAGTCAAGATAGAGATGGCTACATCCATAGCTGCCAGCCACAGCCCCCCTATAGCTGCCAGCCACAGCCCCCCTATAGCTGCCAGCCACAGCCCCCCTATAGCTGCCAGCCACAGTTCCCCCCCCCATAGCTGCCAGCCACAGTCCCCCCTATAGCTGCCAGCCACAGTCCCCCCCCCATATAGCTGCCAGCCACAGTCCCCCTATAACTGCCAGCCACAGTCCCCCTATAACTGCCAGCCAGAGTCCACCTATAGCTGCCAGCCGCAGTACCCTATAGCTGCCAGCCGCAGTCCCCCTATAGCTGCCAAGCGCAGTCCCCCTATAGCTGCCAGACGCAGTCCCCCTATAGCTGCAAGATACAGTCCCCCTATAGCTGCAAGATGCAGTCCCCCTATAGCTGCCAGCCACAGTCCCCCTATAGCTGCCAGCCACAGTCCCCCTATAGCTGCCAGCCACAGTCCCCCTATAGCTACCAGCCACAGTCCCCCTATAGCTGCCAGCCACATTTTCCCTATAGCTGCCAGCCACAATGTTCTTCCAAAAATTGCCAGCCACAACCCCCCATAATTGCTGTCACAGTTTTCCCAGATGTCTGCCCCATAAAAATTAATAAAGTATAAAAAATATTCAATCAGAAAATAAAAGTAATTAAAAGTAAAACATATAATTGCTTTCCTCTTGTCTGCTGCTTACATCATCGACTCCAACTTTCTTCCCAAATTTTTCACATGCCTCCCTTATATTCTTGAACTCTGGTACTTGCTAACCTAATATATCAGACTCTTTCCCACCATGAAAACCTTCAAAAGCAACCTAAAAAAAAACACCTCTTTGGAAAAACATATAACTTGGAATAACCCTGTCTCCACTAAACTACCGAATGTGCAGCTTCTACCTGCATCTACTGTCTTCTTCCCCCTTCCTTTGTAGATTGTAAGCCCTCGTGGGCAGGGCCCTTACTCATTCTGTACCAGTGCAGTAAGCTTGTGTTTATAGTACTTGAAAGTTCTTTTATCATTTATTTATGTTATGTATTTATAAAGTTAATGGTGCCATAAAATAAATAACAATAATAATAAGATAGATAGATCGCGTTCAAAAAAATGGCGGCGGTACACTGCGAACACCAATGTCGTTCTTGCACGTGCATACACGTTTCGTTTCATTTTTTTGGAATGTGCTATTCAAACTTTTGTGTTGTTTACGTGATTCATATATGTGGGGTTAGTGACTGCCTCCGTTTTTGATCTTGCACTCCTCCCATTCTGCCCTGGGTGATGTTTATTAGTTTAATGCTGGTTCCTACCATCCCCAGATATATGTAGGCTTAGTCCCAGTTCTGGGTGTACGTGCAGCGTAGGTTCCCACCTTATAGAGGTCGCCTTGTTGTGGCAGATGGGCAAACACTTTTTGATCAAAATGTGCGCTAAGAACCTCCCTATTGTAAGTAGATTTAGCAGTAATGCATATTTATTTATATTTAGTGGTTTAGGTGACATTAGTGTTCACAGTGTGCTGTCGCCATTTTCTTGTGTGCTGTATAAATTTGCAGTCACAGGCGTTCTTGCACCTGTATACACATTTTGTTTAATTTTTTTGGAATGTGCTGTTCAAACTTTTGTGTTAGATAGATAGATAGATAGATAGATAGATAGATAGATAGATAGATAGATAGATAGATAGATAGATAGATAGATAGATGATAGATAGATAGATAGATAGATAGATAGATAGATAGATAGATAGATAGATGGATGGATAGATCTGAGATACAGTGAAGGAAATAAGTATTTGATCCCTTGCTGATTTTGTAAGTTTGCCCACTGTCAAAGACACGAACAGTCTAGAATTTTTAGGCTAGGTTAATTTTACCAGTGAGAGATAGATTATATTTTAAAAAAAAAAGAAAATCACATAGTCAAAATTATATATATTTATTTTCATTGTGCACAGAGAAATAAGTATTTGATCCCCTACCAACCATTAAGAGTTCAGCCTCCTCCAGACCAGTTACACGCTCCAAATCAACTTGGTGCCTGCATTAAAGACAGCTGTCTTAAATGGTTACCTGTATAAAAGACTCCTGTCCACAGACTCAATTAATCAGTCTGACTCTAACCTCTACAACATGGGCAAGACCAAAGAGCTTTCTAAGGATGTCAGGGACAAGATCATAGACCTGCACAAGGCTGGAATGGGCTACAAAACCATAAGTAAGACGCTGGGTGAGAAGGAGACAACTGTTGGTGCAATAGTAAGAAAATGGAAGACATACAAAATGACTGTCAATCGACATCGATCTGGGGCTCCATGCAAAATCTCATCTCGTGCGGTATCCTTGATCCTGAGGAAGGTGAGAGCTCAGCCGAAAACTACACGGGGGGAACTTGTTAATGATCTCAAGGCAGCTGGGACCACAGTCACCAAGAAAACCATTGGTAACACATTACGCCGTAATGGATTAAAATTTGGCAGTGCCCGCAAGGCCCCCCTGCTCAAGAAGGCACATGTACAGGCCCGTCTGAAGTTTGCAAATGAACATCTGGATGATTCTGAGAGTGATTGGGAGAAGGTGCTGTGGTCAGATGAGACTAAAATTGAGCTCTTTGGCATTAACTCAACTCGCCGTGTTTGGAGGAAGAGAAATGCTGCCTATGACCCAAAGAACACCGTCCCCACTGTCAAGCATGGAGGTGGAAACATTATGTTTTTGGGGTGTTTCTCTGCTAAGGGCACAGGACTACTTCACCGCATCAATGGGAGAATGGATGGAGCCATGTACCGTCAAATCCTAAATGACAACCTCCTTCCCCCCACCAGGACATTAAAAATGGCTCGTGGCTGGGTCTTCCAGCACGACAATGACCCGAAACATACAGCCAAGGCAACAAAGGAGTGGCTCAAAAAGAAGCACATTAAGGTCATGGAGTGGCCTAGCCAGTCTCCAGACCTTAATCCCATCGAAAACTTATGGAGGGAGCTGAAGACCCGAGTTGCCAAGCGACAGCCTCGAAATCTTAATGATTTACAGATGATCTGCAAAGAGGAGTGGGCCAAAATTCCATCTAACATGTGTGCAAACCTCATCATCAACTACAAAAAACGTCTGACTGCTGTGCTTGCCAACAAGGGTTTTGCCACCAGGTATTAAGTCTTGTTTGCCAAAGGGATCAAATACTTATTTCTCTGTGCACAATGCAAATAAATATATATAATTTTGACTATATGATTTTCAGTTTTTTTTTAATATAATCTATCTCTCACTGGTAAAATTAACCTAGCCTAAAAATTCTAGACTGCTCATGTGGCCAAACTTACAAAATCAGCAAGGGATCAAATACTTATTTCCTTCACTGTAGATGGATAGATAGATGTGAGAAAGATAGATAGATAGATAGATAGATAGATAGATAGATAGATAGATAGATAGATAGATAGATAGATAGATAGATAGATAGATAGATAGATAGATAGATAGAGAGTTTCTGACAAAGTATTTCCAATTTCTATGAATTTGTATAAATAAATTTAGTGAGGGTGTTGAAAATTTACTGTATGTAAATCATATCATAAAAAATGCAGCTAATAAAAACACAGGTTCTTATTTTTGATTAAAGCTTTCCTCTTAGCATTATTAAATAATATAACATGTTTGATGGGTCAGACAAGTAATGGCTGCGTCAAGAACAGGCATAATGCACATAAACACAAGTGGTAATCTACATAAAAAGCATTCATTCAGACAAACATAAAAAAGCAAATAAATCTCAACTAACAAAACTAGACAGCAAACCTGCCAGGAAAAAAAAGAGCTTTGAAATATCCGTAGAAACATTCATGCTATTAAAAATGTAACTGTGCATGATAAAACTCTGTGAAGTAAACACCGAAATCTCGGGGAAAATATTAACATATCCATTTAGGGCTGCATCAGACATAAAATAGCACTGGATAAAAAAGTCTTGTGCTAGGTTCACACATTATAGGAGAAGATTCAGCGTATATGCCTAAAAAGACTAAAATCTAACTTGCCCAAAGATTTTTATTACCCAGACATATGCCAAGAGGGTGCCCCTTTGGCATAGGGTTTGTCTGATATAAAACAGAATACCTCACCTGTATTAAAAAGTGGCCTACAAAAAGGTGTTAATTTTTTTAGATTTTTAACTATTTATATTTTGTTTTAAAATATTTTTTTTACATATTTTTGTTTATATCGGCAGTGCATCAGTGTGTGGACGCTTTCGGCACCTGTAATGAATGAGAGTTCATTGTTAGTAAACAGCCAATAGATTTTTGAGGTGAGGATACACGTACAGGGTGAAATGCGGCTGCGCTGTCACCAAAAACCTTCACAGCATGCGGTTTTACTGTGGAACAGCGCTGTTATGCAATGTACATTTTTGCCCATGATGTTTTTGCAAAAACTATGTGTCAAAAAATCACATTGCAAAGTCATGCTGATTCGTGATAAAGCCACATGCAGTTGCAGGTTTTGTTTTTTTTTGTCACGGCACACATTCCGTCTCCAGTGATGGACTACGGCCTCCTCATCCAGAGAGTGACGGGAGATGCATGCAGTCTTATCTGGATGTATACTATATAGTGTTTGTCCTACCTTAGCTAGGTCTCCAGCAGTATACTAAAGCTGTAATTAAATTCCCCAGACTCTGCTGACCCTGTCTCAGTCTACACAGCAAAGCCGACAAGTGAGCTGCAGAAAAAAAAATAGGAGTAATAGTGTATGCTGTAGTCACCAGCATGGAAACGTATTCCTTTATAGATAATTTCATCTTCTGGTGATATATTGGGGCAGATTTAATAATACTGTCTAAGTTTTAGACATATATTTAGACCAGGCTGTCAGAAGATGCGCCAAATTTATGAAAGTGGTGCATGCTGTATAATAAATGTTGCTGGACATGCTTGACACTTTTCTCTTCCTTATACCACCTATTAGTTGGCTTAGTTTTATTGCACCAAAATTGAGGTGCACAATAGCACATTTAGGCCATGCCCCTTTTGTTAGACAACATCCCCTTTCCCGATTAGCTCCCCCACCTTGTTGAGTGTTTCCCAAAAAAATTCTAAAATACTTAATGTGGCGCACATGGATTTCTGTACGTTCCAATCAGATGAATTTCTGACACAAAATCTGCGAATCCACCCTTATAAGGAATTCATACATTTCCTGTTACAGTCTCTTTAAATGTAACCGCATCAACAACGTGCATATTTGGCAGACCGTTTTTGCTGATGTTTTTGTGATAATAAAGTGCACCGTTCCCCCTCACGTATTCCAGTTTCATGTTATTTACTCTATTTTATTTTGCATGTGTATCTTAATATACTTTGCAACATTTTTCATCTGTTGTTTGCTTTGTGTTCAACCTTAAGTCCCTCGTCTAAACAAAAAATTCCGTTTTAATTTTCCCTGTACAAATAGACTTAACCGAGACAAAATATATATATTTTTTTTAATTATTCAACACAGTATTCACTCCGAGGAGAAAATTAAAAAAATAACATTCACATTGAGGAGCACCGGAGTGTTTTGACGTTAGATGCGCATTTGCAGAGCGCTGTCAATTCTGCTGAGCAAAGATTCACTTACAGGAAGGCAAATTTATTGTCGAGGTCTTGTTCACCTGGCTTATTTCTGCCATGGGTCCCTGAGCAGAACACTTACTATGAAATATATTTGAAACATGGTGAAAGAAAGTACAAAGGCAAATTTCCTAAAACACTGAAACGAATATATTTCGGCTCTGTGTAGACCACATAAATACTTACCAAATATAGCAATTCCGTTTCATTAGCTTCCTTGATTGATAGAATGTGTTATTTAGTGGGTTGCTATGAGTCGCTGAGCACTTGTGCTACTTGTAGCATGTTATCATATTATCTGCTAAGAGGCTGTAAAGAAATTGAATCATAGTGGAAATAGGATTGTGAGTACTACAGTGGAAATACCTTGGTTATCAAAGATGAAAACTATTATTTCCCCCATAGGATGATGATTATTATTGAAGCCGCAACTGTCCCTACATTTCCTGGTGACATTAGCTCAATATTCATAATGGTAAATCAGTAACTGTTTCATGAGGACAACCCCTGTCCACTTGTCAGGGTATATGAATGTCATAGAGGGGGGTCAGCGGCGTAACTAGGAAAGACTGGGCCCCATAGCAAACTTTTGACTGGGGCCCCCCCTCCGCTGGGTATCACACAACCCCCCCTTGTAGAAAGTGCCTACATATAGATTCCACCACACAGCGCCCCCTATAGATAGCACCATACACAGCCCCCTGTAGATAACGTCTTACAGCCCCAATCCCCCTGTCGATAACGCCATACAGCGCCCTGTAGATAACGCCATACAGCCTCCCTGTAGATAACGCCATACAGCCTCCCTGTAGATAACGCCATACAGCCTCCCTGTAGATAACGCCATACAGCCTCCCTGTAGATAACGCCATACAGAGTCCCCCCTGTAGATAACGCCATACAGAGTCCCCCCTGTAGATAACGCCATACAGAGTCCCCCCTGTAGATAACGCCATACAGAGTCCCCCCTGTAGATAACGCCATACAGAGTCCCCCCTGTAGATAATGCCATACAGACCCCCCTGTAGATAACACCATACAGAACCCCCCCCTGTAGATAAGGCCATAACGCCAACACCCCCCCTCCAAAAAAAAACGGCCTATAGTTTGTCCTACACAAGAGATGTATCTCCTATCCACAGGATAGGGGATACGTGTGTGATCGCTGGCAGCAATAAGGAGCAATAAAGTCCCCCGAAGTTCTCCATGACTAACCTCGGACTTCCGGAGTCTGCGCAGTTCAATAAAAATGAAAGGTGCGCTGGTCACGCATGCGCACAAGCGCGACCAGTGCACAATTCATTTCTATGGAGCTGCAGACAGACCCCGGAAGTCCGAGGTCTGTCATGGAGGACTTCGGGGAACTTTCGGTCCCCCGTTCTCCTTATCGCTGGGCGTCCCAGCGATCACACATGCATCTCCTATCCTGTGGATAGGGGATGCATGTCTTTTGTAGGAACAACCCCTTCAGTGGCGTCGCGCTGTAGCAGCCATAGCGGCTGCTAGCGGAACATCCTGCCATGAGTGGGCCCGTGCCGGCGGGGTGGCACGGGCCCACTCATGCTGCGGGCCCCGTAGCAGCCGCTACGGCTGCTATAGCGTTAGTTACGCCACTGAGGGGGGTGTTGCTCTATGAGCCAAAATAGAGAGCCACTCTGAATAGTGGCACCGGATTAGGAACCACTATTACAGAGTGGCTCTCTATTTTGACTCCTAGAGCAACAACGGCTCTCTGACATCAATATACCCTGGTGCGTGTGCGCTCATCCCAGTTCTTAAAAGGCCAGTGTGTGCACCAGGAATATTACCCCGAGCCTATCCCTGCATATCCTGGACTACTTAACCGCTTAAGGACGCAGCCTAATTTTGATCTTAAGGCTCCGAGCCGATTTTTCATATCTGACATATTTCACTTGATGTGGTAATAACTTCGGAATGCTTATACCTATCCAAGCAATTCTGAGAATGTTTTCTTGTGAGACATTGTCCTTTATATTAGTGGTAAAATGTGGTCGATTTATATTCACTGTTTATTTGTAAAAAAAATAGCAGAATTTGGAAAATATTGAATTTTTCTGAATTTAAATGTATCTGTTTGTATGACAGAGGGTTATACCACCCAAAATAGTTACTAGTTCACATTTCCCATATGTCTACTTTATGTTTGCATCATTTTTTTAACATTCTTTTTGCTTTCTAGGACGTTACACGGCTTAGAACATAAGCAGCAATTTCTCATATTTTGAATAAAATTTCAAAAGCCTCTATTTTTTAGGTACCAGTTCAGTTGTGAAGTGGCTTTGAGGGGCCTATATTTTAGAAACCCCCATAAAATACCCCATTTTAGAAACTAGACCCCTCAAAGTATTCAAAACAGCATTTAGAAAGTTTATTAACCCTTTAGGTGTTTCACAGGAATTTAACGCAAAGTAGAGGTGAAATTTACAAATTTCTTTTTTTGTCAGAAAATCCTTTTTATTATTTTTTTTCCTGTAAAACAGAAGTTTTTACCAGTGAAACACAACTCAATATTTATTGCCCAGATTCTTCAGTTTTGAGAAATATCCCACATGTGGCCCTAGTGTGTAATGGACTGAAGCACCGGCCTTCGAAGCAAAGGAGCACCTAGTGGATTTTGAGGCCTCCTTTTTATTAGACACTATGTCCGCTTTGAAGAGGTCTTGTGGTGCCAAAACAGTGGAAACCCTCCAAAAGTTACCCTATTTGGCAAACTTCACCCCTCAAGGAACTTATCGAGGGGTATAGCAGGAATTTAGATCCCACAGGTTTTTTGCTGCATTTTGTGGAATGTGGCTGTGCAATTGAAAATCACATTTTTCCAATAAAAGGTACAAATTTTGACAAGGAATAAAGGAGAAAAAGCACCTCAAGATTTGTAAAGCAATTTCTCCCGATTACGGCAATACTTCATATGGGGTCATAAACTGCTGGTTGGACACACGGCAGGTCTCAGAAAGGCAGGAACGCTATTTGGCATGTAGATTTTCCTGGATTGATTTCTGGGCGCCATGTCGCATTTGCAGAGCTTCTGAGGTACCAGTATACGGGAAAAACCTTAAAAGTGACCCCATTTTGGAAGCTAGACCCCTTGAGGAATTAATTGTAGTTTTCATGGGGTGCATGTGACTTTTTGGATCATTTTTTTTTTTTTCTATTTTTTAAGAGGCGTGGTGACTAAAAAACAGCAATTCTACTATTGTTTTTTTATTCTATTTTTTTTACAGTGTTCACCGTGCGCTATAAATGACATATTCACTTTATTCTGCGGGGCGATACGATTACGGCGATACCAGATGTTTATAGTTTTTTTTATGTTTTATGGCAATTGCACAATAAAATACTTTTTATAAAAATCATTTACTTTTTGTGTTACCTTATTCTAAGAACCATAACGTTTTTTTTTCCATCAAAAAAGCCGAGGACTTATTTTTTGCGTAACGAACTGTAGTTTCGATCAAGATTATTTTTAGGTACATGCGACTCTTTAATCTCTTTTTATTCAATTTTTTGGGAGGTGAAGTTACCAAAAAATTGTGATTCTGGTACGGTTTATTATAATTTTCTTTTATAACGTTCACCGCGCTGGATAAATAATGAAATACTTTTGTAGTTCAGGCCGTTACGGACACGGCCATACCAATTATGTATAGTTTATTTTTCTTAATAATAAAGGACTGATAAGGGAAAAAGGGGGATTTTTACTTTTATTACCTTTTTAAACTTTTATTTTTTTATTTTTACACAAATTTTCTTTAATTTTTTTTGTCCCACTAGGGGACTTGAGGGCAGGAGGCCCTGATCGCTATTCTAATACACTGCACTACATGCATAGTGCAGTGTATTAGAGCTGTCAGCTACTCGCTGACAGCAAGCATAATGGGTCCTGACTTACTCGGTAGATGGCATAGCCGGACGCCATTATTAGGCGTCTAGTTGCCATAGCCACCATCACCGGCCGCTATAAGGTCTTGTTTTTTGCGGTTCAAGTTGTAATTTTTAATAGCACCATTTTGGGGTACATAGAATTTATAGATTAACTTTTTGGGGGGGGGAATAGAAAGAAAAACTGCAATTTCGCCACACTTTTTTGTGTCCTAAATTGTGCGAACAATGCACTTACCATGACCTAATAGCACGTCAAGGAGCGGGAAAGGGTTAAGGAACTCTGCCCACTTCCCCAGTGCCTGAACATTGTTGTTTCCAACCCAGTGTAAGGCTTCATGCACACGACCGTGCTCGCGGACAGCCGGACATTTTTACGAGCCGTGCTCCCATTATAAAGTATAGGAGCATGGTCCGTAAAAAATTTTAAAAAATAGGACATGTCCTATTATTTCAGCAGGTTTCTATAGCACGGACACCCTCCCGTAGACATACGGGAAGGTGTTCGTCGGCCATAGAAATGAATAGACCCGTAATTACAGACATGTAATTACGGTCCATAATTACAGGCGATTTTACGGTCGTGTGCATGGGGCCTTAGTCTGTGAAGCTTCCGTATCTGGTTTCCTGTAACCTGTGTCAGTGACCAGTCCTGTATCCTGAGTCCAGTGTCCGTAACCAGCCTGCTTCCAGTAATCCAGTACAAGCCTGCTTCCAGTAATCCGGCACCAGCCTGCTTCCAGTAATCCGGCCCCAGCCTGCTTCCAGTAATTCGGCACCAGCCTGCTTCCAGTGATCCGGACCAGCCTGCTTCCAGTGATCCGGCACCAGCCTGCTTCCAGTGATCCGGCACCAGCCTGCTTCCAGTGATCCGGCACCAGCCTGCTTCCAGTGATCCGGCACCAGCCTGCTTCCAGTGATCCGGCACCAGCCTGCTTCCAGTGATCCGGCACCAGCCTGCTTCCAGTGATCCGGCACCAGCCTGCTTCCAGTGATCCGGCACCAGCCTGCTTCCAGTGATCCGGCACCAGCCTGCTTCCAGTGATCCGGCACCAGCCTGCTTCCAGTGATCCGGCACCAGCCTGCTTCCAGTGATCCGGCACCAGCCTGCTTCCAGTGATCCGGCACCAGCCTGCTTCCAGTGATCCGGCACCAGCCTGCTTCCAGTGATCCGGCACCAGCCTGCTCCCAGTGATCCGGCACCAGCCTGCTTCCACTACCTGCAATCGTAGGTTAGGAAATATTAGGGAACAGATGGATGACAATTTGCCTGCAGGATCTGACTACACAGGGTGTTTGCTGTATTTTACCAGAGAGACACACAGGTCTGCAACTAGAGCTGTAAACATTATATATGGTAAGGTAAGACTACAACTCCCAGGATTCCAAGGGTGGGAGCTGATAAAAAAAAATGGATTGGATTAACAAGCACCAAATAGTTGGATTTGTTCCAAGATTAGGGATGAGTGGTTTTAGAGTTTTTAGTTATTTCAATGCCAAAGGGAATATAACTGCATTCTGCTTTGAATTGAACATGGTGTGACTTTGGCTGATATGATGTTCATTGTGCAGCAATTCTGTGAAATTCTGATGCATTGGAACCATAGAAAAGAAAATGGATGTGAAGGTGAATCTTTACTTTATTTACAATGGTAAAAAGTCCTGTTCCAGTAAACGTCTACTAGTTAGATGGTAGAAGATTCAGCTTGAGGAGCGCTATTATAAAATATCAATTGATGGTTTTCAATGGATTTTCCATCAATATAATGTCAATCCTGTGTTTTACGCCAGTTTCAGATGGCCAAAATATGTTGTATGGTTTTACGCAGCCTATCCGCCCTGTGTGAACATAGCCTTAGAGAGAAGCCACATGTGGTAGTTTTATTGCGCTGATTTACGGAAAACTGCAACAAAACATAAAATTGTCACAAAACCACCATAGAACCTCTAATAATCAATAACCTATAGCAATAAAAGTATGAATATATTGTCATTAGGAGGGACTGATCAAAGCCTGTTCTACATTGTATTTCCCAGGCCGCTCCAGCCAATGACCTAAATTGGGATTTACAGCTTCACATTAATCATATAGTAGAATCCTTCTCCGCATTTCTTAGCCTTGGTAATATCCTTGTTTCACCGAGCTATAAAAGCCATATAAAACAATCATTTTCAAAGTAAGGTTTAAAGCAGTAACCTCCATTAATAAAACCATGTCAGTCTACTTAATACGTAACATTTACTAAAATAACGAATCCGACGAGCCACACGTAGGTGATAGGACCTTATCTCCTAACACTAAGTGCGGATGTCACACACGGCAACTCTCATTAGTTTCCACTCAATGGCAGTAATGTAAGAAGTACAGCGATCACAGATGGGGTTCATTACCTGCGAGATGAGAAACCGTCAAAACATCTGCTAAATAGGCACGATTGGAGGGATATTGCCTGTGAAAACATACTATTGCTTTTTTACAGTGCCAATGCAATATTTAGCTTTACATTTACGACTCCAATCATTGGGAGTGATTGATCAAAGCCTGTTATATACTTACCAGACTGTTCTGGCTGCAATAGCCGATCAGCGAAATTAGGATTTACAGCAGAGGAGTCAATATTAACCCATGACGCAAGCAGCATGCTGTGTCAATGTAGAGTACGCGAGGAGAAAATGATCTAAATTCAACCAGCCTGGATTGCATGGTAGAGCCAGGAGGTAGATTTGTAGATTGGTTTATATAATTATTATAAGTAGGTAAAGTGCATGCGCTGGTTAAATCTGGAATTTAAAAGTGTCGTTCCATTTGGACAATCTATTTCGAAATGGAAGCCGGCATGCCAATCGAGCTGTTCGAGATGGATCTAGCTTCACTAATCTTCTCCGATCGCCAGACACTCCTGGTCACTGTAGCATTACATTTGAATGAGCGTTTATGTAATGCCAGGATGGGTAGGGTCCGCCGTTTTGGCTCATAGAGGAGTGCGATCTTTGGTCGTATAACCTGAGTCCCCGTCAAAGTCGCCGTATAGCCCTAGCCTTATTGCGGCCATTCGGAATGGTAGGATCTAAAAATTTTGCCTTCAGATCAGAAAAGGATGTGCACCCCTGGTATAGAGGGTGTGTGTGCTTTATGGCAGCTGCATTGCGGGGGGCGCGATGAACTGCTAGAGAGGGTCGACCCCCCCCCTCTTTCTAACTATTTAAATGCTGAGGTCGCTATTGACCTCTGTGACGTTCTAATAGGTCACAGAGACACGGGTTGTCTTCATGAGGCGTCTTTAACAAGTATCTGCCAATAGACAGAAAACTTTAACTAAAAATGATTAGCAGCGTAGTCACTGCAGTATGTGATACACTCGCTAATATATATTCCGGTCACGCTGATTCTGAGATTTTCATAGATTTTTATAGCGCTGCCGGGGGACCCGGAAGTCTAGAGGTGGGACCCGCATATCCTGTGGATATGTCATAAATGTCCTTCATGGAAAAACCCCTTTAACTCCCATTCATTGCAGCTGCCATAAAGTACACACACCCTACATACCAGAGGTGCACAACCTTTTCTGATCTGAAGGCAACATTTTTAGATTCTACCATTCCCAATGGCCGCAATACGGCTAGGGCTATACGGCGACTTTGACCGGGGCACACAGGTCGTACGATCAAAGATCGCATCCTTGTCCTGCCTGTTTCATAGGTAATGAAAGTCAATGTGGCCGCTTTATGACCCATGAGTTGCCGGAACCCTATCACTACAGTGGCAAGAAAACTGTGCCTGATGTATTTTTTGCGATAGCCGTGTCGCAACGCGGCCACATTGACTTCCATTACCGCGATGCAGGCAGGGCGTCAATGAGAGGTATTATCATCTGGGACATCGTTGGCATATCAATATGCCATAAATGTCTTACAGGTAGGGATTTAACTTTTGGGATGTTTCCCAAATCCCAAAAACAACAACGGAGAGGCCTTCATGTAGACATGGGCCCCCTCATCTCTTTCTTTATGGAGTGCCGAAAAGGGGATATGCCATAAATGTCTCAGATGGGAATACCCCTTTAAGAGTTTATTGGAAGGGTAATTAGATCCTTTAATATGATACTCCAAATGGAACACACACTTTCTGAATATTTTCCAGGCATCTTAACCATTGATCTTCGTGTCTGCATGGCTTTGCTTTACAGACGAAAGATGCCATGGCTCAGCACCAAATAGCAGACTAGCTGCCTACTAAACATTAACATGTCTGTGAGTGACATGCCGTTTCCAGTGCCGATTGTGTCAGCAGTAGAAGCGTGTCAGCAGCCAGATCAATAATGCCAATATTTACAATGGTTTGCTTATGTTGTTTCCGCTCTAGTTTAGAAAATTGTTGCTAAACATTGATTGACAGTTCATGAATACATAATAACTATGGAATCTATAAAGAATTGAGACCCTTTCATACCAGATTAGCAGAACTCTGAACACCTTTATGTTTGGGGAGCGTTCATATAAAAGCAGGGTCCTTAAATTGTGCTAATATAATGGGCACAAGACTAGAGCATTACACGTAATGGGCAAAATGGAAATGTTTATGTTGGCATTTCTTAGTATGTCTTTCCCTTTATCTCTTAAAGGGAAACTCCACCTTCTACCCTCAGATTAGCTAATGGGAAATGTACTGAGACGAAGGTGCAGAAGTGTAACAAGGCGCTTCCTTTACCTTCGCTTGTTATCAGAGCCCCTTGTCAGACAGAAGACAGGCTCACATAGAGATTCTTCCCTATGACTATCAAAAGTTTGCTGAAGTATAGTTACTCTTTAACCCCTTCCAGTCGTAAACAATTTTCAGATTTTCACTTTCATTTTTTCCTCCCCACTTTCCAAAAGCCATAACTTTTTTATTTTTCCGTCTATATAGTACTACGAGGGCTTGATTTTTGCGGGACAAGTTGTAGCTTTTCCTAGCGCCATTTATTGTGCCATATAATGTACTAGGAAACGGGAAAAAAATTATTTGTGGGGTAGAAAATAAAAAAAACAGCGATTCCTCCATTGTTTTTTGCGCTTCGTTTTTACGGAATTTACCGTGAAATTAAAACAACATGTTAACTTTATTCTGTGGGACAATATGATTACGGCGATACCAAATATATATAGTTTTTTTTCTGTTTTACTACTTTTACAAGGAAAAACGAAGTGTAAAAAATAAAATGTATTTTGTGTCACCAAATTCTGAGAGCCAGAACTTTTTTATTTTTCCATCGATTAAGTGGTTTGAGGGCTTATTTTTTGCATGATACCATTTTGGGGTACATGCGAGGGTTTAAACACTTTTTATTCCATTTTTGGTAGGAGATTAGGTGACCAAAATATAGTGATTTTGGCGTTTACATCTTTTTTTTTTACGGCGTTCATCGTGCGGGTTAAATAATGATATATTGTAATAGACTTTTACGGACGCGTCGATACCAATTATGTTTGTTTATTTATTTTTTTACATTGCTTTAGTGGGAAATGGGAAAAGGTTTTTTTTTTAACGTTTAATATTTGTATTTTTTTTGTAAATAAAAAAAACCTTTATTTTACAAATTTAGCGATCCCGCTCATTACTGCAAAGTGTCGGCTGCAACATACAGCCGACACACACATACTTCCCCCTACCCAGCTCTGACGTAGCCATCAGTCAAATGTTGGGAAGGGGTTAATGTCAATGTGTTGAAAACAGGAATAATGGGCAAGCGTAAGGATCTGAGTGACTTTTACCAGGCCTAAGGCCTTATTCACACGGCCGTGTTCGTGGGCAGTCGACTGCGCTATTGATTTAGTAAAAAAAACAAACTGATCCCTTGCACAACCATTGGCAAAGTATCCGTCACCATTGAGATCAATGGTGATCAAATGGAAGCTATGATTTCTTTTTGCCTTTCCGTTGAGGGGTTCCCCCGACGGAAATCTCAGACGGAACCCCTCAACGGAAAGACAATGCTGATGTGAACAGACCCTTACAGGCTTCGTGACTGTAGCTGCGGAAGTGGGGGAGGAGCTTGTTGATACATATGTGTTTACACAGTCAGCGGATCAATATGTGATTAGATATCTATGTATGCGTTTCATCCTTAACCTGTTAATGGCTATCCTTATGTCAACAAACCTGGAAGACCATGACCTTGAGATCGACACTTTCAAACAGAATTTTTTTTTCATTTTATCTATTTAAAATTCTCTTACCTCCATTTAACAATTACACTCCACTCTATAATACACCACTGGGAGATTTTTTTTAACCTTTTTATGCCTGTTTTCTGGTGTAGAAAAGTCACAAAAGGGCCAAACAGCAAATTGCAACTTTTAGCCTTTTTACGCCGCTTTTTTAAAACGGGGTGTAACTTACCAAAAGGGAGCTGGGCCACTTCGGCCCGACACATGTATTCTAATTTACACCAGCTTATACCGGAAATCTTCGCCAGCTTGGAGATTTCACTTTGTGGTGCGAAGTAAAGTAGAGGCCTGTACCGGGCCCTGTTCCTTACCTCCCCCCATATCAGACTACCCCACCCATCGGACAGCAAAAAAATTATTATGGTAAACCTCAGCACTCCTCTTCTCCCCTCCCGGTCCCATCAGGGTCCCTCAGTGTGCTGCTGCTCATACAACGTGCTGACACCAGGCAGCGTACAGACATTTTATGTGTAGCAGTACTCCGTTCCGCATCAGGTGAGGTGAATATAATTATTTATTATTATAGGTCAGATGTAGTGGGGGGAAGAATTGGGTGGCACACGGCCAGTGGAAAGATGTAGGCGTGATGACGTTGCAGCCCATGTGACCACAGCAGCCTGTGATTGGCTGCAGTGGTCACATGGGATCAAATGTCATCGCAGAAGGCCGGCCTGGAGGAAAGACATAAGATAGCGTTGCTATGACATGCCCGGGTGGTAAGTATAAGAATTACTGCGATTCCGCCGCAAAAGTCACAACACTGGGATATTTGTTGCGGGTTTTACCTCCTCATTGAATTTAATGGAGAAAACCTGCAAAAGAAAAGCAACGAAAACGTGGCATAAATTGATATGCTGAGGATTTAAAATCGCAGGTCAAGTTATGAACGTTTTTGCTGTGGTTTTTCCGCAACGTGGGCATGAAATTGTCTTAATCTCAATCACTTTGCTGCTACTGTAAATGCTGTGGAATTTCTCCACATAATTCAGTTTCAGAAATTCCACAGCATTTACGCGACGTGGGAACCCGGCCTTTGGGTAAGTACACACCTGGCAGACTTTTTGCAGAAACTTCAGAGATTATCCATGTCATCTAACTGGAACTTTCAGAAAACCATGAACGTGCTGAAGAAACAACCCCGTTCAGATGAATGGAATTGATTTTCAGTTGCAGAAATTTCTGCAACAAATCTGCCACCTGCAAATATACCCTAAGACCAGGGTCACACATGCGCAGTTTTAGTTCACACGGGGCGGATACTCTCCGTAAAGTTACACTGCTGTCCGCCCCGGTGGCCGACGGGAATTTCTGAACGAAAAACCGCACCAAACCGTGGTGCAGTTTTTCGCCCAGAGTGTCCTCTGCGGAAAACTGCAGCATTAACCGGCCTGGTAGCAGGCCTACCGGGATGACGTTTCATCCCAGGAGACTGCTGCAGCCTGTGATTGGCTGCAGCGGCGGTCACAAGGGATGAAACGGGATCCCAGGAGGCCGGCCATCTGACGTCATCCAGGCCGGCCTCCTGGGATGACGTTACATCCCATGTGACCACCGCTACAGCCTGTGATTGGCTGCAGCAGTCACGTGGGATGAATCATTATCCCAGAAGGCCGACATGGAGAAAGACCTTGGTTTCTGAGATGCAATCTTTGCGGCGGAATCGCAAGAGACACAAGAGACAGGAGCTCCTCAGTCTTTCTTCATACCTTTCTTTTCTCTCGAATCAACTTCCGGCTTTGGCTCAAAAAGCAGAGCATAATTTTATTATGTAAGTAAAAACGATATTTTATTTATATTTATTTTATTAGTAGTAGTAGTAGCAATATTAATAGTATTATTATCATTATTAGTATTATTGTTATTATTATTAATATTGGTGTTGTTATTATTGTTATTATCATTATTATTATTATAATTGGTATTTTATTTTATTATTGGTGTTATTATTATTGGTATTATTATTAATATTATTGGTTTTGTTGTTATATAATAACAATAATAATAATAATAATAATATAGAGATGGAGCTCTGCTTACTGGCCATACAATAATTGATATTTCCCAGTGAGTTAGACAAACCTTTGGCAATTGGCAGCAGAGGGTTTTATATATATATATATATATATATATATATATATATATATATATATATATATATATATATATATATATATATATATATATAATTTATTTATATATTTATTTTCATTTATTTATTTATTTTTAATTCTCATCCTTCTCTTTCAGAGAAATTATCTGTGTGATTGAATCAGTGTCTGAAGATCTTGCCACTAAATAGGTTAATGTGGTGGAAGTGAAATGCTTGGCCTGGAGGCTGGCAAGCTGCTCCGTTACAGAAGTATCAGGAATAATGTCACCATTACACATGGAAAGGTAAATAGCAGAAAACAAGGCGCATCCACTGCCAGCGGGGTTAATGCTTTATTACCAGTCATTGTGGGATCCATCCTTGTACAGGGAACCACCGGAGTATGGCATTGGATTAATGTGCTCCATGGTGTCATGTGGAATGATCCAGCATCTCTTATGTACCAGGAGGTCTTCTCAAAGGGAAGTGTGAGGGGCACAAGTTTGGAAATGGTGACCACAAAGCGATAAGATAGGAAACTGGTGAAGAAGGAGCTCATCCTGAATTCACTCATTGGAAAAAATGACTGCAGCAATACAGTTTTAGTAATAGTGCAGAGCATGGGAGTAACTGCAGAGAGGAAATAGTGCAGCTTACATGAAGTACAGTGCAGTGCATGTTGGTTAGGAGAATAGCAAAGCTGATGGACAGTGCAGAGATCACAGATAAAGGACAGTGCAGAGATCACAGATAAAGGACAGTGCAGAGCATGATAGTGAGGAGAATAGCATAGATGATGGGCAGTGCAGATCATGTTAGTGAGAATAGCATAGATGATGGGCAGTGGAGAGCATCATAGATAAAGGACAATGCAGAGCAACATAGATACAGGACAGTGCGGAGAATCACAGATAAAGGACAGTGCAGAGCATTTTAGTGACTGGAGAGTAGAATAGATGATGGACAGTGCAGAGCATCACAGATAAAGGACAGTGCAGAGCATGTTAGTGAGGAGAATAGCATAGATGATGGACAGTGCAGAGCATCATTGATGATTTACAGTGCAGAGCATGTTAATGAGGAGAATAGCATAGATGTTGGGCAGTGCAGAGCTGTTAGTGACTGAAGAATAGGATAGATGATGGACAGTGCAGAGCCCCATAGATTAAACACAATGCAGAGCACCATACATGATGGACAGTGCAGAGCGTGTTAGTGACTGGAGAGTATGATGGAGCACCATAGATGAATATGATGTACAGTGCAGAGTATAAGTGACTGGGGAGAGCAGCATAAATGAAGTACAGTGCAGAGTATTTTAGCAGCTGGAGAATAGCATAGATGAAGCACGTACAGAGCACCATTTATTCTGTACAGTGCAGAGTATGTTAATGACTAGAGACCAGCATAGATAATATGCAGTGCAAAGCGTTGTATAGTATCTGCAGAACTACATAGGAGGAGAACAGAGCAGCACACTGTAGATGAAGTATAGTGCAGAGTGAATAAGGTATGTGCAGAGCATTTTAATAGCTGCAGACGAAAGAGAGTGTATATAAGTATGTATAGATGAAGTATAAAGCAGGGAAGAATACAGTATGTGCAGAACATTTTACTAGCTTAAAGATGAAGTACAGGGTATATGAGCCTAGATGAAGTATAGCGCAGAGCAGAATAATGTGTGTGCAGAGCATTTTCCTAGTTGCATATGTAGTACAGTGTATATAAGTATAGATGAAGTATAGTGCAGGGCAGAATACAGCATGTGCAGAGCATTTTACTAGCTGTAGATGAAGCACAGGGTATATGAGTCTAGCTACAGTACAGAGCAGAGCAGAATACAGCATGTGCAGAGCATTTCACAAGCTGCAGATGAAGTACAGGATATATGAGTCTAGCTACAGTACAGTACGGGGCAGAGCAGAATACAGTATGTGCAGAGCATTTCACTAGCTGCAGATGAAGTACAGGATACAGGAGTCTAGATAAAGTACAGGGCAGAGCAGAATACAGCATGTGCAGAGCATTTCACTAGCTGCAGATGTAGTACAGGATATATGAGTCTAGATACAGTACAGGGCAGAGCACAATACAGTATGTGCAGAGCATTTCACTAGCTGCAGATGTAGTACAGGGTATATGAGCCCAGATACAGTACAGGGCAGAGCAGAATACAGCATGTGCAGAGCATTTCACTAGCTGCAGATGAATTACAGGATATAAGAGTCTAGATACAGTACAGGGCAGAGCACAATACAGTATGTGCAGAGCATTTCACTAGCTGCAGATGAAGTACAGGATATAAGAGTCTAGATACAGAGCAGAGCAGAATATAGCATGTGCAGAGCATTTCACTAGCTGCAGATGTAGTACAGGGTATATGAGCCCAGATACAGTACAGGGCAGAGCAGAATACAGCATGTGCAGAGCATTTCAGTAGCTGCAGATGAAGTATAGGGTATATGAGCCTAGATACAGTACAGGACAGAGCAGAATACAGCATGTGCAGAGCATTTCACCAACTACAGATGAAGTACAGGATATAAGAGTCTAGATACAGTACAGTGCAGAATACAGCATGTGCAGAGCATTTCACTAGCTGCAGATGTAGTACAGGATATATGAGTCTAGATACAGTACAGGGCAGAGCAGAATACAGCATGTGCAGAGCATTTCACTAGCTGCAGATGTAGTACAGGATATATGAGTCTAGATATAGTACAGGGCAGAGCAGAATACAGCATGTGCAGAGCATTTCACTAGCTGCAGATGAAGTACAGGATATAAGAGTCTAGATACAGTACAGGGCAGAGCACAATACAGTATGTGCAGAGCATTTCACTAGCTGCAGATGTAGTACAGGGTATATGAGCCCAGAT